>NC_067416.1:36933641-37558641 GCF_009764475.1 Pristis pectinata
AAACTTCATCCAATTGTAGGAAACTTCAAAAAACTGGCAAGCTTGAAACAAGCCAGCAACTAGCTTGTAACTGGCTTGTTATTCCTTTGAATACTCCTTGTTATTAGAGTGGGGACATCCGCAGGGGGTTGTTGCAGGGTTGTTGTTAGTGTAACGATGTCTTTAATTCTCTTCAATCTTATGTTCAGCTACTCAAGGTCAGGATTTTGGCTGGAGTGGGATATTTGAAAATGCAGCTCAGCATAGCAGACTGATTTGCATCATAATCTGCCTGTTCTGCTTATTATTTGCAGTCATCAGGTGAGTGCACACAGACTTGTTTAATACGGAGACACAATACGCACATCCCAGCAGCAGAATGAAGACACATCTCAGTCCCCATTTTCAAACTGCCCAGTTTACCCTACGTTTGGTTTTAACATTCACAAAATGCAAAGGCATAGCAAACAATAAAATGAAATGGTGTCAGAAAGGCTGAGTAAAGATATTATTCATAATAAAAAGATCACTTCTGTTAGATTGTCAGTCAATGAATTCTGTGCATGAATCTCAGGAAAATGACACGTGATGAACTGCTGCAATCTCCAGTGCAGGATCTCGCTGAGTTCTGGTGTAGCAAAGCCATAGAATTGACTAAGTGATCTGAATGGAATAAAAGTAATAAGTGGGTTTTACTATTCCACTTTCCAAGGATTTATGACATGATTTTTGTTTAAAAGATAAGTTGCAAGTGTGCTGAGTCATAAAATATCCCTTGTGGACAGGCCTTGCCTGTGTCTCAAGTGTCTGAAAGGAGGGCTCCTCTTAAGTACGGCCCAGAGTTTGCAAACAATGATAAAATAATACCACATCACATTTACCTTGAAATAAGCTCCCTCAAAGAAACAGATAATTTCTGGTGTGGGAGTTTTCCCCTTTTTGGCACCTCTTGCAGGTAGGGAATCCAGTTCAAAGGGAATCCCTGAAATAAAAACAGGAGAAGAGTCTTTGGCAGCAGAAAGAAAGTTAGCATTTCAGGTTGCAAAACCTTCATCAGAACCCCGGAAGAACTCAATGGGTCAAGCAGCATCTGTGGAGGCAAAAGGTGCAAGTTGACATTTCAGGTTGAGATACCTTTTGTCTCTATACATTGGAGACCTGCTGAGTTCTTCCAGGGTTCTGCATTTTGTTCCGGATTCCTGTGTCATTTTTGTCTTCAAACTTTCATCAGAACTGGGAAGATGTTGTCAGAGTAGATGCAACAGAAATCAGAAATTTTAGAGAATGGAATTGAGTCCTTATAGGAAGCAGGGTAGGAAGAAGTGTAACCAAGCTAATTGTACTTGCCAGTCACTGACTTATCCCCCAGAAAGGAGATAGGGGAGCTAAGAAAGTGAACGGAAGAGCCAGAGAACGTGAGCACTGGGTTGATAAAAACCTTATGAGTGGTGACTAAACTTCCGAGTTCTGCACGAGAGCAGGAAGCAGCACCAACATCATCTCTTTGTCCCTTGGGTTCAGCAACCGGGACTTCATTAAGTTGGTTTACCAGCCAATCATACAAGAGAATTTTCACAGGCAGGAACCCCAGAAGCAATCTTTAATTAACTTTTGAAACTTTATGCAGAGTGTTAGATTGGAACATACTCATGATTAAAATAGTAACTGAACTATTGTAATTTTTTGGAAGAATAAAAACATATTATTTCAAAATCCCTCATATTTTGAAATACTGAAGAAAACTACAAAAAAATATAAATGTCTTTTTAAGGTTCAGATAATTTGCTAAGCAGTGATAATTATTTAGTACATCATTAAAAATGTAATTAAAGTCATAGAACAAGATTTTCCAGTTATTTTATAGTGAGACAACTTTGTATATACCTGAAATTCACATTAGCTCAAGTGATTGCCACAGATTCCAAGCTTGAAGACATTAGCAGCAAAGTCTGTCAAAATTCACTGGATCACTGACAGCAAATTCGGGATTACAACACTAAGCAACACGTGTGGAAGAATCGCAGTTTCTGTCAGTTTCACTGAGGTGAACACAGCCAGCGTCTATGTCATATACTCAAACTCTAGGTCAATAACATCTTTTATCTCTGGCAAGGCAGGTACACTTGATACGTGGAATCTAATAATGGAGAATAATGGCCTAGAAATTAGGTGGCACAGTGGTGCAGTTAGTAGAACTGCTGCTTTAGTACTTCAGCGACTGGGGTTCACTTCAGACCTCTGGTGCTATGTGGAATATGCATGTTCTCCCTTTGACCACATGGGTTTCCCCTGGGTGCCCCTGTTTCCTCCCACATTGCAAAGATGTATGGGTTGATAGGTTAATTGACCACTGTAAGTTGCTCCTAATGTTAATAAGTATTAGATTCATGGAGGGGCAGGGAGAAGTTAATGGGAATATGGGGAGACTAAAATTGAATTTGTGTAGGACCAGTGTAAATGGGTGTTTGATAGTCAGTGGGATGAAGGCCTATTTAAGACACATTTAGATAGATTTTTGCATAGTAGGGGAATTAAGGGCTATGGGGAAAAGGCAGGCAGGTGGAGCTGAGTCCATGGTCAGACCAGCCATGATCTTAATGAATGGCGGAGCAGGATTGACTGGACAGTTGGTATACTCCTGCTCCTATTTCTTATGTTCTTTTGTTCTGTGCTGTATGACTTTATGAAACACTCAATGAAATTGGTACACACAGCACTGCTACTTTTTCCAGAAACGAAATTCCTAATATTTCTAGAGTGGAGTACAATTGCAATAAATTCTGATTTTTCTGAGCCTTTAGCTCTAAATCATCTGGCAGTCTTGCTTCATCCTTTGGCCCAGTTGTTTGGGATCAAGGAGGAGGCTTGTTATTGAGGTCAGTCTTTGCCGTAATGAAGAAACAGATTTTGGATGCCCATTGTTAAATTGCATTAGTCACATGCTTCTCAACTGATGACCAATCTGATTTCAAGATACTGGAATATAAAATAACATTGAGCCAATGGATGAGCCAACAAATAAGTTACTGAGACATGGTGATAAAAGTAATTTTTTCATTGTTTTTAGTGTTAAATTGTGACTTTTCTCTATTCTCCAAAAGCTTGCAATTGAAAACTGTTATTGCTGGATTAAGGAAAGCTAGTTTTGGTTTTCAAGGAGTTGGATTGCCAATTACTGGGATTGCTTCTGATATTCCAGCAAGTATAGATTAGCCTCTGTGACACTGTTGAATGCAACACAGAAGAAACATTACAGAGAAATAAACATCAGGCCATGTGCTTTATAAAATATCCGCTGAACACTTCTGTGAACTAATTGTACAAATATCAAATGAGCAGAAAATCTGCTGACTTTTTGTGAAGAGTCATCACTTTCTGAGTGGTTTGGGAAGTTAATGCATCTTGATGGTAAACATAGCTGATTTGCAAGAGTAGTAGTGTAGGGACAAGGCAATAGAGGCAGGAGATCATATGGTTAAACCTCTAGGAATAAGTTTCCTGGAGTTGGTAACCATCTCAAGGCCAGAGAGGGAATGAGTATTAATCTAACATCCAATTTACCTTCCTGCCTCCAAGAAGTTGCTCTTAACTCTCTAGAAGCGAGATCCTTGATCCTTGATCCTAGAACCTAGTCACTCCTAAGCTCAGGTCAAAGTCTTGCCAATCATTGTACAGGTTTCCAATTGCTGATCAGACCAAAATAAAAGGCCAAGATCAACAAAATTGAATATATTTACTTTGTGGGTTCCACTTGACTGAATACAACAGCTGGTTTAATCCTAAACTCTGCTTAATACATTTCTGAACAGTGTGAGTTCAGCATTCTTAAAAAAGATGCTCAAACCCCAGGCACTGCAAGGTTATCCAATTCTCCCATCTGTGACAGTTGTAAGCCACAGATCATTTCGAAAGTTTGTCTCAGCTTACAACAGTTGCTAACAACAGTACGATTCAGAAACGTAATTCTGCAGGCTAGTAAGAATGCAGGAACTCTGAACCCGCTGCTATTCTCCATACTTCTCAGCTGCATGGAAAATAAAGTGTGCACAATGACTTATTTCCTTTGCTGTTGGAATATTTCCTGAATCTGCAAAATTCTGCTGGTTTATTGCTTAGCAGTATGTTGGTCAAATCACATCAGGTAAAACATAGAAGAAAGCAGCAGGGAAAAAAATCATGAACAATGATGACAAATGCATAAAAATAAAACTGGAATTGACTTATTTCAGTGACACTCAAAAGTTTGTGAATAATATTCCTAATTACTCGCATCGATGATTCATATCTTATGGACTGATGAAATATTCCAATTAGAAAGCAGAAATAACAAAAGTGTCATCCTTTTGTTCATCTGTGTGGATGGAGACACTTTGTTGTATGAATCATCGTGATATTCAGATAGATAACCAGCTGATATTTTTGTTCAGGATGTGTCACCTTCATGGATATTAAACAGATGAGTATGTTTTTAAATTGTAAATTATTCATTGCATCCTACATATTTTTTTTCAATTGACCGAGAGATAAAACAAGAACACCATGTTTTCCCTTCCTAGGTCTCAATTCAAGTCAGGCTTCCTGAGAAATAAAACATTTTCCCTTCTAATGTTTTCTCTATAATCCTTAGAGTACATTAGTCAATCGTGCAAAACCATCTCTTGCTCAATATAACTCGAATAAATTTTACAGACTCAACCAAGGAGGCCAAGAAGTTAGATGGCATAGGAAGAGGAAAGCTAATGATGTAAGGATTGAGAGTTGTACTGTTGATATTGAAACACAATTATCAGAGGTAATGGGCTGGATCTTGTTGGCAAAATTACAGCGTATTCACAATGCTCACCATTATTAATGTGTGCACTGGGCTGCACATTAAGGGAATTGAGAGGTACACATTTGCTGTGAGTCTCCAGAATTTACCGGCCAATTTACACTGACACTGACACTGACACTGACACTGACACTGACACTGACACTGACACTGACACTGACACCCCCACCCCACACCCCCCACACATGATTACATCACACAAATTGAATGTTATCCTGGTTTTAAAGAAACTAATGAATTTGCACCTTAATTACCCAGTAAATTTGCTGTTGAAAGCCAGTTCCCATAATTAAGAATGTAAGTGCCTTCTTAACAATGTGATAATTATTAAAGCAATGCCATTCAAGCATGCTGGCCTGGAATTGAAACAACTTAAAGTGTTCAATGTCATTCCTCCATATATTTGTTGGTTTTGCTTTTAAAATGTCAAATCACATTTTTTCTGCCTCTTTCTTTCTTAATCCTATCTTTTCCTTCTCTTTATTTATCTTTCTGATTTGACTCTAATTTTCCTTTATTCTTCCTCTGTTTCTTTCAAAATAGTTAATTCTCATCACTTAATGGTACAAAGACACCTGATCTCTGAGCCGTTATTAGCTCAGACTTCCAGCATGTTACAGCATAAAATACTTTAAAAGTAAAAACGGAAAGTGCTGGAAACAACTGGAAGCATTGTGGAAAGAGAAACAGAGTTAACATTTCAGGTCCAGGACTCTTCACCAGAACTGGGAAAGAGGAAAATCAAGTTAATCTAGCTGGCAGAGAAGGTGGGAGAGGAAGATGGGTGGACAAAGGAAATAACTTGATAGGATGAGACTGCATGACTTCATCGTGGCGTATAAGGGACAGATAAAATCAGATTAATCTTCTTTGTCTGTGCAGTAGGTTCCCAATAAAAAGGCTGTGGAACATCCTCATAGTGGTTAGTGTGATGCTATTACAGCGCCAGCGATTGGGGTTCAATTCCCGTTGCTGTCTGTAAAGGGTTTGTACGTTCTCCCTGTGACCGCATGGGTTTCCTCTGGGTGCTCCGGTTTCCTCCGACATTCCAAAGATGTACGGGTAGGTTAACAAGGATGTAATTGGGCGGTGCAGGCTCATTGGGCCAGAAGGACCTGTTACTGTCTGTATAAATAAAGTTTTAAAAGTTTTATATATAAAAAAAGAAAAACCAAGCCAAAATGATGGGAGACAGAAATGGTTAGTTCTGATACAAACAAAAAGAAAGAGAGTTATCTAAATTTGAAGTATTCAATATTGAATACAGAAGGCTGCAATATGCCAAGGCAGAAGATGAGATGAGATGTTGTTCCTCAAGGTTGTAGTGGGTCTCATTGGAACCATGCACGAGCCCTCAGACAGAGAAATCAGAGTGGGAATGGGATAGGCAATTGGAAGCTCAGGGTCACCCATGCAGACTGAGTGCAGGTGCTTTGTGATACGGTCACCCATTGTACGTTTGGTTTCTCCAATGTAGAGGAGGCCACATTGTGAACACTGAATGCACTGGAAGAAGTGCAATTGGATTGCTGACTCACCTTAAAAGACTGTTTGGATCCTGAATCATGGGAAGAGAAGAAGTGAAAGGGCAGGTACTGCATGTCCTGTTGTTGCGTGTGAAAGTGGCACATTGACAGGCAATGGTCCACGGGTCACAAGAGCAGGTCAGGGAGTTGCGAAGGGCTGCCCCTTGACTGCCCTTTAACTGTCTGGTTAGGTTATCTGGTCTCACCCTTTTGAGTTATTCCCTCTGTTCTACCCCTTCCCCTTCCCCACCTTCTCTGTTACCTAAACCAACTTGTTTTCTCTCTCCCAGTTATGATGAAGGGGGATCTCATTGATACGTACTGGATACTGAAAGGCCTGGATGCAATGGATGTAGAGAGGATGTCTCTATTATCATGTGAGTCTAGGATCTGACTCAGAATAAAGGAATGTCCCTTTAAAACTGAGATAGGGAGGAATTTCTTCAGCCAGAGGGTTGTGAATCTGTGGAATTCGTTGCCACAGAGGGTGGTGGAGGCCATATCATTGGATGTATTTAAGGCAGATATGATAGGTTCTTGACTGGTAAGGGGGTTAAGGGTTATGGGGAGAAGATGGGAGAATGGGATGGAAAAAAAATCGGCCATGATTGAATGGCGGAGCAGACGTGATGGGCCAAATGGTCTAATTCTGCTCCTAAGTCTTATGGCCTTATGCAAGGGTCCCAGACCTGAAACATTGACTGCTTCTCCTTCCACAGATGCTGCCTGACCTACTGAGTGTCTCCAGAATTTTCCGTCTTTATTTCAGATTTCCAGCATCTGCAATTTTTTTGGATTTTCACAAAATAGTTTGGTCCTGAATGGAGAAAATATAATTGAATAGTGCGGTGTACTGACATCAGGAAAGAATACACCAAATGCTCATTCAAACTCATCTTTCTAATTTCAGTGGTCTTCCCCTCAGTCCAGATCAATTATAAGGTAAATAATTATAGACTGGGATAAACTGCATTTAATAAATGTTACTTTTATAACACTGAGATGAAATTGAATGTTAAGGCTTATCACCAACAGGGTATCATGACTACAAATGATAAAACTTGTCCCATCAGGTTCTTTTCATCTCCTGTTATGATAGGGAGTAGCTTCTGTTGAGCTGCTGCTGTGCATTGGATTAGGCTGCCTTTCAGACAGAGAATTCAATGTTCTTCACAAATGTGCCTGCATATGAATGTGAGTGTGCAATTCCACCATGAAGCCTGCTAAGGTCCCTCCCAAATCTATCTATATGTATCCATTTCTGGCAGGAGTTCCTAAAAGGCAATAAAATTAGATAATGTTGGAAATAGCCAGGAGGCTAGATGGCTTCAGTGGAGAGAAAAATGTAATGGAAATTTAACTTGATAACTACTGAAAACAAGCTGATTTTTCCTTTTAGTGGTCCTGCGAACACAGTAATGGTGAGTAAATGTAGCACCTTCATCAATATCCCACCAAGGCACAGAAACACAGGTAGTAAAGTTGCTGCCTCACAGCTCCAGTGACCCAAGTTCAACCTGACCTCCAGTGCTATCCGTGTGGAACTTGCCTGTTCTCCCTGTCACCACGTGTGTTTCCTCTGGGTGCACCAGTTTCCGTCCACACTCCAAACACGTGTGAGTTGGTAGATTAGTTGGCCATTGTAAGAATTGCCCCTAGTGTGCAGGTGAGTGGTAGAATCTGAGAGAAGTTGATGAGAGTAAATTGTGATTAGTGTAGGATTGCCGCAAATGGGTGTTTGATGGTCGACATGGACTCTGTGTGCCAAAGAACCTGTTTTTGTGCTGTATGACTCTCCACAAGTAATTGACTGTATAGAAAATGGATTGAATCTGAGAATCTTTTAAACTATGCAGTTTGTTGCTTGTATTATAGCACATACTGACAGAAGCTATTTAGCAAAAAGCTTTTCAAATTCCCTTTTATGACAATATCATAAGCCATATATGAAGTTGTCTCATTGTTTTGGCCAACACTTACCCGTCAAGTGGCACCTAAAACAATTGATCTTGTCATTTTTTGCAGTGTTGCTTGCGGCTGCTCTACAGGATTGTCACATTTCCCACATTACAAATGTAGCTTTACTTCAAAAGCTTTCCATTGGTTGTGAACCACCTTAGTGCATCTCGTGTCTGTGAAAGTTGCTATATGAGAGTCCTTCTTTTGTTTCTGGGCATATTCTGGCAGTTAATGCCAGTGAAATCAGAACGTGCAAGAGATGACCAAGAAGTCTATTCCCGTCAGAAGTTCGCCTTATAGGCAGCGTGGTGTTGAAGCAGTTAGTGTTGCTGCCTCACAGCTCCAGAGACCTCATGCCCTCTGGTGCTGTCTGTGGAGAATTTGCATGTTCTCCTCATGACCGTGTGAGTTTCCCCTGGGTGCATCGGTTATTTGGCTACTGTAAATTACCCCTTAGTGCAGGAAAGTGGCAAATAGAATCAAAGGGAAGTTGAAAGGCAAGTGTAAGAGAGAATAGGTTGTAGGGGTAGAGGGAAATAAGAAGGGGAATGGGAGGGAGTGGCTCCCCCCCCACCCCCACCCCCACCCCCAGGAGCTGGCATAGAGCCAATTGGTAAAGTGGCCTTCTTCTGAGTGGTTGTAAATATAAAATAAGGAAGTAAAAATTGCAACCACTCAGTCTGCATCCTATCTTCCAGAGAAGAAATTACTGTAGTGTTGTGAAAGTTCTTTTAATTGACATATTCAGCAATGTATTTTCAAAAACAACCCCTAATTTTATTCATGGCTACTGTTACTAAAGGTACAGATTTGAACTTGAGTTTCTCAGTTCCATCTCTCTGCAGTAAGCTATTTTTCTCCAGTTTAAACCCCATAGATATTTCCTTCTTCAAACTCATCAAATAATAAACACTGCAATTTAGACAGTGCAAATCCCATAAGGAAATTCAACCCAATTTCTCTTTTCTAAAGTTTGAATTGACTTGCATAAAGCTATCAAAATAATCCAGTATCACATTTTTTACTGCCTCATTCTCTAGTTTTTTATGCTCAATAGACTTAAATGTACTGAAAACATCCAACCAAAGTAATAACTTACATACAAAATATAGATCTACTGAAAAAAAATTAACAGATCTATAAAATGTTTATTATGACTCTTGAAAAGAACTTGGAAGAAAATGTGATAAGATATTTTAAGAGACTATTTTCTTTCAGAGGTATGTCAATGCATGCCATTTAAAAGCAGTTAAAAATTTACACCAGAACTGATATTTGAAATAATGTATAAAAATATTACAAATAAAGCATTACTGATAAGGAAGTGGCTTAATTAATCCTTTATTTGAATTTTCAGGTCACATTGCTGGCTCTCGAGATAAAGAGAAACCAAATACAATTGTTAGAAACCAAAGATAATGATGGGAAATTACTGAAAATGCAGAGGAGATAATTTACTATCTCAGATGCTGGGTCCCCACCCCTGTGCAAATTGGAAACTGATGGTTAAGCTAGCTCATCTATAGCAGTGACCTCAAGAAAAGGTGAGAAGATGATGAACATCAGCTTTCCAAACTAGTTCAACAATTCTTTTCAATTCCTGCAGTAAGTTGAGTGGAACCCAGCAGTATAAAGTTAAGTCACTTTCCCACTGATACTAGGAATTCAGATGAAGGGTCTCCAAACTGAGACATCAACTCTGTTTCTCTTTCCACAGATGCTGCCTGACCTGCTGAGTGTCTCCAGCACCTTCTGCTTTTATTATAATAGGGATCCCAGCTGGCTTTGTGAGAGCTAGAACTTACACTCACTTCACGCAAGACCAGCAACATCAAAGACACCACAAAGGAATGAAGTTTACTTGCTTTTGGATGAATGCATTTGATTGATATCAGTTAAGATATTGACCATGGGTAGATAGATCTCCAGAACAGATTATGCAGCAAACCAAAAACAACTTCACAGGTTCAACCATTTGAAAGTTTATTTTGGAAAGATGGAGAAAAAAAATGAAGAAACGTTGAACAATATGAAAGAAAATCAATGAAACAACATGGACAAAAACAAGAAACAGTGAAAATTTCTGGGCACAGTGGATGAAGTGGAAGTGAGGTGAGTAAAACACAGAGAAGCTGCAAAAGGATAGGGCAGGTTCAATGAATGGGCTGGTTGGTTGATTCATTAGTTACTGTAAGTTAACTCTAATGTAGGTGGATGATTAGAGAATCAGGGCGAAGCACCTGTTAGAACCGGGAAATAGAGAGATGGGATTGCTCTGAGAGTTGATAGAGACTTGATGGGCTGAATGGCCTCCTTGTGTGTGTGTATATATTATGGAGAAATGTTAGTAATTGTTTTATTATTGTCACATGTACTGCACATGTACTGAGATGGTGGAAAAACTTGGTTTTGCAAGCCATTCATACAGATCATTTCAAAGCAATATGTACATCGAGGCAGTACAAAGGGAAAAGCAATAACAGAATATAGCATTTAGTTTTATGGTTACAGTTACTGAGAAAGTGCAGTGCAGTTAGACAAATAAGGTGCAAAGTCCATGATCAGATACATTGAGAGATCAAGAGTTCATTTTTATTGCACAAGTCCTTTCAAGAATCTTATAACAGTATCTTAGAAGCTGTCGTTGAGCCTGGTGGTGCATGTTTTCAAAAGTTTATGTCTTCTGCTCAATAGAAGATGGAGAAGAGAAAATCACGGGGGTGATAGGGGTCTTTGATTATGTTGGCTGCTTTCCCGAGGCAGTGGAGAGTGTAAACAGAATCCATGGAGGAGAGGCTGGTTTTTGTGATGGACTGAGCTGTGTGCACAAATCTCTGCAGTTTCTTGCAGTCTTGGGCAGAGCAGTTGCCATACCTAGATGTGATGCTTTCTGTAGTGCTTCTATAAAAATCAAGGGTCAATGGGGACATGCCAAACTTCCTTAGCCTTCTGAGGAAATAGAGGCACTGGTGTGCTTTCTTGGCCATAGCGTTTATGTGGTTAGACCAGAACAAGCTATTGGTGATGTTTACACCAAGGAACTTGAAGCTCTTCTCCTCAGCACCATTAATACAGACAGGGGCTTGAGCTCTGTCCTGCTTCCTGAAGTCAATGACTAAGTCCTTCATTTTGCTGACATTGAGGGAGAGGCGTTGTCTTAACACCATGGCATTAGGCTCTCTATCTCCTTCCCGTACTCCTTCTCATCATTGTTTGAGATCCAGCCCACTACAGTGGTATCATCTGCAAACTTGCAAATGGAGATAGAGCAGAATCTGACCACAGAGTTGTGAGTGTATAGGAAGTAAAGGAAGAGGCTGTGGACGCAGCCTTGGGGGGGCACCAGTGTTGAGGATAATTGTGGTAGAGGTGTTGCTGCCTATCCTTGCTTTACAGCGCCAGTGACCCGGGTTCAAATCCGGCCGCCGTCTGTAAGGAGTTTGTACGTTCTCCCCGTGTCTGTGTGGGTTTCCTCCGGGTGCTCCAGTTTCCTCCTATATTCCAAAGACGTACAGGTTAGGCAGTTGTGGGCATGTTACGTTGGCGCCGGAAGCGTGGCGACACTTGCGGGCTGCCCCGAGAACACTATGCAAAAAGATGCATTTCACTGTGTTTCGATGTACATGTGACTAATAAAGATATCTTATCTTATCAAGTCATAAAAATTTAATGTGAGAAGTTGCGATTTGTATTTATAAAGCACTTTCAATTAAAGTGGCAAGACACCCCAGTGGGCATCACAAGAGTACTATGAGAATAATTTTGATACCAAGACACATGGGGAGATGTTTATCTGATGGCCAAAGTCTTGGTGGAAGAGGTAGAATTTAAGAAGAAAGGAGGAGAGGCAATGAGGTTTAAGGAAAGAATTCTAGAGGAGCCTTTGGCAGCTGAAAACTTAGAGATGATCAGATGATCAGAAGACCAGAACTGGAAGGGCTAAGGTATCTTAGAAAAAAAGTTGCTTTTGGGATTCGTGGAGATGTTCAGCACAGAGAACATGTAGTGTGGCAATTGTGTTGCTATGGAGATTCAACGTCTGAGTGATTCTCATGTGATGCAAGTATTGCTGTATTTTTTCAGTAGTTTTTCCCAGGACATTGATGAGCTGGAGTACTAGGCAGTGATAATGGTGTTGAATGTCAAGGGGGAATGATGTGACTATTATCATTGGGGGTGGTCAAAGCACGTCACTTGTACAGCGTGGTTGTAGCATCCCACTTACCATAAGCCTGAATGTTTGCAGTTTCGCTAAAAGTGGGCACAGGCTGTCTCTTTATTGAAGCCCTGACTCAGTGGCAGAGTGTCCTCAGCTGAAGTGCAAGACAATTAAATACACTTTGGTGGCTCATCTAGAGAAGGCCTTTCATTGCTGATGCTGTCCACCTTTCTATTTCTCATCCTCCTAACCCTCCTCCTCTTTCTCCTCCAATGACACAATGATAGTGGGTAAAGACTGATTCCATTTTGTAGCCAAACTGTGAAGGATCTTGCAGGTGGGTGAACCTCTCAGATTATATTGCAGAGATCCCTCTGAACAGTCCAGGAATTTAGATGTCAAAGGTTATCTCTACCATGTTTCTGATAGCCCCTGCTCTCCAGCACTTGGAAGAACCAACTCTGGAATGAAGAACCATGTATTTGGGTACCAGCCCTTGATCCCCAAGGCTGGCATGCTGGGTGAAATATGACGGGGTCAGTAGACTGCCTCAGAATGAAAGACATACGCATTTCCCATGTGTACACTATTAACCGTTACCATTTTCCTGCAGTTATTTGTGTTCAGGAAGCGACAGCCTTTACTATTGCAAAACCTGTCAGCTGCACTCCCAGTATCTTTAGGAAGCCACCTATGGTCAATGCCATTGTGGCCTGCTGATTTCTATTCAAGAAGAAGATGAACTCACTAGACGGAGAGACTCCGTGAAAGGGCAAAAGATGTGGGGAGCTGCAAACCAGAACACGAGGCAAATGAGAGCTCCCATTACACCTGAGATGACACACATGATAAGAAGTTGCAGGCAACAGTGACCTTTCCCCAACATAGGCACAGGCCTGTGGCTGGAGCTCTGCCTGGAGCAGGTGGTGGTTCACAGAAACTGCACTTCATCTGAGAATTTCAACGGAGTATGTTGGATGCACTGCTTGATCTGGTGGAGGTAAGAGAACTGACCATGGTGGCATGTTGAGTGACAGGCCACCGTGGCCAGAGCCCTCCTCCACTTCCTGCTTCCACCACTCTTTCAGCCCTGTACTCCTGTTCTTGGTGAAGCTGGGGCCTAACAACAATAAGGCTCCAAAATTTCAAATAACAAAAGAGAACGGTTCAGCAAAAGTAAAGCCAAGACCTCAGTGGCCTCACCTCCAACTCAATCCCTAACAAGGCTGAAAGGAATTAAGGATTGCTCAGGTGAAACACACACACACACACACACACACACACACACACACACACACACACACACACACACACACACACACACACACACACACACACACACACACACACACACACACATGTATATAACCCAACAGCTGCTGTCAAAATGAATGCACAGGGATTGAATTCCCCTGCCTCTCCCCCATGCTCTGCATGCTTTGGGCAGACCAAGCACTCAGAGCTGTCTTACAACATTGCAATCATGATTTATGATTGAAATTCTGCCTAAATTGGGATCCAGAAAGAACTTGAAACCTCGATACTGACAGTACCCAAGGACAGGATTGAACCTGGATTGCTAGAGCTGAAGATTGTGTGGTAGCAGCACTACCTGGCAGATAGGAAATGTCATTTAGTTGCCTTTTCCTTTATGATCCCTGTGCATTTAATGAAGTAATCAAATCTGGGAAATTCCCTTTCGATCCCTATAAGGATCAAAACTAGTTCAGGAGACCATACCAAATGTGGTGTACAGTGGGACCTCCTTCATAACCAGGAATGTGTCCAGCTTGCTCTTGAAGGTACACAGTGAATCAGAACTCACCAAACAAGCTTTCTCCATAGATCTATCAGACTGTTAAATCTAACCCAATTCTCTAATCCGATACCTCGATCAATGAGATGGAGGAAGGAGACAGATGCTTCTTCCAAACACGCCCAGGAAACCCTCCAGATTGGTTATGTAGTTGCAGTGGGAGGGCATGTTCAAAGTGGTCAACGCCATCTGAGAGGTACAAAGGACCTGGATGAAGTGCTGGAAAAACAGTGGTAAACTCAGATTTCAAGATCATTGAAGATATCAATATTTCTCACCTCCCAACCACTGCACCACTGCTTGGAGCTACAGTTCCACAAAATGCAGTAACCAACAACAGCAGGAAAGTTTATACAACTGAGCTATCGTTCCATGGGCCTCTTTCCTGATTTTTCATTCATCTTTACCATCCGCAGACACTATTCAAGTAAAAGCAAGAAATCAAGGTGCATAGCATTTTATACCATTGTGTGTCATGGAATAAATGAGACTTTGAAACCACTTTCTGTGAATAGAACTATGATTTGCAGTAAAATAAGTGGTTGCCATTGATGCAATATGTGAAACTACTCAGGAGGATAAAAAACATGGAGCCCATTCATTTCTCACGTTGATGCAAAATGCAAAATGCCACATTGGACAAACAAAGGGCACGGTCAAACCAGGCAGGTTTATACACTTCTTCAAGTACATTCCTGAAATGAAAAATGTCCCCAATTTCAACCTCTCTGAGGGTCTCCATCTTAGAAAATATTTCCCAACCTCCAAAACTTCAGGTTCAGTGGGGCTCAAGATAATGGGAATATAGCACATTGTACAAAAGCCCAAAGAGGAGCTTAAAAAAGTTGGAGATGGCTTACAAACTGCTCTTGTAATGATCTATTAAAATGATTCATAGCAAATGCTATGATCCTTTCCAGCCTTGTGGCTTCTTTACATCTGAATAAAGTTTCACATGGTGCACTATCTGAAACACTGTGACTCAGTATCAGTTCTATTTGTTTGGGGATTTACATCACTTTACCTCAGCAGCTACAACTTGGTATATATCATTCCCTGATGTGTATGCATTTTGATTATTCCTACATCACTACTCCTTGCCTTAAAATATCCTGCTATTTTTGAGCATTAAACCAGGTTGTATTCTACTTTTCACATTCTGCGAGAGTGCTTTGACCTCATTTTGCATAGTCTATAATAATATTTTTTCTGTCTTTTATAACTCAGGCTCATAAAAGTTATAGAGTCATGCAGGGAATAAGTCCTTCACTCGCTTACTCTGCACAGACCATACAGCATCCATTTACACTAATCCTATACTAATGCAATTTTATTCTCCCCACATTCCCATCAACTCTCCCAGGATTCAACCACTCACCTCCACACAAGGGGCCATTTGTAGTGGCCAATTAATCTACCAATCCACATGCCTTTGGGAGAATGTGCAAATTTCACACAGCCGGCACCAGAGGCCAGGATTGAACCCGGGACACTGGAACCGTGAGGCAGTAGCTCTATCTGCATTGCCACTGTTTCACCTTATGCCACATGCAGCGATCAACTTGTACACAACAAGCACTCAAAAATAGCAAATGAGATAATTGGCCAATAAAATGATTTATTGAGTTTCGTGGAAGGACAAAGATCCGCTGGGCATCCTGGCTGTTTCGTTGGTCTCCATTACGTTTATGTCAAGCTAAAATGGAAAGATGGAAATGAAGCACCAAAAATAATTTTTCATACAAAGAATGGTTGGAACCTGCAACACAGCAACTGAGGGACTGGTGGAAGCAGGTACTCTCACAACACTTAAGAAGCAAATAGAAAAGTACTTGAATTGCCAAGGCATTGAATGCTATGGATTAATGCAGGTAAATGAGATTTGTATAGATAGGTACAATGGCTGGCAAGGACATGATGGGCTGAAGGGCCTGGTTCTGTGCTGTATGACTCTATGACTCAAAGTATGAGTTTCAATTGTATGTAGAACTACCAGAATGAATTTCAAACCTATAAATATCTAAATCAAGTGAGATGCTATAACAAGGCCAAACCTAAAGGCTTTTAAAATAAAAACGATTTATTTTCAACACATGGCTCTTCCCTGCAAAAAAAATATTTGGCACCATCTGCCCCAAATCTTTTACTAATGAATTAACATGTCCAAAAACTGATCTTCTTTCAACCTCCCTTTTGTTCCTACCTGGCATGTTTCGTACATCCAGTTCTCTGCTTTAAATATCATGATTAGTTTTTTTATATTTTTAGACCTGACTCTGCTATTTTACTACATATATTGTATAAAAGAATGAGTTTTTGACTTTGACCCACAGCCTCATGGGAAGAGGCAGGTTAATTTATGCCTTGCAGCTCGTAATTTTCCTTTCAGATTGTCATTTTTTTCCCTTGAACTTCAAAGAGGTGCCCTGAAATTTCATGTTTCTCACTCCATGGTGTCAATTTTTAAACTCAGACTAAATGCTTTTAAAGTGGGCTCTTGGCATTAATTCAGATCTCACAAACTTTACTGATTTATTAATGCACAACTGTTTACAAAGAGACTCCTGTTATTTAGGGTGAACACTGTTACAATAAAGTATTTTTAGCTCTGATTTTTGCCAGGATCAGTCTCCTTTATTTCACCTTAATTGGTAGTGTTATCTTAGAGTCTAACACTAGCATCCCAGCATGCTTTGTCCTCAAGTATTCTCAACATTCAGTTATTTATCTGGAATGAAATTTAAAAGCCATTTTATACTTTCTGAACTGAAATTTCAGGAGATGATTATACAAAATTACACTCCTTAAGACTGACTGGTAAATCACAGGATCTATTTTCTTGATGAAGAAAATGTCTGACCTGTCCTGATAGCCAGAGTACTTAAATGGCTGGTCTTGTGGGACATAAAATTATGCAGTTGTATGTTGCAATGCCCTATGCTCTGTTTATAAACTATCAAACCTTTAATGACCTCTATCAAATCACTCTAATTTTCTACAAGATAAGCATTTTCAAAAATTTTTACTGGTCGTGAAAGTGGGTGATGGTGACATAGCCCAGTCTACACCTCTTCTGAGTCTCTTGACTTTGTTGAAGCCAATGGAAGTGAAATCAGGGAAAGATGTATAAAGGAAAGTTGATCAATGTTACCCTTGTTATGCTGTCAACCAAAGTCAAGTGGATGAGCAAGACACCAGAAAACAGACAGAATGAAAGAAAATGTTGGTAAATATTGCATGGGCTGATTGCAAAGATAAATCACAAAATATTCAGGCAAATCTTCCTGGATCCAGCCTGCTGCTCTGAATCATCACCTGGGATCCCTTCATGCCGACACTTACCTGAGCCAATTATAGAGGGCTATTGGCATTGCCCCTCCTCTTATGAAGCCCACTGACAAGGCCCAGGGGCTGACTGGGCCTCAGGGCTGTGGTGTGTCCCCAACAGAAGGTTTAGTCTTTTGTCAAAGCTGTCATTGATTTGAATTATCTCAAAATGTCTCTCTCATCAAAGCCTATTAAAGATGAAGCAAGTATTTAAAAAAATATTGACACTTCAAACAAAATCTAAAATTAAACATATGAATATACTTACAAATAAATTTAAAAAGTTAAAGCAAAATAATTTGAAAAAAATCATGACACTTCCTGTCTTCATTTCTAACCCCCATGAAATCAATATTGTCTTGTGTCCTGTGCTGTATGATGGTGTAGGTCTGAGTGATGATTCCCCAGCATAATTCTGAGGAATTCCAACAAGACTGAACCCTGCCACTGGACTCTGTGGCCCGTGACCTGCCAGTTGATTCTGGACTTCTGCAGTACATGTATACGGTCACCAACAACCGAGCATTTATTGCCCACGCATAATTGTACTTGAGAAGGTGTTGGCAAGCTGTCTTCTTGAACCACTGCAGACTCTTTGGTAAAAGTACTTCCATTGTACTAATTGGGAATGAGTTCCAGGATTTAGACCCAGTCACAATAAACTTACTGGCGATAAATTTACTGATCAGGATGGTGTGCAACTTGGAAGGGAACCTGAAGCCTCTGAGATTTTCATTTTCGTGCTGCCCTTGTCCTCCTTTGTGGTAGAAGCTGTGGGTTTGAAAATTGCTGTTAAAGTAGCCTAGAGCAACCACAGCGCAGTCTGTAGATGACTCACATTGCATCCACTGTGAACCAGTGGTGGAGGGAATAAATGTTTGATTGATAGATGGAGTAACCAATCAAGTGAGCTTCTTTGTCCTGAATGGTGTTGAGCATCTTGGCTATTATTGGAACTGCACCTATCCAGGTAAATGGAAAGTATTCCATCACATTCCTAATTTACTTGTATATAGTGGAAATGCTTTGTGTCATGAGGTGAGTCAATCACCAAAGCATACCCAGCCTCTGACCTGTTCTGATAGCCAAAGCACTTAAGTGGATGGTCAAGCTGAGTTTCTGGTTAATGGTAACTGACTCAGATTGTTGATGATGGGGTCTCAGAGATGGTAATACTATTAAATGTCAAGGGACTTATATCTGTTTGAATGTCCAAGCACAGCAGTTCTGTTTGCAACCATCAACCACAGCCAATAAAATTTGGCTTGTAAATATTGACTGTCCAATAAGGATTGAAGAAGGATAAAGTGCGACATCATGTCGTAAGTACCAGTTCACATGTGCAAAGGCCCAAGTAGAACCCCAAGGTCAGGTATCCAAAAGCTACAATTTCTCCTGGACAGAGGGCAAGCTTCTTTCCAATGTGGCACAGCATAAAATTACTCAGACATCTGTGATGATATTTTTGAGAAAAAATGTTTCTGTTTCTCTCATTGACAGGATTCTCATTCCAAACCCTTGGCTCTTACCTGTTGCACCTTCCTGCCTCAGTCCTGTTAAATGGCTCATGTATCTTTCAGCTTCCAAAAACTTCACTGATGCAAGCAGGGATTGCTGTGTACTTTAATTTTTCTTACTACATGTAGACTATACATTGCTGATCGCCCTTATTTTGAAATAAATCAATTACTGATGACATTAAGATAACATCAACTGAATTCAGATATAGGAGCCCAAAATATAATATCTGTGATTTAGAAGGTGAAAATGCTGCTTGTTAATAAGGCTCACTCACACATATGGTGAGACTTTAGTCCAAATTGGAATGGCCAATGCTTTATACCACACGTGATGACATTTTACATGACATGCCAATCCATAATCAGTGCATCAATTTAGCTCCTGTTAAAATTTACAGGGAACTTTTAGCATTTTAATTACTTACCAGTAAGTGTTATGAACAGAATGCCTGATCCCACTCATGAAGCCAACAATAACTCACATTATCTGGCCAACACAGCTATGGAATATGAATCATGTTCCACTGCTACTTGCTTCATGCAGCCACACAAAATATGAGCAAATTTAAATTGAAAACTCACATTTGTTATTTACATTAATTCAGTCCCGTGTGAGCACAATAAACCTAACCACTAGCTGGAGTGGTAATTGGGATGGATTAATTTTCATGTGACCATTCCAAATTAAAGAGAACATTTTAATGGAAGTGCTTTAACTCATCAATTTCCTTCTTTATCTTCTGTTGGTACAATGTGCAAAGTAGCTGAATTTATTTAGATGAATATTGAATATGTTATTTTTTTCTCAAAAAATGCTCAAGGAAGTTCCTTGTTTCCTATGACAGATGGTTAAAATTTCTGGTAGCAACAATTCATATTTGGTTGAAATCAGCAATGGTCATACTTCACTTCAATATGTGGGCTGAGTTATCAAGAAAGGGATGAGGAGAATTTCTTGAATTTAATGTATGCATCACATTTTACATGGTATCCCATTATACTTTATCTATAAAACAATGATAGTTCTTTCAGCCTGACAAACTAGTGCCACCAGCCTCCTCTCACTGACATCATTAGACCATTGCTATGGAGCAATAGGAAGCCCTCAAAGAGGAGATGGTTGAGGTAAAGTCCAGCCACGTTCCTACCATCTGGGTACATTGCTGAAAGGGGGACAAGAAGGAAAACCAAACCCAAGGCTCAATGAATGACATAAGAGAGTGGAATAGAACAGAAGATCATCTGATATCAGCTTATTTCTTTCCTAAAGACATGCTGGTTGGTGAGTTAATTAGCTGTTGTAAATTACCCTTTGATAACTCCAAGTGTATGCGGGAGGTTGAGCAATCAAGAGAAAGTTGATGTGTATGCGAATGAAAATAGGTTATTGAAAAATAGTGGGAGAATAGGATTGATGGGATTGCTCTGAGAATGGTGTGGACTAAATTGATGGACCAAATGATCTTCTATGTTGTAAGGAAATGTAAAATCTGAAAGAGGTGATATAATCAAGACTTGATCAAGTAATGAGCATAGGCAAGAAATGAAAGGGGAAAGAAGACTGTGAAAATAAGTTAACAGCTAATATGAAAGGAGATTCAAAGGTCTTCAGGGTGATGGTTCATCAGAACCATCAGAATCTCAGAAGATGGTTGATGCTTAGGGGGCCAAAATGAAGATCTATTGGTTGAAGCAGAAGGTAAGACTGAAGTATTTAGCAAGGAAGAAAGCTTTAGCAAAGCTATGGTAAATATAGAGGTTTCTGCTAAGTGATTGGTTGAGGTAAAGAAAGTCACAGAAAGATTGACAGTACTCAAAAGTGGATGAGTCATGTGGTCCTGATGGAATGCATCTTGGGATGCTGAAGGAAGTAACGGTAGAAATTGTAGAGGTGCTCTCTACAGTCTTGCTTAGTTGCAGTGCTGGTGTGAAAGAATGGAAAATTCCAACTATTAATTCCAAATGTTACAAAAAGGAGAGGCTAATCAGCCTGACAGTTAATGGCCAGTTAGATTAGCATCGAAAGTGGGGAAGCTATTAGAAACAATAGCTTGGAAAAAAATCAACAAGCACTTGGGTGATTGTGGACTATTATAGGAGGAGCAGTTTGACCAGCATAATTAGGTTTTAGATGAAGTACGAGAAAGGGCAAAGCTTGGCTGTAGATTTCATGTTGTGTTTACGGATTTTCAAAAGTGCTTGGTAATGTGCCACATGTTAGACAAATCGGCAAAATTGAAGCCCATGAATTCAAGGTTTAGGAGGGGCATGGACACAAAGATAGCTCAGGGATATTCCCACTCCCTCTCCACACCTATTGATGCCTTTTGCATCTGGACACTTATTTGTGTCCTGATGAAAAATGTCCAGGAACAAGGCCTCTATAGCACTCTGTGGTGGTCACCATCCTCCAACTGAAAAAGAATTCTCAATTCAGCCTTAAATTTCTTGCCCTGTAACAAAACTGTGGCCCCTCTTCTGGGCCCCTCAGCCAGGGGAAACACGCTCAACATATCCTGACTGTCCAGCTCTGTCAGAATTGTTCAAGTAGCATAAGTAGGCCTAAAGGCGCATCCTCAGATGGCTGTAGCCTGCTCAAACACTTCCAATGTGCACAGTGAATGTCTTTCTTACAGTATTTAGCTGCTGATATAGACATTCAATGGATATATCAGGTGACAATGCTGGAAGCACCCCAGTTTTGGAGGCATTGTTATAACCAAGGCCAAGTTGGGGGCCTCAAGCAGAAAACAAAGAAATGTCCACCAAAGCCACTCCCACAGAATCTTCAGTGACTCCAGATGAGCCTATCTGATGAGCAGTTTATTCACAGGAACTTTTGTAAGTTTGGCAGCACTGGAAAATGTGGCTCTATTTCATAACAGCTCTCGCCATGCTCTCCCATCTGGACTGCTCTCTCCAGCTTTTGACTCTCAAGTTTCTCACCACAGGATCTTTCCAAATAGCCACAGCAGATCCCCACCACATCTCTCAATTTGGTGCTCACTGCTGCATGAGGAAAATCACCCAAGAGAGAAAGGATTCATCTTCTTTCATTTCAGTGAGGAAAGGGTGGCATCGTGGGGAATGGAACTTGCTTGCATGGCTGGCTTCCCATAAGGGCCTTTTCAATGAACAGGAAAAGTTATCAATCCCTCATTGTAGATCATAAAACGTTTCCTCATGGGGAACGTCATGCATTTAGAAAGCACATCCTGAGGGAATCCACACTGCCTGACATTTTCAGTGGCTGTGCTGCCCAGAGCACTGAACCATGACACTGGTGGAAAATGTCACAGGTCTCCTCATTATGTTGCTTGCAGCAGTCTGGGACACCCTGTGGCACATGGTAAGGAAGTGTGGAGACTTTTTCATGTTTTGCCGCATGCTACGTATTTCTGCACACTAATGACAGTAGCCAATGTGGAAGGAAGAGCAGCAAAGAGACCTGGTACCGAAGGTCATGAGATAGAATCCGAAGCGCAGGAGCTACAAGAGGAACAGAAGGAAGAACACAGCTATTGGTGAAAGTCCATGCTCAGTATCCTCAGGTACATCTCCTTGCTGAGGAGAGAGCAGGAATTGGACATGCATAATGCAAGTGTTTAGAATTCCCCAATGCAAACCAAATGGCTATCTCTACATTGCAATCCTTAAAAACATAGGATACTAATAACCAGTCCTGACATTCTGCTGTGCATATCCACCCCATCAACCCTGACCTTGAGTGGTTTGATGCAATTTCCTGATGAGTGGCACCTTGCTTAAACAACGATGATCTCCACACGAATACATTTTCCTCTGATCAGCTTTACATTGCTGGTCTAAATATTGGTTGAGATCTTGAACCATTTAGACTGCTGCTTAACATCAACAGTAACTAGTCAACATTGTATCCACACCTGAGAATGATGCATATAACGTATTGATTAACTCAGCGTTCAATGAGTAGAGATGCACTAACATTTCAAGCCAAAGGAGGTCACACTCATTCAGCAATGATAAATCCCCTATGAGTGTGCAGTTGAGGCTCATTTTAAGCCTTTACAATAACTGAAGATTTCAAGGTACACAATGGGAAAGGACTGATGAACTATCAATGGTAGAAGCAGTACTTTTCACCCAGCTCACAACAATGGGATCCAATCAATGTAGCAACCCATTATTTCTCTCTAATGCTCCTATTAGACCTTCGGTACCAGGTCTCTTTGCTGCTCTTCCTTCCACATTGGCTACTGTCATTAGTGTGCAGAAATATGTAGCATGCAGCAAAACATGAAAAAGTCTCCACACTTCCTTACCATGTGTCCCGAGGCAGCCACAGTAGTGTAGCGGTTAGCGTAACGCTATTACAGCGCCAGCAACCCGGGTTCAATTCCTGCTGCTGTCTGTAAGGAGTTTGTACGTGCTCCGTTTGTCTGCGTGGGTTTCCTTCAGGTGCTCCGGCTTCCTCTCACATTCCAAAGATGTACAGATTAGGAAGCTATGGGCATGCTATGTTGACGCCAGAAGCGTGGCGACACTTGCGGGCTGCCCCCAGAACACTCTACTCAAAAGATGCATTTCACTGTGAGTTTTGATGTACATGTGATTAATAAAGATATCTTATCTTATCTTATTACTGTCACTTCCAATACCAACATTAAGGAGATTCCTAGAGAAGGGGCAACATCAAGCAGGAAACAACACCTCCCTCATTTTTTCAGCCTTTCTTTGAAGTCCCTTCCTCAGAAGTGGCTATGATTGTAAGAGCAGAACAAGCAGAGGTAAGGACCATTCCATAGAATTAACTTCACACAGGCTTGGGGTGGTGAGGTCACATGTAATTATTGCCAGAGTAATATAGCAGCTATGACATCTATGTAATTATTTCACAGTCTTGTGGTCCACTGTAGTGATGCTAGAAGATTTAAGGGAAAAACATGCCTTGTCCAGCTGCAACCAAGGTTTAGTTCAAGCACATTCTTCTGACACACACGATATTTTCATGTTCATATGACACACATGACAGTAGCAATCTTTCTAGATGAGGCAGCTATATCCACTGGCGTACCAGTGTGACTTGGAATCATAGAATCATTGAAAAAAAGTTCTTTCGGCCCACCAGGTCTGTGTTGATCAGCAAGCACATGTTTACACTAAACCCATTTTTTATTCTCCCCACACTTGCCTCAACTCCCTCCAGATTTTACCACTTACCTACATCCCAGGGGCAGCCTAGAGTGGCCAACCAATTTACTAACCGACTGTTGTCTTTGTGTTATTGGCACCAATTAAGGACTCATTTCAACAGTGTGTGTCTTATGAATACTTTATAATATTGCCAAATCAGGAGCACTAATGAATATTAGTAACATCTTTCAGTAAAAAGATACAGCTTAACGTTTTCCCTGTTTGATATTCTTACAAATTGGTCTTGATGGTCTGGAGGTACGCTGTGGTGTCCATTCAGTGACTGCAGTCTGGTTGACACCCAGACCACAGTACAATTGTTTTAATGTTCAGACTCAAAGCTGACCTGCCTGTCAGACCCCAAATCACAGGTGCCTGTTCCCCTCTACTGTCACTCTTCACCTCAGAATCATCTCACTAAGCAGCTTGAGTAGGGGTCTGCTTGTGATGAAGAGGTTTTCATGCATGTGTGTGGTGGTGGGGGAAGCATGTCTCTGCTATTGCAGAGGAGAGACAAGTTTCCATGTGCCACATGCCTGGAGAATGATCTGCTCTTGCTTAAGGGTGGCAACAGTGAGGTAGCTAGTGGAACTGCTGTCTCACAACTCCAGCGACTTGAGTTCAATTCTCACCCCCAGTGCTGTCTCCATGGAGCCTGGTCATTCTCCCTGTGACCCCATGGCTTTCCTCTGGGTGCTCCGGTTTCATCCCGCATCCCAAAGACATGTGGGTTGATAGGTTCATTGTCCGCTGTAAACTGTGCACAGATGTGAGGGAATCTGTGGGGAGTTGTTGGGGATAATAAAAAAGGCTCAACGTAGGAGTAGCGTAAATGGGTGCTTGATGATCAGCTCGGACCTGTTGGGCAGAAGGGCCTGTAGGACTCTATGACTCCATGAGAGAAATCTACTGATTGTGGAGATGTCTCTCTCTGGCTGGCTGCTCGCACACTGCATTTCTCTGCTGCTGGAGAACAGTGAGCTGCTCCTGGGTTGCATCCCAGGGTTCAGTAAGAGCAGCAACCTGTTTGTGAATGGCACATCTCTGCTCCCTTGGAGAATTGAACTGCTCCCTGCTGCCATATCCCTATTGCTGAGGAACTTCAAGTTGCTCCTGTGTGGCAGAGACTGTATCTCCAGCTGGACCAGGGTCAAACTTCATAGAAGCATGACTGCAGGTCTGGCCACCATTTGTGCCTCCACAAATGCCAGACCAGCAGGTGTGTACGGCCTCCAGAGCAGAAATCATGGACTCCTGCCACCACAGAGTCTCCCGTGAGAGCTTAGTAACAGGTTCCTCTGTGCTCCTTGTTATCTCCGGTGTTAGACCAGGCTGGAAGGATGACACAAAAACTACCTCATGTGCAATAACACCAGTCATGCCATGAAAATATCCCAGCTGTTGCCCTCATTAGAATGGACACATGGACCTTTACAGCAAGACCCTACACCAGATTCTCGAATCTTGGTGCCGGTCTGCAGCCCACTAGTACCTGGGGTATCTTCCTGTGTTACATGTACCTCAAACTTATTTTGCCCATCCTTTCCGGTGACAGTCTCTGAGGTGATGCAGTGAGGTGTCAGGCACTATGATACACTGTGCTCATTATTGGCATTGTCATCAGACTCTTCCTGTGTGAAACAATAGTGATCCAGGGAAGGATTAGACAGAAAGAATTCACAGAGATTCCAGGGTTTACCTTCAGAACAAACTCTCTTTATTACAAATTGGTGTCAATAGTGGAGTCACTTGTCCTGGAACGAATGCTCCCCGATCCAAAGTTTCCATTATTCTTGTACTATTTCTGAACTACTTATTTCCTTATTATCTCTACCCCGCATGTGCTGTGTATACATAGTGAGGAAAGCATTTTGCAGTATCAAGCTTCAGCAGCTATGTGCTGTGTGAGCCGTCGAGCATCAGTGCCTCGTGTGCTACATGAGCTGTGTGTAGTTCTGTCTTTACCTTATATGGCAAGCTTCCATCCTGGAGCTTATGGGATAGTTTCGAGGCTAGTAGCGGGCTATAGTTCACTTTAGCCTGCAACCTGTGGTTCAGGTTGGCTTGAACCGGTTCGAGGAACCCCTGTCTGGTACCAACCTTGCAGAGTACCCCATTATCTCTCTGCCACAAGACTATCCCCCTGTTCTCTAATGCAGTGCTACAGAGCCATTTCACTACTCCTTACCACAGAAGGGAAACAGAAAGCCCTTTCGGATAAAAACAAAAGGATTGATAGTTGCACTTTCAAGTAGTGTCCAAACCACCTTTATGGCGATGCAGCAGCTTACCAATGAAGCAGCCTAATGTTGATTAAAACAAAGAAGTCACAATGAGAAGTCTGTGGCTTTCCGTGAACATAAGAACTTGAGGAGAAGGCCATTCAGTCCCTCACTCTACCATTCACTGAATTTTTACCTCAGTGGCACTTTCCTGTACTAACCCCATGTTCCCTCATTCCTTTAATATCCAAAACCTATCCATCTCTACTTCAAAAGTAATCAGCAATTGAGCCTCTGCAGCCCCCTTGAGTAGAGGATTCCAAACACCATCAGCTTGCATCTTGAAATGCTCCTTTTAATACTGATGTATACTAATACTAATTGTTTCCTTGTATAATACTAATATGACGAATACGCAATACTAATTGCTTCCTTGTCACCAAGCCTGCTGGTGCTCATTGGTTGGGAAACCCAGAAATAAAATATTAATGGAATAGTCAAGTTAAAAGCAATTGACGGGCATACTGCACTTACTTCCATGTCTCCCAAGCACAACCAACCTTGCTTCCCTCTGCTCCCGGCACATCTATGCTTTTAAATCCAGAACAATAACATGCTATAAAGCTACTGACAGCTCCAAATTAGAGAAATATTTGTAAATCCTTTGACAATTACCCTGGGGCAGTGTTACTTAGGTGGCATTTACAGTGCAGCTGTTGTCTATTTGGCTGCAGTTTGGGTCGCAGTCTGTCAGACTTCCGTCAACATTGCTAGCTTCTTCCCTGCGTTGGTCCATTCTAACCCGGGAAAACCCTGCATGGATCTTGCTCCCAGGACTTCAACTACTCCTATGGGATGGTAGGAACAGAGAATCATCATCTTTAAACTTTTAATATGAGATTAGATCAGTTTAAAATGTTCCTACGAAATGTAAGGAAACGCTGATGGTTGATGGTTTGATACAGGGGTGGATTTGCACCATGTACACTGTCGTCTATTGCCTCAAATTCAGGCTGATCCCTCACCCCAGCCTTACACTGCTAGTTTACTAGCAATGCAAAGCACAAATTTCATCAAACCAATTCCGTATTAGCAATGAAGCTACACCTGCAGATTAATTTAATACTTATGTGGTTCTAATAGAACTGGTGTATAGAAATTGTTTCCATTCTGAATTCAATGACTATATTAAAAATGCAAATGGTATTTTGTGGCCATGGCTAGATTTTCCAGAGAGTGACTAAGAAACCATTAATATTCACAGCACTCTGCAATTACTGAGCAATTTTCACACATCATTATTGTTGCATTTCAGAAACAGGGTAATGTGTGCACAGGACCGTCATTTAAAATTTATGCTATTTGATTTTCGACAGGAGAAAAATTGAAAACAAACCTTATGCTGGACCTTCATTATTGAATATAATGGAAGAAAACTATTGGAATTAATTTCCATTGGTGGAATACCACTGTTAAGATAAGGTCAATACTGGGGAGTGCTTTCCTCACCAACTGCTAGCATTTTGCTTTCCCGCCTCGAGTGTGACTCAGATAGTAGTAAAGCAGCATGGATCACAACTATAGAAAATTAACTGAGAGGCAAGCACTGCTGGATGAAACTCAAGTATCAAGAGTGATTTCTTCCACAATTTAACAGGCCATGTGGACTGTTAATGTTGTTGCAACATTTTCCAATTTCTTTCCAATGATCCAGCTTTGCCCTTTGCCAAGAGAAATCCCAAATGCCAATGGTCAAATTTATGCATGAATCTGTGATCAGTAGTCCAGATCTCAAATCTTATGCCACTTAAAATTGGTGGTATTGTTGTTTACTGGTGGCACAGTGGTGCAGCTAGCAGAACCTCTGCCTCACAGTACCAAAGACCTGGGTTCAATCCTGACCTTGGACATTGTCTGTGTGGAATTTACACATTCTCCTTGTGACTGCGTGGGTTTCCTCTTGGTACTCCAATGCCTCCCACATCCCAAAGACATATGAGTTGATAAGTTAATTGACCACTATAAATTGCTTGTAGTGCATAGGTGAGTAGTAGAATCAAGGTGGAGCTGATGAGAAGGTGGGGAGAATAAAAAAATGGGATTAATGGAAGATGAGTGTAAATGGGTGATTGATGCCTGGCACAGACTCTTTAGGGCAAAGGACCTGTTTCCATGCCATATCAATGACTCTATGACTCTGTTTCATTGTCAGAGCTGCTGGAATGCAGAAACATCCTAACTATGGTCTGTACGTGCACCCTAAACCATGTACTAATCTGAAGACATGGTAAGCCCTAAACTTACAAGTAGCTCCCTTAAACGTCTCTGGTGTTCCCCCATCTTGTGACATCAAAATCCATCTCTTTGGTCAAGCTATTAATCAGCTCTCCTGGTACCTCCTTCTTTGGTCTTGTGTCATTTTTTTCTTTATTATGCCTCCCTAGTCCATAGGGGTATTTTTCTACATTGAAGAATAGAAGGCATAGAAACTCATTTGCTCTGAAGCTAGAGAGAGAAAGAGAGAGAGAGAGAGAGAGAGAGAGTAAACAGCATTTTTTGCAGAGCTGGTGCTGGTTTGAAAAAGAACCAAAGGATCATGATCTTCAGTCATCAATTGAACTCCTTCTGTGGCCAAGCAGACACATTTTTCGTTCAAACGCTGTCTGAGGTGGCAGCTGGTGCACTCTTATGAGAATCTCTGTTGCTATTTCATACACTTGGTCTCACTGAACTCTGTAGCTACAGCCTTGGAACTCCAAACCCTAAAGGAATCCACACACACATAGACACAACTGCATCAACTTGTGAAAATTTGGCTAACATTCGGAGAATTAATACATAGTATATAACAAGTGCCTATCCCTAGAAATCACAAAAATTGAACATGAAAAGCCATTCAGCCATGACTAATAAGAGAAGTTAAAGATAGCTTTCAAAGTAAAAGATTCCTCATCTTGCCAAAAGATCAGTAAAGGTTGGTTCGAGTCATGCTTTGTACAGAGAGATCATCGTGGTTGATGGATTCAGTCATGCCAACTCCACAACTCACTGCAGGAGATTTGCATGGAAATGTCTTTGCCCCAGCCATTGAGTCATAGAGGCATAGAGTTGTACAGCACAGAAAGAGACCTTCAGATCACCACATCTATGCCAACCTTCATCAATGAATTTCCTTCTGTCATGACGTCATAAGTGAAGATCTTTGCTTATTATTGTACAACGTTTAACCCCATTCACAAATTCGCAGAAAATGCAATGGTCACTGTCTGTTATTAATTATTAACATCTGCATCGGCTTCCCCCACCATGGAAATGGGCAGCCTTCCAGAATGCAGACAGTAACTGCAGGGGGAGCATCACAACACTGACATGGAAAGCCGGCAGAGTAGACCAGTGTTTATAAAATGGATTGCAAATGATTTAGCAGGTTTTTCTGGAGAATTTTTCCATTGATATTGTTCTAAATTATGTGACTTCTATTTCCAAAAATTATTAATTTTCATGTTTTTTTTGATATTTCTGCTTACCCATTCCAGTCTGCAAATCAATGATGGAAATAGTCAGCAGACCTTTAATAATGCAACGTCATTATTGTAATCCAAAGGATCTGATTAAACCTTCAGAACATGGAGAGAGTTGGTAAATCATTGAAACAGAGCTGCTAAGTCATTTACTTTTCTCATAGTAAATGGTATGGTGGTGATTGAACCCTAAGGATCACACTGTGGGTGGTGCCAGCAGAGTGCCAGTTAGTGAGGGTAGATACGATTCTCCCCTTTGCTTATGGTTAGCCACTGAAATTGCAATCTTTTATACATTGGACATTGCCTTTGGCCTGTTTCCAGTGGGCAGAAGCTTCCCTTAGGATAGGTCCATCACAGCTCAGACAATTATATCTCATATTAATGCATCATTATTAAAGATGAAAGAGAGCTTTTATATTAGATCTTGGCATAAAATGCAGAGAACATGGAATACATGCCATGGCATCTCACATTCACTTGCACAGCACCTTAGAAAAATATGATCGTAGGGATCAAGACCTCAAACGTCCAAAAATCATTGAAATGGCTACAGTCCCAATGTAAATTCCATCATTATGTCCTTCCCATTGGAGAAGGGTCAATCAGTCAGGGTCAGTATTAGCAGCACCTCCATCCATTGTGTAATCACCTTCAAAATGTGCATTCCCATTTCTTGGCTTGCCTTGGAGAACTTTGCCTCTCTGGTGCAAGTATCAGATCAGTATACTGAAAAGGAAGGGTAATATTTCAATGTCTGAGGAACTGATCTCATATTGAAAGAATCCCACGCATTTATTGAGGTTGTGTTCTACAATTGATAGGCTTAGCAATTTTCCTTTATGCTTCAGTATGCAATTTATTCTAACAGAGAACTTGGAGCACCTTTTGATCACATCTCACTGGCTGCCACTTCACTTGTGAAATTGACCCTGGCAAAATTTCTACTGAGCCAGTTGGCAGCAATCCTCTAAGTATCCCAAGTGATCAAAATCTGCAAGGTTGCTTAAAGGAACAAGTTATTCGCCATGAGGTAATTGGCCCTTTGTGGAGAGTGATATCAAAAACAATAGGTGTGATACAGGCTAACATTTTAAGCAACCATTACAGAGAGTCCATAGTAGAGTTGCAATCTATGAGACGATTAACGCTTGGTGCATTCTTTAAGTGTTTTTCTCTGTATGTGGGACAATGATTTCAAGTTCACTGACCAATACTGAACACCGGAAAACTAAACCCTGAGTTCAGGTAATAATTATCTCTGTGATTTCAAGAAGGTCTTGCAATAGGTTATGCTTGTATGATCCACTGGTGGATAATGGAAGATTATATTGGATACTTTGAGACGTGACTCAAACCTCTTACAAAAAACATAAAAGATGGTTCTTCCAAGGCAGATTAGGCATGGCTCCATCTTTCCTCCCTTTTCCTCCTCCTCTTCTCCTAGCTCTGCTCTCCTCCAACCTACATTCTGCTGCTTGTTGCACCAGAACTTCCTAAATGTATTTTTTTGGACATAATAGTCGATGACGTAGGAGACCCCGTCTGGGGAGTACCAGAGGGCAACCCACTACAGTGCAAATAGTCAGGACCTCAATTACAGGGAGGGCAGCAATGATGTCCACTCAGCTTCTTGTGCTGTACATCTGCAGTAGCTGGAGAATGCACAGGTGTGAGAAGAGTGACGGGGAGGGGTAGCCCTTATCCCCCAACTTCCATCAACAGGGGTGTTGTGAATCCTCAAATGTGCTGGCTTAGGATGAAGAGCTTGCTCAAGGTCCCAAGGTATGCAAAAGTATCAGTGATGTTCGGCTAAAATCCACATACTGTGTCAGTAGAGCCCCTTATGATTCATGAAGAGCACCCATTGAGAGTTCTGAGGTTCTGGGAATTTTTGACAGGGTGGATACTGAGAGGAGGTTTGCCCAGTAGTGTTATCTGGAGCTGGGGGGGGGCATAGTTACAGAAAAAGAGATTGCCCATTTGGATAGAGGTAAGGAGGAATTTCTTCTCTCAAAGGGTTGCAAACCTTTGGCATTGGAAACAGAATCATAAAATATAATCAAACCAGAGATTAATAGATGTGTGAACAACAAGTGGAGTCAATGGGTAGGGGGAAAGAATTGGAAAGTGGTGCTGAGGCCAAGACTGGATCAGCCACCATTTTACTGAGTGGTAGAACAGGCTGAAGGGACTGACTGACTGTTATTATGTTCTTAGGCTCCAGGTTTTGAAGAGGGTCCCTAAGTATCATCTGTGAGGGCGAGAACTATGGAGGAACCAGCGATGCTGGCAAGATCACCCACCTGCTCTGCCTCATCCTCTAAGATAAACATAAAGCAGGTAAATATTCTCTCACTCTTGGAAGCAGCAAGCACAAATCCATTGTGAATCAAAGTCAAAGTCGAAGTTGAGTTTATTGTCATATGCACGAGTATGTATGCACAGGTGCAATGAAAAGCTTACTTGCAGCAGCATCACAGGCACATAGCACTAGAGACAAAACATTCACAAGAAAAACATAAATTAAACATAAATTATGCAAGCTTATACAAGAAAGAACATGATTTGAACACAATAAAATAAAGTTGCTTCCAAGTTCTGCAATCGCAGCAAAGGTCTATAAAAGCCTCAGCAATGAATGGGATCAAGTTTCAGAACGAAGTCAGTTGTAATGGAGCAGAGTGTAGGACTTTCAAGTGAGAACATGATTGGTCTTTAAATTGCACAGGTACGGAGCAAATGTTGTTATTGGAAACGTGACTGAAGTTCACTTGGTAGCATTGACAAATAACGCAGCACAGGGTTTAACGTTTACCACCAAAATCCGTCATCCATGCAAGTGCTGGTGGTCACAGGAAGTGTCCAGACAAATTTCCGGAGAGAAGTGAAACCACCGGGAAATGGTGCTTACACCGTTTGCTCCCAGAAAAAAATCAATTTCCAATCATGTAATGTTGAAAAGAACCGCTATTATATTCCAAAGCCTATCTAATTGTAAGTTGGTTTCTGCCCCAACCAGTTTCAATTTCTCACATCAGTCATTTCCTTGGGGTCTCTGAATAACATCATCAAGTAGAGCTAACTGTATGGAGGGCAACTAACTGTTCCTTTTAGAACAGAGATGATGAGGAATTTCTTTAGCCAGAGGGTGGTGAATCTGTGGAATTCATTGCCACAGATGGCTGTCAAGGCCAAGTCATTGGGTATATTTAAAGCCGAGCTTGGTAAGTTCTTGATTAGTAAGGGTGTCAAAGGTTATGGGGAGAAGGCAGGGGAATGGGATTGAGATGGAAAAATAAATCAGCCATGATCGACCGGCAGAGCAGACTCGATGGGCCGAATGGCCTAATTCTGCTCCTACATCTTATGGCCTTACAGTGTTAGTCCCTTACAATTTGGGTTCACTCAGCCTCTTCGCATGGAAATTGATTAGAATATTTACTGTTTGCACCTGAGGACTGTAAGAATAAAAAAAAATTCTGTGGAGAAGGTGAAATTTCCAAGTTAGTCATAATTTGTGTTAATTACTATTTATAGAACACAGAACTAGTAATAGCATGAAAACCTTTTACTTTTTTAAGAACTCACTGCTTAAGCAATATGATGCCAACTTCAAACCTGACAATGTCAGAACACTAGAGGGAATATCTGGGCATATGGTTTACCACTGGCGTTCATATTATGCATCTGTGCTTTCTGTGGAGATTTACTTTTAATGTGCAAAACTACACACATCAGATCAATCCACTTATTCTTCAGCAGTGAGGAGGCAAATACCAATGGTGTTTTTCCCCATTTTAATCAATTCAACCAATACAATTCAATCACAAATATGTTCATTCTAGTTCAACTGTAATCATCCTAAAATTGAAACTGTCCTTTGACAAGTCAGATTCTTTTCTAATAACCTCAGTGCAACTGAGTGATGGGATAATGGGCCACTCTGAGTATAGCAGACTGTAATCAAGATCAGTGGACTGATGGAAAGACCATCGTTGACATCATTTAATCAAGTTCTCTGTCCTCATTTCCAGCAAAGGACCATTAATGTCATTTCTTACTGATTTTCTCCCAGGAGTTCATGCCTTTTTCATATTGGTGGATTGGTTAAAAAACATATTGTCAGTATCTCAAATCTCAAACTCTTTTGGGGGGGGGGGGGGAAAGTAGTGTTTCAGATGTGCGTAAGAGAATTCCTAAATTTCTACCACACATTGACTGGTGTCCAATGCTGAACAGGAAGAATAAAACTATAATAGAGCCCCAAGATATTCAGTAGAGAATCTGCAATCTGGAATGTGATCAATCCATCTTCAACAGGTTTTGATTCAATGTGTGAGTTTGTTTTTGAATATATAGCTAGGGGATGGATAATAATGACATAGCTATAGTTTCAAGTTAATGAAGCTCTAAACCAGAAAGGGATGAAAAATTCCCTTCTCTCCAGTACATTATGAGGCACTTCAGTTTTTATAACAATCTGCTTCCATTCAAAAGAACAATTGGCCAATTGTACTGATGAAAGGGCTTTTCAACTCATGCCTTTACCTTGCTCTTTCAAGTTACTTATTTAATTCCCATTTGAAAGTTAGTAATGAATGTTCCTCCAACACTCTTTCAGGCACTGCAGTTCATATCATAATTTATTAAGTAAAAAGAAAAATTCTCCTCATTTCCCCTCTGGTTTTTTGCCAGTCGTCTTAAATCTGTTCTCTAGTCCCAAGTCTCCTGCCAGTGGATGCAGTTTCTCTTATTTACTCTGCTAAAAATCCTCATTATTTGAAACGTCTCTATTATAATGTCCCTGCCGTAAGGAGCAACATCCTCGCTTCTCCAATCTGCCATCTCTGTTTTCATGGCCGCCTTATTGGTTCCAATCCACAAATTTCCCATTTAATGGACTTGAATTCCCAACGGATTATGGTGGAAAGTCCTGGCCCTGTAACATAGCAGAATGTTCATGTGATATATTTTAAAGTCTACTTCAGTACATCGACATGCAGAAATCTAAGTTGGAAAACATCAACTAGTACCAGCATACTAACGTATGAATATTGACGGGCAGGAAAAGACCAGGTAATCCAGCAAATCTGTCCATCAGGTAGCAGATCCGGACACTTCTTTCCTTCCCTGGTAATTAGCCTTTAGCTTGTCTTTTGTGCTGTTTGCTGATTATATTAGCAACCTACTCGCACACGATTTCGCTATAATCATTTTTCTAAGCCTGATGCAATAAGCAAAAGAAATAGTAAAAATAACAAGAGGGAGGATGGGAGAGTAGGGAGCAGGAGTATGGTATCTGCAGGGCAGGGAAGGTTGGAGTGTGAAACCTATTAACGATTGTTCCTTTGCAACTTCATGTCTTCATCTTCCTTTGCTTCATCTCCTACTTCTTATGCATTCTTCTTATGTTCAACCTATCATGACTTTGCTCCAGAACCAAGATCAACTGAATGTCAATTGTCGAGTGGCAGACCAGGTTTGCGTCTGTGCACACTCCAAGGCCAAGCTCCAAAGCTTCGACACGTTCACTGAAGCATACAAGAGGAATGGCCTTACACTCAATGTCCACAAGACTAAGGTCCTCTACCAATCTGTTTCCACTGCACCTCACTGCCCTCTGACAATAGAAGTTCACAAGATGCTGGAAAATGCGGATCACTTCCCATAATTCGGGAGCCAACTCTTGACGAAGTCAGACGTCAATAAATTCCTCTTCATGGTCAATTGAGGAAAAAGATAATTGAAGGTGAAGACCTTAGAACTGGTACAAAGTTCATGGTCTACCAAGCAACAGTAATCCCTGCCTCCTATATGCTTCGGAAACCTGGATTACCTACAACAGGTACCCCTAATCACTGGAAAACTTGATCTAACAGTTCACAAGGAACACTATATAAGGAGCATTGTTGGTCAATGCCATCATCATTATAATAGTGCATATTCATTGGGCATAAACCAGGAGCCTTGATACATTCTTCCAACTGTTATTAGAAATTTGCCATGTAATCCATGTAACACAGACGTTCTTGCTAGGACTTTGCAAAAAAAGCTCTTGACAGAGATAAACCAATTAATTAGTGCAGCAAAGAGTAGATTTCTCAGCTCTTCACCAAGAATTCTAAATTCAGTGGTGATAATTGTTTTCGTCAACCTGCTTTGCGTCAGCCACAAATAACCAAGGTAATTGTCTGTTTCCGAGGTATTCAGACTGCTGGACGTGATGGGGAGGTTGTCACTCTATGGATGTGATGCAGCTGGAAGGGGCCATAGTCATAAAAATGAATAGCTGTTATTCATGTTTATAATTAAAGGGCAGAATGGTGGGGGGCTGCAAAACGAAATTCTCGGAAGTGGGATGCAGCAAGGGAAACTTGCGGACACTGGCCTGTCTACATTGACATATACATTTTTCAAATTTAAAAGTAGACATCAGTTGTGAACGACAGGGAAAAGAATGTACTGTTATCTCCTTCTTACATTTCGCCAATATGCCTCTTGATTCTGCTGCTGGGACATGTCAGAAAGCGGCCAATAAATTGCTCTCTGTCTCAACTCCAGCATAATTACCCTTTTTGTTTTAACAAATGTCAATTAGTGCTCATGCAAGTTTCTCATACTCTCCAAACTATTGCATTGTGAAAGTCAAGGTCTCAGAACTACTTCCTCCTGAGCAAGCCTCGCAGTGACTCAGGTTATTACTATTGGCAAAATATCTTGTTCACAGCTGAGTGAACCACAATTCAGTGATAACACATTGTATCTGAAATGTGTTGGAAGTCCTTATGTAGAAGCAGTGTTAGCTTCAGAGAATGCAGGCTGTGACCTAGAGTAAGCTGCTGCATATTATAGCGGAAACATCAAGTTATGAACAGAGTGGAGGTTGAATTTAGTGCTCCAGTAAATTTAGCAGAGGAGAGCAAATACATTCTGCCCATAAGGTTGCATAACACACAAAGTGTTTTGTCAAGCACCATGTTTTTGCAACATTAAAGTCAACATCACTAAGCAGAACTACAACAACTTGTACATATCTGGTGCCTTTACCTAGCAAAACATCCCTTAGTGCATCCCAAGATTGTTATCAAGAAAAAATTGCTACAATCCACATGAGGGGTTAGAAGAGTGGGAGACCCAAACCTTTATAGGACAAGAGGAGGTGACATTTAGTGAGGAAATTTCAGAGCTGCAGATCTAAGTAAGACAAAGGTGCAGCCACCAATGGTGGAGTGATAATTTTTGAGAGATGCTTTCACAAACTTTGCTGTCAGGGCGTTCTTCTAAAAATATTTAACATCTAAATGATATTGCAAGTGGATGAGAAAGTAATTAGGAGCCAGAGGGTGGTAGTGCAGGGTTGTTTTTCAGATTGGAAGCCTGTGACCAGTGGTGGGCTGCAGGGACTGGTGCTTGGTCCCCTGTTGTTTATCATAAACCTTAATGATGTGGACGAGAATTAGGTAGTGTGATTAGTAAGCTGGCAGATGATACAAAATTGGTGATATAGTGGGTTGTCTAAGGTTACAGCAGGATACTGATCAACTGGGAAAGCGAGCAAAGGAATGGCAGACAGAATTTAACTCAGAGGAGTGCAAAGTGATGCATTTTTGGCAGTTAAACCAGGCCAGGGACCTGAGGTAGCGGCACAGGTAGACAAGGTGGTGAAAAAGGCAATATAACATTCTAGTCTTCATCAGCTGTGGCGTTGAGTACAAGTGTTGGGATGTCATGTTACGTTATACAAAACGTTGGTTATACCCCACCTGCAGCATTGTGTGCAATTCTGATTACACGATGTGATTAAGCAAGAGAGGGTGCAGAAAAGATTCACCAGGTGTTGCCCGGACTGGAGGTCTTGAGTTATAAGGAGAGATTGGATAGGCTGGGATTGTCTGCTCTGGAGCAAAAGAGGCTGAGTTTATAAAATTATGAGGGGCATAGATAGTGTAGATAGTCATAGGCTATCACCCAGGGTAGGGGAGTCTAAAACTAGTGATCATGGGTTTAAGGTGAAAGAGGAAAGATTTAAAGGGGATCTGAGGGGCAAGTTTTTCACACAGGGGGTGGGTGGTATATGGAATGAGCTGCCAGAGGAGGTGGTAGAGGCAGGTTAAATTACAATGTTTAAAAACATATTTGTACACGTTCATGGATAAAATAAGTTTTGAAGGATATGGGCCAAACACAGGAAATGGGATTAGCTTACATAGGTGTCTTGGTCAGCATAGGCAAGTTGGGCCGAAGGGCCTATTTCTGTGCTGCGTAACTCTATGACTCTATAAATCTTTAACCTTAATGCTGCCATATCTTACACTAGAAACTTCTTTGGTTATGGCTTTATGAGCCATTCCCGTCCCTGGTTCTCATGACTCCTACATTCCAGGGAACTTTGTTTCTTCCCAAAATCTGGGTAAATGAACTGAGATCATAGGATTGGAAGATATTATACCTTACTCTGTGCATTGACTAGTGGAACACATCACATGCCCCCATCTCAAACTATGAACTACATAAATAGTCTTAAAAGTGGAAGTAAAGGCTTTGAATCAATAAAAGGTTTTATTGATAAACGACAGAAAAACAAAGAGTATATGGTTATCACAGTAAAATGTATTTACTTAAGGTTCTTGATTACACAACAAAGACAAGGCCAATTTTTAAACAATGGATCTTTGAACAAATGTGACTTAGTGTACATTCCTTCCAGCCTGCTCATTCCCTATGTTGGCACAGATTTTAATGCTATATGGATCTCAAAATAACTTTCAGTTAACACCAATATGTTAGGACAGAGCTTGAGTTTTGATCAGTGGCTAGACAGTTCGTAGGCATGCCTTGAAATAAGGGTAGCAGATTATGCACCTCTAACTGACTTAATATATCTATTCTTCAGTTCTGAATATAGTCAATGATCTAAGTTGCCTGTCATAGAATGTAAACATACTGCATTGTTGATCTGTTTTAACTCCTTACATATTTATTTTACCAATATAAAAATGCAAGATAAAGTATTAAGTGAGGGAGAAGATTCATTTTGCACAGGAATGTTCAATGCCAGCATAGGGAGTATGTACAGCTCTGCTAGTTTGCTCTTTGCAGATATTCATTGGCTAAGGCAAAGCCTATATGTGCAGGGAGGGCTGCCAGAAATGTTTAAAATAGATAAGCCACAGCTATAGAACCACATTCAGTCCTGGTTACTACATAACAGGAAACATTTGATAGCACTAAAATGGGTGCAGTAATGTTGGCAAGGCTGGAAAAGTTTAGTACTGAGGAAAGAATAGCTAGGCTAGATTTGGTTTCTTCAGAACAGAGGAGACTGAGGGGGTTTTAATCAAAGTGTATAAAAATATGAGAGGCATGCAAAGTGTGAATAAGATGGATTATTTCCCTGAGAAGCCCAGTTAATAACAAGGGGACAGAGATTTAATGTGATCAGTAGAAGATTTAGAATTATCCTCCTGGTTAAAAATTGTTTAATGGAAAAATCAAATGTGCATGGAAAAACATGGAATAGTATAGCCATGGAAATTTAATGAGTGAGAACAATGAATTGTGTGGGTGTGTGGTTCAGCAAGAAGCTGTTCACAGTTTGAGAAGGATAGTATAGATTGATCAAATGCGGCCTCATGGATTTATTGAAGACAAGTTTATTCAGGGGAATTAACCCTGGCCTACGTGACAAGATAACAACAAAGACACAAGGTATTGATGGTTCATCTTGTAATTGATGAACGGGGCCCCAATGGCCAAACAGGAGCTGGTCACACATCTACAGCAGTGGACAATAGGAATAAAGAGTGGAAAATCAGAACAATCAGCAGTGATGCAGTCGGAGGACTTAATCTAGTCAGTTGACTCCCAAAATCACTTATGACCCAGACTGAGTATCTGAGTCATAGAGAGATACAGCACAGGAACAGTCCCTTTGGACCTCAGAGTCCTCACTGACCATCGACCTCCCACTTTCACTAATTCTACGATTACCCCACTTTTATTCTCCTCACATTCCCATCAACTCCACCCAGATTCTACCATACCCTCACACTAGGGACAATTTACTGTAGCCAATTAACCTACCAATCCACATGTCTTTGGGATGTGGGAAGAAACAGGAGCATATGGAGGAAACCCAAGCAGTGACAGGGAGTAGGTGCAACCTTCACATAGACTGTACCCAAAGTCAGGATTGAACCTGCGTCTCTGGCACAGTGAGGCGTCACTGTGTTGCCCATTCATACACTGTAACTACTTCCAATCAGCAAACTTGGGATCTATGAGTTGACAGCAGCTTGGTTGATAAAGAAGTAGATCAAGTGATTTGTAATAATAGAAAGAACACTGACAGTATCTGTAGAAAGTATAAAAAACAGTCTCAGTTAAGTTAAATAAAAACACTAGTTGTTGGTCTGATTGTAGTTCACAAAGCTAAACTCCTGGACAGAAAGGTTGGAAAGACTCAGGTCCTTGAAAGGATTAGGGGAGAATTGAGGAAAAACTTACCTTGTTGGGGTGGAGGGGGATGAAGTGCTGGATGCACTGCCCTGAACAACGTTAGAGGTAGAAACCATCAGAATCTGGAAGAGAACTTAACGAGCAGTAATCTACAAGGTCAGGTCAGAAATGGGATCAGTTTGAACAGCTTTTTTTGACTGACATGGGCATAATGGGTCAACTGGCCTTCTGTGCCATATGATTCTATATCAAAGACCTTCATACATTGCTCAGCAGAGCCAAAAACTTTAAGAGTTCAGGACATTTACAATTGTATCCTCTTCTGAAGCCACTGTACATTCATTGCCCTAAAGAACTGAAGAGGTTTTGTATTCTCAATATCAGTTTGGAGAATGAAAGGAGAGATGAATTGACCTGAAACATTGACTTTGCTTCCCACAATGCAGATGCTGCCTGACCTACAGGGTATTTTCAGCATTTCCTGTTTAATTTCGGTTTTCTTGCACCTGCAATATTTTACTTCCAGTGGGTGGATGCCTCCATCTCTGGGAATTGTCTGGTTATGGTTATTTTCTGTACAAATGGAAGCAAAGTGGTTGGATGAATCCATCCTCAACTAATGAGAATCGTGAGCCAACCAAGCCTTTGTGAGTTGCTGGCATACATTCCATATATTGTCGTATAAGGGATGTCACTAAATGGTCTGATTGGCACTGGATGGTTTAACACTCCATTGAATAGTGCTGTAGCTGCAGGAAGGCAAGCAGAGAATGCTTTATTGCTCTTGTCACTCATGTTACACAGGTGTCAAGGATCAAGAGGTCAGCCACTCACTGTAGAATGCTGAAGTTCAAACCTACTCCAGCACCCACAGTACTTTTGCAACTGATCTATTTGATCCAGTTGTGAGCCCCAAGATACTGATGGACTGAGCGATGTCCATCATTGGACTGAATCTTCTCCTTCACTGACTCAATTACCACATGAGAGTTAAAACTCCCTTCTTAGCCTTTGTACTGAAATTAGGAGAAATTAGGTGTTAAGAGAGTGTTTTGATCATGTATGAAAATGGAAAATAACCAACAACAAGTTCTACTTTTTTTTCCAATTTTGTGTTTCCTGTGTGAAGGGAATTGGCTCCTGTTCAATAACTCAGTGGTAGTGCTGAGATTGAGAACTCAGGAGAAGACTGAAGCTGTATTCCATCAGTCTGTAGTGAAGCACAAAGTGCTGTGTCAAAATGACCCGGAGGTTTGTTTATGAATAAGGGTTTAGTGAACTGGCAGAAGTATAATGGCTTAATAGTTCAGTTTTCTTTGACCCAAACCTTAACCCTGTGCTAACATGACTGTACCATTTTATTTCACCAACTGCTGAACCTAGTATAGCATTTAACTGATTTAACTGTACCTAGCTTACCCCTCAAGAAACATGCAGAAACAAAATTCTCAGCAACAAAAAGAGATCATATTCCTGAGTATTTCTATAACCTCTGAAGATGATTTTCACCTTCAAGCTACACTAATAACAGCATCTGGTTCCAAGCTTCAGCTCCCAAGAATAGACAAATGGCTCTAGTTTCCTACCAAGGAGAGAGAGCTCCAGTTTACCTGCAGATAGATGGGATGCTTCATAAATCATCTCAGCAGAAACAGGTGAACCTGTAAAGGTTTCACCTGAGGATGGATAGATAATACCACACTTCACCCAAGGACAATAGCTTCTGTGAGCTTATTTACTCTGAGGAAATGCATGAGCTGTAACTTGTGTGCCTGTTCTGTCCATCCATTCTGGTGAAAATAAAGCAGAAACTCCACTACATTGTTGTTGTAATGTTGCCAAGAAAACCTCTTGCTCCAAACTGAAAAATTTGGATTTATACTGTCCTGTCAATGGATATCCATGCACCCATTTTATAGTTGCTTGCAATAATACTGGAAAACTAATTAGCCAAACTGAGCTGAAAATAATGTGAGCTTCAAATAATAATGCATGGATATTAAATATATTCATTTTTTAAAATATTTTATCGGTATTATAAATTTGAAAACAGCTTACATGCTTTTAGTCTTGTCCATTACACACGTTACAAACGCATCTGCTATCTTGTGTTTCTCCCAAGAAAAGTTGGGAAAATTAACATTACTTTTGTCATATTTTCAAAACCTACATACCCGTGATACAAACATAGTAACCTTATTTAATTCTTTCTGTCTGCTTCAGTTTGTTTACACTTGCTAATTATTGGTGAAATGTCAATTGGCTGAAGAAGGTAATGAAAAAGAAAATTTGCAATTTAATTCAAGAATCATTTGGTAAAGTTGTTAGCCTTACCTCTGCAGCAGGATGTTGGGTAAGAAAGGTTATGGGTTTATGTTCTGCTCTAGACAGAGCCCATGATCTTGACTTACACTTCAGTATAGTTCTGAAGTAAAGCTTCAAGCATAGTTCTGAAGAAGAACTCCATTGGCAGGTGTATCATCCTTCTGATGAAATGAATAATACAAGGTCTGACTGCAGTTTCACTAGTGGGAGACTCTTGAACAATGGAACAAAGTTACAAGATAAGAGGCCAGCCATTTAGAATGAGGTGCATAGAAATTTCTTCTCTCACAGGGTCACGAATCTCTGGAAATCTCTGCCTCAAAAGGTTAGGGCATGCTAGATCATTGGAAGTATTTAAGATGAAGATAGACACTGTAAATATTTGAAAAATCAAGGAATTGAGGGTTATGGGGATCTGGCACAGAAGAGGAGTTGAGGCTAACATAGATCAGCTATGATCATATTGAATGGTGGTTGAGGCTTGAGAAGCTTGGTGGCCTACTCCTGCTGCTGTTTGCTTGTGTTCTTTCAGGTGCATATTATGCTATTTAATGAATATGAGGGTATTCTTTAAATAGCATATTATGCTATTTATGAATATGAGGGTATTCATTAAATAGCATATTATGCTATTTAATGAATATGAGGGTATTCTCTTCACTATCCCGTTTAATATTTATCCCTCAACTAGCAATGCCATTAAAAGTTATAATATATTCATTATTGTATTACTGTTGGACTTTGTTCTGTAAATGCTAGTTCCTGCATAGTCGTACTCTACAACAGTGTCTGCTCTTCAGGAAGACTATATTGACTGTTAAGCACATTGGATGTGCAGAGATGATAAAAAGAGATGCCCCAAAAAGCTAGAAAAGAAAGTTGGTTAGATCACACTTGAGGTTACATAAACAATTCTTGTGCCTATATTAAAGAAACGATATTATGGTCCAGAATGATAAAGATTAACTACAATGATATCAGAATGGAGAGATTACATCCGTTTGGACAGATTGTTCAAAATGTTTCTTTCCTCTATGAAAAACTGACAGTTGATCTGATAGGGGTCTTTAAGATTATTAAAGTGTTTGATAAGAATGAAATAGAGAAAATGTTTCCACATGAACGAAGAAAGAACCTCCAATCATAAATGTAAGATAATTGCCAATAAATCCGAGAGGGAATTCAACAAAAAAAACATAAAATGGAATTTGATTGGAAAAGGAGGTGGAGTATGGAACCAAATAAGGGAGGGAATGTGGCAAATGTGAACACTGGGGGGTAGGGTATAGGGGACCCAGTGGGAGGAGTGTGTGTGTGATGGGCAGATAGAGTGGGTGGGGGAGGGGTAAGAAACTGGGTGATGGGGGGCTGGATGGGGAGGGGTGGGGTGAGGTTGTAGGTGTGTCTACAGCCCTTTGTTGCCTCCACTTATCACCTCCCAGCCTCTGTCGCTATCCTTCCCTTTCCCCACCAGACTCCATCTGCCAATCTCCCCTCCTTACCTGGATCCACCTATCACTTGCCAGCTCTTGCCCCACTCCTCCCCTTCACCTCGTTATACTGACTACCTCCCCTCTACTTGATGTACTTGATATCTCCCAGTCGCGATGAAGGGTCTCAGCCCAAAATGATGACTCTCCATTTCCCTCGACCGATGCTGCCTGACCTGCTGAGTTCCTCCAGCAGTTTGTTTTTTGAACAGAAAATACACCCTATCGTTAATCATGTCATTCAATACTTGTGGAAATGACCTCCTGACCAGAAGCTAAATTGTAAATTCAGCAACCCAATGATCTTGACAAGTAGAAGAATCAGAAATAGAGGTGAAACACAGGAACTCGGTAGGATTATGCTGCTCTTAGCGGGTAGTGGGGAAATCAACTAATTTACATCCATTAGACCAGAGTTTTTGATTTTATTGGGAGAATGCTAAACATCCTCTTATGAAATTCCTCAATCCATTATAGTAATGGAAGCAGTTAAAAAAGCTTAAGTGAAAGTGCGATTCTCTGTCAATAAATGCTTCGGCTACAAATAGAAGCAAATTGCTTCCAGATTATTTTTGATTCCTGCACTCAAGTTAAAAATAAAAGAGATATTTGATCTCTTGATACAGGTAGGTTAGAGATGATTAATTATATCTCTCAGCTTTGGGCAAAGTAAAGGTCATGCCTCAAAAGTAACAGGAAACAAATGCATGTTAACCAGTGGTAAAGACTTTAAGAGAAACAATAAGACCTTTTGTAAAAGCTAGATAAACAATGCAAATAACATGATGTATAATTGTTCAGAATTTATAGAACCAACTTGCTGATCAGTCCAATTAGTCAATGCTGGTGCTTTTACTCCACAAGGGCTTCCTCCCACCCCTCTTCACCTAATGCTATTTGCATACTTTTCTGTTTATACCTCATGAGGTTATCTATCTTAAAGTTCCAGGGATGGCATGTTTTCCAAATGAGGAGATATTAAGTAGACTAGAGTTACAGAGTCATAGAGTTAGAGTCATACAGCATGGGAACAGGCCCTTCAGCCCAACTGGTCCATGCTGACCAAGTTTCCCAACTAAGATTCCCATTTGCCCGCGCTTGGCCCATATCCCTCCGAACCTTTCCTATCCATGTACTTGTCCAAGTACCCTTTAAATGTTGTTAATGTACCTGCCTCAATCACTTCATCTGGCAGCGCATTCGATATACTGACCACTCTCTGGGTGAAAAAGTTGCCCCTCAGGTTCTTAATAAATCTCTCCCCTCTCACCTTAAACCTAGTTTTTGATTCCCCAACCCTGGGAAAAAGGCTATGCGCATTCACCCTGTCTATACCCCTCATAATTTTGTACACATCTACAAGATCACCCCTCATTCTCCTATGCTCCTATGAAAAAAGTCCCAACTTGATTAGCCTTGCTCCATAACTCAGTCCCTTAAGTCCCAGCAACATCCTCATAAATCTCCTCTGCACTCTTTCAAGCTTAATGGTATCTTTCCTATAGCAGGGTAACCAAAACTGAACACAATATTCCAAATGTGGCCTCAGAAATATCTTGTACAACTGCAACATAACATCCCAACTTCTATACTCAATGCTCTAACTGATGACAGCAGTGTGCCAGAAGCCACCATGTCTACCTGCGACGCCACTTTCAGGGAATCATGTACTTGCACTCCTAGGTCCCTGTATTCTCCAACACTCCCCAGAGACCTACCATTGACTGATTTGTCTTTCCAAAATGCAACACTTCGTACTAGGCCTGTATTCTCTAGAATTCAGAAGAAGGAAATGAGATTTCATTGAAATTTTTGAAATTCTGACAGGACTCAGCAGGGAGGACACAGGGAAAACATTTCCCCTGGCTGAGGAGTCAACAGCCAGAGGTCACAGTCTCAGGATAAGGGGTGTGACTGAGATAAAGAGAAATTTGTTCACCCAGATGGTGGTGAATCCTTAGAACGCTCTACCCCAGAGTGCTGTGGAGATTCAATCATTGAGGTCATACAAAACAAAAATAGATAGATTTCAGGTATTATAGGAATCAAGGAACATGGAGATACTGCATGAAAATGCAATTGATATGGAGGATCAACATGATCTCAACTTCTTTGAGCCTATTCATGGCTGAGCAAGTTTGAAGGACAAAATGGCCTTCTCCCTCTACTATTTCATGTGTTCTTATTTTGTTAAATTTCTTAATCCTATTCACCTCAATTATTCTTTGCAGCAGTGAATTTCATTTTCCAAAATCTCACAGTTTAAAAAAAGTGCTTCTCCCTATTGGATTTTATCAGTGACTATCTTATTGCTCCTAGCTTTGGAGGACACCAACACCACCTCTCCCACAAGTATTACCATAACATGTCAAATGAAAATTGGAAAATTAAATAGCTTTGATATGTAATGGAAGCTGGATATCGTATAGGTAATTTACCAAAGCAATTATATTTGATATAGGTTCAAGAATGTTTATTGATTGGGAAGTCATGCATTTATGTTTAACTAAATCTCAGAAAACAATCATATTTGTACATAATCATATTTGTACAAAAAACAAGATGGTGCCGGAGCGTGGCGACTCGTTGCAAGCTGCTGTCTACAGATCTACTCATTACCCTTACTATAATCGTTCTATGCTTTTAAATTTAAACTCTATGTCACTACCTATCACTAATAATGTTCCTTTAAATCTTCTTACAGGGCTGGCGGTCTTCCGACTTCCAGGAACGACTATGAAGCGGACCTGACTCCCAGACCCAAAGGGAAATGACCAGCGCAGCCTAGGATGGGCCTGTGGAAGCCTCCACAGGGTGAGGAGACGTCCCCACGGAGCCCCCATCACCGAGACCCGACTCCCAGACCCAATACCAATAATAATAAACCAATAGCAATACCTATACCACCGGAGTGCCCGAAGCCGAGACCCGACTTACCGGAGCGCCTGACGCCATGACCCGCCTCCCAGACCCCAACAGCTCGCCCGACGCCGAGAACCGACCTGTGGAGGACAAGTCCCGAGGCCCGACCTGACATGAGGCCTGAGGCACAACCCGATGCGAGGCCGAGGCCCGGTGCCCAACTCAACACGAGGCCGAGGCCCGACCCGACACGAGGCCGAGACCCGAGGTCCGACCCAACGTGAGGCCCGACTGGCCGTGGCATGACACCGGGGCCCCTCCGGATCGGAAGCCCGACCCTATGGAGCACCCGGTGCCAAATCCTGACACCGAGGACCCCTAGATGACCCCACTTACCTGCTGAGGCAGCTCACTTCTCTTCAGGACACTTAAACCTGTATGGAAACAACAACTTACCTCACAGGACAGCAGAATCCACTCCAGGTATTCCAAACTTACCTCCTAGTCAAGGTGGATCCACTCCAGGTTTTCCAAGTCTGTTCACTGGCAGTCACTTACCTTCCACGCCAGGTGAATCTGCTCCAGGTCTTCAAAGACTAGCAAGGAGAAGTTACTTACCGTCCAGTCCAGGGGAATCCACTCCAGGTCTTACAGGTCTGACCCTAAACAATTACTTACCTGGTGGCTCCACTTCAGGACCGAAGAGTCACCGCCACATATCTTGGAAATGTGGCAAGAGGGCTGGGCTGCAGGCGAGGCTGAAACAGCGTGGATACAAGACACCCCCTCCCCAGCATACTACTATCTAACCTCCAGTCCATTGAGAACAAAGTTGATGAACTAAGGGCAAGATTGACCTACCAAAGAGAACTGAGGGATTGTTGTGTACTATGTCTCACTGAAATGTGGCTTACACCTGCTTCACCTGACTGTGCTATTCAACCTGAGGGCTTCTCAATTCAACGAATGGACCGTACAGCGTCCTCAGGCAAAGTTAAAGGTGGAGGGGTCTACTTCTTAATCAATAACTTGTGGTGCTCGGACGTGACGGTCCTGGCAAGCTCCTGCTTACCCAGCCTGGAATATCTAACGGTGAAGTGTCGACCATTCTATCTGCCAAGGGAGTTCAATTCGGCTATCCTGATGGCAGTCTGCATCCCACCACAGACAGACATGAAGCCTGCACTCAATGAGCTATACTCCATGGTAAACAACCTTGAGACAATATACCCTGAGGCCCTCTTCATTATCGCAGGTGACTTCAATCAGGCCAACCTCAAGAGTGTGTTACTAAAATACTACCAGCACATCTCCTGCTCTACCAGGGGTGCTAACACCCTTGACCACTGCCATACAACCATCAAAGATGCCTCCCGAGCCACCCCTCGTCCTCACTTTGGGAAATCAGACCACCAGGCTGTGCTCCTTCTCCCTCCATACAAACAGAAACTGAAACAGGAGGACCCGGTACAGAGAGTCGTTCAGTGCTGGTCTGAGGAAGCAAATGAGCTCCCATGTGACTGCTTTGAGACAGTGGACTGGTCCATGTTCAAAAACTCAGCTGCCAGCCTTAATGAGTATATCACCACCATCGCAGACTTTATCAGCAAGTGTGTTGAGGACTGTGTACCGAAGAGGACAATACGGGTGTTCCCAAACAGGAAACCATGCATGAACCGGGAGATCCACTCCCTACTGAAGTTGAGGACCGCTGCACACAAATCTGGTGATCCTCATCTGTACAAGAAATCGAGAAATGACCTTCGGAAAGCTATCAGGGATGCCAAGAGGCAATACAGACCAGCCGTCAGTTATGGCAGGGCTTACATGCCATAACAGGCTACAAGATGGAGATGGGCTGCATAGTTAACAACAGCGCACCCCTTCCTGATGAGCTTAACACATTCTATGCGCACTTTGAACAGAAGGGAAGTGGACTGTCACCACCCACCCTGACAGCCTCCAATGCAACTGAACCTGTGGTCACTGTTGAGGACGTAAGATCAGTCTACCGAAGAGTGAACACGAGGAAAGCATCTGGCCCAGCTGGTTTCACTGGCCGTGTGCTCAGTCCTTGTACTGATCAGCTGGCAGAAGTATTTGGTATTGGTACTGGTTTATTATTGTCACTTGTACCGAGGTACAGTGAAAAGCTTGTCTTACAAACCGATCGTACAGGTCAATTCATTACACAGTGCAGTTACATTGAGTTAGTACAGAGTACATTGAAGTAGTACAGGTAAAAACAATAACAGTACAGAGTAAAGTGTCACAGCTAGAGAGAAAGTGCAGTGCAATAAGGTGCAAGGTCACAACAAGGTAGATCGTGAGGTCATAGTCCATCTCATTGTATAAGGGAACCATTCAATAGTCTTATCACAGTGGGGTAGAAGCTGTCAAGTCTGGTGGTACGTGCCCTCAGGTTCTTGTATCTTCTACCCGATGGAAGAGGAGAGAAGAGAGAATGTCCCAGGTGAGTGTGGTCTTTGATTATGCTGGCTGCTACACCAAGACAATGAGAGGTAAAGACAGAGTCCAAGGAGGGGAGAATGGTGTCCATGATGCGCTGGGCTGTGTCCACAACTCTCTGCAGCTTCTTGCGGTCCTGGGCGGAGCAGTTGCCATACCAAGCCGTGATACATCCAGATAGGATGCTTTCTATGGTGCATCGGTAAAAGTTGGTGAGAGTCAAAGGGGACAAACCAAATCTCTTTAGCCTCCTGAGGAAGTAGAGGCACTGGTGAGCTTTCTTTGTCGTGGCATCTACATGATTTGCGGACATATTTAACCTCTCCTTGCTTCAATCTCAGGTTCCCACCTGTTTTAAGAAGACCACTATCATCCCAGTACAGAAGAAAAGCAAGGCAACATGCCAGAATGACTACCAACCAGTAGCTCTGACATCCACCATCATGAAGTGCTTTGAGAGGCTGGTCATGGCACACATCAACTCCAGCCTCCCAGACAATCTTGACCCACTACAATTCGCCTATCGCTGAAACAGGTCTACAGCGGATGCCATCTCCCTGGCCCTACACTCATCTCTGGCGCATCTGGACAGTAAAGACACCTACGTTAGACTATTGTTTATTGACTACAGCTCTGCCATCAATACAATAATCCCAAGCAAACTTGTCACCAAACTCTGAGACCTAGGACTCAGCACCTCCCTCTGTAACTGGATCCTTGACTTTCTAACCAACAGACTGCAATCAGTGAGGATAGGCAGCAATACCTCCGGCATGATTATGCTCAACACAGGTGCCCCACAAGGCTGCGTCCTCAGCCCTCTACTCTGCTCCCTATACACTCATGACTGTGGCCAGATTCTGCTCTAACTCCACCTACAAGTTTGCAGATGATTCCACCGTTGTAGGCCGTATCTCAAACAGCAATGAGTCAGAGTACAGGAAGGACGTAGAGAGCTTAATGGAATGGGGTCATGACAACAACCTTTCCCTCAATGTCAACAAAACAAAAGAGCTGGTCATTGACTTCAGGAAAGGGGGCGGTGTACATGCACCTGTCCAAGTCAATGGTGCTGAGGTTAAGAGGGTTGAGAGCTTCAAGTTCCTGGGAGTGAACATCACCAACAGCCTGTCCTGGTCAAATCATGTAGATGCCATGGCCAAGAAAGCTCACCAGCGCCTCTACTTCCTCAGGAGGCTACAGAAATTCGGTTTGTCCCCTTTGACTCTCACTAACTTTTATTAATGCACCATAGAAAATATCCTATCTGGATGCTTCATGGCTTGGTATGGCAACTGCTCTGCCCAGGAGCGCAAGAAACTGCAGAGAGTTGTGGACACAGCCCAGCGCATCATGGACACCAGCCTCCCCTCCTTGGACTCTGTCTTTACCTCTCGCTGTCTTGGTGAAGCAGCCAGCATAATCCAAGACCCAACCCACCCAGGTCATTCTCCCTTCTCTCCTCTTCCATCGGGTAGAAGATACAGGAGCCTGAGGGCACGTGCTACCAGACTTAAGGACAGCTTCTACCCCACTGTGATAAGACTATTGAACGGTTCCCTTATAGGATGAGATGGACGATGACCTCACGATCTACCTTGTTGTGACCTTACACCTTATTGCACTGCACTTTCTCTCTAGCTGTGACACTTTACTCTGTACTGTTATTGCTTTTACCTGTACTACATCAATGCACTCTGTACTAACTCAATGTAACTGCACTGTTTAATGAATTGACCAGTACGATCAGTATGCAAGACAAGTTTTTCACTGTACCTCGGTACAAGTGACAATAATAAACCAATACTCCTTTTCTCATTATGAACTATTGTGCCTTTAATGAGACCTTTTTATTTAAATCAGTGAAGCTACAACAAAACTGCTTGCTTTGTTATACCTGATGGCAATAAGTGATGAGTGAACTGCCATCTGTACAAATGTCTAATTCAGTTTGATCCATGGCAACAAAACCTCAGCAAACCCCCCAGCTATTACCACTTCATATACAGAAATCGGCTGCAGTTGAAATTTATCACCAAAATTATAATCATCTTGTGAAAACAATTACAAATCATGTGTACAATATATCACACATTAAATGTGTAGGGGTCCACATTGAATTCATTTGTGGTGAAGATATTGAATATCATGCTTTTCTTATTGGCTTACATGAGCAATTTAACTATATTGATTTCCTGAAATAAAGATCACACAGAAACTGACAGCAGTCCCTTGAAAGACTAAAATGTGAACTATTAACTTACCTCACTTTGTTTCTTCAGCAGGGCTCAGTCAATATTTTGTATTTCTGTTCCAGATGAATGCACAGACGTATAAGACCTTGCATTTATATGGCACCTTTCTTGGCTGCAGAGTGATTCTCAGTCAAACTAAGTTCTATCAAGGTGCGGTCTCCAAAGTGTTGTGATAGTTTGCAGAAAAATGGAACGAACAATCAGGATGTGCATGAAATTAAAAATAAATTAAGAAGATGTCACATAGTTTATATCAACGGAAACAAAAATCAGAGCTAATGATTGGGTTTGAGCTAAAGACTTTGGCAGAACTGAAGGCTGTTAGTTTTGAACTGGGTGAATGTTCATCAAGGGTTATCGGGCTGAGTTCCACATTGAGACTGCAGAAGAATCAGTAACGAGGTGAATGAGGATCTCTACAAGGTCCTGTTCACTGGAAACCCAATGGTGAGGAAAACCTTTCCAGTAAAATGCCATAATATCATATTAGACAACCAATTCAGTGAAGAGAACTAACTCAAAGAAAGGTTTTTTTCTCATTATTATACAATTCTTCATGCCAATAACTAAGACAGAAGTTGGAAGAAAGTGAAGGTAAAATGTTCACATCTGAAGAAAATATTCCAAATATGTAAGGCAAAATAGAGGAAAGTATTATTTAACAGTTAAGAAGCCTCTTCTTCTGCTGTACTGTAGCAAGAGAAGTAGTAGCCAATCTAATTCTCTTGTCCATTTGGGTTATTATCTACAGGAATGAGACATCTCAAAGGGAGGATAGCAAGCACAGGTGAACCAGGGTGGAACTCCATGCACCAAAAGCAGTTATAGAGTCATAGAGACATATAGCATGGACACAGGCCATTCAGCCCACACATCCATGCTGACCAGCGGGCATCCATCTCCACTAGTCCCATGTCCCAGTACTCAGCCCATACTCCTCCATGCCTAAGTGATTCAAGTTCCCATCTAGAGACTTCTTAAATGCTGTGAGCAACTCTGCTTCAACCAGTCTCTCAGGCAGTGCATTCCAGGTACTCAATATTATCTGGATGGAAAATGTCCCCTCATATACCCTCTGAATCTCTTCCCCTTTTATCCTAAATCGATGTCCTCTTCTTTTGGTCCATCTCTGAAACAGGGAAAATATCCTTCAGTCTCCCCTATCTTTAGCCCTCATAATTTTATATACCACAATCATGTCCCCTCTTAATGTCCAGGAGAAACAGATCTTGCTTCTCCAGTCTCTCCTCATAACTGAAACTCTCCAACCCAGACAATATCCTGGTGAATCTGCTTTGCACCCTTTCTAGCACTATCACATCCCCCTATAATGTGGCGCCCAGAATAGCACACAGTACTCCAGTTGAGGCTGAACCAAAGTTTTATAAGGTTGCAGCATAGCCTCCCTGTTTCTGTATTCAACACCCCAATTAATGAAGGCCAGTATCTCATTTGCCTTCCTAACCATGTGATCTACGAATGCCACCACCTTCAAGGATCTCCAGCCTCATACTCCGAGGTTCCTCTGTTTATCAGTGCTCTCTAAGACCCCACCATTCATGGTATATGTCCTGGCCTCATTCGTACTCCCAGTATACATCACCTCACATTTATCTGGATTGAACTCCATCTGTGATTTATCAGCCCATTTCACTAACACACTCCACAGCCTAAGACTACCTCTCACATAATCCACGACTCTGCCAATCTTTGTGTCACCTTCAAACTTACAGATCATGCCTCCTGCGTCCATATCCAAATCATTCGTGTATATTACAACCAACAAAGGTCCCAGCACTGATCCCTTAGGAACACTTTATGGAGGTTTATAAAATCATGAGGGGCATAGATAGTGTAAATAGTCAGTCTTTTTCCCAGGGTAGGACGGTCTAAAACTAGAGGGCAGAGGTTTGCTAAAGGGAAAAGATCTAAGGGGGACCTTAGGGGCATGTTTTTCACACAGGGGGTGGTGGGTATATGGAACGAGCTGCCAGAGGAAGCTGTAGAGGTGGGTAAAATTACAAACATTTGGACAGGTGCATGGATAGGAGAGGTTTAGAGAGATATGGGCCAAACACAGACAGATGGGACTAGCTCAGGTAGGCACCTTGGTCACCATAGACAAGTTGGGCCAAAGGGCCTGTTTCTAAGCTGTATAATTAGAACCACTGGTAACAGGCATCCAATCACTACAACCCTCTACCATCATCCTATGTCTCCTATTGCCAAGCCAATTTTGGATCCAGTTTGCCAAGTATTCATGGATGCTTCCCACTGTGCAGATATAGACTTACCTGTCAGTAGATGCTCCCAGTCAACTTTAACCAGGTCCTGTCTTATTTTATTGAAATTGACTTTCCCCCAATTTAAAACATTTATTTCTAGCCCATCCCGATGTTTTTGCATAACCACTTTGAAATATATGGAGTTATAGTCACTATTCCTGAAATGATCCCCCACTGACACTCCTTCCACTTGACCAACTTCATTCCCCAAGGCAAGATCAAGAGGTGCTCCTTCCCCTGTTGGTCTATCTACATATTGTATCCAAAGCTCTCTTGAATACATCTAAAAAATTCTACACCCTCTGAACCCTTTACGCTAAGGCAATCCAAGTTAATATTTGGGAAATTAAAATCCTCTGGTACTATAAGCTTATTTTTATTGCACCTCTCTGATATCTGCCTATATATCTGTTCCTCTCCCTCTTATTGACTGTTGGGAGGTCTGTAACACACCCCCAGAAACGTGACAACACCCTTTTTATTCCTAATCTCTACCCATATGGCCTTATTTGAGGAGCTTTCTAGGATATCCTCTCTCAATACTGAGGCAATGTAGTCATTGACTAACAGTGCAATGCCAACTCCTCTTTTACTTCCCCCCTCTGTCTTGCCTGAATACTTTAAACCCCAGAGTAGTGAGTTGCCAGTCCTGCCCGTCCTTCGATCAATTCTCAGTGATGGCAACAATATCATAGTTAGAACATAGAACATTACAGCATTGTACAGGTCCTTTGGCCCACAATGTTGTGCCAACATTTTATCCTGCTCTAACATCTATCTACGCACCCAATACTCTCTGTGTAAAAAAACTTACCCCTTATATCTTCCTCCCATCACCTTAAAATGATGTCCCCTCGTGTTAGCCATTGTCGCCCTGGGAAAAAGTCCCAGTCGATCTATGCCTCTTATCATCTTGTACACCTCTATCAAGTCACCTCTCATCCTTCTTCTCTCCAAAGAGAAAAGCCCTAGCTCACTCAACCTATCCTCATAAGACATGCTCTCCAATCCAGGCAGCATCCTGGTAAATCTCCTCTGCACCCTCTCTAAAGCTTCCACATCCTTCCTATAATGAGGTGACCAGAACTGAACACAATACTCCAAGTGTGGTCTAACCAAAGTTCTACTGAGTTGCAACGTCACCTCGTGGCTCTTGAACTCAATACCCTGACTAATGAAGGCCAACACACCATATGCCTTCTTAACAACCCTATCAACATGCACGGCAACCTTGAGGGATCTATGGACATGGACTCCAAGATCCCTCTGTTCTTCCAGACTGCTAAGAGTCCTGCCATTAACCTTGTATTCTGCCTTCAAATTTGATCTCCAGAAGTGTATCACTTCACACTTTTCCGGGTCAAACTCCATCTGCCACTTCTCAGCCCAGCTCTGCATTCTATCAATATCCCGTTGTAATCTACAGCAACCTTCTACACTATCCACAACACCACCAACCTTTGTATCATTAGCAAACTTACTAACTCACCCTTCCACATCCTCATCCAAGTCACTTATAAAAGTCACAAAGAGCAGGGGTCCCAGAACAGATCCCTGCGGAACACCACTGGTCACCGACCTCCAGGCAGAATACACTCCACCTACTACCATTCTCTGTCTTCTATGAGTGAGCCAATTATGAATTCACACAGCCAAGTTTCCCTGGATCCCATGCCTCCTAACTTTCTGAATGAGCCTTCCATGATGAACCTTATCAAACGCCTTACTAAAATCCATGTACATCACATCCACTACTCTACCTTCATCGATGTGCTTTGTCACATCCTCAAAGAATTCAATCAGGCTCGTGAGGCCCTTCACAAAGCCATGCTGACTGTCCCTAATCAGCCTATGCTTCTCCAAATGCCCATAAATCCTGTCTCTAAGAATCTTCTCCAGTAATTTGCCCACCACTGAAGTAAGACTCACTGGTCTGTAATTCCCAGGGTTATCCGTACTTCCTTTCTTAAACAAAGGAACAACAGTTGCCACCCTCCAATCATCTGGCACTACTCCTATGGCCAGTGAGGATGCAAAGATCATCGCCAAAGGTGCAGCAATCTCTTCCCTCTCTTCCTGTAAATAACCTTGGCTATATCCCGTCCGGCCCTGGTGACTTATCTATCCTAATGTTTTTCAAAAGTTCCAGCACATCCTCTTTCCTCGTGTCCCAGTGTAAATTACAGCTTTGAGTTAATCTACCTTACTAGTTAGACTCCTTGCTTTAAAGTAGATGCAACTTAGCTTTGAATTCACCTGATTTGCACTTACCTGCTTGTTCTGTCTTAATGGGCTTACTATTTCTCCTATAGGTGACAGTATCTGTCCATCTGAATACCTACTCTTAGTCCCATTCCTCTGCCAATTCAGTTCAAACTTATCCCAACAGCACTAGAAAATCTCCCTGCAAGGATGTTGGCTCATTCTGCTTAAAGGGTAACCCACCTTCCCAAGTTATGGCCAAAGTGACGACTGGTAAATACCTATGCTGAACTACATAACAAGGCAAATAGCAGAAAATGCCTCAACGTCCCATGATAAGGTACAGGAGCAGAATTAGGCCATTCAGCCCATCGAGTCTGCTCCACTGTTCAATCATGGCTGCTTTTTTTTCTTTTCTCAATCCATTCTCCTGCCTCTTCCCCGAAACTCCTAACCCCCTTTTACCAATCCTATCCTATCCTATCCATCTCTGCCTTAAGTACACCCAATGACTTGGCCTCCACAGCCCTCCATGGCAACGGGTTCCACAGATCCACCACCCTGTGACTGAAGAAATTCCTCCTTATCTCAGTTCTTAAAGGGACATCCCATTTATTCTGAGTTCTGCTGTGGATTTAATTATTGTATGGTGGATTGATTGCTAACACAGGATTATGAGGTTACTCAATACACATCAATTCCTACTCCCAGACTGGGAAAGCATCTCAGAATTTGCTTACCATCTTAGGGAGCATACCTACTCCAGGGATGCAGATTCACTCCAACTGCTACTCATAGATAGGCACAGAGAGGCTCCCTCCCCAGTCATATAATGAAAGTCATGCTTTCCACTCTTCAATTTTCTGTTGTAGATACCAAGGAATCTGATGGCACACAAGCAAAATAATTGGTAAATTGGTTTATTATTGTCACATGTACTAAGGTACAGTGAAAAACTTTTGTTTTGCATGCCATCCATACAGATCACTTCATCACATAGAGGTAGTACGGGGGAAAACAATAACAGAATGCAGAACAAATTGTTACAGTTACAGAGAAAGTGCAGAGCAAGCAGACAGTAAGGTGCAAGGCCGTGACAAGGTAGATTGTGAGGTCACAAGTCCACCTTGTTGTACAAGGGGGCCATTCAATAGTCTTATAACAGTGGGATAGAAGCTGTCCTTGAGCCTGGCGGTACGTGCTTTCAGGCCTCTGTAGCTTCCTTTAATAACTTTCATCTTCAGTGTTTATTTTAAATTTTAGGTAATTGATATGACAAGTGTCATCTCCAAAGGGCCCATTTCATTCCATTTTGAAGCCTGTGCACACCATTTGCAATACCAACACCAACCACCACCACATCTCAACTTCAAGTCACTTTCACCCAATCAGGACTAGCCACAGACATTCCAATTAGCTGACCTTAACCCCTACCAACACCCACTCTTCCCCCATCATGCTGACACTCAGACCTGCTTTCCGCTGGTTCTCCCTTCACTAACAACCTGTGACACACAATCCACGACCTACTATTCGTAACTGGCAATCTATTTGGCAATTCCCAGATTCCTCTGCAATAATGGAGTGAGGGAAGGAATGGCCTTGCCACAAACTAAATGGCAAGACTTCCTCTATCTGACAGAATAGCACTGGGCCTTGCCCACCTTGGAATTTTAAAGTGGTGGGTGCTTGCATGAAGCATGTTGACCTTCTATGCCCTTCCAATGAATAAGAATTTCTAGGCCTAGAACTATTCTCATTGTCATGTTTTTTTAAAATAACCTGTTCAATATCCCTGAATTATTCTTTAATGCTCTAGTGAGAGGGGATTTTGCTATAATCTCCTTCTTAGCATACATAGCGATAAGTCTACCCATAATGAATATTATAGTCTTATAGTTAATAGAAAATGGAGAGCTTCATTTCTTGATACTTAGCTGAATTCAAATCCAGCTTCCGACATTATCTCTGCAGGTCAGGCAGCATCTGTGGAGGCAAAAGGTAAAAGTTGACATTTCAGGTCGAGACCTGCATTAGGACTCTACCTAAAACGTCAACTTACACGTTTTGCCTCCACAGATGCTGCCTGACCTATTGAGTTCTTCTAGCATTATGTTTTCTTTTTCTAGATTCCAGCAGTTTCATTATTGTTGATGGTCCTTTATACTTCACAACAGTCAAAGTCACTCTTGTTCCAAGCAAATTCTTCTCCATTTTCTTTCCAACTACAAATTTGCTCAAGGGAGCAGTGGAGATTGAAAATCAGACTGAAATCTATTCATTTTGTTACGTACCAGCAACAATAGAAACACAATGAACCATGTATAAGTGTTAGAAACTATTTTATTAATAACTACTCGTAATAATAAGAAAAGTAAAAATGTTAGATGTTAAACATAATCCTCAAAACTGTGTGTGGCAAATTTCCAAACCCCAAGTCTAGAAGTTCAGTTCAGCAAGTCATAAGGTGAAACGTGAGCAAAGGCTTTTGCAAAATCACCGTTGACTGAAGAGAAAATGTAGAGAGAATGTAGAGAGAAATTACAAAATCCACATGTTCCACGATGGAACCCATACGACACCTCAATCACTGATGATTCCACTGTTTTGTTCCGAAATATCTGCGAATAACTGGTGAATAACTGCCCATTCCTCACTAGCAGGAACATCAGGAGGTCTCCATTTCCTCATTAACACTCCATTTTTGAAATAATATCCAGTTGGCACCTTCTCAATCTTATCACTTGAGAGTGCTTTTTCTCTCAATTCAGTAAGCTCGGGGTCTTTAGTCTGCTCCATTATAAATTCTTTCCTGGATAGAGAATATTCAGACTCAATACAAGGATTTTGATCCTCCAGTGAAGACAAAAAAGTCCCTGACAAATCATCATAACTTGCATCCTGTTTTGAACAAAATCAGGCTGCACAGGACTGTCAGCCTTGGCTAATTCTTTTGCCCTAACTCGAGTCACTGCACAGGATGGACAAACACCTGAATCATTCTTGGACTCATCAATAATTGGTTTGGTTGTTAGCTGTACCACAGGGACAATTTTTCCACCTGCAAGGTCATTTCCTAATAAGAAAGAAACTCCTTCCACTAGTAAACTAGGTCGTATCCCTATCTTAACAGGTCCTTCTACTAACTCTGACTTTAAAATTACTGTGCAAAGGTACAGACACAGTGTCACCTGTAACGCCTCGCACTAGATTTACCTCACCAGTAGCAGGCTCCTCACCAAAATTTAAAACATTGTCCAACAAGACGGATTGGGAAGCCCCAGTATCCCTAAGGATTTTCATTGGCACTTGGAGTGACCCAACATTCAGTGAGACAAAACCCTCTGACACAAAAGAACAGAATTCCTCCCTAACCTCATCCAACATTTCAGCATTTACCTCTGGCAAGGACTGATCTTTAACCAGATGTCCTGAACCCTTCTGATTTTTGGGTTTAACTACTTGCAGACAAGCATTTGGCACAGCCTCCTTTTGTTTCTTTTTCTTCCAGAGGGAACAATTAGCTATCACATGACCAGGTTTCTTACAATAATAAGTATGCTCAGCAGGTTTCTCCAGCACTGGCTTCCGATCATCCTTCCCCTTTTGACTACTTCCCAATTTAATCTCCGGTTTACCTGGATTGTCCTTATAACTCTTTTGAAAGATCTTAGTTTGTCCTCATTTGGATTTATGGGTTAAAGCATACTAATCTGCCAACCTAGCAGTTTCTTGCAAAGTTTCCACCTCCTTCCCATTTAGATATGTTGTTATTTCAAATGGGACACACTTTTTAAAGTCCTCCACTAAAATCAATTCTCTCAATTTATCATAATCCCCATCTATATTTTTAGGCATGCACCATCATTCAAAACACACACTCTTTTCATTAGCAAATTCCATGTACATCTGGTCTGCAGACTTCTTCAGGTCCCTAAACTTCTGTCTGTAAGCTTCAGGTACTAATTCATAAGCCTTAAGCACTGCTTGTTTTACCTTTGTATAATCAGCTGCCTCCCTAACAGACAAGGCAGAATAAGCTTGTTGAGTTTTACCTTTAATCACACTCTGTAACATAAGAGCCCATCTTTCCCTTGGCCACTTTGAACACTCAGCAACTTTTTCAAAATGTTGGAAATACTGATCAACCTGATCTTCCTCAAAAGGAGGGACTAATCGAACCTCCCTACTGGCTATAAAACCATCCTCAGAATCAGAAGCAGAACCCCTTCGATTCATTGCTAACTCATGTTGCCGCTTTTTCTCCTGTTCCTCCATCTCCATCACTATCCTCTTCATTTCTACCTCCAGCCTCTTATGTTCCACCTCTAGGTTTTTTTTGTTCCATATCAACCTGTATCTTCTTTTCTTCCAACTTCATCTCTGTTAGTGTCGCCTCAATCTCAGAGATCTGTTTACTCTCAGGAAAATTTTCTAACACATCCTCCTCAACCACCTCCAACTCCACATAATGGGCAGCTATCAGTCTCTGAATATCTGCCTTTCTCACAGACCACTTTACTGTTTCAAGGTTTAGCTTTTTAGCAATGCTCAACAAATCGTCCTTCCTCATCCCCTGCAATCCCTCAGGGGTCGGTGATTCAAGAAATGTATCAACGTTCATTGCTGCTGGCCAATCAAAAAGAAATTTATCAGGCCGACCAACAATCAGTCATTCATAAAGCCCCAATTTGTTCAAACCCAGACCTCTTGTACCAGTCTTGAGTACGATCTTGGACCACTCTCGTCAATCTTGGCATCGATCCCGGACGAGCCCCCAATTTTGTTACATACCAGCAACAATAGAAACACAATGAACCATGTATGTGTTAGAAACTATTTTATTAATAACTACTTGTAATAATAAGAGAAGTAGAAACATTAAATGTTAGACATAATCCTCAAAACTAATAAACTCAAAGTGTGTGTGTGGCAAATTTCCAAACCCCAAGTCTAGGAATGGTTCTCAAAGTTCAGTTCAGCAAGTCATAAGGTGAAATGTGAGCAAAGGCTTTTGCAAAACCACCATTGACTGAAGGGAAGATGTAGGGAGAATGTATAGAGAAATTACAAAATCCACATGTTCCACGATGGAACCCACACGACACCTCAATCTCTGATGATATCCACTGTTTCGTTCTGAAGTATCTGCCACCCCGAAGGCATTTGATACGTGGCCGCCAACAGAAATACCTGTTTACCAGTACAGGCTAACGAAAAAGTGGACTCCACTTGATTGCTCCAAAAATCCATACATGGGCATGGATTTTAGTGACAGACACAGCTACTGTTCTTCATCCATTGATACGGAGACCAACAGTCAGCCTCTCTCTCTCTCTATCTCTCTCTCTCTCTCTCTCTCTCCCCCCCCCCCACCACCCCCCACCCCCTCTCCCCCTCTCTCCCTCTCTCCGACTCTCTCTCTCTCCGACTCTGTGCAAAATAGGCTTGCTGTCTTGGAGATAACACCACACACGCCACTACTCTACTGTCCAGGTGCCTTAAAGGGACATTCACCAAATAGCAACCTGGCTCGTAACAATCTCTTTGGGTCTTTATTAACTTTTGGTCACTTGTGAACAACTGGTTGAGTGTTAAACAGAGCTTCTCATCCAAAACGTTTGAGAGTTATGTTGGTAATATACTGTTTAGATTCAAACATATGGCCCATGTGCCCAGTTTTGCAACACATAACACTATAAAATAGTTGTTAAGGTTGAACATGTTCAGAGCCAATTTTCTTTGCTACTGCCTTAACTATTCACACATTCATTGTTTTGCTGATATCCATTACCTCACAAAAGATCATGAGAATCACCTAACTACTTCTTATTTTGTGAGCTATGTTCTCCATGCCACTAAAAAAGATGCCCATCCAATGGTAGTATTCAATGAACAGTCACAAGACTGACCCAAGTGTCATAGCATCACACAGCAGGAAAACAGGCTCTTTGGCCCATCAAGTTCACAGTGACTATCAATCATTCATTTACCCTAATCCTACGCTAGTCCCATTTTTATTTTCCCTACATTCCCATCCACCTGACCCAGTTTCTACCGTTTACCTACACATCAGGGACAACTTTCAGTGGCTAATTAACCTATCAACCCCAACTTCTCTGGGATGTGAGAGGAAACCAGAGCACCCAGAGAAAACCCACACCGAGTTGTGAGGATGCGGCTCTACTGGATGTGCCACTGTGCAATTCGGTGTTAAGGGAATGAGCTCCAAAGAAACATATTGAAATGACATCAGGCAACAGCATTCAGCTAACAAGTACATGTGTGGTTTTTTCCACTTAAGCAAGATTCAAAGCCTGAGTTTTACAATCCTGGGGGAAAGTGTGTAAACAAGTCAAAATATAACAAGTAATACCTGGTTCGGCTCACAGTTAATTCAGAATATCAAGGTCAGGAATGAAATCAGACTAAAGGAATATTAATTAAAAATGTACCGTGACAAAATAAGGAGTTATGAAAAACAGAAGAGGAAAGAGGCTCATTGGGCTGAATGGGGTTATCTTTTCTCTAACATTTCCTAAATCAATTGATAGTAAGGATTAGACATCATTAAATAATAACGCTATGTACACTTCATTAACACTGAGCTTCAAAATGGTTTAATACCTTTGGACAGGAATGAGACTCTGGCTTAATGTTGTATTCTTGCCACTAAGTCAGACATCATGGTTTTGAACCATGCTCTACATTTCTCCACAAGCGGAAACTGGAGTTCAGGTTCTGAGGTCTGGTTTGATATACCATAGGAGATGTATGTGGATGACACCAATCTACTCATTCATGCATCCACTGCGCAAGTTCACTTTTAGCCTTTACCAGCTGGCATAAAGATGGCCACAAAAAGAATGTGCATCTTATGATTCTACTAAACTGTCAATCAGTCTGCAAGTCCTTCCTCTACCTCACAGGCATTGTGTGTGAATATATTAGAACAACAACCGCTACATCAGCTTAAGTGCTGGCCTTGAAGTGGGTAGATAAGCATTCCTAAGAAGCCATTTAACTGATTTTACAAAGAACACATGGCAATCTATATCCCTTTCAGCCATTTACATGATGTATGCAGAAATGAAGCCCAGATGTGTTGTGCTGTATAACAACAAATATTGATTTGAATTGTCCCTTCTTTATCTGAATGCTAATAGTGATGTCATCAGATCATGATTCTTGTCCGGGAGGAAACTAAGTTGCTTAGTTCCATTGAAAATATGTTTAGAGCTCACAATGTACTATTTCTATTAAAAATGTTGACAGATATAATGCAATTGATGCATTTTCAAAACCATTCAATGGTGTCAATTTTAATGATTTTGCTTTATGGGAATGTTGCGTATGTGACCTTTTTTTTATTAAGAGGAACTGACTGGCGAAAAAGTGCTCTTTGAAAGTAGTGAAGATGCCATCAAATATTAATCAGGTTTTCTTCCAAAAATTGAATCTCCTTCAGTTACTTCAAAGAATTACTGCCAGGATCCTGTAAATATGTAAGTAAGCTCTCCTTTCTTTTCACAAGACAATGAAAACTCTTTATCATACTCCCACCATCCCCTCCCCAATCACTCTGCAATGATGGGAACCTACAGTAACTAAGTGGGCAGGTCTGGATCCATCAATGTTTTATTTAATGTTATTCTGAGCCCTCTGGCTGAGGATGGGCCATGCACTTCAAGAAAAACATGACTAATTTTACCCCTAGAAACTGTATAAGAACACTACTCACACACAATATCCCTTCCTGTGAACCTCACCCTGTTAGTGGTGAAACACTATGGGGACAACTGTAATCAAGCATACCTCTTGGGCACAGAGGGATTAGGTTCAGCCCTGGTCATACACCCCACTGGTTTCACTCTCTCTTCATATTAGAGTAGGAAGATACTGCCCCACCTGATCCTGTGTTTCTCCTGCTAAGGGGGTTAGGTTAAGAGGTTCCCTCCAAATTCTTTTGTTGAGCTGGGATTTCAAATTCAGAAGGACAAGAAGGAATATATTGGTGCCTCAGCACACTGCTCTTCACTGCATTGTATAATCATCTTCAATCTATCCTTATTTGTATATGAATAAATAAATTTTACAAGACATGCAATCGTCGAGACAGTACAAAGATCATATGGCTTTAATAAGTCTGCTGCAATTGTACATTTTTTGAGAATAACTTTCATATCAGTTTCTAAATTTATATTCACAGTTTTACTAGAAGTGACACTTAAACAACCTGTCACTCTTTCAGACAATAGAGCTAATGAATCTGGGAATGTGTGATACTGTGTCATCCTTTGCCATCTACTCTGCATTTAAACACATGGTTCTCCTCTTATATGTAAAACACTTTTGTAAGAGAGTCCTTTATTCAAGAATAACTGAAACATACAGCTTTCAAATTCTCTTAGGTCTTGAAACCCTACCATGAAATACCAATGTAAGGATGTGTAATGGTATTCAAAACAGGTTAATTCCAGCAATTCCTTGCTGAAAGTAAAGAACGGGATTGATTCTCCAGGGATGGGCCCATCACTTTGTGATTCCCATTTGCCTCTACACCTGTGGACTTTGCATCAGACAGTGATGTCCAGAGAGGGGCTAGGCTAAAGCGACAGAGCAGAAAATAAAATTTCTTTGTTATTCCCCCAATATCCCCTCCCCACTCACACTCCAATGATAGGGACCTACAGTAACTAAGTGAACAAGCCTGGATCTGTCAATGTTTCGTTTAATGTCATTCTGAGCCTGCCTACTGAGAGGGGACATGCACTTCAGGAGAAAAGTGCTTAATTTTACCCCTAGAAACAGCGTAATAACATAAAAGAAGCACACAGACACACACATACACATTCACACACACACACACACACACACACACACACACCACACACACACACACACACACACACACACACACACACATACACACAAACACACAGACAGACACATACAGAGACATAGCCACAAGCACGCAGACACACACAGACATAGACGCACACACTTACAGACACACACACACAGACATAAACACACAAACACACACATGCGCGCACACACACACACACACAATATCCTTTCCAGTGAACCTCACAATGTCAGACTGTCAGCGGCAGGGAGGCAAAGGTAGTTGTGGAACTTTGCCTTCTGTCAAAGCTGTGAAAAATCTTAACAGACTTAAATGCCTCTGACATTTATAGACAATTAAAATCTATTAAAGTTGAAATACCAAAAATTGATTAAAACATTTAGAAATAATGAAACATTTCACTAAAGTAAAATATTTTTTACAAACTTACCTTCCCCTTTTCCTCCTATTCTACAAGCCCAGGATCCCTTTAAAATCATCAGGGTCTCAGATTACATGACCTGGGATAATATCAGAGAGGAGATCTGGGGAATCCCATGAGACTGGGCTCTGCCATTGAACTCCACCCAGATAGAGCATAGTGACAGATCTGGCGCCATCTGCCAGTCAGTGAGCCCTCTAAATTCATACCCACCTTTCACTGGTAAGATATCAACTGAGAGGATAAACAACTCCAGGCTCCTCTCCCAGGCCACTGAACTGCAACTTACATTCAGCCGTCTCTGCTGAGTGGGCTACATTGCTCGACACCCAAATCCAGACTCCCAAGACAGGCATTTTGCTCCAAGCTCTGCCAGCAACAAGCAATTACCACAAAGCAAGGGAAAAACAGTTCAAGGATCTTCTCAAAGTCTCCTTGAAAATATGTAATGTCCTCACAGACTCGCAGATATTCCCGACCTCCCAGCCTACTACCCATCCGCCTCATCAAGTACCCATTGCTTGACAACATTGGTCCCATAAGCCACTCAGAACCCACAGAAGTGGGCTGAAAGCAAGTCATCCTTAATCTGAGGAACTGTGTAAGATTAAATAATAGTTTTGGACTCCTCATTTAGCAGCACATGCGTGTATGTCCAAGACTCAGTGAAGTTTAAATGGTTCTACACTGGCAGCTCCATCAGTTTGCAAGATTTGACCTGAGCACTTTCACACAGCAAAATCACATAAACAGCCACAAAATAAATGACAAGGTGATCGACTGAGATATAAATATTAGCGAGGACAGCTGTAGAATTCTTTCTTCCCCAAAATGCACCTTTTAATCTTTTATAACTAATTGAGAGGGTCAGCCTTCTTGGTTTAATCATTCATCCAAAAGATGGTACTTCTAACAAGACAGTGCTCCATTGGTACTTTTATTTTACTGTATTTACACCAGGTTTACTTATAACTTAGATGGACTTTGAAACAGTTCTCAAAAAATGATTTTAAAAATCCATTGTAAAGGTTATTTTAGGACAAACAGCTACTGACTTTGCTGTTGGTGTAAAGGACAACATTTCAGGTAATACATGGTAGCAGGAATACTGTCAAAGTATCATGACCAACTGCCCAAAGCACACTCTAGGCTTTTATGGTCAACTGTACCAGACAGTATTCCAGGTGTCTTTAACGGAATGCTTAAATTTTGTCTGTCTCCTTGGGGGGGCCAGGTATTAAATTCAGCAACTGCAAAGTTGCACACACTTTTGACAGGGATAGTCGAATCCCATCTTTTGTCTGCAGCACTTCTGATTTATGAGTCTCTCAGGGTCCTGAAATGGCTGCCATACCCACCTTTCACTGGTAAGATATCAACTATTCACCATTACCTTGTTCCACAAAATCTAAAAATGTTTCTCTATGAGAGGAATAGATTGAAATTGCAACTGAATATATAAGATAGCTGCATTGTACATGACAGCTGAAGATATATGTATTACTCTAGTAGATCAGACCTGCATGCTTTGGTAATAAACCAAAAGAGGATAATACAGATCTTAGGTTCGATACATGACTGTGACTGCACTAATTTATTTCTTGTCATTGCTGGATGAAAGCTTGTGATTTATTGGTGCAGATGAAAACAATTGTCCCTGTAGCCCTCACAGATTGAGGCTGAAGAGCAAAATAGTGCAATTTATCTACAACATCTTTACATTCTCAAACAGTCCATAATCTTTGCTTTGCAAGAGAATGTCTATTACTGGATTTAGATTCCAAACATAGCCTTTGAGCTTTGCTTCTTTTTTTTTGTCTCTCTTGCATATTTGTTAAAAGCACTTGTTTTCTGCTCCTGGTTCAGTGATTCCAAAATTCCAAGTCTGTTTACATGATCTACATTTTACATAGTTTTCCGTTTACTTACGTGTTTATAGAAGGTTCTCTGAAATGTATATATAGTACTCTTACAGCCATGAAAATGGGTTCCATGGCAACCATTACTTCAGCACTGATATGGCTCAAACTTCTTCTGTGATGCGTGGATACACATTTTACTAGGTTTCTGCTGCCCACAATATTTAGACAGGTGGTGGTGTGCATGTCTGAAGTATGCAGAGTAGGCAGACTGTGACATCAGTCCTCATACAATACTGATTTCACATCAGTGGTACAAAACTGGCCACAACTTCCAGCTAAGCCCATGTATTAAGCACGCATGAAGAACACAACACAACCTGGAGGCTGAATGTTCCTTTGGGTGTTCAACATGGAACGGAGATAGAGGAGAAAACATAGAGACCCAACTGAAGAATGGGGAAAAGGGGGAGGAAAGGACTCTCAGTAAGATCCAACTTCACACACAGAGAGTTTTCAGAGAAACGTTATCCTATATCTGCCCCAACCCAGGATCAAAATTTGGAGACTCCCCTTCTCCAAGGAGGTCCTCTTTGAGATCTGTAACAGTGGCCAAAAAGCAGGACCAGAACTATCTCATGAGGGGCAGTAGGTCACTGTCACTCTTTACAAGGGCATTAGTCATGTCTGCGAAGTTTCAGCTCAATGCTGTATAGAGGAAATAATGGTTGTTCCCTGCTCAAGAGGAACCAAACTCATCTCTTTCTCCTTGGCTAGAGGGCAGCAGATAAAGTGGGGCTCAGGATTCTTGAGAACTGTTTCCCAATGATGCAAGGAACCACCCCCGACTGCATTTCCATCACCTTGTGGGAACCCCATCAAAATCTGAAGGACAGGAACTACAAGGGTTAACACCACTACATTGTCCTGCTCTTCTGCAACTGCTCACTTGACACAATAGTGGTGATTACAAGACTCACTTACCATGCAACAGTCTGCTGTGTTCATTGTCTTGGAGCCACTGTGTCAGACCAAAGGCTGACTATCTGAGGTCGCTGAATATCTGCCTCCTTGCACTGACTCAAAAGCCGAGCACATTGGGATCCATCCTGGCGCACTCCGTGTGTTAACGCATATATTCAGGGACCTTAAACATTGCTTTCACTGTCTGCATCACACCAGAAGTATCTTGCTACAGAATGCAGGACTAGTGTCCATAAACCAATGAACATTTCTGAATAGTTCTACATAACCTGCCAATTATGCATGTTCAATTCCAGGAGAAGAAAGAGGAAGGGAGGAACTGAGAAGCAAGATGGCACAGTGGTCAGCATTGTTGTCGCAAAGCTCTAGGAACATGGGTTTGATCCAGACTTTGGCTGCTGTTGGTGTGGAGTATGCACATTCTCCCTGAGGCCTTGTGGATTTCCCCCAGGTGTCTGTCTTCCTCCCAGATCCCCAAAATGTGCTGGTAGGTTAATTAACTTGCGTAACTTACCCTTTACTGTAAGTAAGTGGCAAAAAGAAACAAAGGGGAGTGGATGGGCACATGAAGAGAATAAGATGCATGAGTACAAGGAACAAGGATCAGGGGGGATTGGGGTGGGATGGATGAGGCTGATGGGATTGTTTAGCTGGGAGCCGACATGGACCTCTTAGGCTGAACAGCCTCCTTCTGTGTAGTTGTAAGGAAGTGATTCATAGCTCTGAGATTTCAAAGAAGAGAATCCTAAACCTAATTGCTAACTCATCAGGGAATGGAGGCAGTGTGCAACCACATGCAGCAAGACATGGACCACGTTCAGGTAAGCGTTAATAAATGCCAATATCATTTTTTTGCAGTCAAGTGCCCAGAAATGTTCATCTACAACAAGAGAGTGTTTAACTGAATCCCCCAGCATTAACATCCTCAAGGCTAGTTACATAGACCAGCCACACAAACAATAGGGCTACAAGTGCAGATCTGTGGCTGGGTATCCTGTGGCAAGTCATTCACTTCCTGACTCCCGATTTCTGCTACCTATACAGCACAAATCAGTACCACTTCCCTCAATGAGTGCAACTCTAGCAACACTCAAAAAAATCAACACATTCAGAGCAATGCAGCCAGCTTGTTGGGCACCTAGTTCACCACCTTAAACATTCGACTCCTCCACCACCAATGCACCATGGATGAGGTGCATAGTGGCTACAAAATGTGCAACAAATTGTCAAGACATCTTCAACAGGACCTGCTGGGACCACAGCTCCACCTAGGACGAGGACAGAAACCTTATGGGAACACAACCACCACCAAGTTCTGCTCCATGTTAAGGACCATCTGACATGGAGATATAATTAGTTTCCTCCCTGATGCTGTTTCAAAATCTTGAAGCTCCTTGTCTAAAAGAATAGTGAGAGTATCTTTAGAGCAAGGTTTGCAGCAGGACAAAAATGACAGCCTAATGATTTTTCCAAGGACAATTAAGAATGGTCGAAGAATGCCAGCAATGCCCACATCCCATAATAGGATGTTAAAAAAGGTAAATATTACCCAATACAGTACAATTCCCACCTTGTCTTCCCTTTGTTGCTGATCACTCTGGTATCTGCGTGACCACAAGACCAAACTACCTCACTGTGGAGCCACTGCCAGTTCCCTGGGGTGATGCCTCAGCAGCCTGAGTAATTGGTTGGAGGATTCCCAGCCGCAATTAGCCATGTCTTCAGTCAGACCTGAGGAATGACTGTCACCATCAGCTACAACCACAAAGCCCCTTCCCTTTAATAGGTGAATTTAATCAGCACTAACCAACTTGAATTGGTGCATGCTACTCACCAAACTGGGAGCTGTGCAGATAGGCTAAGGCAATGAACAGTATGATTGGGTGTTGGCTGGTCACTGAAATCATGCTACTGGCTACGGTAAAAATTAGCTCCCAATTTAGCCCCTCAGGTCTTTGGGATCCAAGGCACAAATTCTCAGAAGCATTCCTCAGAGAAAATGACATGCAAGAGGTTAAGAAAAAAAACATTTGAAAGTGCTTCATGTTACTTATGGGGATAAGTTACCTCAGGGCCTTTGAACAACCAACCACCAATGTTAACCATGCACTTTCTGTCAGTGGACCAGGGTGACTGCTGTCCACAACCGTGGCCATCCAAAGCCTGTACTTTCTCATTCTGAATGCAGAGGGGCTCAACCTGCTAGCTGAAGTGTTCCAAACTCCAGCAGCTAGATCAGAGAAGTGCCCGAGCCTCCAGTGGCACCCTGACCAACCCTTGAAACAACGTTGACAGCTTTGACAGCTGGCCAAGCCCCACCCCCAGCACTGATAGCTGTCAAACCAGTTATAACATGCACGGACATTTAAAAACTATGAAAGATTATATAAATAATGTAAAAATAATTGTAAAGATTCAAACTAAAATGAGTTAAGAATATTTAAAAATGCTTATAATTTATTAGAAACATTAAACAAAATAAATAAGATATAACGTAACTTACTTTTTGCTCTCCTGTCTGCACAATTCCTCCTGAAGTCAAGAGTCCCTGCCTTGGCCAAGGATCTGAAACCTGATTGGCCAATGTAAGGGAGTTCCAGCAGAATGGAGCTCTGTCTCCAGATTCTTTCAGAGTCAAACACTGGAGCAAACTGACAGCTCTGGCATGCTCAATCTGTCAGTAAGATCAGGACATCTTGGTTTGACTAGACAGACTTGCTTCCATTCAGAACCTTCAGCAATATCCATGCCAAACTCTTTAAATCTTTAACTTGAGTGAAAAATGATGATGGCTCTGGCTACCTCAGCGCAAAGCAGACTTGTAGCAGGGACCAAGCAAAACCATTACTTTTATTGACTAGTGCTTTAATTGATAAATAGCCTGGATTTTCTGGGGAAATGTCAACTCTTACCGATGAAACTGCTGTCATTTCTCCATGCAGACTTGAAAATTCTGAAGCTGTGGTCAGCGGTTCACTGCCCTAATCCGACTCCATAAGTTGTTGAGCATGAGACTGTGTGGTTGAACTTGTTCCCCAATACTTACAGAGGGGAATCAGCACAAACCACTTCTTCCAGGTTGGACCTGCTAGTGGGAGAGCTTCACCATTGATGATGCAGGGAGGCCACAAGGGATAAATGTAAATATTAGTGAGGTTACATTTTTCAAATGAGAACAGAAAATGCTGGAAGCACTCAGCAGGTCAGGCAGCATCTGTTGAAAGGAAAAAGAGTTAAAGTTTCATTACAAAGACCTTTCATCAGAACTGGGAAAGTGAGAACTGTGTTAGTTTTATGTTGCAGATGGGGGTGGTTGAGAATGGAGAGGACAAAGGATATCTCTGCCAAGGTTGGAGTATGCAGAGTAGGCAGACTGTGATATCAGTCCTCATTGCCTAACCTTGAGAGAGAGAGAGAGAGAGAGAGAGAGGGAGAGGGAGAGGGAGAGGGAGAGGGAGAGGGAGGGAGAGAGAGAGAGAGAGAGAGAGAACTGGAAATGCCCAGCAGATCGGGCAACGTTTGTGGGAACAGAAAAATGGAACAAACAGAGAAAGCAAGTTAAATTATTGACTTTGAATTCATTATTGAGTCCCCAAAGGTTGTACACATGCAGATGGAAGATGAGGTGCTGCTTCAGCACAGTGCCACAGGAACAGCCTCAGTCAGTGTGAGGAAATCAATGAATTTCACCTTTAAAATGCAACAATACTGCAACCAATAATGATTATCCTGAAATTACTTAGCTTAAAAAGGACGTAGACCTTTCCTCTTATGAACAACAAGCTGAAGCTTCCAATTCAGTTCATGGTCTTATCCAGACTTTGTAACAAGGGTTCATTCAGAACCAAAGGTCTTAATTGAATGTTCTGTTATCATCAATATGAATCCTTGGGGGAAATGAAATGAATATTATTCCTCACTATGTCTCTTCATATGCTTCATTTTCAAAGGACCTTGAAGTAATCTCAGAGGCTAAACACATTCATGACAAGTACCTCTTCCCATTTACAATCCCTACAGCTGCTCCTCATATGCCCACTTGAGAACACTCATAGTCAAGGACAATAACGGGTAATTTTGGAACATAATAATCTGAAGTAAGAAGGTTGCTCAATGTGGTCAGAAAAGTATTTGATAATCTGTTCTTGATTCAATGGAAAACTGAGGCAGCTGCTGTAAATGGTTATCATTTCATTGATCAGGAAGTGCACTCAGTAGCCTCATCGTCTCATTTGAAAATGCAGCCAAACCTCCACCCGCTGGGACATCGATCTGTGCAACTACAGACCTAAGATCATACTTTGACATATACACTCAAGTCTTAGCTCTTCCACAAACTCGCTGCTAATGTAACAAGGTGTTAGAGCTATGCAACAGTGTGCTCCGGCAGACATATCTATTTTCTACCCGTCTGAGATTCTTCAAGCAGCAAAGACTTTTGAATGACAGATATCTCTGAGACAGCCAGGTATGAAGCACGGACTGATCTTTGGCATTTTGCAGTGTACTCATAACACTGAGTTCATCCTCACGTTTCCAAAAGCATCTTGGTTCAGTGGTTTTGCCTGTCCCTGTGGATTGTACTCATTCTGCACTACCGTACAACTTCTGAGGACATCCTGCCTCTGCATAAGCCACTGTCATAAATTTTTGAACTGTCTGCATATCCATCAGTATTGGTAGCTTTAAAACATCGTGCTTCAGGGGAGTGCAACAAAAACAGGCTGCTGCTAGCAGCATTGATTACAGACTGACATCAATAAGGTAGCCTGAGTAACTCCACTTGGCCTCATGACATGGTATTTTAGATTACCCTTACATGGCGAAGCTTGCTGCCTCTCCTATGAATGATCCTGTGAAGCTTCTCAGGACAAGTATCAAAGATGAGTGGGACTTGGTGCTCTTGACGTGCATGATGACAGGGTGTAGGTTGCACCTATTGGCAGTGGCACTCATCCCGTGCTTTGAAGTGGCAGCTGCACGAACAGGCCAATGCAGTTGGCCTGGTTAAACCAGAGCGAGGAGCCAAGGATGAAAAGCATGGGCAGAATCTATATTCAGTTAAATTAAAAGCTTCACTCAGCATGAGCTGACAAAATGGATCAACAACAACACTAATGTCACAATCTACTTCGTCGTGGTCCTTGCATCTTACTGCCTGCCTGCACTGGACTTCCTCTGTAACTGTAACACTAAATCCTGCATTCTGTTATTGCTTTTCCCTTTGTACTAACTCGATGTGGGCATGCTATGTTGGCGCCGGAAGCGTGGCGACACTTGTGGGCTGCCCCCAGAACACTCTACACAAAAGATGTATTTCATTGTGTGTTTCGATGTACACGTAATGAATAAATATATCTTATCTTACTTATACTTTGAAATGATCTGTATGGATGGCACACAAACCAAAGTTTTTCAATGTACCTTGGTACGTGACAATAATACAAGCTTTGGAACAAGGTATTTGGCTGAAAACTCACTGAAATCATGAATCAAAACCCACTCACCACCAGCTTTGCTTATATTTTGTGGATTTCATGCAGGCTTAGAAATCCTGCAACTACCACATGGTGCTTCCGCTGTGGCTGCTGACTGCCTCTCCTCTTGGCTCTGAGATACTCAGGATGCCTACAGTGAGCGAGTGCTCTGATGGGCTGGGTGCTAGACCGTGAGGCACCACTTGCAGATGAAGCAGCCAGCCAGAGACCCCAGGAGACATCCTGAGAGAGGACTAGGGTCTCTGTTTGTGCACTGCCAGCTGCACACCCGCATTACTGGCTGGACAACATTGTGGACACACCTGGTGCTGTCCAGATTGCACAACTCCCATGCCAAGGCCAGGAAATCAACCCTGGAACAAGGCTGTCTGCTACCTGGTAACTGCACTGATGTCCTGTAGAGCAGCAAGCTGTTGTTCCCTGGAATCGGTTTGCTGCTAGTTGAGGGTTAACGGAGCTCTGGAGAAAAGGGCCGGTGCTTCAATAGAAGCAGAGGCCTATTCCTTGGGCTGCTCTGCTGCCTAGGCATTGCTATTGCCTGAGACAAAGGAAGAAATCGCTTCCCAGGTGGAAGTGAGGTTCCCCTGCCCTGCACCAGCTCTCAAGAGAACGTGAACATGGACTCCTTGACACTCCTACCCATCTCAGGGAGCTGGTCTGACAAGCCGAATGCAGCTCCAATCATTTCAGAGTGGACATCTGAGAGCTTTCTCCCTATTGTGGAGCTCATCCAACCCATCCAAGTTCTCACCACTCACTGACCTGGTGTTCGATGATGCCAACACAACAGAGCAACCCCCCCGCACCCCCCCCCCCCCCCCCCGCCTGACCACAGCTTGACAACAATGACTTCTGAATGACGGACATCTCTGAAACAGCCAGACATGAAGCATCTACTGATGGTGGGCGTCTTGCAGTGTACCCATTAGACTATAAGACCACAAGATATAGGAGCAGAATTAAGTCTTCCGCGCTTACATGCGTGCGCGGGTGTGTTTAGAGAGGGAGCACGCAGTTTCCGCGGGCACCCTAGCTGAGTTCCGCGCTCGGTGGGCCCCTCAGGGGATCGCGTGTGTCATGGACGATACGAATGCGATTCTTATTTGAAGTGTCGCGTGTCACGTTAACAGGTGTAGCGTTGTGTGTGTGTTTCGTTAGTATTAGTTTGCATTCTCTACCGTAGTATGTCGTTGCTTAGTTTCTTCTTTTCTGTATTAGATGTAGTGTATTGACACTGGTTGTCTTTTGTAGTGCTTGTAGTGAATAAATGTTTTTTTTAAGAAAGGAGCAGAATTAGGCCATTCAGCCCATCGAGTCTGCTCTGCCATTCAATCATAGCTGATTTTGTTTCAACCCCATTCTCCCACCTTATCCCCATAACCTTTAATCTCCTTACTAATCAATAACCTATCAATCATTGCCTTAAATACACCCAATCACTTGGCCTCCACAGCCCTCTGTGGCAATGAATTCCACAGATTCACCACCCTCTGGCTGAAGAAATTCCTCCTCATCTCAGTCCCTTTATTCTGAGGCTGTGCCTGTGGATCATAGACTCTCCTACTAAAGGAAACATCTTCTCCATGTCCACCCTATCCAGGCCTTTCAGTATCTGGTAGGTTTCAATGAGATTCCCCCTCATCCTTCTGAAGTTCATTACACTGAGTTCATCCTCACATTCTTTAAAGCATCTCAGTTCACTGGTTATTGGTTTTCCAGGCATATATCCTCAGAAAAAATTCCCCCTTAATCTAATGATTCCCATGGTCCCCATATTTGAGTTGGTGCTTTGCGGGACAGTGGGGCTATGAAATGATACTGGGCAGATCTTGGACATCTTCTGCTTATCCTGCTGCCTGGATCTCACCTGTCCAGCATTCTCTCCACCACTGGCGTCAACCTGTTTGCCAAGATGACTCCCCTTCCCTCAGTCTGCTGTGCCAAACAATCTTTCTTGGCAATCTTTGCCTGCAAAAAAAATATTTGCATGGACATGACATTGTGGTCTTATTGGATAGATGTGTGGAATGGGATAGACGTGTGGATTGGTCATGGAATGAACATGAGAGAGCGGATGTGGGGGGATTAGTGACGTGTGGAACAAAATGTGCTTAGCAACCTCCTCAAAAAACTCAGATCTGTGAGGAAGGATTTCCCACGCACAAAACTATCTGTGCATGGGAAGTCTTTCCTCACAAATCTGACTCCCCCAAATCAGTCCCTCCCTTTGCAAGTGATCATAAATCCTTTCCCTAAGAACTGTTCCAATAATTTCCCGACCACTGATGTGAGGTCACCAGCCTGTAGTTTGCTGGCTTATCGCTACTGCCTTTCTTGATAATAGGAATAAGATTAGCTACCATCCGGCTTTTCAGTACCTCTCCTGTGGTTAAAGATGATGCAAAAATCTTCAGAGCCTCAGCGATCTCCTCTGTTGGTTCCATAACAGCCTGTGATAGACTTCATTGGGCCCCTGGGGATTTGTCCACCCTAATGTGCATCAATATCTCTTACACTTTGCTGATGCACTCATGTTATCAGCATACACCTCCCCTAACTCTCTCAATACTTTGTCAGTACACAACCTACTCACAGACTTACTCTCTCCCCAGATACCCTCTACTTCTAATGTATCTATAAAATGTTTCGAAATGCTCTTTAACTTTATTGGCCAGGGTCAATTCATGTCCCATGTTCGCCCTCCTAACTGCTTTCTCAAGATCTCAAAACCTCAAAGGACTCACTTGATAACAATTTCCTACACCTGACAGATTTTTCCTTCTTTTTCCTGACCAAACCCTCAATTTCCTTTGTTAACCAAGGTTCCCTAATCTTACCATCCTTGGTTCTTACCCTTACAGGGACATGTTGGCTCTGAACTATTTTGCTATTAAACACCTCCAACTTATTGAATGTTGTTTATCCCTCTGGCATCTGCTCCCAATCTACTTTCACCAGGTCATGTATTATATTACTAAAGTCAGCCCTTCCCCAATTTAAGACCTTGACTCTGGGTCCAACCTTACCCTTTTCCATGACTACCTTAAAGCTTAACAAATTGTGGTCCCTGTTCACAAAGGGTTCCTCCACAGATGCTTCTACCACTTGCCTATCCTCATTTCCTGAAAAGGTCAAGCACAGCTCCATCCCTGGTTGGACACTCTGCATAGTGCTTCAGAAACCCTTCCTAGGTGCCTTTATCAAGTTCCACTCCATCTAGGCCCCTTACATGAAGACAATCCCAGTCAATAAGATAAAATCACCCACTACGGCAACCCTATTGCTTTTACATCCCGCTGCTATTTGTCTACATATTTGTTCTTCCAAATTCCACTGACTATGTGGAGGCCTATAGTATAATCCCATCAAAGTGATCACCCCTTTTCTAAGTTCTACCCATATACAGGTCCTCCTCAGGTTATGACAGGGTTCTGTTCCTGAGAACCATTTGTAACCTAAATGGTTTGCAAGTTGGAACTGTGGCCACATGGCAACATATTTAAATAAAAACATAGGCCAACCAAGGACAATGCATTGTTTAACTCAACCAATCAGATATTGCTGTGAACCTAGTTCCCACATGACAGAAGATGCCTGCAGCCCCACAGCAGCCCACAAATCCATCCTCGTCCATCCTGCCGGTCTCCCAAATGCGGGTTTGTACGTATGGGCTGTACATAAGTTGGGTGTTCTTAACCTGGGCAGCAGGACCTGTAGCTTTATTTGTCGATCTCTCCAGGATATCCACCCCGAGTACTGCTGTAATGCTCTCCCAATCAGCGGTGCAACACCTCCTCCCCTTTTGGAACCCCCTGCCCCCCATCCCCCCCATCACACCTGAAGATACTGTACCCAGGAACATTGGGCTGCCATTCCTGCCCTTCCCTCAGCCACATTTCCATGATTATCACAATATCATAATCCCACGTGCTGATTCATACTCTCAGATCATCCTTGCAGGTAAATACAGTAAAGCCCACCAGCTAACTCTGCCTGCTCTGGCCTCTAGACTTACCTGCTCCATTTACTACATATTCTTCTCTCTCTCTCTTCCTGCAGTACTGTCATTTGGGTCCCACCCCACTGCCACCCCCACTTCCCCCCCCCCACCCTTGTCACTAGTCTAAAGAATCCTGAGCAAAGGGATGCCTCCTCATCTCAAACCTCCCCACCAGAATATTGGTTCCCATCCCATATTGGTAAAACCCTCGAACAGTTCACCCCTGCCGCAGAAGAGATTCCAATGTTCCAAACATCTGAAACCCTGCCCCCTTTGTGGAATATTGTGGAATTTTGCGACTAGCTGCTGTGAAAATCCTCTCCCCGCCTTACATACCAGAGCTCTCCTGTACTGCCAAGCCAACCCCACCCCCCCAACCCCAATCATCACCTCAGTACTGTGTAACCAAGCATTCTACACAGCCAGCCCTGGATGTGGGTTCCACACCCTCTGCTGCATTTTCCTGCATGTGTGGTCTACTGAGCCTGTGCAGTGACCTCAGTTGGAGGTGTTGGTGCTGTGTGCAGGATCTCGTAGTTAGAGCAGGTCCAAGAGCAAAGTGTAACAAGGCTTAATGGGTGGGAGAGAGACAGGTAGAGGGATAGATGAGAGACTGGTAGACAGGGAGGGGCACAGGGAAGGAGGGAGAGGGAGAAAGACAGGGAGACACACAAAGATAGTGAGAGAGGGGCATGCAGTGCAGTGGGGAAAGGGAGAGATAAAGGCAGAGCAACAGGTAAGCAGAATGAGGCAGAGCCACAGAGGGAGGGAAGAGATACAGGTAGAGCAACTGGTAAAGAGAATAGACATACAGGCAGAGTAACAGGTAAATGATAGGGGATAATACAGACAGAGCAACAGGCAAAGAGAAGACAGGTACAAGCAGAGCAGCAGGTAGGTGGAAGGGGAGGGACCCAGGCAGAGCAGCAAGCAGTGGGGGGATACAGGCAGAGCAACAGGCAAAGAGGAGAGAGGTACAGGCAAAGCGACAGGTAGGTAGAAGGTGAGAGATTCAGACAGAGCAGCAGGTAGTTGGAAATGGAGGGACACAGGCAGAGCAGCAAGGGGTGGGGAGGGAGGGGATGCAGAACGGCAGGGAGAAGCGATGGAAGAAGTAAAGTCAGAGCGACAGGCTAGGGAAAGAGAGATGTAGCAGAGCAGCAGAAAGAGGGAGAGGGAGAGGGAGACCCACAGCCTATCAGGGACTCCAAAGGAAGAGGCAGCCAGATAGGGAGAGAGCAGAGAAGGTTTGTGAATATCTGTTAGAGAGATGGGCCTGGAAAGTTAACTGTCCCATTTTTGAGTATTAATTTCAAAAAGCTCTAAAAAACATCACAAAATTCATCAGTATTAGTTCCAACACAAGGCGACTGGGCTCCTTGTGTAATGTCTCACTGTTTCAGGAACAGCGGCTGTGAGAGGTCATATTTCCTGTGTTAGTAGCATCTTTCCTCCCAACTCCGACCTTAAGAAGAAGCCCGTAAGGAGATCACGTCACATTCGAACCAGTGCTCTTTGAACGGCTGGAGAAGAGTGGACAATGAATGAGTACATACGACAGTAAGGGGTCGTAGCATTGTCTGCAGCGAAGAGACAGACCTGCAGAGACTTCTGCAGAACACTGAAGACAGAATGTAGCATCCTATACAAAGGGTTCTCATGGAAGGAAGTAGCCAAGGAAGTATCTATAAGTTCCATCGAAGGGTTGCAGACCAAAATGCTGACTGTTTCTCTTTCCACAAATGCTGCCTGACCTGCTGAATTTTTTCCAGCATTTTCAGTTTTTCAGATTTCCAGCATCTGTAGTTTTTTTTTATTTTCACCTATGAAGGTATGTGCCCTCTGCGAATGCTTTCACTTTTGGGAGGCTTGTGAGGCAGCCAAATATTGTGTGGTGTATCTCAGCAGAGGCAGCTTGCAAGGATCCTGAGCCAAAGTTTTTGAAAATGTGACCCTGACTTTGACTTTGAGAGCAGTGCTGACAAGTGTGTTTGTTTACTTGACAAACCTCAACTAGTAAACAAACCTCTCTTGTTAAATGGATGAATATGGATCACTTCTGTTGTTGTAGGATCTCTTCTGGCACTTCTGGTCACATAATCTTCAAAAAACCATCTGATACTACCTGGGAGAAACGTGACTGGGATTCTAGTTTGTATCTGTTTACTTGAGGCTTGTTGAGCAGACTTGTGTAGCACTCTGCATCGGACTGCAGAAGAAATGCAGCTAACCCATCCAGTAACATTCAGCTTGAGCCTTCGGTGTTATTAAACACTGTTTTTTTTTTCCCCGAGTGCAGAACACCAGTCATGATTCAGGCCGATTTGCTCAGAAGTCTTCTCGGAAATTAATTTTGGGTGTTGCACTACTTCTTAAGTAATTTGGACCAGCTGGGAACAAGAAAACCAGTGCTAGAGGACACACAATTTTGCACCAGAAGAAAACTCCATACATTAACAAAGACTGGTATCCCATTCAGAAAAGTGTGCAAATTTAATTAAAAGCATGGTCATTTGGTTTTCATCTGTACAACACTGGTGTCTTGGGCCTGAGTGTTGTAAGGAAAGGTGTAACAGACGTGAAGCAAGAGCTGTAGATGCAATGAAGAAGTCTTAAAGTGTGAGACCAGGATTTTCCTGTTGAATGTTGCTCCTAATGGAAACCTCCCTCCATACTCCTATGAGTGTCATCTGCCCTAGAGATATCCCTCCTGTGGGTGCTATGATCCACCAGGTCTTTCATTGCCCTCTGGAAAAACTGGCCCAACCATCTGTGAGTAAATCAGATCTCTCGAGTAGTTGGAAAAGTAGTGGTGTTGTGTCATAGAGTCACATGGCTAGAAATTGTTCAATGCTGCTTTGTTTCAGTTTTTTAAACAATATTATGTGTCTCACTAATGCTGTTTTAAAAGGCTCAAAAATCATGATATTACACAACACATTCTAGAAATTAGCATTGTTAGTTACAGAAACAGTAGGCATTTCTGAAAAGCTCCAGTTCAACTTCTCTGCCTTCTGACTTTGAGATGAGAATTCTACCAACTGAACCAAGGCTGACACCTTGGATTTGTAAGTAACCACGTCATGGTTAGACATTGCTTGAAAGTAACATTCAAGCCAATTATTAAAATGCAACTTGCAGATACTATAACTGCAAGAGACAAAATTATTACACAAACTTTAGCAGGCCCGTCTCTGATGTACTACAAGCATATTAGCTGAATAAGCAGAGTGTATGTTATTCACAATTTGGTTCAATATCGAAGTGGGATTTATTCATCTGCAGCCAATAAACACAGAATGTGCATTCCAGCACCCAGTTATATATTGCAATCTTTAGCCAAATCAAGCAGCTGAAGGGAATTTATTGGCCAAGCCATCTGCTCAAGGAGATTTGCAAACTGATATAGCTGATATTGTTGCTTATGCTTTCCTTGCAAATGCAACAACTTTTGGAATTCTACATTTCGTAGGAATTCAGAAATCTCAGTTTCTACTGTTGTAGTTTAAGGATAAATTGGAATCTAATAAAAGAGCCTGCAAATTCAATGGAATGAGATCATCATAACGAATTTCAGAGGCATAGGATGACATGCAGATATGATTACAATTGAGTGGTGCAGCTGGTTAGGAATGCATTTCTAAACATGTCCTTATAGATCTCTTATTAGATGATCAGTGAGAGGGTGTATTTACTATGTCATGTCCAGTACACTATTAACAAGAAGTCAGAGGGGAAATAGCAGAGACTCTTTCCATTATTTTCATCTCCATTTAATATATACATTTTGCCAGGTAGTAAGAGAACAGTCAATATAATACATTTGTCCAAGGAATTTTGAATGTAGACAAACCAAGTAACTGCTCAAGTTGGTTTGACATTGGTTGAGTGCATACTTTTGAAATCGAAAATTCAATCATTTTACTAAGTATGTGAATATATCAAGAGTATCCATCATGGAATTTTAACAGGCAAGTTGTACCTGTCAGACAGAGTAGGAGTGTTTTTCAATAGTGAAACATTGACAAAGAAAATGGATTTAAACTTTTAAAGTTTAAATTTAAATTTAAATTTTAAAAAATTTTATTTACAGCGTGGTTACAGGCCCTTCTGGCCCAATGAGTCCGCGCCGCCCATTTTAAACCCAAATTAACCTACCCATACATCTTTGGAAAGTGGGAGGAAACCCACGCAGACACGGGAGAACGTACAAACTCCTTACAGACAGCGACAGGAATCGAACCCCGATCGCTGGTGCTGTTAATAGCGTCACGCTAACCGCTACGCTACCGTGCCGCCTTCGGAAGATGCTGATATGTTTCTCGCAGGAAGCACATTATAAAATTCAAGTGTATACTGAAAGTGAAAATGTGGTTGATGGAAACCAACAACAAGTTAATATAAATAGACAGGACATGCTGTACCCTTGATCCAAAATGGGCACACTTTCAAGTTTTCAAATATACACGTGATATGAACTTGGTAATGGAGAACATGATTTCAAAATGTAATGCTCACAAAAAAGCAGGACACTTGTCAACTATGAAGAAGGACTGGAAAAGATTCAGGAAAATAAAGCCAGGATGCTGATGGTGACAATTTATTGTGAATCAATATGAGGTGGTATATTCTGGAAGAACAAACAGGGAATAGGGATAATCATGGACCAAATAACTGTCGGTTTAGCAGAAGCATAAATTCCTCTGGGTGAACTGGTTAAATTCCATTTCTAAGTTCTGGGTTGACATCCAGTGGGATATCCAGTAGACATTAGTGACTCACCCCACTACCTGCCCCACACTCACTAAATCACACATCTCATTGGATGGGTTTTGACATTATAAAACTCATAGCCTTATGGGACTAGGTACACTATTAGCTGGCAGGAAGCTGATTACGGTGACAGGAGTGTTTGAGTTCAGGCTGCTGTCAGTCTAAAAATCTTTCTGTAACTTTACACTCATGTCCAAGAAAAGAAAATGTGAAAGCAACACTGGCTACACTTTGAATTATGTAGATCATGACCTTAACCAAAGTTGCAGTTTTACAGGCGTAAGTATTTTAATCACCTTCATTTTATTCTGTCCTTTGCTTGCTGCATAAATATTTGATGGTCTCATGGCAGGGATGAGCACTTTGTTACCGAAGTCAAGGTGAAAAATGGCCGAGGGAGGTTGAGACCAGGAAAATAAGAGGGGAAGGAGAAGGGTGGCGGCCAATGCAACTGCATCAATTAAAATGTTGCCGTACCCGTTACACAAAGTACCAACATCTTCACATCTGCAGCAGCAATGACCTCAGCAAGTAGCTCCATTTACAGCTATGTAACAGCAGCAAGGAAGGAAACAAGGCTCCTTGTCAAGACCAAGTGTTTTAACAGTTCAGTTATGTCTGGTTTATTTGTCTCAACAGCAGATAAATGTTAACAGAGTAAGGCACCAGTGAGCTCCCCAGAATCTAAAAACAAGGTCTAGGAAAAATTGAAGCATTCATACAAAACGACACTGAAGGCAGATGAAGAAAGGGCAGAGAAATGGCATTAATTAGTTGTGACATAAAACAAAATGTCATACCAGACTCAACTGGCTATATGGTCTACTCTTGTTCCTAGAACCACTGGTTATAGTATAAATATATATATATATGAAAGTACCTACCATTATAAGTGTGCTAGTAAATTTAACAGGCACTGCTCAGATTGCATCAGATATTTTGAAAGAAAGAAGCTTTATGCAATTGCCAGATTCATATCAGGTATACCTGGTACCCGGCAGTCTCAGAGTGGGATCCATGGGAGATGCATTAGTTTGACATAAGCTTCCAGACCACAGGAGCACTGTGAGTTCAGAATACTGTGCATGTAAGCTCTCAACATGAGTGGCAAAGTTGTCCATGAGATCCTCCTATGCTTTCGGAGCTGAAGGTGTAATGGACAGTGGTGTTCACAAATAGTACGTACTTCTCGACCAACGCATGTTAAATAGTAGTAAGCTCATGAGTACCATGCATGAATATCATCTCCAACAAAGCGCTACATTTTGCTATGCAGGAGCTGACTAAAGGATTGGAAAGGTCCACTAGATGCTAACCTGAGCATCTGTCAAAGGGGTTGGCAGTCACAAGAAGGTCCTGCAGTGAGGCTTTATAGACTGACAGAAGGTAAATGACTCTCCACATGGTCAAGGTGGATGGTGACAGCTGTAAATGTTATCTGTTAACAGGAACACGACTGCACTTATTCACCTATCACTGCTGCAAAGCCCACAGGCCTACAGCTATCCAACTTCAGTAGACACTTCATTCACACACGTGGAAACGCCAGAACTAACACTCTTCCCTCTCTCTTGCAGGAGGTTGCTCGTGATGGGTGGCTGCAACTGCAAGCAGCAGGGAATCTGTTCCAAGCTCAGCGGTTGACTCGTTTGGAGGAAAGGGTGCTGGTCACACAGCCAGCCACCAGTAGAGGACTGGATATTATTGAGGGAAGCAGAATGCTCAAAACCAATCTGCCCTCTCTGATCCCACCTCTCTTCATAGCTTATGCCTGGGAAATTCTACAGGTCTTGTGCGTCCCCCTCGTACCTGACTCCTCTCCTCATACCTGACCACTCCCCTCAGCTTTCTCATCACAGATTCGCACGGAGGTCAGCCCATTCGGGTGAGTACAGTGTGCCAGCAAGGAAATGGTCGAAACATTCAGTACAAATGGGTGAAAGGATGCGTGGCCATTGTATTGAGAAACACCCCCTTCCTACTCACCATGGGCTCCCGCCGCCTCACAGGGAAGATAAAGATGACATTCTGTCACTGCCTTTGTCACTTGCATTCACCTTAGCACCCTATGGAATGGGAATGCAGAAGCTAGTTTGGGTAGCTTAGCGGCACGATGCGCATATGGTAGCTTGAGCAGACTGAAGTCAGGCCAAGGGGAAGGGGAAGCTGATGTCCTCCACCCGCACCCTCCCCCCCACACACACTGAGGGCGAGATTGAACTGCGGTTCTGCTCCAGAGGACGTTGATGAGGCAGGCAGTTGAAGGTGCACGTGGGCAAGCTTGCTATGTTGTTCAGCTTAACCTGTGATGGACGTCAAAGAGTGTAGGGGAGTCCGATAGCAATCTTTCACAAGCCTGGAATCTGGACCCCATTCTTTTCAGTCACCAGGTGGGAAACAGTACCAGTTTAATTGGACCCAGTTAGAAAGAAGCAGGCAATAGGTGAATTCTCAGCTCCATTGCAGCACAGGCAGAGGCTACCCAAGACTCAGAGCCACAGTGGAAGACCAAACTGTAGCCAGAGGTTGCTGCTAGCCTGGCATGAGTCATTGCGGGCCTAGAGCGTGCCACTGCCAGCCGGAACAGAATCTTGCCAGTCAGGATCAGACTGATGCCATCATCGCCACGCTTCCGGCGCCAACATAGCATGCCTACAACTTCCTAACCCGTACGTCTTTGGAATGTTGGAGGAAACAGGAGCACCCGGAGGAAACCCACACAGACACAGGGAGACCGTACAAACTCCTTACAGACCGTGGCCGGAATTGAACCTGGGTCGCTGGCGCTGTAATAGCGTTATGCTAACCACTACACTACAGTGCCTGCATAGGGTCATTGGGTTGAATCCCCTCCTATGTTTTAAAGAAACATGGAAACGTTGCGGTCTCTCAGGATGAAGCATCATGCAGCCAGCACCCTTCTCACAAGTCCACTTGGTCAAAAGGCCCAAACTTACAGTGGGCTACTGCCGTTCCACACGGAGCTACCAAGTCCCAGAGCCACTGGCAGTCTCTCTTCCATCTGCTCCTTCTCCAATGCAAGGCAGCAGTCTTCCACCAACCTCGTCACATAACAGGACTGAACTCCTCATCATCTGCCACAGCACGTCAACCACTCCCTTGCCAATCCCCTCCCCAGTCAGGAAGTCATGTTGCAGCTGTATGAAACTTCCTTTAGGCCACATTTGGCATATTGTATGCATTTTTGGAAGTATTACTTGAAGAATGTGGAAGGGGTACAAAAGAGGATGTTACCTGGATTAGAGAGGATATACGGAGAGGTTGGACAGACTTGGATTGTCTTCTCTGGAGCGTTGGAGGCAAAGGTTTATAAAATTATGAGAGGCACAGATAGGATAGATGGTCAGAGTCTTTTTCTCAGGGTGGAAATATCGAATACCAGCAGGGCATAATTTAAGGTGAAAGGGGGAAAGCTTAAAGAAAATGTGCGAGGCAAGTATTTTTTACACAGGAAGTAGTAGGTGCCTGGAGTGCACTGATGTTTAAGAGGCATTTAGACAGTCACATGAACATTCAGTGAATGCAAGGCTATGGATCATGTGCAGGCAGATGGGAATAGTTTAAATTGGCATCGTGATCAGCAGAGGTATCGTTGGCTGAAGGGCCTGTTCCTGCACTCTACTGTTCTATGTTCTAGTGTAAAGAATATGGCAAGAACTCAGACGAAGAGAGCGACACTACCCACAAAACTCCAGAAGGAGTCTCACCAAGTCCCTGTACAGCTGCAGTAAAAGCTCCTTGCACCTGCATTCCAATCCTCTTTCAGTGAAGTCTAACATTTGCCTTTCTAACTGCTCGCTGCATCATAATGCTTGCTTTCAGCAACTGGTGCACAAAGACACCCAGATCTTGTGGCACCTTCCCTTTTCCCAGTCCATACCATTCAGGTAATAACCTTTCTGTTTTTAGAACAAGCATGGATAATCATGCATTTGGCCACGTTAAGTAGCATCTGCTATTCATTTGCCAGCTGACCCCATTTGTCTAAATCACAATGGAGCCTTTTTACTTCCTGCTCATTGTCCTGGCTCACCTCCAACTTTGTGTTGTCTGCAGGCTTAGATGTATTAAATTTCAGTCAAAGTCAAAGTGGAGTTGATTGTCACAAGCACAAGTACATGTAAGCATAGGTGCAGTGAAACACTTACTTGCAGCATCATCACAGGCACATAACATTAGAGACACAACATTCACAAGAAAAATATAGCTTCAACATAAGTTATACAAAATTATACAAAAAGAACACAATTAGAACAAAAAAAAGTCCATTGTAGTCCAAAGTGGTCATAGTGTTGCTACACTGAGGTAGTGATTAAGGTTGAGTAGGTTGGTTCAAGAACCAAATGGTTGAAGGAAAGTAACTGTTCTTGAACCTGGTGGTGTGGGACTTCAGACTTCTGTACCTCCTGCCCGTTGGTAGCTGCGAGAAGATGGCCTGGCCCAGATAGTGGGGATCTTCGATGATGGATGTTGCCTTCTTAAGGCAGTGCCTCATGTAGATACTTTCAATGTTGAGGAGGGATGTGCACGTGACATATTGGGCAGAGTCCACTACTCTCTGCAGTTCCTGCACATTTGAATTGCTGTACCAGATCATGATGCAACCAGTCAGGATGCTTTCAGCATTACATCTGTAGTTTGTTAGAGTGTTAGGTGACATGCCGAACCTCCTTAACCTCCTAAGAAAGTAAAGACGCTGGCGTGCCTTCCTTGTGATTGCATCTATGTGCTGGGCCCAGGACAGGTCATCTGATATGTTAATACTCAAGAATTTAAAACTGCATTTAGTTTAAATTTAATTCATAGAGTTAGTTCCCTCATTCAAATCATCGACGTATCTTGTAAATAGAGGGGTGCAAGCAGTGATCCCTGCAATGCTTTACCATATTGTCCCTGCCCGCCACCTAGGAAAAGACCCATTTATTGCTACTTTCTGTTCCCTGTCTGTCAACCGATTCTCAATCCATGCCAGGAGAGAAAGGTTATGACCTTTATGGATAAAGATCATCTCCAACTCTGTCTTGTGCAAAGCTCACAGATTGCTGTTCAGCTGGACTTACAGCTCCTTAATGTACCACAGCAACATTCATTTATATTATGTGATGCCTTTAAAACTATAAAATGTCTGCTTTGCAGCAGCATTAACTAAAAGAGTTGATTCTGAGCCACTTAATGAGATACTAGAAAAAAAGATTGTTCTTGAGGGGTCCTTCAACTGAAACATTAAATCTGTTTCTCTTTCCACAGATACTGCCTGACCTGCTAAGTATTTGCCAGCATTACGTGACATCATTCCACTCTCCCCCCTCCTCATCTGCCTATTACCTCCCCTCACCTAGATCCACCTATCATCTGCCAGCTCTTGCTCCACCCCTTCCTTCCACCTTTTCATACTGGGTATCTCCCCTCTTTCTTTCCAGTCCAGATGAAGGGTCTCAACCTGAAACTTCAACTGTCCATTTCTTTCCATAGATGGTGCCTGACCCGCTGAGTCCTCCCTTTGTGTGTTGTTCCCCACATTTTCTACATCTGTATTATTAGTAAGATGTTAAAGCAGGTGATCAAAACCTCAGTAATTGGAAGATTTTACTCAGTTTCTTAAAAATGGGAGGTGGAGATGGTGGGGGGAGAGAACTGTGTTTCCTGGTTGTTCTTGCTCCCTGCTGCTGTTGTGAAGACCTGATCTTCTGCAGTTGAAGCAGCTGATCAGTCAGCCGTGATCTATCTGGAAATAATCCCTTTGCAACAGGAAATAAGAGCCCAGCTGTGGCCTGCAAAGGGATTAAAAGAAGAGAGAGAGAGAGAGAGAGAGAGATGGACTGAGAGACTGACTGCGTGGGTATATGAGAGATAGACTGAGAGACTGAGAGACTGACTGTATGGGTATATTCAGAGACCAACAAGAGAGCATAAGCAGGGCTTTAACTCCAGTTAGAAGGACGGTGAGCCTTCATAGCCAACAGGGGGCAGTACAGTTCTTTAGTAACACATGGAGATGGTGAGGTCTTCAGTGATTACTGGATGGAGGGCTACACTTCTGAATTGACCAGTATTTCTGTGCTGAGAACATCAAGGCAGGCTTCTTGTTAAAGGACACCCCAGTTTGGTCCCAGTAGGAGGGGCAGGTCTTCATTTCGCCTGTAACAAGGTTGAGAGTTTCAGGACCAACAGCAGGAGGGGCAGGGGTACCTCTTGGATCCATTAAAGAGGGACTGGATTTCATGCACCAATAAATGAAGGGGTGGGTTTTGGAAACCAGGTGGAGGAAGGCAACAGTGAAGGGAGGGGGCAGTATTTCATTGTTGATAAATGAGAGAACAGGCTTTGGAATCCAGTGGAGGGAGGCGCCTGTCTTCCATAGGACCTTCCGGGGTCCCTGTTCATCTATCATTCCAGTATTTTGAACAGTAAAGGAAAGGGATGCAAAAAGAAAATGGATGGATGGAAACTGATGTGAAGTAGATGCCATGCCATGACTGTACTGGATCATTCTTAGCAAGTCTAGGCCCCATTTCTTAGGAAGGATATATTGGCCTTGGAGAGGGAGAGAAGCATGGATTCAGCAGGTCACAGGAGAGATCACACAGATTGAAAGTTCAAGGGAGATTTCAAAGTTTTCATCATAATGACAGAAAACTGACAGATAGGTAAAAACTGTTTGCCCTGATTGGGAAGGTTAGGGTCAGGGGTCATGGTCTAGGCAGTGCGAGTTCGCTGGTGTCTTACCAGGTTCACTGACCTCTTGTTGCAGAATTTGAACTGTTTCTTGTGTGTGGGTGCACTGATGCTGCTTTAGTTCTTTGCTACTTTTAAAGATCTGTTCACTGATGGAACACTTGACATCTTTTGACAGCTGGTGTTTCAAACATCTTCCTCCACAGGTGGGTGTGGGCGTGATGGGCCAACTGGCCAGTTCCCATGCTGTCTAATTCTATGACACAACAAACAACTGAACGGTCTCTCCCCGGTGTGAAATTGTTGACATTGGATAAGTTCCTTGATGTTTTATAGCTCTTCTCACAGTCAGGATATTTAAATAGACTCTTGTCAGTTTGAAATGATGTGCCAGATCGTGAGGTAACTGCCCAAACTTCTTCCCAAGCCAGCTGAACTACCCCTACTGGACGTAATCCCACTGATGAATCAGCAGGGAAGTTACCTGAGAAAATCCCTCCTGCAAACAGAGCAGAGCCACTGTTTCTCTTGTGTGGACCTGCTGGTGGATGAGAAGCCTAGATGACTGAGTGAATCCCTTCCTGTCGCTAGTGCAGGTGGACTACCTCTCACTGGTGTGCATACACTGGTGTATTCACGGGCAGGATGATGAAATGACCTCCTTCCCACACTTGGAGCAAAAGAGTGGCCTCTCCCCAGGGTGAACCCACTAGAGGATTTGTGGAGCCGATGAAACAAATTCCTAGCTAAAGTACCCATTTTTTAGCTGATGGCCACCTATCTTCTCTTCCTCCACTCTCCCTTCTTCTCCCTCCCTCCCTTTCCCTCTCCCTCTTTCTCCGTCCCTTTCTCTCCCTCTTGCTCCCTCTCTCTCCTTCTTTCTCTCTCCCTCCCCTGCCTCCCTCTCCCTTCCTCCCCCTTGCTTCCCTTCCCTCGCATCCCCTCCCTCTCACTCTCTCTCCCTCTCTCCTCCTCCACTCCCCTCACCCCTCCCTCCCACTCCCCTTCTCCTCCTCCCTCCCCCTCCTCTCTCCCTTCCTCTCTCCCTCTCCCTCCCTTCCCTCTTTCTCTCTCCATCTCTTTCACCCACTCCCTCCCTCCCATTCCCTCCCCCTACCTCCCCCTCTTTCTCCCTCCCTCTCCTCCCTCCCCCCTCTCTCCCTCTCTTTTTACCTCCCTCTCCCTCCCCTCCCTCTCCCTTCCCCTCGCCTCTCTCCCTCCCATTCCCCTTCCCTTCATCTCCATCTCCCCCCACCTATCCAACCTTGACTTCATTTTCCTTTCTCTGTTTTCTGTGATGAAACAATATTGAGGAACCTCATGACTAACATCAAGCTGATTTCTGAATTTAGAGGCTTGACACAAGGAAGGATTCTCTATGCTGAGACATTAGTCTCTCAGGAAGAAGACAATGCTGGGAGAGGATGGTTCCAGTAAGTATCATAATTTCTGTGGATAGAAGAAATTCATGTTTACACCAGTTAAATTGATACCCAGCTATTAGCCGCAGAATCATACTGTGACAGGTGATTTGGAAATGGATACTGCACAGACCAACAGTCTTCTGCTCAAAATAGTTACTGTGTTGAGTTGCATATCTCCAGCTGGTGGAAGCACAACACGATAGAGCACATTGTTGTGGTCAGAATTCACTGATCGTTCACTACCTGCTCAGGAAGTGCTCCAGGAGCAAGAGCACTGGTGAAATCAGCAGCAAAAGGAGTCATTATAGCATTTGATATATCCATAGAGAAGGGGGGAGAAAGGGACAGAAAGAGAGGTGGGGGGGAAGAGAAAGAGGGAGAGCGAGGGAAGGGGGAGAGAGAGGGAGAGCAAGGGAGGGGGAAAGAGAGGGAGGGCGAGGGAGGGGGAATAGAGAGGGCGAGCGAGGGGGGAAGAGAGAAAAAGGGAAAGAGAGAAAGAGACAGAGAGAAAGAGAGACTCAGAATAAAAAGATATCCCTTTAGAACTGAGATGAGGAGGAATTTCTTTGGCCAGACAGTGATGAAGCTGTGGAATTTATTGCCACCAAGGACTGTGGAGGCCAAGTCATTGGGTGTATTTAAGGCACAGATTGATAGGTTCTTGATTGGTAAGGGGGTTATGGGTTATGGGGAGAAGGAGGGAGAATGGGGTTAAAAATAATCAGCCATGATTAAATGGCAGAGCAGACTCGATGGGCCTAATGGCTTAATTCTGCTCCTATATCTTATGATCTGATTGCTGGTCTGTTTTAGCTATGGATAGAGAGGAGGAGACACCAGACATAACATTTTAAGTCAATGAAGTCTACATTCATGAAGCAATGAGAAATTCCTCATGGAACTCCAGAAAAATGAGGTTGATTTTCAGCCCTTGTATTGGTTGGGAATTCCAGGCCATACAATGGAGAAGAACTATGGTCTCAGAAGGAGAAGAACCATCTATCACTCTGTTCATAACAATCAGATGTGATAAACTGTATTGTCAGACTATTCTGCTCAAACAATCACTCCTGAGTAACACAATCTCGCCTTTTCCCGTGCTTTCAATCCTGTGCATAAACGATAGTGCAGAGAGTTTGGGCAACATTGAGCATATGTTTCATCTAGCTCTCTCTCCCTTGGGGTTGCCACAATTAAATACTGGAAAATGACACCAAGCAGAAGAGAAGAATCCCAAGATAGGAATCAACTTCACATTGGAGATCGTGCTCATTCATTGTCAGAATATCACAGCAGCTGCAGCACCAGAGAAATGTTTTCACAATCATTTGCTGCAGTGAGGTGACCAGAAGTTGGTCAAAAAGTATCCTCCACTGGGCAGCAGTCAAGATTTTCCTCACGTACTTTAACCCAAACTACATGACACAAAGGATCACTGGGTATGCACCATCACCAGCAGCTGCCAGACCAGTGTGATCTATCCCTGTAAAGTGTTATGTGCTCCAGATGGGAAGACATTTGACTGTTGCTATTGCCTAGAAAATCATGACTAGTTAAACACCTCAGTGCCATTCCCTTTTAACCACCTTGTAGCTGGGTTTCAATGACTGTTTTATGGTATCCTCCCTGTGAGGCTGCAGCCTGGTTACAGGAAGGCTGCTCCCTTTTCCTTTCAGCCCAAGCAGATGTCTTTGATGGATAACAGTAAACTCTTACTCTGGATCAGCTGATTTCAAACTGCTGCCCAACTACAATTGAAGTCGTGGGCTGGCTATGGGGCACGGGGAGTGAATTGCCTGTGAAGCAATGGTGGGATGTGAACTGCTTCCCTCATGATGGGGGTCATCAAAGTCCTGAACCTGCATGTCACGCAGTCTGAGGAGTCAGCTTAGCAGTGCTGCACTGAGTCCCTGGCAGTGGGACCTTTCCACCATCATTTCAACATCCAGACCCAAGGCTCAAAATAAATGGTTCTTGCTGTCTTCACTCCTCTCCATGCAATCAGGAATCTGTGCAGATGTGAACTCTTGCCTGCCAGTTATAAAGAGGCATTCAGAGAATTGTTGTGATGTTATTACAGGAAATGCTTTTCTCATATTCAATTTCTAATGACCAGTCTGTTATTTTAACTGGGTAATGCCTCCATCAAAATCATAGGTAAGCAATGTGTTATGATCATGTTAAGCCTAATAATATGGCTCAAAGAAATTTTCAGGTTACATCAAAATGAAACCTTTCCTACTAACACCTCAAAATGTTTCTGATGCCTTCAATTGCATTTTGTATGCAGTCTTGACAACAATTCTCACCAGTTAGTAAATTCTGGGCCCAAAGCTCACTCAAAAAAAGATGTATTTCACTGTGTGTTTCAATGTACATGTGAATAATAAAGATATCCTATCTTATAAGAGTTGAGCACAAAATCTACACTGGTACTCCAGTACAGTACTGAGGGAGTGTTACACAAAGAGAGTCCATGTAATGTACTCATCAAACAGAAGTCTTTCTATCTTCTTTCTTATGACTGATAATTAGTGTGGTTAAATATTTTAGGTACTTCCTATGAACTGCGCCTGAAGTCAAGGGTATGGCAATAGCTTCATTCCCAAACCTATTATTACTTGATAGCCAAGTACCAGCAACAGATTGCCCTCTGATATCCTTTAAAATTTTCCTCCATTAAAATGACATGTCCAAAAGCATTAAGGGTTGGACATTAACACTTCAAGTCCTTAGATATCTTATTACATCACAATTGAAGTAAATATATTAGGATTTTCATATAAAGGTCCCAGAAAGTGCTGGTAGAATAACTATTTTGAAAAAATCGGTTCTCTGGAATTCAATTTTGCACCTTATTTCAAATATGGACTTAGTATCTCAATGTCCTAAATGAGAACAAACAAAATATGGTAAACTAGGGAGCATATTTTCAGTCAATTGATTAAAGGTGCCAAAGAATAGGGAGAGGGATCTTACTGTTAAGAACGATAAAGCAGTTATAACAGATTTAGAAGCTCCAAAGGGCTGAGGTACATTTAGGAATATCTACTTCAGCTGGGCTTGAAAGGAGTTCTTCTCTTTCCTTGGAGTGGATCTGATACATCTTTCTTTGGTACTAAAGCAAACTTCATTTATCAAACTGCTTTAGTATCTTTGTGATGCCAAAGAAATTAATTCAAAGAGTTGGTTTTAGAATCTATTACTTTCCATGTATTTTGTATTCATTTTTCAAGGTTATTCAAAATTGTCAAAGGCATAAAGGTGCTGGAATTGAGTAGCCTTTATGCTGATGAAGCAAAATTATTGTTTTTTTTTAAATTTAACAGTTGTGTAGAAAATGAAAATTAAGAGACTATATTGATCACATGGATTTAGAAATCTGCATTCATGTTCAATGGAGTATTATTAATAGAATCTGAAATAATAGTGATACATCAATGATAATTTTAAGACTTTTCTTAATGAAAACAATCAAACTCTATGCTAGGTTGTAAGAGCATAATCAAACATATCAATATATCCTGTTTTATTACTTACTAGCCAAGATAAAAATCCTCATCAACTGGATCAGTTGAAACAGGAAAAGCTGACAACACTCTGAACTCAGTTTGCTTCTCTCCCCTCTTCCATCTCACCAAACAAGTCTTTTAATAACACATAAAAACAAAAAATACTCGAAACACTCAGTAGGTCAGGCAGCATCTGTGGAAAGAGAAACAGTTCATGTTTCAGACTGGAACCATTCATCAGAACTGAGGAAGAAAGAAAACAAGTTAACTTCCAGTAGCAAAGAAGATAGGGGAGGGAAAGGGAACTTCTCTGATAGGGTGAGACCAAAATGAGTTAATGCTGCAGTTAGAGGAGCAGTAGAGGTCAGATTATGTAAGCTTCTTTGTCTCTGAAATGTGTTGCTAATGGTAAAGGTTGTGAAACATGTCTAGCAGGCCAGACTACACAAACAGAAAAGGAAATAAAAAGAAATACTGATCCAAAGTGATGACAGACAGAAATGGCCAGTTCTGATAGAGACGGAAAGAAAGAGTAAATACTTAAAGTTGTAGAATTCAGTATTGAATCCTGAAGGCTTCAACATGCCTGGATGGAAGATGAGGTGTTGTTCCTCAAGCTTGTGTGGGGTCTTGTTGTAAAAATGCAGGGGCCACAGGCAAACAGGTCAGATTGGGAGTGGTGTGGAAAATTGAAGTGACAGGCAACAAGAAGCTCAGGGTCACTCCTGCAGACTGAACACACGTGCTCCGCAAAGCAATCACCCAATCTGTGTTAACAGTTGTTTCTCTTTCCACTGAAGCTGCCTGACTTGCTGAGTGCTTCCAGCCTTTTCTGTTTTTATTTCAGATTTTCAGCATCTGGAGTTTTTTTTAATTGTAAACACATGTTAGCAAAGGCTTCCTGGATACCTTGGCTAGTTGCCAAAGGAGGGACAACAGATCAGGAAGAAACAAATTGGGACATAGGCATAGGAAAATAGATCAATGCCTATCAAGCCAGGTACTGTATGTCAGTCGTGGAGCCACTTTGATGATGATAAGGAGGGGTTTTGATTTCTTCAGTCTTTTTGAAATAGGCGATCTATCATCAGGAAGCAGCCTTCATTTAGTTGCCAGAAACTTCTGTCAAAGATCCTTGCCCGCCAGGTTTCACCTGAAAGTCTGCCATTTCCCAGGTCATTTTCCAGACCAGGTGAGAAGGCATTTCCCAGTTCTCACTTCAGTCTCCTTCCTGCCAGGTGAGGCAAATCTCTGACTCACAGCTGTTGTAAGTACTAAAGTGTTACCAGAAGTTGTAACGCCTCTGACATAATGATACCAGGTGTTGTGACACCCTGGAGATAATGTTACTAGATATTATATTGTCCAGGCGTATTACCAAATTAAGCACATTAAATTTGGATATCCTGTACTGAACATATAATAATGTTATCATATATTATGTTGTACGTGGTACAACTTATATGGAGAGAGGGAACAGAAATTGCCCATTGCGTATGATGCTGGTGTTCAAGCCTTGTTCTACCCTCCATCCTCCCCTCTAATTTAACAATTTCAGAAATTTTCTCTCTGCTCTTTTCACCTTTATATTTTTATCCAGCTTCTCTACAGAAGCATTAATGCTAATTACCTCGGTATTTCACATGGTAGCAAGTTCCACATTCTTATCACATTTTCAGTTTCCTTTGAACTCTGCATTGGGTTTCCTGGAGACCTCCAGTATTGTAGTTCACCAGGTCAAAGTCTTTCATTACCTTACAGCCTCTCAGGACATCCGTCGGTCTCTTTCCTGTATATCCAAGCAGGGAATAGGGATACGAGAATGTGAAGAAGCTGGTTAAATTAGGGAAATAACAGCACACTGCCTCGCTGTGGTGCAGTCACAAAGGGTTGGTTATGATTCCCCCATCATGGTTTTAGAGGTGTGCTTCTACTAATTAACAAGACTTGAGTCATGCACGCTCAATCTTCAGGTTCTGTGTGGTTTCCAGCTCAGTCCTTTCCCAGAGTCCACTTCACCCTCCCTCCTACCAGTCAAACAACCTCTGAGTTCAATCCTCCTTTGCCCCATTTCCAATTCTCAATAAATACTGGTAATCTTTTAAAATAACTCTAATGATTACTTTGTCCGTCGAAAGAAAGGATACTTTCTTTTGGTGATTGGTAAATTGGTTTTATTATTGTCACATGTACTGGGATACAGTGAAAAACTTTGTTTTGCATGCCATCCATACAGATCATTTCATCACATCAGTGCATTGAGGCAGTAAAAGAGAAAACAATACAGAATGCAAGGTAAAGTGTTACAGCTACAGAGAAAGTGCAGTGCAGGCATACAATAAGGTGCAAGGCTGTGACGAGGTAGATTGTGAGGTCAAGAATCCATCTCATCGTATTAGGGGACTGTTCAATAGTCTTATAAAAGCGGGATAGAAACTGTCCTTGAGCCTTTGTCAAGTGGCTACTATGATGACCTGGATTTTTGAAGAACAGACATACATTCAAATACCACCACACAAACTATGTTGTTTACATTCAGTTAAATAAACAAATCAAGAAAAAAAAGTTTCAGAAATACTGGTCATGAAGTTCTGTAAAAACTAAACATGTTCATAAATGACCTTTAGGGAAGGCAATCCACTGTACTCTCTTAGTCTACTCTAAAAGTGATTCCAAATCTACACCAATATTTAACTACTCAGAAGTGCCAAGCGTCTGTTCAGTTGTATCAAAAAGCTACATCATAACATAGTAAGAATAAAATTGGATGACCTCACTCTGACATTAGACCTGGACATGACAAATGCACTCTCAGCCTGGCTTAGTCTTCCACATAAACAGTGGTGAATTTTGGAACTTGTGCACGTGTCTGGCATGTAGATTTCTGCTAAAATTGGCAGTGTTGTCCCAACACCTGTTGTGGTCATACTCACAGAATCATATCTTTCAGCCAATGTCTGAAAGACCCTTCCATCAACATGCCTGGATGTGTCTTGTTCCTCAGGAGGACAGGACCAGCAGACTGACCATGAGAGTCCTCAGTAATGACTCAAGGCTCCATGATGACATCACCAAGATTGGGAAAGGAAGCCCCATGCTGATTGCCTCCTCCCTCCTTCCCTCCCTCAACTCATCAGTCATTTCTCCTCTATTCAATATCATCTGGAAGAAACACAGAGGGTAGTTGGATAATAATGGACTCAAGGGGAAAAACATTAATATCCAGCACTACGAATCACTCTGTTGACAGCTGTTTCAGTCCTGAAGGAAAGAGCTACCAGAGCAACAAACAATCTGCTGGAGGAACTCAGTGGGTCAAGCAGCATTTGTGGGGGGAAAAAATTCCTTTCCTCCCACAGATGTTGCTCAATTCGATCCACTGAGTGCGTCCAGCAGATTTTTTGTTGCTCCAGATTCCAGCATCTGTCATCTTTTGTGTCTCCAAGAGCTACCAGATTTGGCTTGGTACAACATCAGCATCTGCTTGAAAAAGTGGACGTTTAGATAGATGTATCCCATTCATAAAAAGTCCAGTCTGGTCTCTTTGCATGCTGTCATGGAAGGTATCAACGGCTGGACTACCAAGTGGTGATGGACCACCAATCACCTACCCACCATTGCTCAGTTTCCCAGAATCCCTCAGCTCAGACCTCTTTGCAGACTTGGTCCAAATGTCAACAGAAGAACTGAATTCCAGTGGGAGAGTGGCAGGTCTTGTCTTTGATGTTGGGCAGCTTGGCCAACCGTAGGACAAAGGAGTCCAAGTAAAACTGGAGTCAATGGGAATCAATTGTAAAACTAGTGGAGTCACACCTGGCATGGAGGAAGATGGTTGTTGCAGCCGGAGGTCAGTCATTGCAGCCTCAGTACAGTGCTGTGGGAGTTCATTGGAGATGTCCATAATGTCCAGACCTCTTCAGCATCTTCATCAATGAGATTCCCTCTATCCTGACATGCAGCAAAACCAGGACATCATTCACACTTGGACTAAATGTCATTCACATTACACAAGTATCTCAACAGCAAATGCCTTCCTCAAACAAGAGAAGGTCGAAATCCCTTCCCTTGACATTCAATAGCGTTGCCATTGTCAAATCCACCGTCATTAATTATTGATCAGAAACTTAACAAGAGTAAAAACTTTCAGCTAAACAAAGCAGGTCAGAGGCTAAATATTCTGTGTAAGTGACTCACTTCCTGAGATTCCTGAGCCTTTCTACCATCTGCAAAGCACCAGCCAGGAGTGTGATGGAATATTTTCCACTTGACCGGCTGTGCAGCTTCAACAATGCTCCAAAAGATTAATACAATCCAGGACAAAGCAATCCACTTGATTGCTACTTGGTACACTACCGTAAACATTTGTTGTCTCCTCCTTCAGCATTTAACACCTACAATATTCTCTTCAGCAGCTCCCAAAGGCTTATTTGGCAATGTCTCCAAAATCTCTACCACTTAAAAGGAGGTGGAGTGACAAGTGTATGGGAATATTAACACGTCCACATTCCCTCCATGTTCCACTGCCACCCTGACTGGGAAAGATATTATCATAGTTGAATAAAAACACTGCCAGTCCCTAACTAACAGTACCATAGGAGCACTTCCACCACCCAGACTGCAGCAGTTCAAGAAGGTGACCCATGCCTCCCATCTTAAGGGCATTAAGAATGGGCAATAAGTGCAGACTTTACCACCAATGCCTATGTCCCATACAGGTATGTGAGTAATAAAACACACTCTTGTCAGCTTACCTTCACAATGAGGATGCAGAAATCTCACCTTTGTGAATTTATGCCCACTATTTCCTTATTCAGCCCTTTTGATTATTATTTAATGTCATTTACTCATTTCATTAATTTTTTACCTGCATATTCCTCCACTTCCCCTCCATTTCAGGTGCTCAGTAGAAGTCATAACATTGTGATTGATCTTTTCTTATCTTTTACCTCAATTGATATCGATTTTGTTTCTATCTTAATTATATCCTTTTCTTCCATTGCTATCTTGCTATCAAATTGTACCTCTCATGTGCAATAATATTTTCAAATGTTACACTGTCTACTTTATGTGTAGAAAGGTAATTTGCTTATCTTACAACCAGATGTGTTCTCAGAGTAGAACCAAAAGATCATTCATACCTGAGCAGGCTTCAGGGAATGGCACTTCCTGATTGTATGTTTTAGATTATATTTTGAAGATGGTTAAGTCCATGATTTGCTAAGTACATCTGACTGAATATCCATCAAAAAGTGTGTGGCATATGAGAGGTGTTTTCTATAATCCATAAGGATAGGGTTTGTTTAAACCTTATCATTGCCAGCCTTTATTCCTAAAAGCTGGGGACTGCAGTTTACTACACAAAAAGTAATTTCAAATAGAATTTCCAATGATATACTTCATGACTCATTGCAATTTTCTCTCTTGGTGCAGTTTCTGTTAAATTATCAAATATCAATGATGACACTTATGAGAGTCAACTTATTTTTCATTAAACTATGAAACATATCAGGGATAATCCTACTTTATCATTCTGATCCACTTCACACAAAATTCACACAACGTATTGCTTTAGGCTACTACAAGATGGAAAGGCCTCAAACCAATAACAAGAGGTCGTAGATTTGAGATAATTGACAAAAGAACCAGAGGTGATATGAGAGAAAGAATTTACACAGCAAGTTGTTATGATCTGCTGTGTATTTCCTGAAAGGACGATGGAGGCAGATTCACTAATAACTTTCAAAAGAGAATTGGATCAGCATTTGAAAATAGTAAAAAAAAATTGCTGGACTAAGGGGAAAGTGCAGAAAAGTGTGCATAATTTGAAATTTCTCTTGCAAAGCCAGCAGAGGCTCAATGTGGCAAATGTCCTCTTTCTATGCTGATATTTCATTCGATAATTCCATATCCTCTGACTGATATCAATATTCCTTAGAGGTCTTTATTTGTTCTCCACCTACTTTATCATCAAGACTGGTTTGGTAATTTTGTAATATTAAGATACAAGATCGCAATAAAGTAGTTAATAGAGGTACAATTCAATCTGTTCAAGTAAATATTCATTTGGCTTTATTAATTGTTTGAGGCCCCAAAGAGCATCAAGATATATTCAGCATCTCTATAGTCAATGAAATTCTCCTCAACTAACTCTCCCCAGAACAGATACAGGTGACCCCTGCCATTCAGGTTATGGAAATTTGCCCTTACAGAATTCACAAATCACTACCCAAGAATTTGAAAAATGGAATAAAATTCACTCTTACGGAATTTGTGTGAAAAAAAGTAAATAAATAAACAAAACAAATTTTTTTTCAACTCACATTTCTTGACATGTGCAGATGACACGGCTTCGTTTTACAGAAAATCACGGCACAGACTGTTTTCTAGGAACTTAATCCCTCCGTAAGGTGGGGGTCACCTGTATTGAAATGATTTTGGTGAAGAAGGAAAATTTGCCTCCAGAAAAGTGCATTGAAATACAAGACTGATTTGAGGTTAAACACCTCTGTAGAACAGAAAAACACCATTGACTCACAGTTACATAAATCATCAAGTTTTATTTCAATTTAGACCTTGTCATTCGACCTTCTACTGGCCTCCCTCTGAGGAATCCCCTGTGGAACAGTCCCATTGACCAGGATTTGTCCCAGACATCCTTTGGAATATGTAATGTGGATTAATGGAAGTAAAGAACAAATTTTTCATGACCAGCCTTACACGTTACCCAAATGGATTTGAGTTACCACTCCTAGAATGAACCTCTTTGAATAGATGTAGGCTAGATGTTACATGCAGCCAAACTTCATCAACTTCAAACTTCGTGCTGACCCTTATTAGAACAGTGACAAAGCACAAACAATGTTGCACATTGTCACAGATTATCTTCTCACCAATATGGGCAGTTTGACAAAATCGAATCATGCAAATAGGGAGACTGTGATTTGCTTTGGCTGATTTGCATTAACTAAATAATTTCATTTAACGTGTGTACTAAAATGCTTCCAAGAAGATATACAGCTAAAAACTCATTCAAGGAGCAAGAGGGCAGATTTATTATTTGTATTTGTATATTCAGCTAGATGAGTGGTACTAAAAAATCTAACACGTGCTTCACTACATGCAATTGTTTCAACATGCAATTATTCCGTTATCTTCCAAAACAAACTACTCGCCAGTTATGACCAATAGTGAGGCTACCAAACTAGTTGATACTTCCCTCATTGTGTTTCTATCACCCTTTCTGTTAATCCAACATATCCAACATTTATTTTTGCTATTGAGTTGAGTTCAGATCGCCTTGAGAGTAAAATTACTGCTGATAAACTATTCAAGAAATATATTTTTAATGGCAAAAGCAATGTAGTAAAACAAGTTATAAACCTAACATTTAACGTCAGTGAATGAAATTGTATTTGATACTGTCCTTTCCATGTGTCGTTGTCAACCATTCACTGATGTTAATGATGGAAGACTATTACTAAGAAGCTAGCACAAAGCAAACACAGAGTGAAACAAGAGGACATTGCATTCTAAGTCAGAGCCGGTACTTTTAAGTAGTAAATTCATAATTGACATGGCCCCATTTTGAATGCTGTGTCAATTTTTTGAACTCCTGCCTTCAAAAGAAACAATGATGCATAAGAGATAATTCAATCAAGTATAACACGATTTAGGCAGGCAACTGTGGCTGTAAGTGATTAAAAAAAAAGGCTGGATAAAACATACCAGGTTTTCACTGAAAGAAGATTAAGAGGGTTTTAATCCAAGTCTTTAAAGTACTAACCCACAAGATCATTGCAGATGTTACACTGACTGTGTTAGTTCATTTGCAATTGTCAAAGCAAATAGTAGATTTTGGTCAGATTCAAGCAATGCTGCAGATTTCAAAACAAAATTCCTTCATATTTATAGTGGCTAAAAGATACACTTTAATAGTAATTAATTAGTTAACTTCTCAAGAAGACAACTGAAGACTTCAAAACTAAGTACAAGCTGGGATGATCAAAGATCTTGTGGAACATTATAGATGAGGAATTAGCGTAGGACAATTTTCAGGCACAAATGTGTTGATGAAAAGAAGGCTCCAACTTTTCAATTCTGGGGTCAAAAACTAGGAGGAAGCAGACACCATCCCCTTAATCAATCACTGATCCAACTGCATTGTAAATCAATTTCTGCAAATGTTTTGAAGCCTACCAATGACATGAAAATTACTAAATAGATACAACCTTCCTCTTTCAGCCATTCAAAATAACCTCGACTTCTCCCTATGGCTTTATGCAGTAGGTTCTTAAATAATTTTATGAATTTCACTTTCATTATTGCATCCAAGGGTCCGTTTGATTTATTGGTCATTGTTTGAGGGAAAGTGAGCTTCCTGACATCAGTCCTATAATTTTGTTTTATGCTCCTAAACTGCTAAACATATGATTTATTACTTATACCTCCCTGTTCTGTCTTTTGAAAGGTGGGGAACACTGATTTTTCTTGCCTGTCTACATAATGCGGAATCTCAAGCACTAGGGAGCAACTCTATGCTTGTCATCCACCTTGCCTCCGGATCTTGAAAATTGTCCAGTAACCAGTAAAATTTGTTCAGACCGGACGCCATATGATTTGTTAAGGTAAGCATCCAGCCTTGGCTTCTAATTTGCCACTTCCAGGAACCCCTCCGGACTATTGGTTCCTGGTGAGGGCAGGACTATGGTGAGATCCAATAACTCCTTTGGTGAAAAAGTTTACTGGCACTCTCTGACAAACTTCATGAAGTAGGAAACACACCTCAGCTAGTGATCACCATCTTCAGAAGGGGAGATGGATGGATGAAGGTTTCCAGGGAAAAGAAAAATATAGGCACTAATAGGAGGATACAAGTGCATGTGTTATATTTCCTTGATATATCCATAGAAGCACACAAATAAAGACATCGACAAAGTTGAGGCCATACTGACACAAGATACAGGTCCTCCCCAGATTACAAACACCCAACTTATACGAACAGCCCATGCATACGTGCAAGTGTTTTGGGAGACAAGCGGGATGTTTTTTTCCAGCTGCAGGCATCTCCTCAGCCAGGAGAGAACGGAACAGGGAATTTCTGTGTGCCTTCTCTCCCCAACCACCCAATCCCCACTTGTGGCACTAGAATCGGGGGCCAGGTCGAGCCAAGCAGAGTTGAGCAGAAGCACTCGTTCACTCATTGAGTCAGTGAGGAATGGCTGGTGGCCGTTCTTCCCATGCCTGCTCGCACTCTGGTCACAGCTGCTTCTGTGATCCTCTCCCTCGCACTGTGGTTGTTCATTTCCAACTTACAGACAGCTTGGGTTAAGAACAACTCTCAGGAACGGAACCCTGTCACAACCTACTGTATGTCTGTAAATGAAAAACCTAAAGAGGTGGAACACAAATTGAAAAATATTAAATCTTTACTGATATTAAAACGGTCTTAAAATATGCAACTCTGTTTTTATTTAATTATCCTTATAATTCAATGCTTTATTTTTTTCATTAAAAACCTGCCCTACAGTTTTCTACTTATTAATTCACAGTATACATTACCAAAGATGTTTTTAATTGATTTAGATTCATAAACCCAGGTTGTGAACCAGATCACTGTAGAAGACCACAATGATCTGCTTTGTATTGTCCTCCAGCAGCTGTCCCAACGCTGAACCAATTTGGGAGTCCAGGAGAAAGGCAGTGATGAGGATTTCAGATGCATCCTCCCACTGATGAAATAGCTCTCCAGGCTCACCATCCTGGTCAGGGAAATTGAACAGGAGCAGCAAAAATAGGGGTATTTGTGTCTCATTGTCTTCCAGCAGGTACCAACATTATCCTGCTCTTTTAAAGGTCCAAACAGCTTTCTCTTTCACACAGTGAGTTGTCATGCACCCACTGAAATGGAGATGGATGCAGACTTGATAATTACTTTCATAAAGTAATTGCATAAATAGTTGAAAAAGAAGCATTTGCAAGGGAGAGAGTGGCAGATCGGTTTGTTCGTTTTAAAGAGCTGATGCAGGCCAAACCACCTTCCGTGGCTCCAGTAAGACAGGAAGGCAGCAGGGATATTTAAGTACGAAGATCAGGACATGATGACATCATCTGAACCCAACTTTAGCCTAAGGACTGAGCAAGTTCAAGTTCAAGTTTATTGTCATGGGCATACACACCCAGGGTATAAATGCCACGAAAATTTGCTTTTTGCAGCCACAGCACAGTACATTACAAGCATAACTTGCATAAATGTAAATTAACATGAATTATACATAACTTACATGACAAAATAAACAAAAATAGACATAATGACATCAGTGCAAGTAGAGGGAAATATAGCCTGAGGTAGAATTAGGGTTTTTCAGGTCAGTTCAAGAACTCAATGGCAATGGGGAAGAAGTTGTTGTTTGAACCTTGAGCTGTGGGTCTTCAGGCTGCTGTACCTCCTGCCTGATGGCAGCAACAAGAAGGCCTGGATGGTGGGGGTCCTTGATGATGGATGTTACCATCTTCAGAAATCACCTCTTGTAGATGTCCTCAGTGGTGGGGAGAGCTGTACCCCTGATGGAAATGGCTGGGTCTACCACTCCCTGTAGCCTCTTGCTTTCCTGTGCGTTGGAGTTTCCATACCAGGCCTTGACACAATGAGTCAGGACCTGTCCATGCAAAGTCATTTCAGGATGCCCTTCTTCCTGTATAATTTCCCCAAACCAGGGCTCCAATCCACAAAGATTAATTCCTGAGCAGAATGACTCTGGGACAGTATTCACTGATCAGGGACAAGGGCCCAGGATTTTACAATGAGTGGCAAGAACTGACAGTGTGCCATAGAACACTGAAATAAATTCCAAAGTACCTTGTAGCAACCCTCCCAGTGGGAACGTACAGTAACAACTGGGGGGGGAGTCCTTCCCAGTAAGATCGAACAAACTCTCTCCACACCAAGCCACTTCCACAAAATACTTTGACAGCCAGCAAAGCCCTGCCTCCCAACCTGTTAAACATATCAAGCATTGCTGCTTAGCTGCTGATGCAAGAAGGGAAGGGAGAAAAAAGGAGGTCGAAGTAAAGAGGAGGCAGGAAAGAGCAAGGAAGATGGTGGGAAGATGAAGGAGTGGTTGGTTCTGCAAAAACTCCAACATCTAAACTTTGGTGCCAAAATAAGTCTCTGATGGACTTGGAGTTCAAAAAAATACTGCCTCTATAGAAAAACTCCTACACAGCCTTAGAGTCTCTGACAGAAAATATTGACCTGCAATGTTTTAACCTCGTACAGTTTTCTCTCTAAATCATTTGTGGTGATGAGACTGGAAAGTCCATGAAGTAAATTACAAAAAAATAAAAATCAAATCCATGAGAACCTCTGCACCTGCTTCCATCATCTTGTTGCGGTGACTGTTCCATAAAGTGAATGCTCCATCTCTGAAGTATGGGGCCCAGTAACAATCCCAACACAAGTCTGGGATGGGGCAAGAGAGGCAAGGTGCAGTAACAGGCTCAACCAGCAGGAGAAGCTTGGAATGTCTGATTTCAACATGTATACCTAACTATAAATTTATTAGGAGTCTCACTTCTCCGGCCGGCCAGCGGGACATGGTGAGCATGTGACCACAAATTGACTATTTAAGGGCCCAATTCAAGTGGACGTCCTGTTGAAGCAAGTTTAGCTGAAGAGATGCTGCAGCTTAAAGATGAAATCAGCACAGTTTGGTTCTGCATCTGGTTTAACAGTCCTCGGCCCAAAATGTCAACTGTTCATTTCCCTCCATGAATGCTGCCCAACCTGCTGAGTTTCTCCAGCATTTTCTGTGCATTGTCAACAGTCCTTGTGTTTCTTGGATAGTGAGGAGCCTGAAGAAGGTTACTTTCCCTGGCAATAGAAGGAAATGTTGCTGCTGAGATGTCGCCTGAGGTGGTCAGCAGTAGGTGCATCTTCCTAGATCCTGTGCAGGGAACACTTTAGTCACATGGACAGATCAGGAAATATGCTTAAAGTTGCAGATCCACCTACATCATATAGTGGACACTACCCCAACTTACTCTGTCTTCCTGAACATGATCCATCAAGTTGCTCCTCACACCCAACTTAAGTGGCATCATCCTCAGTTCCCCACCTATCCATTAACTTCTGCCACTTACCCAAACTTTATACAACTTCACGCCTCTGCTGATAGTCATCCTCATCAATGAATGGCATCCATCAAATGAACACATGCCTTTCAAACACAAATAGGTCAGCTGTTCTCCTGAGACAAGACAAAACAGGACAAGACAGCACAGAACACCAGGAAGAGTTGTCCTCCCAGGGCGGTGCATTGACATCAATAGAGACAAAAACATGGAGATTGGTGGGGTTTCTGTGGTATCATAATTAAATATCCCTGACCCTTGATCCTGTGCAATCCTCAATCATGTTGAGGACTTCAATAAAGAGTGAAAAATGATAAAGTTAATTATACTGAGTGGCGTCACTGTTACATTGCCAGTACTAAATCATGCATGCTCTCCTCTGGACCTTTTGTGTATGGGCCAACAGTCCTCCCTGATGTAGATTCCCTAGGGAACCACATTCGTTTCAAGAATGGGCTGTCAAAGAGCAAACAGTTATTCACCACCGCAACATTTGCATTGTGGTCTGTTTGTCACCTGGCGAGTTACAGCTAGAACTTGAATTTTTTGGCTCTAACCAACTAAAATTAACAAAAGATACACCTCCAAAAGCCGACTTGCAAAATTGTTTATTTTCTTCACCAATAAAACTTTGTGCCAGCAATCAACACTAAACATGCAGAAATCCTTATTCACTTTACTTTGAAAGCCACTACACATGGCTTTCAAAATACTCAGGCAGGCTGACTATTGTCTGTGCTGCACAAGTGTGGTAGAGGTGGGAAATACTGGGACAGTAAAAGCATGGGTGGGAAGTGGGGTGGGAAGCAAAAGGTACTGTATATACAATTACAGGAAAGAAAATGATGAACTTGTCGAAGAACTAATTAAGGCAAAGCCTGAACTAATCTGTAACTTAGTAATAAAGATTTTGAATTAGTTGCACTTTACAGAGACAAGAAATTGATCAATTGTTTAAGTATTCTTTGTTAGTAACACTAATAAAAACTGAAAAAAGCCCTCGAACTGAACCAAAAATGTAATCTGAGAAATTCAAGCCTTGGTCATCATTCACAAGCACACACTAGCTGACAGTGGCAGCAGAGACTGGTGTGGCGAATACTGGTTGCAGCCCTTCCCAGTAAACTCAAAGGATAGAGACACTGAACCCCAGGAAATGGCAAAGAAAATGAGAATTATTGAGGGGTGCTGCCCTAACCAGTCTGGGGATACTTCCCAATGTGGGCCGGCCAGGGTTGGATAATGGAGACCAGGATATATATGAGAGCGGAAAAATTTTAAGGGGACCTGAGGTGCAACTTTTCCATGAAGGGAAATGGGACTAGCTCAGGTGGGCAACTTGGTTGGGATGGACGAGTTGAGCCGAAGGGCCTGTTTCCGTGCTGTATAACTCTGACTCCGATAGAGGTGAGCTGCTTCAATTTTTTCTTTCAACCATCTAGAATTGATCTAGCTTTCCTTTTACGGAAAACGAAGGGAATAACATGCTTTCGTGATCTATTCGTTGATAACTGTTTCTTGTCCTTTGAACAGTTGTCTAATAAATACAATTTGCCTAGATCACATTTTTTTTAGATATTTACAGATCAGAAACTTTTTAAATGTTACTCTACCTACTTTTCCGATACCACATCAAATTGAAATTACATTAAAAATTTTAGGTTTTAACCCTTATCAGAAGGGCTTGATAGCAATAATTTGTGATCTGATTATGAAAATATGTTTAGGGATAGCTGATAAAATTAAGAATGAATGGGAAAGAGAATTTCAGATACTTTTACCTATAGTGACATGGAAGAAAATTCTCCAATTAGTTAATACCTCTTCAATGTGTGCTAGACACTCTTTGATACAGTTTAAGGTGGTTCATAGGACCCATATGTCTAAGGATAAGTTAGCTCGATTTTATAACCATATAAATCCTATCTGTGATAGATGTAATTCTGAGGTGGCTTCCCTGACACATATGTTTTGGTCCTGCCCTCTTTTGGAAAAATATTGGAAAGACATTTTTGATATTATTTCAGTGGTATTGAGTATCGATTTACAACCTCATCCTATTACTGCAATTTTTGGGTTACCAATGATGGATTCTGGCCATTTATCTGCCTCAGCTTGTCGTATGATTGCATTTGTTACATTAATAGCCAGGAGATCCATTCTATTTAAATGGAAAGATCCTAAACCCCCTACTACATTCCAATAGTTTTCCCAAACTATAACATGTTTAAACTTAGAAAAAATTAGGAGTGGTACGATTGAGCCTTCGGTTAAATTTGAAGAAACTTGGAGCTCATTTATTCAGCATTTTCATATGATGTAAGCTGACCTTTTCCGAATCCTTTCAATAACTCTCTATTCAAATATAGAGGAGCGGAGTTAATGACATAATAATGCTTTTAACCGATGAAATACGACAGCCCAGCTTTTGTTTAGTTCTTGGTTAGTTTTTGTTTATTATTACTATTTGGTTTGTTATTGTTCTTTTTTTTGGTTTGTTTTTTTTTGCATATAATCAAATTTCTTTTTAAATCTTTTTCATGCTCAATTATCAAGAGATTGGGATGTTCAGATTATACATTTTACTCTTTGTGTCTGTATACGTTAACTGTTATTATTGTGATGCCGATCTCTTTGTATCATGTGTATAATTACTACTGTTATATTTATTAATTTGAAAATTAATAAAAAGATTGGAAAAGAAAGAAAGAGACGAGCTGCTGTGCAGTCCACAACATTGCACTGAGGGTTGCCCACAGACTAGAATGTAGTCAAGAAATATTTTTCAAAGAGTCTGGACAATGAAAGCATCACTCAGATGGTGTAAAAATACACATGCACACCCTAGTGCACATGTCAACGTGTAAGGTTGTAGCTTCAGCAGAAGTAGAAGCAGGCTGCTCAAATGCCTACTCAGCAAGAGGCTGAAATGTGTTTGGCTGTATCCTCTGTGTCTTATAGCCCAGCAGTGTCCACCTGCATCAGCTGTCAGTGAGGTGAGAATGGAAACATGTTGGTCAGGGCTCGCACTTCCAGGTTCATTGTTTCCGTCAGCCCTCTCATAGCTCTCCTGCACTTCCCTCTGAGCTCTTTACTGCAGATCACTAAGGTAAAGCACGGCTAAAGCCAGGATATCATTTCTTTACACGCAAGGTGACTTTCATGGTGTGCATTCCCTTGCTGTGGACCTCCAATCTCCCAGAGAATCAGAGGAACACATAACACGGAAACAGGCCCTTTGGCCCACCAAGTCCATGCCAACCATCAAGTATCAAGTTACACCAATCCTACACTCATCCCATTTTGTTCTCCCCACATTCCCATTAACTCTCTGCAGGTTCTACCACTCCCCTGCACATTAGGGGCAATGTACATTGCCAATTAATCTACAAACCCCATCAATCTTTGGGATATGAGAGGAAACTGGAACACCCGGAGGAAATCTGAATGATCACAAGGAGAACATGCAAGCAGCACACAAACAACACCAGAGGTGGGGATCAAACCTGGATCACTGGAGCCATGCGGCAGCAATACTAATTGGTACTGATATTGGTTTATTATTGTCATATGTACACTTTGCACTGAAATGGTCACTTTGCACTAAAATGGACTTTGTCTTTTTTTGTTCTAGTTGTCATTCTTGTAAAAAAATGTGTTTAATTTGCTTAATTTATGTTTTTCTTGTGCTGCTCATATGATGCTATGTGCCTGTGATGCTGCTGCAATGTTTTTCATTGCACCTATTCATATGTGTACTTGTGCATATGACAATAAACTCAACTTTGACTTTGAGATATAGTGAAAAGCATTTGTTTACATGCCATCCAGACAGATCATGCCCTACATAAGTACATTGAAGTAGTAAAAAGAAAAACAGAAGCACCACCCACCAAATGTGATCACTGTCATTACCCTATTTGAAGCTTCATGCAAGAGGCTAACTTTCCTTAGGCAAGGAAATCATTGCAAAGTCCTGCGACACTATGCTTGAGAAGGAGTCCTCCAGTTTCCCTGCAAGAGTGCAGGGTGTGACTGGGAAGCCTGTCAGTACCTCACACTTTCTATCCTGGCGCTCCCAGAGGATTCTGTTGCAATTTCCCCCTCGGGGTGAAGTATCTGCATCCAGCTGAGCACAGCTTGCTGGCCACCTCCCACTGCCCCCGTCCTCACCATTTGCTCATTATCACTTGCGATGTGTGAGTAACTACATGAAAACTCAACAGCCCGCCTCACTGATCCCATGAAAGTGAGACTGTCTGTGCAGGTGGATGCCAGGTACAGGTCAGACAATAGTTGGATGTGGTCCCATTGTTTTCTGTGCACATCCCTTTTGTCACTCCTACCTTAAACACCAGCACAATCACAGACCTTCCCTCGCCTCCTTTTCTCCAATCTCTTCACAGCCCGTCCCCCCATTCTCTTTCTGTACTTGCTTGAAACCCAGAGCATGCACAGGGGAAGGAGGCACAGGGACAGGGCTCATAGAACATAGAACAGTACAGCACAGAACAGGCCCTTCGGCCCACAATGTTGTGCTGACATAGCTAATCCCTCCTACCTACAGAATGCCCATATCCCTCTATTTTCCTCTCATTTATGTGCCCATCCAAGCTCCCCTTAAAAGCCCCCAATGAATTTGCCTCCACCACCCTATCAGGCAACGCATTCCAGGGATCCACCACTCTCTGAGTAAAAAATGTACCCCTCATGTCTGTTCTGAAACTACCCCCTCTCACCTTAAATGCATGCCCTCCATTGGCAGGAGACACTCTTTCCAAAGTGGTCACATTTAAATTCCTGGCTACAAGTCTAATCTTTTGTTTATATTTATGATGAAAAGTCATTGACCTGAAACATTAACTCAGTTTCACTCTCCACAGATACTGCACAACCTACTGAGCATTTCAATGTTTTCAGGTTTCCAGCGTCAGAAGTACTTTATTTTTGTGGGTGATAGTGAGTCAACATATTTTTTCCACCTCTCCTGATTTTTGCTTCCATTCACTCGATCAGCTCTGGCGCAGTGAGACTTGATTCCAGGAGTGGATTTACCGCATGTAGTCTTGCACTTTAGCTCAAGTCACCCAAAAGAGATTGGCTGGCTTCTTCATTTGACGTGACTTCCATGACAGTGCAGGAATTATATCTCCTTGTTTTATAAGCTACTTATGGCTAGTAGTGCCTCATCAATAAAATGTTTCTATAGAGCTGATGTCCAAGTGCAAAGGGATCAGCTTTTAGAGAAGAGAAGAGATGCTCTGATTTCTCCCTTGTGTTTCTTTTATCCAAACACACATTCCAAAATTAATATGTGTTTACTGGCTACATGATGTAGGTAGTGCCATCACATTTTGTGAGCTTTTAAGACAATGCTGATACCCCTGTTAGCTAGTACAATCCCCTGTATTTATTGTGCTGCAACACTGCTCAGGTCCAGTAGAGCGAGCTTATATTCAGTTCCAGAAATACCAGCCGCAACATCTTTTCTTTTATAATCCACTGGTTTCAGAATACTAAAGACAAACATCATGGATTCTGAATTTAAATTTGGACAGTTTATACCAGGGAGAATTCACTGGCGCAACTCTTGACTCTGCAGTGGAACGAAATAGGTGAGAGAGAGAGCCAAAAGCTTGTTTATGTCTCTCCTGCTTTTTACTTTCATTGAAGTTTTTGGAAATTAAAATTATGAGAGTAAAATATGCTGCCAACTCACTGTCACCTGTTTTACACAATAACCATGTCTACATCCTTCTTAGATTAGACTTAAGTGTGGGATGAACCAACTCATTCAGAAAAAGATCTTAAGCTTCTTCTGAGTGGAGAATGGGAATATTTAAAGTCAAACAACACAACTTGCTTTTGTATATCGAGCCTTTAACAAAGCAAAAAGTCACAAGGCATTTCACAGAAATGTTGTGGAGTAAAAGTGTCACATGCCAGGGAGCTGAGATTTCAAACAGCTTCCTAAAGGAGGGAAGAGAAGTAAAAAGCACAATGGCTTAAGGGGGATATTCAAGAGTTTAGGACCTTGGCCTTGATATAGCCATTTCTCTCTTTTATGTTTCCTTCTAGCCAATCACCTCTCAGCAATGTACAGTACTTACCATGTACTTAATTTTCAAGAAAGTGAAAATCAAAAAGACGGCAGATGCTGGTAATACTCAGCAGGTCAGCCTGCATCTGTGGACGCTAACGTTACAGGTTGAAGATGAAAGGTCTGACAAAGGGTCTTCAATTTGAAATGTGGCCTGTCCTGCTGAGTATTTCCAGCATTTTCTTGTTTTTAATTTTCAAGAAACATGGTCTTCATTAAGTCATAGATGAGCCTTGATGGTTAATTTTAAATCTGGAAACTGAATGTTGTCAAGAAAGTTATACTAAATGCCGGTGTATGTGCACCATTATGGGGTATTGCTGGAGCACCTGAAGTTAAACAAAGCTCAAGGCTGAACAGATTTTATACAATGAAAGGCCTTTCCTTTGCAAATTTCATTATTGATAAGTGCTCCAAAGAGATAAAGTCTTGCTCTGAATCTGAGTCAGGCTGGGGTAAGGGGATATGGTCATGGGGTGGTGAGGTTCAGGCAAGAAGAGTGTACAGAATTGGGAGAAGGTCAGTAGCCAGTTTCATAAGCAGGGTCTGTGACCAAGTGTCAGGATGGAGAGGGTCAACAGGGAACTCGAGCCAGGAGGTTGGTGGCAGGGTTGGGTCGAGAGGGCGGGAGCACTGGTTGGAACAAAAGTCTTCTGCCAGGGATTGGTGGGTGGAGGTGATTGGAGGGTTGGGCATGAGGCAGCAGTTAGCAGGATGGCACTAATTAGTGGTGATCAGCTCATGGGGTCTTTAGCTGGTGGTGATCGGTTGGCAGTGGTTGGGCAGGATGTGGGTAGTTAATGGTGATTGGCTGGGTCATGTGTCATTGGGCAGTTGGCAGTTCATCTGCAGGGTTGAGTTGGCAGAACAATGGTCAGTGCTGGGAGACTTAAGCAATCGAGGGTAACAAGCTGATGGATTTAGCAGTGGGCCCAAGCAAATATATTACTTAAAGAAGATGAGCCTGAGGTAGTTCCCAGAACGCGAGTCCACAGGTCGTAACCTTCTCAGGCAGGTCATCGTTAAGTAATGCTGAAGCTGATCTGGCAAGCACAGTGACGGCCAGGCTCAGCAGGCAGGACCCAACCTAAGTGCACATATGGCTATAAATCCCAGTCGTGGTCCTGCCAAATGCAAGCCTTTTACATTCATAGGCACACGAACCGCATGGGGGAACTGGAAAAGAATCCCATTCTATGTACAACTGGTTCTCAATTTCCATTAACATTTGATTATTCATTGAAATTGGGTCCTACTGCAATCAAAAAGGGTGTTACATATAATCTGCACTTGTTTGGTCTTTGTGCCTGTGGTACAAACTGAATGCTGAACATGAACTAAAACAGTTTTTGTTATTGGTTCACAGAGATTCTGGGCAAGTTTAAAAGTTTTAATGAAGGGATCGAGGTAGGACAGCTGGTTGAATGGTGCCACAACAATGAGCTCTTGCTCAACATCAGTAAAACTAAAAAAACTGATTGACTTCAGAAAGGGGAAGGAGGGCAAATATGCACCGGTCTACATTGGTGGATCAGCAGTGGAGAGGGTCAGCAGCTTTAAGTTCCGGGGTATTAACATGTCAGATGACCTGTCCTGGGCCCAGCACATAGATGCAATCACAAGGAAGGCAGACCAACATCCTTACTTTCTTAGGTTAAGGAGGTTCAGCATGTCACTGAACACTCTAATAAACTTCTACAGATGGACTATTGAAAGTATCCTGTCTGGTTTCAATATGGTCTGGTACAGCACTTCGAATGTGCAGAGAGTAATGGACTCAGCACAATACATCACAGGCATATCGCTCCCCACCATTGGTAGTATCTACAGGAGGCACTGCCTCAAGGAGGAAACAACCATCATCAAAGATCCCCACCACCCTGTCCATGCCATCTTCTCACAGCTACCATCAGGCAGGAGGTACAGAAGCCTGAAGTCCCACACCACCAGGTTCAAGAACAGTTACTTCCCTTCAACCATTTGGTTCTTGAACTAATTTACACAACCCTAATCACAACGTCAGTATAGCAACACTATGGCCACTTTGACCACTTTGCATTACAATGGACTTTTTTGTTGTAATTGTTTTCTTTCTTGTATAATTTTGTATAATTTACATTTACATTTTCTTGAGAATGTTGTATCTCTAATGCTATGTGTCTGTGATGCTGCTGCGAGTAAGTTTTTCATTGCACCTGTGCGTACATATACTTGTGCATATGACAATAAACTCAATGTTTGAGAAATACAATATATTTTAAAATGTGATGCAGTATAACAGTAATATGGTGTTTTGACATGACATCCTCCCAATTGTTGACTGAGGAAGTTTTATGATGTGCATAATTTTATATCAATGAAGTCCTTCGGATATGAGTGAATTCATATGATTTCCAGATGTGAGAACATTGAGTGTTGCCTGTTCAGATTGCTCAGTTTCTCAATCTTGGGATTACCCATCTTGAATTCACTGACAGTGGACAGTGCATTGAGCACCATGAACAATAATGTTTCACCTGATGCTTTGCAAATCACACGATGTTGTGATCATGAATCCTTTCACCATGATCATTTCAAATGGAGTTTCTTGCTTGCCTACTTGGTTACAAGAACTGTATCCCCAGGCTGTAATGACATAAGACTGAATTTCACGTGTTTTTCTGTATTTGCTTTCTTGCTGTTTTCTTGGTTCTGTTACCTTCACATGGATATTGATCCTCTATCTTGTAGGGTAAGCCAGGATGTGCTTACACATGGGTTATGCCAAAATGAGTGTAGCTAGTGGTATTCCTGTCATTGAAAGTAGAGTTGTTCTGCAGATTCATGAAGAAAAAGGTGAAGTTATTTCTCACTTCTATGGTTTCACATTAGAGTGAATAGTGCAAGATCAACAAAAATAGTGCAATAGTGCAGAGGCACAGTCAAATGCTGGGATGGTAGTTTCTGCAGATGTGCCTACAATGTTGAATATATTATTGCCATTGACAATTTCAAGCAAATCATCTCTGTAGTATATTCCTGTGAAATCAATACTAATGTCAGCCCTTCGAGTAACTCCAAAATTTGTATTGCTTCTTGCAGGTTCAACATGTTGTTTGTGATTAAATGATCTATTCCAGGGAGCCATATCCTTCTCCCCTAACAATTGTTCAGTGTTTATTGTTTATTGGTACCTACAAGAGCACTGCCCACTGCATGTTCTGTTAGCAATCGCAGGATGACAATGTGATCACCTCGCAGCACTAGGCCTGAGGTAGACGAAACTTTGAGTTCACAGCAAGCTTTGTACAAATCTTGCAGCTTTTCTGCAAAATGATGAGTAGATGACTTTTCCATAACCTGTTTCTATTTTCATAATTGAATTTCCATCATGCACAGTGATGAACAAGTATCTTGCTTTGTTGCACCTTTGATTTTGCTCAGCACCATCATTTTGGGCACTGTATTCACACTCACGTAATTGAAATGCAGTTCTCTGACCTTCTTGTCACAGCCCATCAGGTCAATTGCAAGTGTTCCGCATGTGACGGTCAAAATATGAAGAGCTGACACTCTATTAAAACTCCGAAGTATGTCACAGTCGTGTTGACACTCCTGGATTTGCAAGTCAACTGTCATGAAAACCTTCCCAGAACTGTCAAAGGTGCAGATTTATTGTAAGGAGATATCCTGGCATTCTCCTGCTGAATTAAAGTAGCATGACAGTATAGATTGTTGAAAGTTAAAACAGCCAAGACCTGAACAGATGTGTCTACATCAACCGATACATTGATTTGTGAGTTGCAACAAATGACTTCTAACTATAGCTGAGTGCATGTGATGAATAATAATTGTATACTCAGGATTAATGTTGTTGATCTCTGAATTGACTTCAACATTTGTGACAGATATTAAACAGCTCTGACATACTTAGTGTGTTGGGTGACAAATTTTCATTGAGCTTTTCACATGACTTTCACTGATTTCCTCTAACAGGATATCCTTCTTTGTCAGAGCAACTGTCACCACAATACTACCACTGTTTGTTTCTGCTCATCTCATTGATACTGGCAACTGTTCTCTGTTGATTGTTTCCAGCCAAAGGTTCTTCCATGGCATTTGCAATCTCCTCTGGAACTATTTTCAAAGCAGCATCTTCAGGTCTCTTTACATGAAGTGCTCAATTAGAGAGATAGATTCATAGAGTTATACAGCATGGAAACAGACCCTTTGGCCCATCTTGTCCATGCCAACCAAGATACCAATCTATGCTAATCCCATTTGCTTGCATTTGGCCCTTATCACTTTAAATCTTTCTTATCCATGTACCTGTCCAAATGTCTTTTAAGTGCTGTTTTTCCTCCCTCTACCACCTCCTCTGGCAGTTGTTCCACATACCCACCATTCACGGTGTAAAAAATTTTCCTCTCAGATCCCCTTTAAATCCCACCTCACCATATACCTATGCCCTCTAGCTTTAAACTTCCCTACCCTGGGGGAAAAAAACTGTATCTACCCCTATGAGTGCATCTCATAATTTTATAAACTTCTATAAGGTCATCCCTCAGCCTCCTTCACTCCAGGAAAAACAGTCCCAGAATTTCCAATCTCTCCTTATATGGGCAGTCCTCAGGTTATGGCAGGGTTCTGTTCCTGAGAACTGTTCATAATCCAAACTGTTTGTAAGTCGGAAATGTGCGGGAGAGGATCACAGAAACAGCTGTGACCGGAGAGCGAGCTGGTGAGGGAAGAGCAGTTGCCAGCCGACCTTGCTGACTCGGGCAGTGACCAAGTGAGTCTGCTGAGCGCTCCCAGCTCTGCTCAGCTGAACCCAGACCCCGGCTGTTGCGGCTCAGTGGGAGCAGTGGGGTGGGGAGGGGTGGGGGGAGGTGGTGTGGGAAAGGTGGCAGTGGCGGTGAGAGGAGGCAAACAGAAGTGCCCCATTCCCACCCGGCAGATGTCTGCAGCCCCGCAACAGCTGGCAAATCCATCCCGCCGGTCTCCCAAACTCACGCTCGTACGTACGGGTGCCCGTAAGTCAGGCGTTCGTAACCTGGATGTCCTTGTAACTCAAGCCCTGCTCTTCAGGCAACATCTTTGTGAATCTTTTCTGCACCCTCTCTAGTTTAATCACATTCATTCTTGAATACTCCAACCGCAGCCTAACCAATGATTTGTACAACTGTAACATGATGTCCCTACTCCTATACTCAATGCCTCAGCCAATGAAGGCAAACATACCATACACCTTCTTCATCACTCTGTTCACCTGTGTTGCCATTTTCAGGGAACTATGTAAATTGGTAAATTGGTTTATTATTGTCACATGTACCGAGGTACAGTGAAAAACTTGTTTTGCATGCCCTCCATACAGATCATTTCACTACAACAGTGCATTGAGGTAGTACAAGGGAAAACAATAACAGTGCAGGTAGACAGCAAGGTGCAAGGCCATAACGAGGTAGATGGCGAGGTCAAGACTCCCCCAAGATCTCACTGTTCATGAACGGTTCCCAGCATGTTGCCATTCACTGTGTATGTCCCGGTCTGGTTCTACTTCCGAAAATGCATCAATTTGCACTTGTCTGAGTGATTCCATCAGGTATTCCCTTGCCCACTTCCCCGGTTGTAACCTTAGACAACCTTCTTCACTGTCCACTATATCATCAATTTTGTCGTCATCTGCAAACTTACTAATCGTACCAGCTACATTCTCTACCAAGTAATGTATATATATGACAAACAGGAAAGATCCAAGAACTGATGCCTGCAGCACACCACTGGTCACAGGTCTCTAATCTGAAAAGCAACCCTCCACAATTGCCTTCTGCCTCCCACCACCAAGCCAATTTTGTATCCAATTTGTGATCTCACCCTGAATCCCATATATCATAACCTTGTGGACCAATCTACCATGCCAGACCTTGTCAAATGCCTTGCTAAGGTCCACGTAGACAACGTCCACCGCACTGCCCTTGTCATTCTTCCTGATCGCCTCAAAAAAAATCAAATTTGTGAGACATTATCTCCCATGCACAAAGCTATGATGACCACCCATATGCAAATAAATCCTGTCCCTCAGAATCCCTTCCAGTAACTTTCCCACCAGTCTGAAAGTGACAATAATCTTGCTAACCCAAGCAGTTGGATAGTTTGGCTTATCATTAAGTTACTTTGAAATGCATTCTTCAATCCGGTGACTTGGGTTCAATTCCGGCCGCTGTCTGTAAGGAGTTTGTATGTTCTCCCCGTGGCTGCATGGGTTTCCTCTGGGTATTCCGGTTTCCTCCCACATTCCAAAGGTGTACAGGTTAGGAAGTTGTGGGCACGCTATGTTGACACCGGAAGTGTGGCAACATTTGTGGGCTGCCCCCTGAACACTACACATTGTGCGTTCAATGTACATTTGACTAATAAAGAAATCTTATCTTGTCTTATAAGATCATAAAATTCACATTTTGCAGCTAAAGTGAATGAAACATTCATATGCCACAGTCTTCTGAATAGTAAAGTATGCTGCCAGTGTAGTTTTTGCTTGTCCATAGTCAGTGATTGACAATAAAAATGTTCTATAAAGAAACGTCAACTGTCCATTTCCCTCCATAGATGCTGCCTGACCCGTTGAGTTCCTCCAGCACCTCTTGTGTTGCTCCAGATTCCAGCATCTTGCTGCCTCTTGTGTCTCTAAAAAATATCCTGTAATTTTTTTTTCCCACCAAATGTAACACAAGTGTTCTTTCTCTTGTACTCCTTGTGATTCCAAATCCTGTCCTTGCCTGCTACATACCTTTGAAGCCACTCTTCTCAGTGGAACAGGGCTGAGGATGGGTCGGAGTGCAATTCAAATTGCATGAAATTAAGCAAGGCTACTGCCATCCCAACAGTATGTCAATGCAGCAATGCAGACAGCTGTGGCAGGGTTTGCATGCCATTACTTCATATGAGGCAAAATCTAACAGCATGAATGACAGCGATGCTTCACTCCCCAACGAACTCAATGCCTTTTATGCACACTTTGAAAGGGAGAATAACACTACACCTGCGTGAATCCCCACAGCATCTGGCGACCCTGTGATCTCTGTCTCAGAGGCTGACGTCAGAATATCCTTCAAGAGGGTGAACCCTCGCAACCCTCCCTGATTGTTTACCTGACCAGGTACTGAAAATCTGTGCCGACCAACTGGCTGGAGTGTTCAAGGTCATCTTCAACTTCTCACTGCTGCAGTTGGAGGTTCCCACCTGCTTCAAAACGGCAGCAATCATACTGGTGCCGGAGAAGAGCAGGGTGAGCTGCCTCAATGACTATCGCCCGGTAGCACTCACATCTACTGTGATGAAGTGCTTTGAGATGTTGGTTATGGCTAGAATTAACTCCTGCCTGAGCAAACCCGGACTCACTGCAATTTGCCTAACGCGACTACAAGTCTACAGTGGATGCAGTCTCACTGGCTTTCCACTCAGCTTTGAAGCACTTAGACAACAGCAAAACATACGCTAGGTTGCTGTTTATCAATTACAGCTCAGCATTCAACACCATCATCCCTTCAGTACTGACCAACAAGCTTCAAAACCTGGGCCTCTGTACCTCCCTCTGCAATTGGATCCTTGACTTCCTTATCAGGAGACCACAGTCAGTGCGGATCAGTAATAACATCTCCTCCTCGCTGACAATCAACACATGCGCACCTCAAGGATGCGAGCTTAGCCCACTGCTCTACTCTCTCTACACTCATGACTGTGTGGCTAGGCACAGCTCAAATTCCATCTATAAATTCGCCGATGACACCACTGGTGTTGGCAGAATCTCAGATGGTGACAAGGAGGCGTACAGGAGTGAGATAGATCAGCTGGTTGGGTGGTGTCGCAACAACAACCTCGCACTCAACGTCAGCAAGACCAAGGAATTAGTTGTGGACTTTAGGAAGGGGAGATCAAGAGAACACACAGCAGCCCTCATTGAGGGATCAGTGGTGGAAAGGGTGAGCAGCTTCAAATTCCTGGGCATCAACATATCAGAGGATCTATCTTGGGCCCAACACATTGATGCGATCATAAAGAAAGCACGCCAGCGGCTCTACTTCATTAGGAGTTTGAGGAGGTTTGGTATGTCACCAAAGACTCTTGCAAATTTGTACAGATGTACGGTGGAGAGCATTCTGGCTGGTTGCATCGCCGCCTAGTATGGAAGCTCCAATGTGAAGGATCAAAAGAGATTGCAGGGGGCTGTAGACTCAGCCAGCTCCATCACAGGCACAACCCTTCACACAATCAAGGACATCTTCAAGAGGCGGTGCCTCAAGAAGATGGCATCCATCATTAAGGACCCTCACCACCCTCTTCACATTCCTACCATCGGGGAGGAGGTACAGGAGCCTGAAGACCCACACTCACCATTTCAGGGACAGCTTCTTCCCCTCCTCCATCAGATTTCTGAACAGTCCATTAACCCAGGAACACTACCTCATTATTCCTCTTTTGCACTATTTATTTATTTTTGTAACTTACAGTAATTTTTATGTCTTCATGTCTTGCACTGTACTGCTGCCACAAAATAACAAATTTCACGACATGTCAGTGATAGTAAACCTGATTCTGATTCTGAGTATAAGCATACCAAGCATTACTTCAAAGTTGGTTTGCTTGCCCAAGTTCAGATTAATTAGATTAGGTGCAAAAATTTATTGTCCTTTTGGCAGGGGCTTCAGACACAGCTGTAATAAATCCTACATGCTAGATCAAAAACTGACAGCATTTTGTATAGTAATCATGCACACGCAAATATTTAAACTATCAATGTCTGCATTCCCCAATCCATCATGCTTGTTGCCAGTGTGAATTGCATTTCTTTGGCCCTTGAATCTATGATCTAGGTTCCAGACATTTCAACTTTCATGACCTCAGGACATCCCAAAGGATTTTCCAGGCAGTGAAACATGCCGTGATGGAAACAAGGTACTATATTCTGTACACAGCAAGACCCCACAAACAGCAAGGCAAACTGATCAGATAATAAGGTTTTCTTTGTGTGGTAGGGTGGTCAAGCAGTCTAAAGCATTGGATTAAGGCTCCAGTCTCCACAGAGGCTTGGGTTCGAATCCCACCACTGCCATTAGGTGCATACCTATTTAGGGGCAGGCACGGTAGTGTAGTGGTTACCATAATGCTATTACAGCATCAGCAACCCCAGTTCAATTCCAGCCACTGTCTGTAAGGAGTTTGTACATTCTCCCCATATCTGCGTGGGTTTCCTCCGGGTGCTCCGGTTTCCTCCCACATTCCAAAGATGTGCGGGTTAGGAAGTTGTGGGCAAGTTATGTTGGCGCCAGAAGCATGGCAACACTTGCGGGCTGCCCCCAGAACACTCTACACAAAAAATGTATTTCACTGTGCATTTTGATGTACAGGTGACTAATAAAGAGATCTTCTCTTATCTTTTGCAATTTTGATTGAGGAAAAAGACATATTTATATAGCACCTTCTGCTGCCTGTATTAGAAGGCACATGCCATAAAGAGAGGTTGCACAAACCTCTGCAATGAATCCCCTCACCTGGGCTTCCCACTTTCACAAGTGACAGTCACCTGTTGTAAATCCACCTCCTGAAATGTAGTCACCTAGATCTTGCACTGCAGAATTTTGGAAGGTTTCACATTTGCTCAGCCTCTGCCTTCACGGATCCTTTCTGTTCCTCTGGCAGTTTTGGCAGGAAAATCAAGATAACATGAGTCAGGTGAGGCTTGGCAGGAAAATCAAGATAACATGAGTCAGGTGAGGCTTGAATGAAGACCTGCATTTATTTAGCACTGTTCATAACATGTTAAGTACTTCAAGGTAATTAAGTACTTTTGATCCTTGCTATAAAATAAGAAAGGTAACATCCTATCTGTGTTCAACAAGATCTATCAAGCACCAGTGAGATAAATGGCCAATCAATTTATTTTGCTGATGTTGGTTGAGAGATAAATATTGGGCCAACAAAACCCAGGAAGAATACCACTGCCATTAGATACAACACAGAAACAGGCCCTTCAGCCCACCAAGTTCATGTCGACTATCGAGCACCCATTGTTACACTAATCTCACACGAATTTATTTTATTCTTCCCACATCCCATTACCTGCACGCTTCCCTCCTCCCCCCTCTCACTCCCCCACCAAGATTCTACTGTTCACCTATTCACTAGAGGCAACTTACAGTGTCTAATTAGCCTACCAATCCACAGAATTTTGGGATGTGGGAGGAAACCAGAGCATCCAGTGGAAACCCACACAGTCACAGGGAAAACCTGCAAAGTCCACATCAGAGGTCAGGATTGATCTTGGGTCAATGGGGCTGTGAGGCTGCAGCTCGATTATCTGGGCCACTGTACAGCCCAAATGATCATTGAATCACAATGTAAAAGAATAGGTGGTTTCCTCGGTTTAATGGAGACACAAGAGAGACTGCAGATGCTGGAAATCTAGAGCAACACACATGAAATGCTGGAGGAACTCAACAGGACATGCAGCATCTATGGAGGGAAATGAACAGTCAACGTTTCAGGCTGAGACCCTTCATCCGCACTGGAATGAAGCACTGAATTATATATATAATCAGCACTGCACTCTGCCTCCCATTTTTCAAAAGAATGTTCTCAAAACTCGCTATAATAGTTATAAATATTACATCAATAAATCTGTTGTTATATGCTTTTTTTTGTTTTTCGGTATCTAAAGAAGAGCTACTAAATAGAATGAGCTCAAAACTAAAGGAAAGCATATCATTAGTAAAGAGACTGAATTATACATATATGTAGGCTGGGAAATTGTGAGACACTGAGCAACATGGTGGTGCAGCAGTTAGTGCTGCTGTATCATAGCAGTGGGAGCCTAGATTGTGTCCTGACTTTGGATGCTACTTGCATAGAGTTTGTACATTCTTTCCATGACTGTGTGGGTTTCCTCTTGGTACCTCAGTTTCCTCACACATCCCAAAAACGTAATGGTAGGTTGATTGGCCACTGTAAATTACCTCTTGGTATAGGTCAATGACAAGTAAAATCAAAGGAGAGTTGATGGGCATGTGTGAGAGAGAATAAGTTGCAAGGATACAGAGAAATAAGAAGTGGAGGAATCGAACTGATGGGATTGCTCCCTTGGAAGCCTTCATGGACCTAGTGGGTAAAGTGGCCTCCTTCTATATCATTATAAATATAAGAACTGTTAGTACTCTGATCACATATTGTCAAAGTAGCTCAGAGTCAAAACAAAATCAATCGCAGGCTTTTAGAAAAAAATGAGGCTTCAAGTAAAATCATTAATGAAGGTACAAAAGGAAGCAATTAATAATTTGCGGGATGAGCTTAGAGTTATTTCAAAATGTATAACCTTTTGATTTTTTTCATATTCTTAAATACATTTCAGACAAGTGAAATTTGAATTACTGTAAAGAAATTGTTAAATTCAGAACTCTTTTTGTGTGATTCACAGCAACCTGGTGGCCAGCTTATACCAAATCACTGTAAATAGCAGATGTTGTGTTCACAACATGAAACCCATAATGTTGAAAATATGCACAGTGCCATTTGCGAGAACAGGCTGCAGAATTTAAGATGAGTTTACAGTGAAATACAGGGCTCTACATTCCAAATTCAAGCTGCAATAAATAGATATTCTACAAGCCCATTAAGTGTTAATAAAAATAAAATGATGAAGTATCAAATACATAAAATAGAGATCTGTAATACTGAAAAGAGAAAACTTCAATCTCTGCACTTCAAGACAAAAATTCAAGTGCATTATAAGAAGTGTTAAAAATGGCTTTCTGCTACAATGCTGTTACACATAAATCATTTAATTGCAGACCGTATACAATTTGGATATCTTTCTAGTGTACATGTTATTAGTTTCATGTGTGATAAGGTGCCCCATTTCTCATTGAAAGAAAATTATACTGTCCAGAGAAAAATATATGATGAGCTTTGATGCAATCAAGTTCCTTCATTACTAAATGATTAATGATCTACATATAATTTTAAAAATGTAGTAAATCCTTTTTATTCCTGACTCACCTGAACATCACGAACCCAGATTTCACCCAGATTACACTCTAAAATCCAAAAAAAATCCTCAAAGACGTCTTATAAATTTAAGAGCTAAGCAATTGAAGCACAACTGAAATATTTTCTAGTTTTGGAAAGTAAATGCATTTTCCCTACTCTATGTTATTGAACTTTAGAATCAGATCTATATTCATATAATAGGCTTTCAAAACAGTCATTATCATTACTTATTTCTACAGCTGCTTCTTGCATTGCCGACCACACTTGCTGCATCCCTGAGAAAATGAGTTTTCACTGCCAAAATTGATATCCTCTCACATCAATACATGGCCACAGAAACAACATGCCTCTCAATGTGCACTCATTAAGCAGATTCAGGCATTCCTGTTTTTTACACTGGATAATTTAGGAGTAAATGCAAAAGACAAAAAAACAGTAAACATTGCTAGAAGTTAAAGGAGGTCATTTTCCACTTGGTGTATTGTGAAATGATCTACTCTGACATCTCCCTTTACTGCTCATCAGAATTAATGGATGGAATATAATGGGCTGCAAATGTTCAGCTTCCTCTTGCACACACCAGATCACCTGAAAACAAAGTCTCTCTTTAAATCCCTGCAGACTGAAAGAAATCCCAGAAAAAAAGTTGTATCTGAATTGAGCTTTGTAGTTTTTTTTCTTCATTTGAAACAAGATGATAAAAATTATAACATGTCCTAGCTGAGCATTTTAAAAACAGGAAAATTTAACAGCTACAATCAAGTGTTTTGCAAATGTATGGATGAAGTGTCAAACGTATTGAATACAAGCCTTAGTTCCCAACCTTCAGGGATTGTCTGGGAATCTCTGGGAAATAAATATGAATTTCCCAGCAACTATGACATGCAACTATAGAGTAAAATCATTAGGACATTGAAGCTAATTCCACTGGCCTCAGACATTTTCACATATTAGTTCAGAATAATGGAGGTAGTGGAAAATGGCTAAAGTGGTATTCATAACTTATCCAATAAGGTAATAAAGAATCTGTTCACTGTTCAATCAAGGTGGGAAGGCAGGGCATTGTGAGGATCATCAGGTCTGGTAACCAGTGGATAGGAATGGGAGAAGGGATGGTTGAAGTCATATGACAAGACCAACCAGAATGTTTTAACAAGAGCTGGTAACCTTGATACAGGATATCCTAGCAAGCCAGGGTATAAAAGTGCTTCTTACAGCTCAATGTTTGCTTTCTCTGTTATTTCCTGCTCAGTCTAGTTTTTTCAATGCCTTCATGAGTGGTCACAAATTGTTTTGTAAAATAAAGCAGGTTAAAATTAAAATAGCAAACGTAAGAAGTTAGTAATTTCTTAAAGATTGCCTTAGAGCTGAACTAAACTGGACATTCAATTCAAAATAATGTGGTAAGACACTTAAAGATTAGACTTGGTACCAGCAGGAGTCAAGTGAGTCAAACAACATCCTGAATACACAGCCCTGAAAACAAAGGATAAATATGTTTTTGTGCTTGAAATTTTCCTCCTGCTATATCAGTAAAAATGCTCAAGCAAAAATTCACCTTGGGTTCTGGCGTAAAATGGCCAGCCGTTGAGGTATAAACCGATAGGAGTGAATATTGTGTAATGTTTATGTCAGTGGATCCATGAGAAATAATCCTGTTCACGCTCCCATCCGAGATGAACTTGCATCCCATCTACCCTTATTTTAAACAGGTTAGCACGTCTCTTCAGGCAAATAGGTCAATACCACACAGTGATACAATCAGCCATGAGATTTTTGATACACCAGCTTATGATTTCACACTTGGGCACCTTTACTCAGTTCAATGTCAAGAAATTAATCTTTGGCCTGAGCTGTGGGTCGTGTTCCAGTTATATGTTTCTCTCTATCTGTGTGTTTATATATGTATACACACACACACACATGTGAACTCTGGCAATAACTTTTGGGTTGTGGTTTGAGATTGAACTCATGGAGATTGAGACTTCCCAGATTCACACAGAAATATTGAACTGTTGATGCTTCCTGGAGAGTTAACACTGACTGTTGAGTGTGGTAGTGCCAACATTTCCCAGCTTGTGTCTTCTTTTGCTTTCCTTGTAATTGGTGACTAAGATTTGGAAAGAAAGATTTATGCATACATTCATCAATACATAAACCATAAGACCATAAGTAGGAGCAGAATTAGTTCATTCAGCCCATTGAGTCTGCTCTGCCATTCAATCATGGCTGATTTATTCTTCAACCCCATTCTCCCGCCTTCACTCTGTAACCCTTAACCCCTGACCAATCAAGAACCTATCAATCTCTGCCTTAAGTACACCCAGTGACTTGGCCTCCACAGCCCTCTGTGACAACGAATTCCACAGATTCACTACCCTCTGGCTGAAGAAATTCCTCCTCATCTCAGTTTTAAAGGGACATCTCTTTATTCTGAGATTGTGTCCTCTGATCCTAGACTCTCCTACTAATGGAAACATTGTTTCCACGTCCACTCTATCCAGGTCCTTCAGTATCCAGTAGGTTTCAATGAGATTTCTTCCTCATCTTTCTGAACTCCATTCAGTATGGGTCCAGAGACATCAATGGTTCTCATACATTAAGCCTTTCATTCCTGGGATCATTATTGTGAACCTGCTCTAGACCCTCTCCAGGGCCAATACATCCTTCCTCATATATGGGTCCCAAAATTACTTCCAATAAACAGTTAACTCTGTATTATATTTGCACCAAGTTAAGGAAAGCAGGTCAGATTTTAATTGGTTAGTCAGACAAGTCCTTGCACCTTCAGATTTTTGGGGGGGGGGTGGTTACAAGATGCTGAATTTTGCAATTTTCAGCAGGTAAGGTGCGGGCAGTTTAAAAAGCAGGTAAAAAAAACTACGGAGGTTTCATGGGTTTCGCTTCGGCAGACATCGGGACTTGAACAGATAAGGTTTTTCTCTTTTTTAATAGGGTTTTTAATTATAAGGTTTAGTTTTTATAAGGTTCTTTTTTATAAGTTGTTATATAAGTTTTAATTGGGAATAGTGGGGGCTGGACTGCGCAGGCGCGTGACGTCAGCAGGTAAGGCGCGGGCAGTTTAAAAAGCGGGTAAAACAAAACTTCAGCGGTTTCATGGGTTTCGCTTCGGCAGACGTCGGGACTTCGGAGCAGATGTTTCTTTTTAATAGGGTTTTTATTATAAGGTTTAGTTTTTATAAGGTTCTTTTTTATAAGTTGTTATATAAGTTTTAATCAGGAATAGTGGGGGCTGGACTGCGCAGGCGTGTGACGTCAGCAGGTAAGGCACAGGCAGTTTAAAAAGCAAACCGCCATATCCAGCAGGCAGCATCGGAGCGGGCAGTGGAGTGAGAGGACGCAGAGTGGCTGGGTTTTGGCTTAAGGGGCTTAGGCATAAAGGGGCAAGGCAGGTGAGTAGCTGGTAAGTAGGTAAAGGTTAAGGTTTTACCTGTTATCTGTTATAAATTTTTAAGTAGGAAAAACTAGGGGAAAAAAAATAGTTCAGATGGAGGACATGGTGGTGTGCTGCTGCTGCTGCTTGATGTGGGAGCCCGTGGACCTTGCTGTGGTCCACAATGGCCTCATCTGCAGTAAGTGCTTGAGGCTGGAGGAACTTCGGCTCAGACTTGATGAGCTGGAGTTGCAGCTTCAAACACTGCGAAGCATCAGGGAGGGAGAGAGTTATGTAGATACTGTACATCGGGAGACAGTAACCCCTGTTAGAGCAGGTACTTCTGGAGTCCAGGAAGTAGATAGAAGGGTGACTGTCAGGGGAGGGAAAATGAAAAAGAAAACAATCAGGCAGATAGAGCAGAGGACCCCGGAGGCTGTTCCCCTCAATAACAGGTTTTCCACTTTGGAAGCTGTTGAGGGAGATGACCTGCCGGGGCCTAGCAGCAGTAGTCAGGTCTATGGCACTGGGACCAGTCCTGCTGCTCAGAAGGGAAGGGAGAAGAAGAGGAAGGCAGTAGTGATAGGGGACTTGATAGGGAAACAGATAGGAGGTTCTGTGGCAGTGAGCATGAATCTCGGATGGTATGTTGCCTCCCAGGTGCCAAGGTCCGGGATGTCACTGATCGGGTCTACAGCATTCTAGAGCGGGAGGGAGAACAGCCAGAAGTCGTAGTTCATGTTGGCACCAACGACATACGTAGGAAGAGGGATGAGGTCCTGAAAAGTGAGTTTAGTGAGCTAGGAAGAAGGCTGAAGAACAGGACCTCGAGGGTAGCAATCTCGGGATTGCTGCCAGTGCCACACAATAGTGAAGGTAGGAATAGGAGGAGATGGCAAATAAATGTGTGGCTGAGAAGTTGGTGCAGGAGGGAGGGTTTTAGATTTTTGGATCATCGGGATCTCTGCTCGGGAAGGTGGGACCTGTACAGAGAGGATGGGTTACACCCGAACCTGAGGGGGGCCAATATCCTTGCAGCTAGGTTTGCTAAAGTGGTTCAGGAGGGTTTAAACTAGATTGCAAGCGGAAAGGGAACTGGAGGAGTAGGTTAGAGGAAGAAGGGGATGGGGAAAAGTCAGATCTGACAGGTAGAGAGGCTTTGAGGAAGGAGAAGCAGAGTACAGGCTATAAAAGTAGTAAGGTGGATGGGCTAAAGTGCATTTACTTAAATGCAAGAAGCATCAGGAATAAGGGAGATGAACTGAGAGCTTGGATAAGTACATGGGTCTACGATATTGTAGCTATTACAGAGACATGGCTGACATCAGGGCAGGAATGGATATTGAATATTCCTGGTGTTCAGTGTTTTAAAAGGGATAGGGAGTGGGGGAGAAGAGGAGGAGGGGTGGCAATGCTGGTCAGTGAACTGTTACAGCTGCAGAAAGGGTGGATAATGTAGAAGGATCCTCTCTAGAGTCAGTATGGGTGGAAGTTAGGAACAAGAAAGGAGCAGTTACCCTCCTGGGAGTATTCTATAGGCCCCCCGGTAGCAGTAGGGATACTGAGGAGCAGATTGGGAGGCAGTTTTTGGAAAGATGTGAAAATAACAGGGTTATTATAATGGGAGACTTCAACTTTCCAAATATTGACTGGCACCTGCTTAGTGCCAAAGGTTTAGATGGGGCAGAGTTTGTTAAGTGTGTCCAGGACAGATTCCTGACACAGTATGTTGATAGGCCGACGAGAGGGAATGCCATATTAGATCTAGTTTTAGATAATGAACCGGGACAGGTGACAGATCTATCGGTGGGTGAGCATTTGAGGGACAGTGACCATTGCTCCATAACCTTTAGAATTGTCATGGACAGGGATGGGAGCAAAGAGGACGGGAGGATATTTAATTGGGGAAAGGCGAATTATGAGGCTATAAGGCGAGAACTTGGGAGTGTAAATTGGGATGACATTTTTGAAGGGAAATGTACTATAGAGATGTGGTCAATGTTCAGGGATCTTTTGCAGAATGTTAGGGATAAATTTGTCCCAGTGAGGCAGAGAAGGAATGGCAGGGTGAAGGAACTGTGGGTGACGAGAGAGGTGGAACAACTAGTTGGGAAGAAGAGGGCAGCATACAGAAGGTGTAAGCAGCAAGGATCAGACAGGGTTTGTAAGGAATATAGAGAAGCAAGGAAGGAACTTAAAAAAGGGCTGAGGAGACATGAAAAGGCTTTGACGAGTAGGGTTAAGGAGAATCCCAAGGTTTTTTTCTCATACATGAAGAGCAGAAGGATGGCTAGGGTAAAGGTAGGTCCGATTAAAAACAAAGGTGGGAGGATGTGCTTGGAAGCTGTGGAAGTTGGTGAGGTTCTCAATGAATACTTCTCTTCAGTATTCACAAAGGAAAGGGGTCTTGATGATGCTGAGGACAGTGTTGGTAAGGGTAATATTCTAGAGTATGTAGCTATCAAGAGAGAGGATGTGTTGGAGTTGTTAGAAAATATTAAGACAGGTAAGTCCCCGGGGCCTGATGGAATATTCCCCAGGCTGCTTCGTGAGGCTAGGGAGGAGATTGCTGAACCATTGGTTAGGATCTTTGAGTCGTCGTTGGCCACGGGGATGGTACCTAAGGATTAGAGGGTGGTGAATGTTGTCCCCTTATTCAAAAAAGGTAGCAGGGATAGTCCAAGGAATTACAGACCAGTGAGCCTTACGTCTGTGGTGGGTAAGCTGTTAGAAAGGATTCTAAGAGATAGGATCTATGAGCATTTGGAGAATCATGGACTGATTAGGGACGGCCAGCATGGCTTTGTGAAGGGAAGATCTTGCCTCCCAAGCCTGATAGGGTTCTTTGAGGAGGTGACCAGGAAGATTGATGAGGGTAGTGCAGTGGATGTGGTCTACATGGATTTTAGTAAGGCGTTTGACAAGGTTTCACATGGTAGGCTTCTTCAGAAGGTCAGAGGCCAAGGGATCCAAGGAGGCTTAGCAGTGTGGATTCAGAATTGGCAGAATTGCCCTCGGATTGGAGGGCTGTGACTAGTGGTGTCCCACAGGGATCGGTTCTGGGACCTCTACTTTTTGTGATATTTATTAATGACTTAGATGAGGGGGTGGAAGGCTGGGTTAGCAAGTTTGCAGATGACACAAAGATCGGTGGTGTTGTGGATAGTGTGGAGGGCTGTCGAAGCTTACAGAGGGATATTGATAGGATGCAGAGCTGGGCTGAGAAGTGGCAGATGGAGTTCAATCCAGAGAAGTGTGAGGTGGTACACTTTGGAAGGACAAACTCCAAGGCGGAGTACAAGGTAAATGGCAGGACTCTGAGCAGTGTAGAGGAGCAGAGGGATCTGGGGGTTCATATCCACAGATCACTGAAAGTTGCCTCACAGGTAGATAGGGTAGTTAAGAAAGCTTATGGGATGTTAGCTTTCATAAATCTTGGGATTCAGTTTAAGAGCCGCGAAGTAATGATACAGCTTTACAAAACTCTGGTTAGGCCACACTTAGAGTACTGTGTCCAGTTCTGGTCGCCTCATTATAGGAAGGATGTGGAGGCATTGGAAAGGGTGCAGAGGAGATTTACCAGGATGCTGCCTGGATTAGAGAGTATGGATTATGAGGAGAGACTAAAGGAGATAGGGCTTTACTCATTGGAGAGAAGGAGGATGAGGGGAGACATGATAGAGGTGTATAAGATATTGAGAGGAATAGATAGAGTGGACAGCTAATGCCTCTTTCCCAGGGCACCAGTGCTCAAAACAAGAGGACATGGCTTTAAGGTAATGGGTGGGAAGTTCAAGGGAGATGTCAGAGGGAGGTTTTTCACCCTGAGAGTTGTTGGTGCATGGAATGCGCTGCCTGGGGTGATGGTGGAGGCTGATACATTGGTCAAGTTCAAGAGATTGTTAGATAAGCATATGGAGGAACTTAAGATAAGGGGATATGTGGGAGGAAGGGGTTAGATAGTCTTAGGTGTGGTTTGAAGGGCGGCACAACATGGTGGGCCGAAGGGCCTGTATTGTGCTGTATTGTTCTATGGTTCTATGGTTCTTCCACTCAGGGAAAGGAATCTGAAGGAACTAGGATAAAGCACCTGTGAATCCCCTAATCATATTGAAGGATTGTGAAATTCACAGGGGAGAGACTGAGAAGCAAGTATAAATGAAATGAGTGAATTCAGTGTCAAGACTTAATACTGATACTGGAGGACCCCTTGTATATATCTCTCCATTCAGAAAAACATCGATTCACTACACTCTAACTGCTGTTTATTAGACAATAATAAAGTCACTAAGTCATATGGCACAGAAACAGCCCACCAAGTCCATGCCAACCATCAAGGCCCTATTTACAGTAATCCTACACTAAGCCAGTTTTATTCTCCCACATTCCCATCAACTCTCCCCAGATTCTACCACTCACCTACACACGAGGGTCAATTGACAAAGGCCAATTAACCTACCAACTTGCACATCTTTGGAACGTAGGAGAAAACTCAATGCAACGTGGAATGAATTGATCTGTACGAACAGTACGCAAAACAAGTTTTTCACTGTACCTCGGTACAAGTGACAATAATAAATCAAAACCAATACCAACTGGAGCACCTCGGAGGAAACCAATGTGGTCACAGGGAGATTGTGAAAACTCCACACATGCAGCACCAAGGTTAGGATTGAACCCAGGTCACTGGAGCTATGGGGCAGCAGCTCCATCAACTGCACCACTAGGCTGCCCTAATGTAACTAAATTAAAGCTATTTGTTTAATGTCAGGGGCTTCTATGACTCGTGATCAAAACATAAAATATGAAAGAATTAATTGTTTCACATTTATTTCCAAACTTCTCACATTTATATTGTTGGTGTAAAGTGATTTTTAAAACATACAACAGAGGCGGTGAAAAATGTTCTGGTCCATACATCCTCTCTCATGCATCTGTCTGCCATTGTATATGGACTCCATGCCTAACACGATAATCTTCTGGAATAAAATGGGTCCTCCAGTATCAAGTTCAATTGCTGTGGTCAATTTCAGAAAAAAAAATGTGGAAATTTGTCATCATCTTCCTAAGATGACCAGAACTGATCCAAAAGATCACTCTGGCCCTCTAGAACATTTATTATCGGACCTTTGTTTTTCCATTAGTACTCTGTAAACACCATTTGAACACAGGGCCTAGGAAAATGGACTCCTGTGAGTTCAAGTCCAGTTTTGTCCCAGTTACTGCTCAAATATTCACCAATTACCTGAAGATGGTTAGTGAGTTCCACAAAGTTCCCATGTGGTCACTTTTGTGTACCTACATCTTGAACAAATCGATCCCAGTCTTGCATTCATTGATACTTTTTTAGTTCACTGAGATCTGACATTCTTTTAGCTTACTGAGAGATTATCCCACTTCCTTAATTCACCGGGATCTGACACCATTCCTTTAATTCATTGTAATATGAATCCATTAATTTAACATGCAGGAATCTAACCCTATTCTTCTAATTCATAAGGAGCTTGTCTGATTCCTTTAATTCACTGGATCTGATCCCTTTATTTTAGGCTGTACTGTGCCCTACTCCCTGTTACACTCATTAAACATCCCCATAAATACACTGGTACTATTCACCTAAACTACTCCGAGTAATAAATATTTCTACATTCCCATCAATCTCGTATCATTGAAGTTTCTCATGAGGTGGTTATTGGATTTATTCCATCATTTTGTTATGAATCATTGTCACCCCCCTCCCCCCAACTTCACAAGTGGAAACAGTCCGACATTGATCCTACCAAGTACTTCCATAACTTTAAACCTTTTAGCTTCCTAACTTCTCGCAATTAAGTTGCTGGAATAAGGGGATTGTTAAACCATCTGAACATACAAAAATGATGAGCAACGAAAGGAGTTTTAGGCCATACATTCTGTTCCACACAGCTGTCAGCCTGTGTATCACAGTATATGAGGCGGAGAGGTGACATGTGCATGGGGTGAAACTCGCCAGAAATGTCTCTGCTGTGCCAAGTACCTACTGGATGAAATATATCAAGTAGGTATTTGCAAATAGTGTGAAGGATGCACAGCAGTGCGATATTGAAATAGAGAAAGGGCGAAGTTTTAGGAGGTCCCAGTGCAAAAGGGAGATTTTATATTGGAATTTTGGTGCATCTGCCCATAAAGCAATATGGCTAGTTTTGGATCCCAGCTTGATGAAAGGATATTGTGGCACTGGTGTGGGTGCCAAAGAGGTAACAAGATATCGTCAACCTACAAGCTCTTAATTATCATCAGTAAGTGTAACCTCTTCACTCATCACACCACACTGATTGCCCTACACAGACTCCCAGTCTGTCAACAGAGACACAAGAGACTGCAGATGCAGTCCTGATGCAGGGTCTTGACCTGAAACATCGGCAATTCCTTTCACCTCCACAGATGCTGCTCAACTTACTGAGTTCTTCCAGCTGTTTGTTTTCTTTGTCCCAGTCTGTCAACAGCTTGCTTTTAAAATTCCCATCCTTGTTTTAAGTTCCATCCAAGACTTCTCCCCTTTCCCTACCCTTGCATCCTGCTCCAACCCTAAAATACCCTGAGCTTTTTATGTTCCTCCAGTTCTGGCCCCTTGGGTGTGGAATCATCCATCATTTGATTTCCTTTCAATCATGGCTCACAATTACAGGCTTCCTATAAACACAAACATGATGTCTTCTCCATGCATGGTGTGTACACAGCACATATATTTGTTTATCACAAGAAAAACTGGTTCACTTAAAAGACAGCATTTTAGAAATCATTTACATTTACAGACTGTAAGATTTGCTGTGGACTGAACCTCTGTGATGATGTGACATTGTTGAGAAGTAGTCACACCACATAAGTCTCATGTCCATAAGGCTCACAATGTGAACACACTCATGAAAACAGAGAGCTCTCTGCTAGAGATGAACCAAGTCTGGATGTTGAAACACTTGATCATGAAGTTGTACCTGAGTTGTATTCACTGAAGGCTTCAGGAATCCAAGTAAGTCCAACAATGAAACAGAAACTTCTTTGAATCCAGAACTGAAACTTGCAAGGAAATGGGGCAGACTCAGAAAACCAGAAACTAGTCTGGAGTGTTGTCCATTAAGTAAATATATTGAAATGTTCCTTATATCTCACTATTGTTTACAAAAAGGGGGAAGAAGTGCAGTGTATCTTTAAGTATAGCGTTAAGAATGAACATGTTGCTTCTTTGAACATATGGTGGTACCTTTTCAACAATGTGTCAAGGTGAGATTCTGAAAATATTCTCCCAATCTAGACTGACTTGCTTCAGTCTGCACCATTAAAGTTGGCCTGTTTTTATGGTTTACTTCAATGATGGGTAACTGTCCTCATCATCCATTGTGTTACACTATACCTACTATCTGTCCTAATTAAACTTCACTAGAACAGGTTTTCAATTTGATGAGTGTTTTCTGTCAATAGTATCAGAACTTGCAACATGTCTTGATTCATTACTGAAACAGTCTGTGGTAGAATCAATTTGCATGTCAGTGCAATTGTTAATCATTATTTTTTATCAAAATTCATTTTCTTTTCTGCTAATTTTGTTTATGGCATCGGTACTACATAATCTCATTTCCTCATTGCATGAATGAACTGCCAAACTATGAAGTATTTCCTCCTGTTGTCATTTTGAATTGCCACTGAAATTTCTTTTGTCTGTAACCTTGGATCTTCAGACTGTCGAAGTGTGATCCATATTTGGCAATAGAAACACTTGACTGGTCTGAACTGGCAAGACCGCACTAAATGGTGCCCTTTGCGAGAACAACAGCTGACTGAATTGGTCTCATCAGTGTGCTCCATAGTTTTGGACTATGCTGTAGCACTCTGATTATGGACTGCAGTGATCTATGATGGACAAAATTCTTTTGCATTTTTGCACGTTATTTCCATAAATGCAACAAACTGACTTGCAAGTTTGAATGTCAAGTTTTGCATGCTTAATAGTTCTAACTGAATTTAGTCAATTACCAGATCACAGACAAACAATGATGCAAAACATGATCAAAAAAGGCACTAAAATTGGAATGCAAGGATAAATTTTTCAATGAAACTAAGATAAGATGGTATCTTTATTAATCACACATACACCAAAACACACAGTGAAATGCATCTTTTGTGTAGAGTGTTCTGAGGGCAGCCTGCAAGTGTCACCACGCTTCCGGCGCCAACATAGCATGCCCACAACTTCCTAACACATACGTCTTTGGAATGTGGGAGGAAACCGAAGCACCCAGAGGAAACCCACACAGGCACAGGGAGAACATGCAAACTCCTTACAGACAATGGCAGGAATTGAACCCGGGTCGCTGGCATTAAACTAACCACTACACTTCCGTGCCTGCAGGAAATTTCTCAGAATTAGAGAGAGGTAAGTATGTGGAATTTGTCACCACAGGGAATGGTTAAAGGAAAGAGTACAGATGCATTTAAGGGTGTCTGGACAAGCCTATGGGAGGGAAAGGAATAAACAGTTATGCTGATAGATTTAGATGAGGAATGAAGCTCAAGTGGATTATAAACCAGCATGGATTAGTTGGCCAAATGGCCTGTTTCTATGCAGAGTGTCCCATTAAAGCACTTCCTTTTTTCACCTTATTCCTGGCTCCTTCTTCCAGAATTTTAGCTCTCAGCTATTTCTAACAATTTTGTATTAATCTTCCAATTTTGGCACAAAGTCTTCCAAGAAGACATCTTCCACTATGCATGGCACAAAGATAAGATTTCTTTATTAGTCACATGCACACCAAAACACACAGTGAAGTACATCATTTGCATAGAGTGTTCTGGGGGCAGCCCGCAAGCGTCGCCACACTTCCGGCGACAACATAGCATGCCCACAACTTCCTAACCTGTATGTCTTTGGAATGTGGGAGGAAACCTGAGCGCCCGGAGGAAACCCACACAGTCACAGGGAGAAGGTACAAACTCCTTACAGACAGCGGCCAGAATTGAACCCAGGTCACTGGCGATGTAGTAGCATTACGCTGACCGCCACACCACGTAACATATCTCAAGCTTCCATCCCAAATTCGATCCAGAATACTGATTTTTTCATACTCACATATCACGTTATTTTGGGTTCTCATGATCTTGCTGTCTTCTTTAGTGTAGTTTGTTAAAAATGCATGTCCATTGGCTTGATATATGAGCTGATTGGTAGTCAGCTTTGGTCTGCATTCTTGGATTCCCACATAGACAGTCAGGCAGCCATGTTTTCCCATGTTCAACAATGATATGGCTAACTTCATATGTATGTAGTGGTCTAGACATAAGTCAATGCTGTTCACTTGCCATTGTGGCTTGCTGTGTGCCATGCACTGTCATTGATACATTCAGAGGCCTTAGACAATGAGATTCGGTGTAAAAATCAACTTTACTGCTACAAACTCACCTTAAACTTGCTAAGCAAGAGTCATCAATGTCCTTCAGCAATACTGAAAAAAAAAATTAGCATGCCCTTTGCCAATTATTGATGTCTTTGCAAATGGATTGAAACATAGTATATCCACAGAGGTCAGGATTTATTTACATGTTGAGACTCTGTGGTTTGCTGTAGACTGAATGTCTGTGACAATGTTACATTTTTGAGAAGAAAGCGCATCATATGACTCTCCTATCCAATGGGATCACAATTTGGACACATGCATGAATATGGTCATGCTAAAGGATATACTGCAACAAGACATTTAATAGTTTGGCATATTCAGAATGGGTTAACATGCCTTACAAAAATTCCATTTTTTTCTCTCCCTTTTAAGCTCCCCAAGCTCTGGGAAAATCATTCTCCTTTCTACACATCAGTCTGCTTATTTGAAGGGTACATTTAGCAGAAAAGACCTCATGATCCATCAGTTCTCAAATCCTTTTCTGAGTAGTATATTTATGTAAATAATCTTGCTTGCTTCAAAGATTTTTTCCACAAACAAGACTTCAAGCTGTAGCTGTTTTTGGTTCATTTTAACAACAGTTCATTATGAGTTTATTTACTTAAACATGCACTCTGTACCCGATTTAATTGATCCCCCTGTCCACACATTCTATATCAGCCACGCAAATTATTCTTTATTTAATCATCCTAGTCACTTACTTCACTGAAAATGCATTCCTTGTGGATAATAATTAGAGACTGAGAGCTCAACACAATTCGTCCTTCCTTTTCTTCGACACCTCACTGTTTTCCTGTTTATTTTAGATTAGTCATTAACCCTTAATTCTCCAACGTATCTGACGTCAAACATTTCTGATCATCATCATGCCATTACTGAAAATCATGCTCTCAGCAATTTAGATCCTAAATGTTGGAATTCCCTGTGTTTTTCTCTGCACTGCTGTCAGTCTCTCCTTCCTCTTTTAAGAAGTTCTTGAAAACCTACTTCTTTGACCAAAGTTTTGGCCACTGATAAGAACAGCCCAAACTTTGCCGGCAACTAACAATGAGAGCCATTGCTTTGACATGTCGTTGAACATTCAGGATTTTACATTCTTTGTGTGGTAAGTAACTGAAAATGCAAATTGTTTATATTACGGAGAAAGAAAATAGGGAACATGAGGCAAACAACCAAGTGCTTCCTTCAATAGTTTGAGTGAAAGATTGTGATTTATTAGCGCAAGGACTGAAATAGAAATTTAAATTAAACCGGGTGAACTGTAGAATCACAGTTTTGACAACTGTGAAAAAAGAGCTACCTGGCCTAATCCCACCTTCCAGTACCCTGCAGATCACAGTTCTTCCAAGGCACATCCAAGTACTGTTTAAGTGTGCTGAGGGCTTTTGCCTCCACCACTACTTCCACCACCACTTCAATCATTGAATCAAGTCAAATATATTGTCATATGCACAAGTGCGGTGAGGTACAGGTACAATGAAAAACTTGCTTGCAGCAGCATCACAGGCACGTAGATTCAGACAACACACAGAACATAAACTATACATAAATTATACAAGGCAGTGAAGAAAAAGCTGTAGAAAACAGGATATTAGTGCAAAAAAACACAATTAGAGACAAGTCCATGATAGTGCAAGAAGTGGTCCATAGTGTTCTGTTGCTGAGGTAGTGATTAGCATTGTGCAGGTTGGTTCAACAACTTAATGGTTGTAGGAAAGTAGCTGTTCCTGAACCTGGTAGTGTGGGACTTCAGGCTTCTGTACCTCCTGCCCAATGGTAGTAAGGAGAAGAGGACATGACCTAGATGGTGGGGATCCTTGATGATAGATGCCACCTTCTTGAGGCAGCCTCCTGCAGATGCTGTCAATGGTGGGGAGAGCTGTGCCCATAATGGGCCAGGCTGTGTCCACAAGTCCCTGCAGCCTCTTACGTTCCTATTGGAATTCCCATACCAGGTCGGGATATTTTCAACAATGCATCTGTAGAAATTTATTATAGCATTTGGTGACATGCCAAATCTCCTTAAACTTCTAAGAAAGTAGAGCACTGGCATGCCGTCTTCATGATTGCATCAACGTGCTGGGTGCAGGACAGGTCATCCGAGATGTAAACACCCAGGTGTATCTGTGAAAAAAATTGCTCATCTCTCTGCTAATTCTTCTTACAATTACTTTAAGTCTCTGTCCATTGGTTTGTGAGCCCACTGCTAAGATAAATAGGTTATTCTTACTTTCTGTATCTCGACCCCTCATAATTTTATACATCTCAATTAATACTGCCCTCAGTCACCCCATTCCAAAGAAAGGAACCCCAGTCTAGCCGATCTTCCCTTATCGCCCCTACTTTCCAGTCCTTCACAAATTTCCTCTGCTCTGTCTCCAATGCAATCACGTGTTTGTTGTAATATGACACACAGTACTTAAACTGTAGTCTGACCAGCATTGTACACAGTTCTGGTAATGTTTCACTGTTTAAAAATAAGAGATCACCCACTTATGACAGAGAAGAGGTCATTTTTTTCTGTCAGAGATTTGTGAGACTTTGGAATTCTCATCTTCAAAAGACAGTGGAAGCAGAATCTACGGATACTTTTAAGACAGAGGTAGAGAGATTTTTGATAAACAAGAGGGTGAAAGGTTACTGATAGTAAGTGGAATGCCGATTTGAGGTCACAATTAGATCAGACATGATCTTCTTAAATGGCGGAGCAAGTTTGTTGGCAGATTGCTCCTGTTTCATATCTTTGTATGTTCTTTGAACTCATCTGTCCCTCACCTGAAGCAGCCACAGCATTTGCACACAAATAACATCAAATGATTTAGTCTCATCATTATGTTCACAGGAAAATCAGGACCAGGGTCTCCTTTTGGGTCATCTCGTGCCAGAATCAAGCCACTGAATATCACCTCTGAGAGGCTTCTCAAGGCTATTAACAGTCTGCTGGAGGAACCTAGTGGGTCGACCATTATCTGTGGGAGGAAATAAATTGTTGATGTTTTAGGTCGACACTCTGCCTCAGGGTTTGTACCAACTGTTTTGTCCAGGTGGATTTTTGTCACCCATGACTGGTTGATTTCCCTCATTATTTTGCTGGTATTTTCCTGAAATATATTCAGTCAAAAAAATTAACTCTGGTGACAGGAGAACATTAATATTTCAACTGCACCTATCAGCTGTCGAAAACAGATAAAGCCTGAACTTTATCTGATCTCCCAGATGAAGAAAGTGGCATCAAATGTATTTATTGAGGGAAAGAAGAGTAAGGGCTGAATCTTTAATGAAAATTCTCTCACATCATTCAAAACCCATAGAGCCTAAACTTTAAAACCTAAGACTACTGTTAACTGCAACCACTCTCATAGGCAAAAGTCAGAGCATGCACAGTAAAAATAAGTTAATAACTCAAAAGCATCATTGTGGCACAAACTCTGTCAACTTGACAGCTCTTGAATATTTATGTATTAAATGATTTTAAAGTTTTAATATAAGCCCATAAATTAGACATATACATCAAAGCAAAGCAGCCAAATGTATTTTATTGGATGTGCTATATAAAAAATGACATTAATGAAAACAGGCTTGACTTAAATAAGGAAATACAACTTGTGAAAAAATGGCCAGGTATAAACCACAATTGGTTGTGAGGTCAAAGATATCAATATATTTTAATTCTCTCAGCATATGATTACTGATGGCAAGACTGGCATTTATTATCCATTCCTAAGTTACCCTGAGAAGATGATGTCAATCCATCTTTTTAAATCACTTCGGTTCTTTGCTAAACTGGATGCTTGGAAGACAGTTGAGAGTCAGACAGAGTTATATAGGGTCAAGACTAGGTGAAGGTAGCAGTTTCCTTCCCTGAACCAACCATTTGGGTTTTTATAACTACCCAACAGCTTTATTGCCTTCTTTTTATTTCCAAGGTTTTTATTAAACTGAATTCAATTTCTCATTTGACCGTATTGAGATTTGAACTCTTATTCTCCGGAATTAGACGGCTAAGCCTTTGTACAATAGATGATCAGTGTGCTCTTCTTTCCTTTCCCACCAACTGCAAGCAAGTGAGGCCTTTGCTTTATGAAAAATTTAAGAACTTTTAAAGAAAAACATCTAATCTCCAATTACAAAAGGTGATGGCAGGGCAACTGGCGAGGATGTATGTTCGCAGAGATGTTGCTCTTCTGACCCAGACATGAGAGACTAATCTTCAGTGTGCAGTAGGGAATTTGAGAAATTCCTTTATTCTAAGATCATTTACAACTTTACACGATTATTTGATCTATTATTATTTTAGTATGGTAGCATGGAGGTGTTAGAGTATTACTTTTTGAATTGTTTTATTGATGAAAGAATATGTTGGTAATTAAATCTTATTTAGAGACATGGTATGATCAATACTTGTAGTTATGGTATAGTAAAATGAGGAGCAAGCAATGACTGCAAAACATATAGAACATAAAACAATGCAGCACAGGAACAGGCCCTTCGGCCCATGATGTCTGTCCTGACCATGATGCCATTTTAAGGTGCACGTCTGCCTACACATGGTCTACATGCCTCCATTCTCTGCATGTTCACGTATCTGTCTAAATGCCTCTTAAACATTGCTACCATATCTGCTTCCGTCACCTCCCCTGGCAGTGTGTTCTAGGCACCTACCACTCTCTGTGTAATGAACTGCCTCGTAAATCTTCTTTAAACTTTCTCCATCTCACCTAAAGCTATGCCCTCTGTTGTTTGACACTTGCATCCTGAGATAAAGACCCTGACTACCTATCCTATCTATGCCTCTCATAATTTTATATATTTCTATCAGGTCATCCGTCAGCCTCCAATGCTCCAGAGAAAAAAATCCAAGTTTGTCCAACCTGTCCTAATACCCTTGAATCCAGGTAACATCCTGGTGAACCTTTTCTGCACCCTCTCCAAAGCCTCCACATCCTTCCTGTAATGTGGTGACCAGAACTGCAAACAATACTCTAAATGTGGTCTAATCAAATTTTATACAGCAGCAACATGTCTCCCTGACTTTTATACTCAGTCCCCAGACCAATGAAGGCAAGCATGCCATATACTTTCGTTACTACCCTATCAACTTGTGTTGCCAAATTCAGAGAGCAATGGACCCACACCCCTTAATGCTCTTAAGGGCCCTACCATTTACTGTATACTTTCTCTTACATTTGACCTCCCAAAATGCAACACCTGACATTTGTCCGGATTAAACTCCATCTGCCATTTCTTTGCCCATATTTCCAAATGGTCTACACTCTGCTGAATCCTTTGGCAACCTTCCTCATTAACCACAATTATGCCAATTTTTGTGTCCTCGGCAAACTTGCTAATCAGCCCACCTACGTTTTTGTCCAAATCATTAAAAGAAACATTGCATGGATGGCATTGTAAGACGACCTTGTAAAAAGTGATGATATAGTGGACAGTGAAGGTTGTCGAAGGTTACAACAGGATCTAGGTGAATTGGAAAGTGGGCAGAGGAACGGCTGATGGAATTTTACTTAGACAAGTACAAAGTGATGTATTTTGGGAAGTTAAACCAGGGTAGGACATACACAGTAAATGACAGGGCCCTGGGGAGTGTTGTAGCACAGAGATACTTAGGGGTACAAGTACATGGTTTCCTGAAAGTGGCAACACAGGTAGACAGGGTGGGGAAGAAGATGTATGACATGCTTGCCTTGGGACGTCATGATACTATCCAAGACCACACTTGGAGTATTGTGTGCAGTTCTGATCACCACGATATAGGAAGGATGTGATTAAGTTATGGAGGTCACAGAAAAGGTTCACCAGGATGTTGCCGGGACTGGAGGGCTTGAGTTATAAGGAGAGATTAGATAGGCTGGAACTGCTTTCCCTAGAGCGAAGGAGGCCAAGATGCAAACTTCTACAGGTTTATAATACATATGTAGATAGTCACAGTCTCTTTCCCAGGACAGGGGAGTCTAAAACGAGAGGGCGTAGGTTTAAGGAAAGATTTAAAGGGGACGTGAGAGGCAGGTTTTTCATACAGTGGGTGGTGGGTGTATGGAATGAGCTGCCTGAGGAGGCGGTACAGGCAGGTACAACTACAATGTTTAAAGACATTTGGACAAATACATGGGTCAGAAATGTTTAGAGTGATATGGTCCAAACGCAAGCAAATGGGACTAGCTTGGTTGGCCTGGATGAGTTGGGCCAAAGGGCCTGTGTCCATATTGTATAACTCTATGACTTGAAAAATATAATTTTAAGCAACCAAACAGTATTTAAAAGGCAATGGTATTACGGGTTAAAAATAAAACTATTTGCATCTTTTTCTAAAATAGCTTTTAAGCTATTAACAGCCAGATAAAAATCCTTATAGTCCTCTGGTCCTAGGAAAAATACTTTTTACAAGATCAAAGGCTCCCAAGATGTAGATTCTTTCCCCACCATCAATTAATTAAAATGCATGGCAATAGAGGATCCAAACATGAAACAATTATTCAAAGGAAGTCCTCTTAGGCAGTCTGTCGGGGTCAAGAATGACTTGTTTCCATTCTGGGTTCTGAGGAAGCTGTTAAGGCCAATGTATGACCCATAGACTTTGTCACAGGTAGGGCAGGAGCTAGCTTTTGGAAGAGATAGGTGGATAATGTGAGAGGTGGCGTGTTCCTGCCGCTGGGCTTCTGTGTGTTCCCGGCAAAGAAACATAAGGTTCTCCTTGTCTACCTGGATAATCCTTCTCCAGTTGATCAGTCACGGGCCAGGAATTCCCAAGAGTCGGTGAGGTTGTTACATTAATGGGACAATGATCCTACAAGCACAATGTTACATCCTGAAATGTTATCTCCTTCCCACTAGCAGGCTCTTGCCATTACATTTGTTAGAGTGCTTGTTTCTGGGGAATGTGACTGTTGTGGCCCACCCATTACAGTTGACTGAGTGGGCTAAGAGCCTTGATAGTGAGGACACTGGTCTGGGGGAGAACACAGATGGTGGTTCACTCTTTCTGACAGTGGATTTGGAGGATTTTGTACAGCATTTGTTGTACCCTTCCAGAAGTTTGATGTACCCACTGTCAATTGTCCAAGGTCTAAGAAGCACACAGGAGGGTGAGAATCACTGTTGCCTGGAAGACCATGAGCTTACTGTTGGGTTTCAGGTTTTGATATTCAAATACTCTTTTCTTCAGTCAATCAAAGGTTGTGCTGGCATACTGGAGACAGTGGTGAATATTGTCATCAGCATCTGCAATCACCGAGAAGTGGCTCCTGAGGTGCGGAAATTAGTTCCCATTTCCAAGGTCTCTTCATAGAGCTTTATTGTGTTGTACCCCTACAGTAGATTTGTTTTGTGGAAGGTTAGCGTGCAGGTACGGTAGTGTAGCGGTTAGCATAACGGTATTACAGCGCCAGCGACCCGGGTTCAATTCCAGCTGCTGCTGTAAGGAGTCTGTACGTTCTCCCCATGTCTGCATAGGTTTCCTCCAGGTGCTCCAGTTTCCTCCCACATTCCAAAGATGTATGGGTTAGGAAGTTGTGGGCATGCTATGTTGGCTCTGGAAGCGTGGCGACACTTGCGGGCTGCCCCCAGAACACTCTGCACAAAAGAAGTATTTCACTGTGTGTTTTGATGCACATGTGACTAATAATCTTATCTTATATATATATCTTATCTTATACATCTTATCTTAATATATTTATATATCTTATCTTAAGCCCCATCTTCAAAAAAATCAGTAATGGCTTGGTGATTGGCCTCCAAGTGTGCAAATAAGTATAAGAGTAACAAGGAGTTGAGTCCAAATAAGGCATATGCTACCTGAATAGGGAAGTTAAGGGTCATAAATTGGAGACAATGAGAAAGGATTCAAATTTTTCATATTCTCTCACAACATGGAAGGAGCCCAATTGGCCAATCAAGTCCACACCAGCGCTCCACAGTATTCTCAACTGATCCATTCCCCTACTTATTTCCCTGCGACATATTCTCTTTCACATGCTCATCAACTCCTCCAGATTCTCCTGCTTTCCACCTACTCTAGGTAATTTACAGTAACCAATTAACCTACCAATTTTCATGTCATTGGGATGTGGAAGGAAAGCAAAGCACCCGGGGAAAGCCAAATGGTTGCAGGGAAAATGTACAAACTCCATGCAGACAACCTCAGAGGTCAGGATCGAAACCAGGCTGCAGGAGCTGGGAAGCAGTGGCACTATCTGTTGTGCTACTGTGCCGACCAGGAATGTTTAGGCTCTCCAGAAGTTCTCTTTACAGAAGGGTTTCATTAGACTCATGGGACTTTAATGATAGCAATTAAAATGCAAAGTTATCAGATGCTAAAGTAAGAGGAAATTCTAACAGCCTGAAACTCAATCAAACACGAATTTCAAGGCTTTGGATAGTTTAGTGCTCTGCAGTTCCACAAAAGACAGGACATGGGTCGATCTAAAGAAAAGGCCTCTATAGTGCAGAACTGTAGCTTTAAATGGTATAAATATTTCAGCTTAAGACCATGTCTTTGCTGAACACTAAATGGAGAGAAGAGATGTAAGGATCAGGGAAGACAGGGAAGAGAAGTGACAGAAGATGTATAGATACACTGGCATCAGATACTGGACCCAATCTGGCCTGATAATGTTGTATGGCATCGATCATGTGTCTGCGTTGTTTAGTGTATATCTTGTGCAACAATAATGGTAACTCGTTCTAAAGCATTCTTTCACCAAATTAGTTTACGCTATGAATCCTTTCAAACTCCATTGGTGCCTGTCACCAGACTGGTACCCAGAGGTCTAGACTGTCACTCTGGCAGTATGAATTACTAAAATTCATGTCACCAGGGTTGTGAAAACCTATTTGGTTCATTAATGTTCTTTGTCAATATTTTTATTAATTTCAAATAAGAAGTACAAAATGCATGAAACAAAGGAAAAAAAGAAAATGTTACAAAATAGATTGTATTGAATCACACAAGAAATCACAATGCTTCATATTGATAAACAAAAAAAATATCAATTAATATTGATAAGTTGGAATAATTTTATTATTAAAAAAATCTAACCCCACTACCAAAACCAAAACTGTTTAGTAACATCCTAAAGATATAGTACTATTGGCCAATATCTATACATTTAGCACCAAATCAGTGGTTTTGAAAGTAGTTCAAAAAAGGTCCCCATAATATTTGAAAGTTCAGAATAGATCCAGAAATAGAGCAATGGATCTTCTCTAAATTTAGATATGACATAACATCCCATAACCATTGAGCATGAGTGGGGGGAGTAGTTTCCTTCCATTTAAGCAATACAGCCCTCCTGGCTATAAGGGAAATGAAGGCCAATATGTGTAAGTCGGAAGTCTCCAGAATTATACCTTTTTCTCCAACAATCCCGAATAATGCAGTTAAAGGATTTGGCTTAAAATTTATTTTAAAAAGTACGGAAAAAGTTTGAAATACCTCTATCCAGAATTTTTCCAAACTCGGACATGACCAAAACATATGGATTAAGGAAACCTCTCCATTATCGCATTTGTCACAATAAGGAGATATATCTGAATAGAAACGCGATAACTTGTCTTTAGACAGGTGGACTCTGTGGACCACTTTAAATTGAAGGAGGGAGTGATGTGCACATAATGATGAAGTATTAACCAGTTTAAAAATTTGATTCCAAGTTTCCTCAGAAATTGAAATCTGCAGATCACATTCCCAAGTGCTTTTAATTTTGTTTAAAGGGACCTTATTCATTCCTGATAATCTACCATAAATCTTAGATATTGAAGCATCATAGAAAGGCTTCAAATTTAAAAATTACATCTAATAAGTTCTTATCAGAACTTATAGGGAAGGTATGTACTTGAGATCGGAGAAAATCTCTAATTTGCAAATATCGAAAAAAGTGAGTTTTTGGCAAATTATATTTAGTTGCCAATTGTTCAAACGTTAAGAAATTTCCTCCAACAAACAGATCCTGAAAATGAGTAATACCCAATCTATCCCATTCTTTAAAAACTATGTCAGTCATAGAAGGTTTAAAGAAAAAATTAGCAAAAATGGGACTAGACAAAGAAAAATTCAATAAACCATAGTATTTTCTAAATTGTAACCAAATTCTCAAAGCATGGTTAACTACCAAATTATCAGTTAATTTATTTATTGACAAAGAAAGTGAAGAGCCAAGCAAAGAAATAATAGAACATTTTTTAACAGAATTAACTTCCAAAGAGACCCATACTGGACAGGCCTCATGATTAATATAATGTAACCAAAAAGTAAGATTTTGTATATTGACTGCCTAGTAATATAACCTAAAGTTAGGTAAAGCAAAGCCTCTGTTATTTTTAGCTTGATGAAAATGAACTTTATTTAACCTAGGATGTTTACTTTCCCAATATGTAAGAAGAGATAATTGAGTCAACAGAATCAAAAAAAAAGACTTCGGGATAAAAACAGGTAAAGCCTGAAATAAATACATAAATTTAGGTAAAATATTCATTTTAATAGAATTAATGCGACCAATCAGCGATATAGAGAGGGGTGACCAATTTGGTAAGACTCTTTTCACATAATTCAATAAGGCAAGAAAGTTCTCTTTAAATAAATGTTTATAATTCTTAGTAATAGTTACACCCAAATAGGTAAAATGGTTTCTTACAGTTTTAAAAGGAAGGTTAATATAGAATAGTATCAGATTGTTCAAAGGGAAAAGTTCGCTCTTGTGTAAATTCAATTTAAATCCTGAAAATTGGCTAAAACAGAAAAGTAAAGAAAGCATAGAAGGTAACAAAGTCTCAACGTTAGAAATGAAGAGCAGTAAATCATCAGCATAGAGCGAAACTTTATGGATGGTACCTCTCCTAGAGATACCGGCAATATCTGTAGCTTCTCGAAAAGCAATAGCTAAAGGTTCTAGGATTAGGTCAAATAGCAGAGGGCTCACAGGCATCCTTGTCTAGTTCTGCGTTGAATTTTAAAAGGTTCAGAAAGTTGAAAATTAGTAAGAACATGGGCAGAAGGAGATAAATAAGGTAATTTAATCCATCGAATAAAATTGGGCCCAAAATTAAATTTCTCTAAAGTTTTAAATAGGTAACTCCATTCAACCCAGTCAAAGGCCTTCTCAGCATCTAGAGAGATCACACATTCCGATATTTCGTTAGAAGGAGAATAAATAATATTCAATAAACGACGAATATTAAAATGGGGATAACAGGTTTTGATAAACCCCGTCTGATCATCGGATATAGCTAATGGTAAAATATTTTCTAATCTACAAGCCAAAACTTTAGATAAAATTTTAACATCAACATTTAGAATTGGTCTATATGAAGAACATTCCATTGGGTTTTTAGTCTTCTTGAGAATAAGTGAAATGGTAGCTTCATAAAAGGATTGTGGTAACCTTCTCAATTTAAAAGAATCTGAAAAAACAGAACTTAAATAAGGTATAAGCAATGAAGAGAAAGCTTTATAGAATTCTCCCGGAAATCCGTCAGGGCCCCGTGTCTTTCCAGAGTGCATTGATTGTATAGCCTTGGCGATTTCCTCATGAGTAATAAATTTATCTAATTGTTTCCGGTTATCAACAGAGAGTGTAGGAATATTTAATTGGTCAAAAAAGTTATTCATTACTGTATCTTCTTTAGGAGAAACAGAACTATAAAGTTCAGAATAGAATTCTCTAAAAGTATCATTTATTTCTAAATGATCTGTTGTCCTTTGTCCATTGGCTTTGCAAACTTCTTTGATTTGCCATCTAGCTATAGAGGTTTTTAATTGATTAGCCAATAATTTACCAGTTTTATCTCCATGGATATAAAATTGAGTTTTATCTTTTAAGAGTTGATTCTCAATTGGATATGTTAAAAGGAGATCATATTTGGTTTTAATTTCAATTCGTCTTTTATATAAAGTGGGATCTGAATCCAAGGCATATTTTTGGTATAAAAGCTTCAATTGTTTGGCTAAATCAATCCTCTCAGCATTAGCTTTTATCTTAACACTTGCCGCGTAAGAAATAATTTGTCCTCTAATATAGGCTTTAAAAGCATCCCATATAATAAGACTAGAAGTCTCTCCCGGGGTATTCTCTTTAAAAAAGAAAGTGATTTGTTTCTCCAAAAACTTTTAAAAATCTTTATCAGATAGCAAAGTTAGATTAAAACACCAGGATCTGTTTACTTGAGGGAGTCCAGGGAGGTTTAAAGATAAAAACCCAGGAGCATGATCTGAAAGAGCAATCTCTTTATATTCACAGGCTCAGATTGATGAAATCAATTGACTATCAATAAAAAAATCATCAATCCTGGAATATGTGTAATGAACATGAGAAAAAAATGAATATTCCCTGTCTTCTGGATGTAAAAAACGCCAGACATCAGTAACACCAGTTTTCATTAAAGAAGATTGAAGAAATAAAGCTGATTTATTAAGAGCTGCTGGTTTAATAGATGACCTATCTAACCTTGAATCTAACCAACAATTAAAATCTCCTCCTAAAACAAGAGAGTAAAGATTAAAATCTGGCAAAAGTGCAAAAAATCATTCAAAAAATCCTGGATCGTCCGTATTCAGAGCATAAATATTGGCAAATACCACTAGTCTATTATTTAACTTCCCTGATACTATAACAAAACGACCATTAGCGTCTGTTATAACCTTATGTTGAACAAATGAAACAGTATTATCTATAAAGATTGAAACCCCTCTGGATTTAGCCCGAAAAGAAGAATGGTATTGTAACCCTCTCCATCGGCTGAAAAAATGTAAAGTATCACAATTGCGTGTGTGAGTTTCTTGTAACAAAATAATTGAGGCTTTGAGCTTTTTAATATAAGCAAAAATCTTGTTTTGTTTTACAGGATGGTTTAGTCCTTTAACATTAAAACTCATTAAGTTAATCACTCAATCCATTTTAATATTGTTTAACTGTGAATAATAAACAAAGTAATATACAAGCCATACTAAGATGTAGATTCAAATAAGACACTGAACTTTCTGATAAGGTAGCTACGCAACAGACTTGGCTAAAAGCCCAAAACAGCTTGCAAAGAAAGAACCCAATCCCCCTCCCCCCACCCAAAGAGAGAAGGCAGCCAACCAAAAGAAGGCCGGCATCTCTACCTAAAGAGAGTATAACCCGAATAAACCTGTTGCCAATTTCTCAAGGTTGGTAAAATTCAACCCAGTCAAAACAGTAACTCGAAAAGAAACACCATGGTTTCAAAATCATGAAATAACAAGTATCTTGGTTAGTTTATTAGTAAAAGACCTCAAAAAAATATAAAATAATATGTCAAAAAAAAGATCAAAAATCAAAGTACATAAAACATTCAGAGTGTTAGTAAAGAGTTACCAAAAAAAATGAAAATAAGTAGATGTAAATAAAGAAAATTACAAAGTATTTCAATCCTCAGATTTCAGAAAAGACTGAGCATCTCCAGGAGAAATAAACCATTTATACGAGCCATTTTTCAGAATGATTCTTAGCTTTGCAGGGTAGTGAAGCGAAGGCTTATAAACTTGGTTAAAAAGCTCCGACGTGACCTTTTTAAATTTCACACGTTCATACATAACTTCAGGTGAGAAATCTTCAACGATTCTAATCTTGTAATCTTGGTAATTAATCATTCCTCTTCGGCGAGATTCACGAATCAAAAGGTCTTTAATTTGAAAGTCATGCAGTGAGATAATGACTGACCTGGATTTGCCTTCCGTAAGAAATTTGTTCATCGGTGACCTATGTGCTCTGTCAATCTTAGGTGCAGCTTTTAAAATAGAAGGAAACAATTCAACCAGAAAGTTTGCAGGGAATTCAGTAGGTTGATTGCCTTCAACAAACTCTCTAAGTCCGAGGATTCTGATGTTGTTCCGTCTGGTCCTGTTTTCTAAGTCAATAATCTTCTGTTTTAGCTTTCCATTAGCTTTAGATTGCTTTTCACAAAGCTTTTCCAAGTCATCAATTTTCTCATCCAGAACCGAGAGAGATGCTTCATGCTGTTTAATCCGTTCGTCATGATCATGTAAAGTTTCTTGGAAAGAATCCAACTAGAATTAGTCTATTGAAGTTGCTTTTGAAATTGTTCAAATTTCTCGGAAGAATCATCTATATGTCTTCGAAGCAATTGTAAAATAGATTCCAGAGATGCAGGAGGGTCATCTTCTTTAGTAACTTTAGTACCTTTGGCAGCCCTTGTAGCCATTGTGAAGTAAAATTGCAATTAGAGAACAAGTTTCAAACCGGGTTGAGAAGGTAACATAAATAGGAGCTCCGGCATGTAGCTGTTACTCCATTGACGACCAGCAGGCTTCTCATTAATGCTCTTCAAAGAAATCTACTGCACTTACTTACTCTGGTCTATACGTGACTCCAAACCCATCGCAATGAGGTTGACTCCTATCTGCCCTCAGAAATACCACTCAGCTCAGGAGCAGTAAATGATGGGTAATAAATGTTGGCCCAGCTGGCATTGCCCATGTCCGATGAATGAATGAGAAAAGGTTGATGCAGCAATAAAACCCAAATATTTTAATAGCAGCAGCTGCACTCAAAAACTAATCTCTGCAGCATATATTTCTCCTTTCCTGACATCAGTTGATATAAAACATCAGTTCCCACGGATCCTTGCATCCAGCAGCAATAATGGCATTGTACTGGCTGAACAGCCAATCACATTGAGGAATACTCCCAGACAACAGGCAGGAAGTAGACATAGACATAGAACAGTACATCACAGAACAGGCTCTTTGGCCCACAATGTTGTGCTGACACAGCTAATTCATCCTACCTACAGAATGCTCCATTCTCCTCTCATTCATGTGCCCATTCAACCTCCTCTTGAAAGCCCCCAATGAACTTGCCTCCACCACCCTATTAGGCAATGCATTCCAGGCAGCCACCACTCTCTGTGTAAAAAACTTACCCCTCATGTCTGTTCTGAACCTACCTCCTCTTGCCTTAAGTACATGCCCCATAGTATTGGATCGCTCAATAATGGCACAAAGATATTGCTTGTCCACCCTATCTATGCCCCTCATAATTTTATACACTTCCAACAGATCACCCCTCAGCCTCCACCGCTCCAGAGAAAAGAGCCCAAGTTAGTCCAGCCTCTCCTGAGAGCACATGCCCTCTAATCCAGGCAGCATCCTAATAAACCTCCTCTGCACCCTCTCTAAAGCCTCGATATCCTTCCTACAGTGAGGTGACCAGAATTGCACGCAATACTCTAAATGCAGCCTAACCAGAGTTCTATAGAGAAGAAGTAAAAAGCATTATTTTAGCTACTATTTCAAACATTTGACAAAGTATGAAATAAAAATTAGAACATGCTGATGAATTTAAAGTAAAAACTGTAGTATAATTAACATTTTAAAGAAATAATAACTTTTTATTTTTAAATCCATTAAATGTTGAATTATTTATCTAACAAAATTACAATTCCTGCATGTAAAGGTTTTGGGATGAGTCAATTTGCTAAGTAGTAAAGTTCACCTTTATAATCCCATTTAATGCAACAAAGTGTAACATTTTAAAGGTGTTTTACAGCAAGAATAATTTGCAACTACCTGGATTGCCACAGATTCCCTTGATTGCAATGGAGAAAATAATGTAGCTTGTGAATGAGCAGAGCATCACATTGAACTATAAATGTGTGGTAAATCCCAAAGCTGAAGTCGGTTTCATAGTGAAGGATGGTGATCACTGACGATTTCAGTTAATACAACTACAAAATCTGGGCCATCGTTATGTTGGTTATTGCATCTGGTGCTCCCATTGCGGCCTCCTCTACATCAGTGAGACCAGACGCTGATTAGGAGACCGCTTCACCGAGCACCTTTGCTCCATCTGCCGTGCCAGCTGGAATCATCTGGTGGCCAGCCATTTTAAATACACTTCCCATTCTCACGCTGACATGTGTGTCCACGGCCTCCTCCACTGCCAGTTGAGGCTAAATGCAAATTAGAGGAACTGCACCTCATATTCTGCCTGGGCAGTCTCCAACCTGGCAGCATGAATATCAAATTCTCAAACTTCCGGTAACTGCTCCCCCTCTGTCCATTTTCCCCTTTTTTTCTCACTCGTCCTGATCCAACTGGCCTCAATCAGCCTATCTCTTTCCCCTTCCCCACCCTCTTCATCTGCCCATCACCAACACACTCCTCCCACTGGTTCCCGTCCCCACCTCCCTCCCTTTATTCCACGTTCCACCTCCCTCTCCTATCAGATTCCATCATCTTCAGCCCTTTGTCACTTCCACCCATCACCTCCCAGCTTCTGACATCATTCCCGCTCGCCCCCCTCCCTCATCTGCCTATCACCCCCTTCACCTAAGTCCACCAATCATCTGCCAGCTCTTGTTCCACCCCTTCCCTCCACCTCTTTGTGCTACCTATCTCTCCTCTTTCTTTCAGTCCAGATGAAGGGTCTCGACCCGAAACATTGACTGTCCATTTCCCTCCATAGATGCTGCCTGGCCTGCTGAGTTCCTCCAGTGCTTTGTGTGTTGCATTGTTACATTCACTGGTAATATCTGATGCGCTTGAAATCCAGAATTAATGTTCACAGTTATAAAGAAGTATTTTACATTCTGCATTCCAACATTAGTGACTCTGGCCAAGGGTCTACTTGCATGGTCAATGAATGAAGTTTAGGACAATACCACATCAGCAACTGAGACTCACATAACTGCAAAAAGAAGTGAAAATTCAGCAGACTAGACGAGCTATTAAAAAGCAATGAAGTTTTGATGATGGATCATCGATCTGAAATAGTAACAATGTTTCTTTCTCCACAAATGCAGCCTGACCTGCTGAATATTTCCAACAATCTCTGCTTTTGTTATAAATTTTACGTAATTGGTAGAAGAGAATTCTGGGGACCTGCAGCGGACTATCTTAACATATGGTAGAGGCAGAAACCCTCAGCACATTTAGAAAGTGCTTGAGGGCTACAGACCAAGTATTGGAAGTGCGATTGGGTTTGGTAGCTCTTTTGCAACTAGAATGGACATGGTGGTCTGAATGGCCTCCTTCTACGTTGTAAGTTTTCCATGGTTTCTCTATGGTACAAACAAAGTAATAATAATGCTTTCAGAAAGGAAAATGAGAAATGCTTGGTAAGGATAGCAAGGTGATAGCAAATGCCTCCATAAATATTTCAAGAGAAAGGAGGACGGTATGCAGGAACATGATATTAAAGAAGGATGCAGAGGAAGCTATTGTGAATAAATAGGTAAAGGCAGGGATCCTTTGAAATCGATTCACTGGAGCTGATGTCAGTTGTGGAGAAGTTAATAGAATCTAGCAGCAAGAGCAAAGTTGCTAACCATCTGGGCAGGTATCAATAGATCAAAGAAAGTCGGTGTGGATGTGTGGGCATCGTCCTGAATGAATATCCTAGCTGAATTTTTTGAGATGGATGCAGGAGAAATTGTGGCAAATGGCAAGATGGGAGGATAGTGTTTCTGGGTGTTGTCCACATAGATGTTTAGAAAGGAATAGGTAAGTTCTAACATATTTCTCTGTACTCAGATTCTGGTCACCACACTTTGGAAAGGATGCAAAGATCCCAGAGGGAACACAATAAAAAAGATTTATTACAGTGTTTCTGGGATGCGACTTTTCAGTTACGTGGAAAGACTAGAGAATTCGCGACCGTTCTCCTTGCAGCAGAGAAGGTTGAGATAAAAGGGTACAAAATCTTGACGGTTTGAGATAGAGTAACTAGAGAGAAGCTGTTCCCACTATCAGAGAGGTCATGGACCAGAAGGCACAGATTCAAAGTAATGGGTGAAAGATCCAGGCCTGACATGAGGGAAAAGCTTTCTTACAGTGAGTGGCTGTGATCTAGAATGCACTGCCTGCAAGTGTGACAGATGCAGATTCAATTGTGGTTTTCAAACAAGGCTTGCATATGTATTTGAAGGTTAAAAACAAATCCAGAAATGTAGGATAAAGTGCACGGAATGGAACTGGCTACAAAGAATAGACTTGACAGGCTAAAAGGCATCCTTCTCAGCTGTAACAATCCTATCATTCTGCAAGAGATTATTTGCAAAAATGAGAATATGTGGATTGGAGATGCAAGTGTGGATTGGAGTTGCATAAGAGGTGGGAGGACGAGAGAAATATCAAAGGATTCTCTGACTGCTGGAATGTGACAAGTAATGGTTCCTGTAATTACATAGAATCTCACCTCTTCACCATATTATCAGCAAACTGGGTAAAGGAATGGAGAATTATATGCCTCTATCTGCATCTGGTCTGAAGTTAAGGCATTATCTAAATTATGGAGATGGGAGCAGGAAGTTGCAATACTTTGTTATCGACTAGCATTTTTTAAAAAAGGACTCACTGCCAACACAACTCCACTCAATCCAACCAATGAGCCTGTTGTAATTTAACAAAAACTAAACAAGGAATCCAGGAGGTGATCATGATCATGATCATGATATATGAAGAACCTAATCCAATTAACCAGTGTTGTATAGCCCACATGCCTCATTGAGATCCTATTGACTCTTGAATTAAGTAAATGGATATTGCCAGGTTTCTTTGAAGGAGACTTTAATTATACATTTAGAAGTAAATTCATCACCAAAATAAAATAAACATGAAGCATTTTTGGACGTATTTGGTATTCAGGTGACAATTCTCTCTTTTAATTATCCAATATTCTCCAGAAGCTTTCTCTCCTCTACTAATGGTTCCTACATTACAAAGCTGACTGCACTTCAGACATGCACCATTCAAAAGTCCTAAGGTCTTGAAAAAATGTTAACTAAATACAAACTTTACTTCTTCTTTGATTAGCTAACGTAGTGAATTTAGCTGTTATTAATGTACAGTTCTTCCATTGTTTACTGACATCTGAGATTTTCCCTCCAATTTATTTTCCAAAACTGAAGAAAAAACCGCAGATGTCCTGATGCAGGGTCTCAACCTGAAATGTCGACCATTCCTCTGCCCCCACAGATGCTGCTTGACTTGCTGAGTTCCTCCAGCAGTTTGTTTTTTGCAGCAAGATGTTCAAGTTCAAGTCCATCGTCATAGGCGTGCATACACAGGGTATAAATGCCATGAAAATTAGCTTTTTGCAGCAGCACTGTGCATGTCAAACATAAGTTAACATAAATTTAAATTAACATAAATTATACAAAAGTTACAAGAGATGTGTGATTATAATTCAACATCCTGCCAATGAAAGGGAATCTTGTTGGTGGTGAGTGCCGTCATGTCACAGTTCGTTTTCTGACATCCACTCACCAGAACAATATCAAGTTAAATTTTGACTGCCAATATTTTAAATTAGACTGCTTTCACCCAGTGGGATGCAGAAAGCTCAAACCTGTCAACAAACCAGAAGCAACATAAAAAGTAAGTAAGTGAAATGTACACAATCTTTTATATTCACGGGGCCATGGCAGGATTTTGACAGCATGAATATTTCAGAAGAGGAAACGCAACATATCAACCAGCTGCCTCGTTACACTGTGTATGTCAACAGTCGGGCCAGTTGCATGGTTCCTATTGCATCTCAACCCCGCCCCTCTCTTACTTCTCGTAGGACTCAGTGTGAGAGTTGTTGGGTGTAGTTTAGTTTTAATACAGTGAAAAGTAACACGAAGTTCCATGAGTTTAACAGAGTTGCGAGCTAACACAGCCTGCGTTTCACTTTAATATGATTAATGATTGGGAGCCACAGAGACAGCAGGCAAGGAGCCGCGGTCAACTGGATCGGAAGCAGTTACTGTGAAGCGTTAGGCAGGCAAGGCTGCTGATCAGTGATGCTTCAGAAATGATAAATAACAGCAGAGAACCTGTGTCTTGGAAAGGGCAGGACTGAGAAAGGCGATGCCGCCATCAGCTAATTTATCACTGGGACTCCTTATTGGCGTTGTTAATAATCCCCAGTTACTCATTGGGAGAAGGATATGAGAGGGAATGGGGAATAAACATCAGATTCAGGAAGGAGAAATTAAACATGTTTAACTGAAAGGAGAACATGACGCACATCAGTGCTTACATCTTCCAACATCAGAGTACAAGCAATTAATTGCTTCTTGAAGCCGTGTTTGCATTTAGGCTTTAAGTTGAAACTCCTGCGGTCAATGTTGGGAGATGAAACTAACTGGAGTCTTTGCTCTTCACAGTACGGGTTGGCATCGCGATGGCCCCGCTCACCAATGCTGTGGGCCGGTTTGGCGTCCTTTGGCATTGCACTTTGTATGGCAGACTGTCCTTATCCAGTGCTCTCCCACCTACAATGCTTGACATACTTCACTATTTCCTAATACTATTCACCCTGCAGCATTATAGAGTTTGCCCCTTCAGTCCCTTTCAAATTTTTTCCCCTCTCACCTTAAACCTATGCCCTCTAGTTTTAGACTCCCCTTCCCTGGGGAAAAGAGCATGACTATCCACCTTATCCATACCCCTCATGACTTTATATACCTCTATTACACTACAACACGTACCTCTGTATCACATGATCTCACCTCTCTCAACTCTGCCTCTTCAGCAGTCCCTCGGGATGGAGGTTGACTTGCTTCTGCTCTGGTTCTGTGGGTCCTCGGGTGAGGAATGAGACCAATTTGGGAACCGTAGGCTCTTCCATAGACGGGGCAGGAAGCTGCTGACCGGACAGGTGGATGAGTAGTTTGTGTGTTCCTTCCTCTGCCTACAGGGGGCTCCTGTGTGCTCCTGATGTGTGGGTTCCAGGTCCTCAATCCCATCCCAAATACTCCTTCTCCACTTTGAGCCATCATGGGCCAGAGATCTCCAGGAGTCAGTGGGGATGCTGCATTTCTTTAAAGAGGCTTTGAGCACATCCTTGAATATTATCCTCTGGTAATCCCTATGAAAAAATTTGGAATACAGTGTGTCTGTTCTGGGATTCTGGTGTCAGGTATTCAAGTGACATGGCCTGCCCAACATGGTCAACTGACTAAATGAGCCTCAGTACTGGAGACGTTGGCATGGAGGAGGACACTGATGTTGGTGTACTTATTCTTGCAGTGAATTTGGAGAATTTTGTGGCAACAACTTTAATGGTGTTTTTCCAGCGCCTTGAAATGCCCTCTGTGGGTAGTCCAAGCCACAGGAGCACAGAAGGAGGCAGGGATCACTGCTGTCTGGTTGGAAAACCCTGTAACCTCCTCCAGCTCTCTCACCCTCCAAAATATCTGCATGCTCCTCTTCCAACTTAATGAGCATGCCCAATGCACATGATTACTAGAGGCTGCAGAGGGTTGCAGACTCAGCCAGCTCCATCACGGGCGCAACCCTCCCCGCCATCGACGACATCTTCAAGAGGCGGCATCCGTCACTGAGGACCCTCACCATCCAGGACATGCCCTCTTCTTGTTACTACCGTCGGGGAGGAGGTACAGGAGCCTGAAGACCTGCTTCTTCCCCTCCGCCATCAGATTTCTGAATGGTCCATGAACACTACATTATTCCTTTCTTTGCACTGTTTATTTATTTTTGTAATTTATAGCAATTTTATGTCTTTGCATTGTACTGCTGCCGCAAATTTCACATCATGTAAGTCAGTGGTAATAATTCTGATTCTGATTATTAGTCATTCCATCACTGCTGCCCATGTCTTCTGGAGTTCTCCCTCTCTCCAGAATACTCCCCTCTCTTTTATTTTAAGATGCCCCTTAAAACTTACCACATTGGCCAGGGTTTTGGTCATCTTATCTAAAATCTCCATATCTTATTGGTTCTCAAATTCTATTTGATACATTACTGTAATATACATTAGGATGTTTTATTCTATTAAAAATGTTAAATCCTTGTCCTTTCCAGGAAGTAAAATTCCTCCATAATTCTTGCCTGGAAGTGAGCTGCATTGTTACTGTTTGATTTCTATATCAGTCACTGGAAACATCTTGCATTTTTCCAGGTAATTAATTTTTCCACTACATCTCTCTACGGGGAGTCTTTTAAAGATTTATATTGACTTATACAAACCTGGAAACTATATAATGCAGTTATATTTGCTTAATCATTTGTTAGGCCTATGTTTCTTCCAAATAGTATTTAAGATTACATTTGAATGTGTTAATTAAAATGCTTTTTTTTAAGATGTTGCCATTACAGAGTCTCTACTGTGGTTCAATAACAGGTTATTCAGAAAACACCACTCCAGAGGTTTGATCGCAAGGTTTTGACTAACTCACTAGTTCACAACTGAGAGCTGCACTGTCACGAGCTGACTTCCTTTGTGTGAGGTGTTAACCGGGGGCTACTTCTGCCTTTGCAGGAGGATATAAGAAAACAATAGATTTTTTTATGGTCTTTTGATCTATATTCATTTCTCAACCAACATAATTAAAACTGATTTTGTGTTCATTTATTTCATTGTGACCCTGCGCTGTGTGAATTGGCAGCTGCATTTTCTATGTAACAGTGACTACACTGAAAAAGTACTGTTGTGATTGTAAATTGTGTAGGGACAATAAGGAAAGGAACTCTCTAAATACAAATCTCTCCTACTATTTATTGGTACGCCTTGAAACTAAGTTTGAACTGAAGTACCATAGCGTAGAATATTTTATTCATTTTCAGGATCTGGGTTATTGATGGCTTAGCCAGCATTTATTGCCCATCCAGAATTGCCCTTGAGAAGATGGCAAAGAACTACTTCCTTGAACCTCTACAATCCTTCTGGTGAAGGCACATCCCTGGTGCTGTTGACTAGGGAGTATAATGATGTTAGACTTAGAACTGATGGAGGACCATTTATATATTCCCAAGTGAGGATGATGTACAACTTGAAGGGATACTTGCAAGAGGTGGTCTTCCTGTGTGCCTGCTGCCCTCGTCCCTCCTGATGGTAGAGGTTGTATTTGAGTAACCACAGCACTTTTTGTAGACAGTGTACACTATGCACTGGTGGTGGAGGGATTGTGCGTTTAGAATGGTAGATGGGGTGCCTATTATGTGGACTGCTTTGTCCTGGATGGTGTTGAGCTTCTTTTGAAATTTGAGAGCTGACCCATCCATCTATGCTCCTGATTTGTGCCTTGTAGATGCTGAAAAGGCTTTGGAGTGTCAGAAGCTGAGTCGTTTGCCACAGGATACCGAGCCCCTGGCCTGCTCTTTTAGTCATGATACTTATAAGGGCGGCACGGTAGTGTAGTGGTTAGCGTAACACTATTACAGCGCCAGTGACCCGTGTTCAATTCCCACTGCTGTCTGTGAGGAATTTGTACGTTCTCCCTGTGTCTGCGTAGGTTTCCTCTGGGTGCTCCGGTTTCCTCCCACATTCCAAAGATGTACGGGTTAGGAAGTTGTGGGCGTGCTATGTTGGTGCCAGAAGTGCGGCGACACTTGCGGGCTGCCCCCAGAACACTCTCCACAAAAGGTGCATTTCACTGTGTGTTTCAATGTACATGTCAATAATAAAGAAATCTTATCTTATCTTATGTGGCTGGTCCAGTTGAATTTCCAGTCAATAATAATTCTCAGGACATTGACAGTGAGGGATTTGCTAATGATATGGCCATTGAATGTCAAACGTAGATGTGGATGGTCACTGTTTGGCACTTTTGTGGTGTGAGTGTTACTTGCCACTTATCAGTCCATGCCTGAATGTCGTCTAGGTCTTGCTGCATTGCAGACATGGACTAATTCATTTGCTGAGGAGTTGCAATAGAATTGAACATTGTGAATCATCAGCAAACCCCCCACTTCTGAACTTCTGATGGAAGAAAGTTCATTGATGAAGCAACTGAAGATGGTTGGGCCTAGGAAACCGTCCTGGCGTTGGGATGATTGATCTTTGAAAACTACAATCACCTTCCTTTGTACAATGTATGACTTCAACCATAGTGCACAATGCTATATTTTTTCAGCTTGTGGTACTGGAAATCACTGTTTTCTGGAGGGAATTGCAATAGTGAGGTTGTTTGTTTACTCCAGAAATTCGACAGGGAACGTCCCAGCTGTGCGTCACACTTGTGTATTATAGTTCTGGCATTGGAGCAAGGCCAATGCAGACAATCGCCAAGCAATGCCAGCTTTCCAGGACTCACATATGAAATTCAGTCTCATTATTCCCTTGTTGGCATCTCAAAGACCTAGATTTTCAGATTGGTCCTTGCTCCACAGCTGCACAACTTAGAGGGCAACTCATGCTCACTTGCAGCCTCTGTGGTGTACTGCAGAATATTCTCAAGGCTGCCTGCTTTGCCTAGACCCCACTCCCAGACACCTCTGAGATTTCTGCTGATCTCCACTACCACTTCAACATTTGGAAACTTCTTATGCCTACACAATATTTCAGTGGGTGTTGCTGAGAGATTTGAGTCTGCAGGACAGAGTTGTGAGGGCTTCAAGCATTGTTGTGACCCATGGTTGGGAAGGAGGAGGCAAAGAGGATTTCAGCAAGTTTCCTCAGGGTTTACAAGGATCCACACTCCTGTATAGACTTCTCCAAGGATCAGGCTCAATGAAACATAAAATTTATCTAAACTGCAGTGACAGACGTCAGTGATCTTAACTATGGTCTTGCACTCATGACTCTGATGGTGAAGATCAGGGTCATCCTCTCACTCAGCTTCCTAATCTTAGGAGCTTTACAGGTAATTGTGACTGGCCTACATGATGTCCCACAGTTAGGTACTCACTGCAGTCTTACTGGGGCCATTAGCTCTTTATACCCAAGGAAAAATAGCTTCCGCTGCTTTTCCCTTAGTGCAGAAGCTGACAGGGCATTGTTACCATGGTCAGCTACACTCATATAGTATTTTGGGGTTTATTTCACTCCCTTAGTGTTCAGGTCATGGTCAACAATAAGAAGAACTTTTTATAGTCAGTGCCAGGTACACTGCGGGCTTGGATGGCTCCTTCATTTGCAGGGAGCTACAACTCCTAATGTCCTTCAGTTGCCACACTGCCCATGTGGATGGAAATTAAGGTATAAAGGGGTATCTCCTCCTCCTCTGCCTTCTGACTCCTGTGTGTTGTCCAGCCTCTGCCTCCATAATGAGACCCATGGCAGAAGAAACTTGGTTGAAACTACTATCAGCCTCCTTATGATGAGATTTCATGGTCTGTACAACTTTCAATATCATCACATTGTACCTCCAGGGAATCAAAATACCTGTTCTGTGTAACAGACTCAGAGTGGAAGTGATATTGCCCTGGCTCCACTGGTCTTCTTTGAGGTGGATTCCTCTGTGCTCTCTGTCATCTCACGTATACAATCTGACAAGATGCAGAATGCAGCAAGCCACTCGCTTTCCCCTGGTCCCATCTGATTCCTGCAGAGCACTACTTCGGAAACATTTAGGAATTAGAATCAGGTTCATTTTCACCGACATATGTCGTGAAATCTGTTGTTTTGCTGCAGCAGTACAGTGTAAGACGTAAAAATGACTATAAGTTACAAAATAAACAAGTAGTGCAAAAGAGAAATAACAAGGTAGTGATCATGGGTTCATGGACCATTCGGAAATCTGATGGCGGAGGGGAAGAAGCTGTTGAGTGTGGGTCTTCAGGCTCCTGGACCTCCTCCCCGATGGTAGTGATGTGAAGAGGACATGTCCCCGATGGTGAAGGTCCTGAATGATGGATGCCAGCTTCTTGAGACACCGCTTCTTTAAGATGTCCTCCATGGCAGGGAGAGTCATACTCAGGACAGAGTTGGCTCAGACTCCAGCCTTCTGCAGCCTCTTTTGGTCCTGTGCATTGGAGCCTTCATACCAGGCGGTGATGCAATCAGTCAGAATGCTCTCGATTGTACATCTGTAGAAATTTATAAGAGTCTTCGATGCCGTACCAAATCTCCTCAAACTCCTAATGAAGTAGAGCCACTGACGTGCCTTCTTCGTGATAGCATCAATGTGTAGGGCCCAAGATAGATCCTCTGAGATGTTGATGCCCAGGAACTTGAAGCTGTTCACCCTTTCCACCGCTGATCCCTCAATGAGGACTGGTGTGTGTTCTCCCGACTTCCGCTTCCTGAAGTCCACAATCAATTCCTTGGTCTTGCTGATGTTGAGTACAAGGTTGTTGTTGCAACAACAACCTCACACTCAATGTAGACTCAAGTAGAGTTGTACAGTAAACAAACAGGCCCCTTGGCCTATCATGCCTGCACCAACCATCAAATACCTCTCGATATTAATCCCATTTACCAGCACTTTGTCTGCAGCCTTCTATACAGTGGCAATTTAAGTGTCTGTCTACTACTTAGTAAATGTTGTGAGAGTACCTGCCTCCACCACTGACTCAGGTAGTGTGTTCCAGATTCCAACCACCACCATTGAAAAAGTTCCTCTTCAGATCCCCCATAACTTAAAACTGTACCCTCTAGCTTTAGGTACTTCTACTATGGGGAAAAGTTTCCAGCTATCTACCCTTCCTGTGCCCTTCGTAGCTTTGTGTGCCTCTATCTGCTGCCCTTCAGCTCCAAGAAAAATAAATCCAGCCTTTCCAGTCTTTCCTCATCATTGAAGTGCTCCATCCCAGGCAACATCTCCTCTGCATCCTCTCCAGTGCAATCACATCCTTCCGAAATACAGTATTCCACATGTGGCCCAACAAATGTTTTATAAAATTGTACTATAACCTCCCTGTTCTTATAACCTATGCCTTGGCTAATGTACCTTCTTCACCACCTGATCCACCTGTGCTGCCAACTTCAGAGACTCTCGGACTGGTACACTGAAGTCAATCTGCTCTCGATAATCCCTCAAGCCCTGCCATTCATTTTGTGTGTCCTACTCTTCTTTGTCTTCCCAAAGTGCATCACCTCATTCTTATCAGGATTAAATTCCATTTCCAATTTCTCTCCCCATTTTACGAATTGATCAAGGACTGCACCCTACGATTGTTCCCCTCACTATCAAGAAAACAACCAATTTTCATGTCATCTTCCAACTTACTAATCAAACCTTCAAGAATGAATGCATGGATCAAAGAGCAAGGGTCCCTGCATTGACCCCTGTGGTACACCACTGATCACAGGTTTCCAATCACAAAAGCAAACCTCCACCATCATCCTCTCCCTCCTAGCACCAAGCCAATGCTGGATCCAATTTGTCAACTTGCCCAAGATTCCATGGACTCTAACCCTTTGGATCAGCCTTCCATGTGGGATGTTGAAGGCCTTACTGAAGTCCACATGGACTGCAGCAACTGAATTGCCCTCATCAATAAAGTTTGTTAGCTCTTCCAGAAATTCAATCAAATTGGTCAGATAAGATCTCTACCTAACAAATCAGTGCTGACTGCCCTTGATTAATCCCTGCCTTTACAAGTGTAGATTAATCCTATCCTTCAGGATTTTTCCCACCAACTTCCCTGTCACTGATGGGCAGGAATAGGCCACCTGGCGCTTCGAGCCTGTTCCGCCATTCATCAGCTGAGGCTGATCTTCTAGCTGAGTGGCGTTTTCCTGCACCAGCAGTAAGTTTTCGCACATTATATTCCATTTTCCATGTTCCTGCCTACTCACTTAGCTTGCCTTCATCCCCTTAAAATTTCTTAAAGTTTCTCCTCCCCACTCATCATCCCACTTAATGTTGTATCATTAGCAAATTTGAAAATATGACATTTGGTCTCCTCAGCTGATGAAATTTGTGAATAACACAGATCATTGTGGTAGCCCACCAGTTACAGTCTATCAACCTTAGAAAGACCTATGTATCCCCATCCTATGCTTAACCAACTCTTAGTCCACACCATTGTATTACTCTGTTTCACCCTCCATAGATGCTCCCTGACCAACATTTTCTGATTTTATTTCACCTTGATGTAACTTTTTCCCACTTTGCTCCATGTTTCTTGGTGTGTTGCTGCTCTTGGTGTGAGGTGACCTCCACCACCATCTCCTGCCAGGTATGCCTGGCTGTTACCCCAGACAGCCTCCTGGTCCTCCTGGCACAAGGGAACTCTCCCCTCCACTAAAATATTGAGCCTTTATTCAGTAAGTCTGGAGGTTAGTTCCTCTCCTCTCCATTTGCCAGGTTTAACATGACACCAATTGTCACAAGCAGTGTGAGTTGCACAGGTCCCTTTAAAGACTGTAACTGAGGTATAAGTGCAGGAAATTACATTGGATGCACTTTACAGGGTGTCATAGAGTTATAGAGTGGTACTGCACAGAACAGGCCCTTTAGCCCACCATGAACCACCCATTTACACTAATCCTACATTAATCACTTTTATTTAATACATTCTTATCAACTCTACCAAAGTCTACCATTCTACCAAGTCTACCACTTCTTTTCAATATAAATTCTTATCAACTCCCCCACAGTCTACCGCTCACCTATACACTAAGGGCAACTTACAGTGGCTGATTAACCTACCAAACCGCACTTCTTTGGGATGTGGAAGGAAACCAGAGCACCCAGGGAAACACGTGCAATCACAGGGAGAATCTGCAGACTCCACAGAGACAACATCCGAGGTCGGGATTGAATCTGAGACTCTGGCGCTGTGAGGAGGCGACGCTACTAGCTGCACCACTGTGCTGACCCACATGTACAAAAGGGCATGCAAGTTTGAAAACAAGGCAGAGTTTGGCAAAAGACTGCATCTGTGCTGTTGCACGAGGGTTGTGCAAGCACCATGATTTACCATATTTTAACACCCTGAGATTCTGGAGCAAATAAATTTCTAAGCTCACATCCGAATGAGTAGTGCTTTGTTAGACAAAACCTTGTGCGACTCAGTTGTACTAATATAAATTAGGTATCTTTTGGGCCAGACATACAACTTGAAGAATGTGTCAGGAAACATTGATTCAGCATTGAATGATATTGCTGTTAAATTTTCTTTGTGACTCTCAGGCAAATGGATTCTCAGACCCTGGGCCATTTTACATCCATCACTGGCACCCGAAGCTGTCTTCTTGAAAGTGCAAGCTCAAATCCTGTGACCATCCTTCCCAAGCTGGGCTTTGGATCAATTGTCCACTATCACCCTGAAGCTTGCTTCATTTGTATTATGTTCACCTCAGAATTAGAGGTCATACATAGGTACAAACCTCAGCATGAGCATTGAGCAAATGACCTGCATGGTCGGAATTGTCTTACGGTAAAAATTTACGTTTTATTTCTGTTAAAAGCTCTGCTTTTTCTTTCCTTTCAAAATGGCTGCTGCGCTACATCAGGGATTCAAAACAGCAGCTGGACTGAGCTAGACCTGGGAGTAAGGCTGGTTGCCTTTGATCAGAAATTAGTTAACTTACAGGTGATTGAAGCCAAGTGTGAATTGAATTTGTCTAACGTCTAATGTGGGGTGTATTGAGATGAATAACCAAATTTGATGATAAATGCTTACCATGATTATATAATCCATATCTGTGGATTGTCATACAGCCCATAGATTACACCCTGCATTAAGATGGAGAGGCTTTATTGAGTGAATCTCTTTAAGGGTATGACTGAGGAGACCAATTATACTCCCGTGGCATAATAGTCATAGTTGGGAAGCCTCCACAAAACATTACAAGATAATGTAAAGGGGAGGAAATACATGGAGTCTGTGCTTTGGAAAGCTAATGTAAATAATATTGCAGCAGATGGCCTGGAAAATTACATTAACCCTCTCATAATCTTAAAGCAGGAAAGAGAGGTAGAAGATACAGGAGCCTGAGGGCACATACCACCAGGTTTAAGGACAGCTTCTACCCCACTGTGATAAGACTATTGCATGGTTCCCTTATACGATGAGATGGACTCTGACCTCACAATCTACCTTGTTGTGACCTTGCACCTTATTGTCTTCCTGCACTGCACTTTCTCTGTAGCTGTGACACTTTACTCTGTACTGTTGTTGTTCTTACCTGTACTACCTCAATGCACTTTGTACTAACTCAATGTAACTGCACTGTGTAATGAATTGACCTGTACGATCTATATGCAAGACAAGTTTTTCACTGTACCTTGGTACAAGTGACAATAATAAACCAATACCAATACCAGGTAGAGCGACAGAGAAAACTCCAGAGGGAATTACAGAGCTTGGGGCCGTAGTATTGAAAGCATGACCACCAGTGGTGAAGTGATAGAATTCAAGGATGTGCAGGAGGTTCCATTCCTGGGATGACCCTTGGTCAAATGTATTATTTGCTTTGGGTCACCTCCAGTCCATTTCCTCTCCCTTGCATTGTACATGTCTTTCTCCAAGGGAACAAGTCAGCAGACCCATAAGTAAGTCCTGGTGGATACAGTGCATCTGGTGAGGGTGTCTATCAACGGATGTGTTGAATTGCATTATCAATTAATGAGAGGCATAGACAGAGTAGACAGCCGATATCTTTTTCCCAGGGTTAAAATGTCTAATATTAGAAGGGATGAATTTAAGGTGAGAGGGGGAAAGTTCAAAGGAGATGTGTGGGGCAAGTTTTTTACACAGAGAATGGTGGGTGTCAGTAATGTGCTGCCAGGGAAGGTGATGGAGGCAAATATGATGGATGCATTTAACAGACTCTTAGATAGGCACATGAATATGCAGAGAATGGAAGGATATGGACTATGTGCAGGCAGAAGGGATTGGGTGTCATTAGCTTAAATAGTTCAGCGCATCGTGAGCCAAAGAGCCTGTTCCTGTGCTGTACTGTTCTATGTTCTACTAGGACCGGGATAAGCATTAATGCTGAGGTGAGTATCAGAGGTGGGGAGATGACGAAATATAGGGAGTGAAGACTGGGTCCTGCTGCATGTGAGGAGTGATGTGATAAAGAACTCTTAGCAATCAAAATGAAAGTGGTTTAAAGGAGAGTGTGGCTGAACTCACCTTTCTTGGCCCTATAAGGTCAGTTAACACTGCATTCTGATTGATTGGGACACAACGTCACTGACTACCTTGGACTGTAATTTCACCACGAAATCACAAGATCATGACTGCTGCCCATGCTATGCATTCTGTTATCCATTCCCATTTGAAAACGGTCCCTTTAAACACAGCTGAGGTGGTGCCATGCCCTCGTTGGAGACATGTAATCAGAAAGTCGAAATTAATTGATTCAATTGAGTTGAGATTGCAGATTTCAACCCAATCGGGCCACCTCTGACCTTCTCTCATGCAGTTCCACGCAGGTCTGCACAGAAGCTGCCTTCAGATAAATACTGGGGCCGTAGTGTCACATTCTATGTTTGAATGGGAGCTAATTTGGATTCAGGACAAACAGTTTGTCTAACACAGCAATCCACAGCATGCTTCATGTCAATGTGTGAACTCTGGCATGTTAATAGTCAGCTCATCCATCACAATCTAGCACCACATGCGCCCACAGGAGAAATCACAACTTCTAATCGTAAACCAGTACAATTCACCCCTTCGCTGTTACAACTAACAATCCTGTTGGTGTCAAACATGGCAAGCTGATGATTTGTGCAGGAAGAGTTGTGTATTGTTGAAATAAAGTAACGGGTTGGCTAGCAGCAATTAAAACACATCTCTAAGGAAAGAACAGGTTTCTATATTGTCACTCAAGTGTTTAGGTTGATTGTAACATTGATTTCACAGTTGAGTTTTCCATGCTCATTAATGTTTCAACAGAAGTCCAATGCAATTATTTCAATGCCACATATTCCTACAACTTAATTATTGTGCTTGGTTAGTTCATTCTGAAACTGTCTGCAGGACCGGACTTTTTAGGCTTTCCCCAAACCATTATGGTAATAAGGCCAATTATAAACTTCCAGTTATCCTATCGCAAAGAGCACAAGAGATTCTATGTTTCTGACCAACATACAACTTGTATCCAACATTCCTAAGAATCTGGTCATTACTTAATTGTAATTTGTGAGCTGTTGCTCTGCACAATTGTCTGCCTCATTTCCTACATTTTTACAATAACTCCACTTCAAAGAGTGCTTCTTTAGTAGCGGGGCATTCTGATATCCTGAAAGATCTTTCCTCGTTGGCAATATTTGGGCATTCTTAATTATTGTGTTCTAAAGCCTGTAACACAGAAGTTAACATTTGAAAATCAATTATATCATAATGAGAACTAATCTCCTGGCAACTCTGTTCTTTGGATTGATTCTTCAATAATGTAGGCTAATTTTTCAATGCTTCAAGTAAGGCAGATTTTAAGCACATTGCTCACCAGGTTTTCCAAGGATCTCACTCCCTCCATCTGGGCAGCTTTGGGGAAACCAGCGTTAGTATTGGCAATAAGTCAGCTCCGATTTGCCTTTGCAGTTACAGCCAATCAAGTCTTCAATCTGGATGACGTGACTGGGTTGGATCTGAAAATTTTGTCCAAGTTCCACAGGCCAGGGTCTTGTACCTTCAGTGTGTCAACTCAGAGATAAGGGCTCATGCAAATTGCATAGGATAGTAATACAATCATACAATTAGTGCCTGGCTTTCCAGATGGAAGAATTTCTTACTCAGCTTTGTGTTTGAATTTACCCATGGCACCAAAATGATGAGGTGGGTGTTGTCTTTAAACATAAACATTTTGATGGTTCATAGCCTCATTGCTCCCTCTCCCTGTAACCCTCTGTAACCTGACAACTCTCTGACAGATTTTTGTGCTCCTCCTGTTCAGGCTCTTTCATATTCCCCTCGATTTTTATTGCTCCACCATTAGAACCCCTGCCTTCAACTGCCAAGTCCCTGAGCTCTACAAATCCTTCCCTTCACCTCGCTTCCCTTCCTTCTTCTTTTAAGAAGGAACAATGATCACATCCATCCGAACATTCCCTCAAGTGGCTTGTGTCAAGCTTTGTTTGAAAACATGTCAGGAGTCTCTGCTGGCCGTTGATGGAGTAACAGCTATTTGCTGCTGCTCCCACTTTATCTAACCTTTTCAACCCGACTTGAAATCCTTCCTTTTCACCCTTGGTAGTAAATTTAAATGTGCTTTTATTTTACTATGAATGCAAGGGGTGCTATGAATATAAGGCTATGAAAACCACTAAGGAAGATGTTCCTCCTGTAACTCTGGAAGCTATTTTCGAGTAGCTTCAACAACTTAATGCTAAACTCGATTCCTTCCAAAGAAGGCTGGAAGATCATGAAGGACGAATTGAAGTGAACGAAGCCTCCCTTTTGGTTTTGGATGGGAAAATTGACGACTTACAGAACCTTTGTGAAAAACAAGCCAAAGACAACGAAAGGCTGAAGATTATTGATTTAGAAAACAAGAGTAGAAGATCCAATCTTTGAATTCCAGGATTACCAGAAAAGACTGAAGGTAATCAACCTATGGAATTCTTTGCAAAGTTTTTGGCTCAGTTATTCCCTGGTATTCTAGAATCTTTGCCTAAGATTGCACAGAATACCTTTTTTCAAACCTCCTACGCAAGTTAAACCCAGATCAATTATCATCTCTCTCCATGACTTTCAAACTAAGGAGCTTCTAATTCAGGAGGCATGTAGTATAGGAATGATTAATTACCAAGATTGTCAAATTAGAATCATTGAAGGTTACTCACCAGAAGTTATGAAGGAATGGGTTAAATTCAAAAAGGTTATGTTGGATCTGTATCAGAAAAGGTATAAGCCGTCACTTCGATTCCCGGCAAGACTCAGGATCATACTTAAAAACGGCTCGCAAAAATGGTTTCGATCCTTGGAAGAAGCCCAGATTTTTCTGGAAACTCCTACTGAATGATTTCATATTCCTCGTTATGAACAATTTCTGTTTTCTATTTTTTTTTCTTTCGGTTTCTTTTCTAGTAATCACTTACTAATACTTGGGATGATTATGTTTCTTTGATTTTTTTTTTGTTTTGTTCTTTTTTTTAATCTTTTTTTCAATATAGCTTGAAATAAGAAAAAAGCAACATATAAAGTTGCATTGAACTAAGAACACTTGTTTTTTACATTTGTAACTATGGTTTCTTTGTCTATCTCATTGTTATGTCTGGGGTGGAATTTTAATAACCTTGAAGTTATTGAGCAGAGATAATTTGGGGTTATGCTGTCTTTAGCTAGGTGCCAGCTGTTTTTTAGCTGGATTGTTTTCTTTGGGTGTTGGGAAGGGGGTGGGGGGTTTTCTTGGGAAGCTGTTCTGGGGCTGTCAGCCAAATCTGCTGCCCAGTTACCTTATCTGTAATTCTACTGTAGTACTTTTTACTGGTACTTTTCAATGGTTTGCTCATTATTCTTTTTTACCTACATTTAAATAATATTATAATGGATCCAGTTATTAATTTACTTAGTTTTAATGTGAAAGGCTTAAACCATCCTTTGAAGCGAAATAAGATTTTTGCCTATATTAAAAAACTTAAAGCCTCTATTATCTTTCTACAAGAAACTCATACTCGCAACTGTGATATTTTACGTTTTTTTAATCGATGGAATGGGTTCCACTTTTATTCTTCTTTTCAAAGTAAATCTAGAGGGGTTTCAATTCTTATAGATAAGACAGTTTCATTTGACCAACATAAGGCCATAACTGATACTAATGGTCGTTTCGTTATAATATCAGGGAAAATAAATAATAGACAAATGGTATTGGCTGATATTTATGCTCCAAATACGGATGACCCAGGATTTTTTGAACCATTTTTGTCATTCCTACCAGATTTGAACTTTTACTCTTTGGTGTTGGGAGGAGATTTTAATCTCTGGTTAGATCCCAAATTAGATAGGGCATCCACTAAATTAGCTGCTCCTAATAAATCAGCTTTATTTCTTCAATCATTTTTAATGAAAACTGGGGTCATTGACGCCTGGCGCTTTTTTGCATCCGGAGGATAAGGAATATTCCTTTTTCTCTCATGTTCACCATACATATTCCAGGATTGATTACTTTTTTATTGATAACAAAATGATTTCATCAGTTCAATCCTGTGACCATAAAGAGATTGCTCTTTCAGATCATGCTCCTGTGCTTCTATCTTTAAATTTCCCTGGGCTCCCTCAGACAAATAGATTTTGGCATTTTAACCTAACCTTGTTATCTGATAAAAAATTTTCAAATTTATGGAGAAACAAATTACTCTTTCTTTTAAAGGGAATTCATCAAAAGAGATTTCTAGTCTTATCGTTTGGGATACTTTCAAAGCCTTTATTAGAGGTCAAATTATTTCTTATACGGCAAGCATTAGGAAAAAAGCTAACAGAGGAAGAGCTGATCTAGTTGATCAACTGAAACTATTAGATCAAAAATATGCTTTGGATCCAGATCCGGCTTTATATGAAAGGCGAGTTGAAATTAAAACTAAATATGACCTTCTATTAACATATCCAATTGAAAGTCAACTTTTAAAAGATAAAAGTCAATTTTATATTCATGGAGATAAAACAGGCAAATTACTGGCTAACCAATTAAAAATCTCCGGAGCTAGACGGCAAATTAAAGAAATTTTGAAAACCAATGGCGAGAGGACAACTGATCTTTTAGAAATAAATGATACTTTTAGGGAATTCTATTCTAAACTTTACAGTTCTAATTTTCCTAAAGATAATACTGTAATGGATAATTTCTGTGACCAATTAAACATTCCTAGACTTTCCACTGAAAATCGAAAACCGTTGGATCAATCTATTACATACAAGGAAATCACCAAGGTTATGCGATCTTTACATTCTGGGAAGACTCCGGGTCCTGACGGATTTCCTGGAGAATTCTGTAAGGCCTTTTCCTCTTTGCTTATACCTCATTTATGTGCTGTCTTTTCGGATTTTTTTAAATTGGGTAGACTACCACAATCTTTTTATAAAGCCTCTATTTCACTTATTCTTAAGAAAAATAAGAACCCAACAGAATGTGCTTCGTACAGACCAATTTCACTACTTAATGTGGATGTTAAAATTTTATCTAAAGTTCTAGCTCGTAGATTGGAAAATATTTTACCTTCAATTATATCCGATGATCAGACTGGTTTTATTAAAAATCAATATTCTCATCTTAATATTCATTGTTTACTGCATAGTATCTATTCGTCCTCTAAGGAAATATCGGAATGTGTGATATCTCTAGATGCTGAGAAGGCTTTTGATTGGATTGAATGGAATTACTTATTTAAAACCTTAGAGAAATTTAATTTTGGGCCCGATTTTATCCAATGGATTAAATTACTTTATTTATCCCCTTCTGCTCGAGTTCTTACTAATGTTCGCGACGCTATTACAGCGCCAACAATCGGGATTCGATTCCCATCGCTGTCTGTAAGGAGTTTGTACGTTCTCCTGTGTCTGCGTGGGTTTCTGCCAAGCGCTCCGGTTTCCTCCCACATTCTAAAGACGTACGGGTAGGTTAATTTGGGGTTTAAAATGGGCGGCGTGGACTCATTGGGCCAAAAGGGCCTGTTACCATGCTGTAAGTAAAATTTAAAATTTAAATCTTTTAAACTTCAACGTGGAACCAGACAGGGATGTCCTTTGAGCCCTTTGCTCTTTGATTTGACCTTAGAACCTTTAGCTATTTCTCTCCGAGAATCTAGAGATATCGTTGGTATCTCCAGAACAGGTATCAACCATAAAGTTTCTTTATATGCTGATGATCTATTACTTTTTATATCTAACGTTGAAGCCTTGTTACCTCCTATGCTTTCTTTACTTTCTCGCCTTAGGCATTTTTCAGGCCACAAATTGAACATATACAAGAGTGAACTTTTTCCTCTGAATAACCTGGTACCATTTGATATTAACATTCCTTTCAAAATTGTAAGAAATCATTTTACCTATCTGGGGGTGTCAATTACTAAAAATTATAAGCATTTATTTAAAGAAATTTTTTTCACCTTACTGCACTATGTGAAAAAGGTTTTATCAAGTTAGTGTCCCCTTTCTATATCATTGATTGGCCGAATTAATGTTATTAAAATGAATACTTTACCTAAATTTATATATCTATTTCAGGCTTTACCTGTTTTTATTCCTAAATCTTTCTTTGACTCTCTTGAGTCAATTATATCTTCCTACATATGGAATAATAAACATCCTAGACTAAATAAAATTCACCTTCAGAAGGTTAAAAAGAACGGAGGTTTAGCCTTACCTAATTTTAGATTTTATTACTGGGCAGTAAATATATGAAATCTTACATCTTGGTTACATTACATTAATCAAGAGTCTTGTCCAGTATGGGTCTCCTTGGAAATTAACTCTGTTAAAAAATTTTCGATTATCTCTTTGCTTGGTTCTCCACCTCCAATATCATTAAATAAACTAACAGATAATTTAGTAGTTAAACACGCTTTGAGGATTTGGTTACAATTTAGAAAATATTTTGGCTTAATGAGTTTTTCTTTGTCCAGTCCCATTTTCTTCAATTACTTTTTTAAACCTTCTATGACTAATGTAGTTTTTAAAGAGTGGGACAAATTAGGTATTACTTGTTTTCCAGATCTGTTTGTTGGAGGAAACCTTTCTTCGTTTGAACAATTGTCTGCCAAGTATAATTTACCAAAAACTCACTTTTTTAGATATTTACAAATTAGAGATTTTCTTCGATCTCAATTATATTCTTTTCCTTTGAGTCCTGATAAGAATTTATTAGATGTAATTTTTAATCTGGAACCCTTTCAGGATGGCTCAATATCTAATATTTATGACAGATTACTAGGAATGAGTAAGGTGCCACTAGATAAAATTAAAAACGCTTGGGAACAAGATTCGCAGATGTCAATTTCTGAGAAAACTTGGAAGGAAATTTTCAAGTTGGCTAATACTTCGTCATTATGTGCTCATCATTCTCTCCTTCAATTTAAAGTAGTCCATAGAGCTCACTCGTCTAAAGATAAACTCTCCTGTTTTTATTCCGATATATCTCCTTACTGTGACAAACGCAATAACAGAGTGGCTTCTTTAATTCACATGTTTTGGATGTGTCAGAGCCTTAAAAAATATTGGACAGAGGTCTTTCATACTTTTTCTGTACTTTTCAAAGTAAATTTTAAACTTAATCCTTTGACTGCTCTATTTGGGATCATTGGAGAAAAAGATGTAACTTTGAAGGCTTCTGATTTACATATTCTGGCTTTTATTTCTCTTATAGCCAAGAGAGCTGTATTGCTTAAATGGAAGGAAGTCACTCCGCCTACTCATGCTCAATGGTTACAGGATGTCATGTCATACTTGAATCTAGAGAAGATTTGCTGTTCAGTTTTTGAATCTAACCTAGACTTTCAAACCCTGTGGGGACCTTTTTTGAATTATTTTCAAATCTCTGATTTGGGGACTAAAACGCAGATATTGGCTGACACTGTTACATTTTTAAAGGTTTTTCCTTGTTTTTTCCATCAAACAGCTTCGGGTTTTGGTAGTGGGAGTAGATCTTTTTTATAATAAAATATTTCAATGTTTTCTTCTTTTATTAACTAACTACTATATGTGATTATTAAGTTAGAGTATTATAATCTTAAGTATGATCTAACACAATGTATTCAGTAGTATTTTTACTCTTTTTCTTGATGCATGTACTCTGTATTTTTTTCATGGATCCAATAAAAATATTGTAAAAAGAAAAAGAGAACATGTCTGTGAAGCACCTTGGGAGATTGAACCACATTCAGGATGCCATATAATTGCAAGTCATTTTTGATTAACACCAGACTTAGTTTTACAAATATTTATACACCTAATTAACCACTGCAACTGTTCATATCAGGCTCCTGGATTTTCAAACGAATTAAAACCAAAGAAGATATTACTAATGTAAGAAAGAAACATTATTTTGGACCATGTAATCATTGGAGGGTTTAATGCTTTCCTGTAGTTCCAATTTCAGTTTTATCCTGTGCCATGACATTTCACAAGAGGCAGTGTTTGTTTGAAAACAAAACAAAAAATTAAATCTGGAGACATTCAGAGAACAGCATATAAATAATAGTTTTCATACCCAAATATTGGTTGTTTTCCCTAGAATTTCAAGGTTGCCTGGAGCCTCCAGGAAGTGTAAGTTAATTTCCCAGACACCACAGGCAGCAGAAAGTGGTGGGAAATCATATGGGCATTAAAAAAAAGTGTGTGTATTTTATTTCATTTTCTCTGACCACATTCATTTATTAGTTATAAAAAATGCAAAAGGTCCAAGAGAGGTCTGTGTGACTGACACTGAAGAATCATCCTAATATGTAATAAAGGGTTTGTTTGCTTTTTGTCTGCCTAGAGAGAGCAGGACATGAGTGGTGGAAGCATGAGTGTGGGACTGCTGAAGGTCAGATAAAACCCACTGGCTCCAGAGCTGGGAACCAGGGGGATTAGTCTCAGGATAAGAAGTTGGCCACTTTGCACTGAATGGAAGGGATATGCCTTCCCTCCGAGCAGAGGAAGTATTTGGAATTCCCTATCCCTGGGATCGAGTTAGATGCTCAGTTGTTGAGTGAAACATCCAGGCTTAGAAAAATAGATTTTTCAAATTTTGTTTTACTGATAGAACTCTGTGCAAACAATGCAGGATTTGCATGTTTCTTTCAGGATGTCTTAAGTAGCTTTTAAAACACATGTATCAATTACTGCCTCAAGAAGGCAACATCCATCATCAAAGATCCCTACCATCTGGGCCATGCCATCTTCTCACAGCTACCATTGAGCAGGAGGTATAGAAGCCTGAAGCCCCCACACCACCAGGTTCAAGAACAGCTACTTCCCTTCAACCATTTGATTCTTGAATCAACCTGCACAACCCTAATCACTACCCCAGTATAGCAAGACGATGACAATTTTGAACACTTGTGCACTCCAATGGGCTGCTTTTTTTTGTTCTAATCGTGTTCTTTCTTGTAAAAATTATGTATAATTTATAATTAATTGGTGTTTTTCTAGTGAATGGTGTATGTCTGATGCTATGTGCCTGTAATGCTGCTGCAAGTAAGTTTTTCATTAGACCTGTGCATACATGTACTTGTGCATATGACATTAAACTCGACTTTGACTTTGACCATTCCCACTTGTCATTGGAGTCAGCCCATGAATGGCTGCCACTGGAATGATCCCATCAGTCCGATTCTGTGCCCCCCACCCCCCCCTTAATTCCTTGTAGCCTTGCAACATTATTCTCTCACACGATCATCTACTCCTCTTTTTGATTCTTTTGCAATTTACCTGCCCTGAGACGTAGCTTATGGTAACCAAATGACCCACTTGCACATCCTTGGGAGGAAACCAAAGCAGCTGGTTACAGGGAGAATGTGCAGTCTCTATTAGACTGCACCTGAGGTCAGGAGAGATGAGGAAGCAGCACTACCCGCTGCACCACCATCACGATGGTGGAAACAAGTGGAGTAAATGCAGGTGGATGTGGGCAATAAAAATCCAAAGGAGTGTGCAATTAAGTTAAAGGAAGTAAAGGCTTTACTGAAGTTTTTCAGTCTTTGGACTATCACTCAGCAGAAATTGTCTCCAATATTCAACCAAGGCAACCAATAACCTTGGTAAACCAATGGGATAGGGGCATTTCTGGTGCTAAACCCACTTCCTGAGAGCTTGCAAAGTCAGCTCAATTCATCTCCTATATGTGTTTCAATCAAACATCAGAATGAATGAGACTTAAAGTTGATCCATGTTATTGATTCATTTTCATTTATTAACAAAATTTAACCAATTTTAACAAGTAGCAAATTAAAATAAATTTAAAATAAGTAAATCAAATTCCCAACCAAACCAAACCGAGCAAACTCACCAACTTTTATCGATGAACCATGGATAGCATCCTATCTGGATGCATCACAGCTTGGTATGGCGACTGCTCCACTTGGGACCGCAAGAAACTGCAGAGAGTTATGGACACAGCCCAGCACATCACAGAAACCAGCCTCCCCCCTATGGAATCTGTCTATGCTTCTCGCTGCCTCAGTAGAGCAGCCAGCATAATCAAAGATTCCACCGACCCCAGAATTCTCTCTACTCCCCTCTCCCATCAGGCAGAAGATACAAAAGCCTGAAAGCACGTACCACCAGGCTCAAGGACAGCTTCTATCCCACTGTTATAAGACTATTGAACGGTTCCCTAGTACGGTCAAATGGACTCTTGACCTCACAATCTACCTCATTATGACCTTGCACCTTATTGTCTACCTGCACTGCACTTTCTCTGTAGCAGTGACACTCTATTCTGCATTCTGTATTGCTTTACCTTCCACTACCTCAATGCACTGTGTAATGAATGGATCTGTATGAACGGTATGCAAGACAAGTTTTTCACTGTGCCTCGGTACAAGTGACAATGATAAACCAATTCCAAACCAATTCCAATTACATAAGAAAGGAAAAATTCAAGCCCTGTTATAGTGAGAACTAAGAATTATTGTATTGAACTGAAAGGAATCAGGAGATAGGGACAAAATATAAGACAGTGGACGAGATGGTGAAACATGATCAAGGTACCTTATTACATCCGCCTGCTTCTCCCTCCTACGTTTGCCTTCAGTTTCTTTGATGAAACAAATTACAACAGGACTCAGCTGTGCCACTAAGTAGAGCACTTCGCTTTGGGGTGTAGAAGAAAAATCCAGTCAAGATGATGAAGATTGTGTTGTTATGGGAAGAGCTAATCCTGGGATCCCAGAGTAATGATGGAGAGTGCTACAGACCAGATATTTCCACTGTCCCCGCAGCAAAAGGAAAAACTGAATACAATATGAAAAGCAGCAAATTGGTCCTCTCAACTCATCCCCGAGATGTAGTACATTTTACAGTGTGATGCCAGTTTATTGATGGTAACTCTTTGCAATGTTGTCTCAAGTTATATGCTCAAAAAGAAATCTTTTTTTCCCTGAATATTGCTGATTCATGAGTGAGGTTTGAAATGTGCTCCAAGTTTTCAATCGTGACAGAGCTTTGATCTTCTCTTTGGCCTGACAAGGCTTTTTTTGATCTTAAAAATAAACTTCTTGCTTCAAAACTGTATACAAGAAATACAAAATCATACATGGCTTTCTTTAAGTCTATAGCCTTGTCCAGTCCATACATTCATAGTGTTGTCATGTTAGTACATTCATCAAGTTATTGCATTGTGTGTCCAAAGCACCAATGACCAGTCATGTGGCCTCTTTGAACAATACACACTTCAGGTGTTCTTGGGGCTGTATACACAGGATCCAGTTTCTCAGTGTTCAGTGTCAGCAGAACCTTAGATTGCCGCCTTTCCCCACAGAACCTTTGTGTTGGCTGCACCTCAGCACGTGCTCCTGAAGCCTGAAGTGTGCCTGCCAGTGGCATTCACTTCCAGACATCCCATTGTACTAGAAGACCAATAAGTTTTGGGCAGACCAAAGTGCATCTTTCACAGAGCTGATGATCTTTCAGCAGCACTTGATGTTTGCTCATGTGCATCCATGGGAACAGCCTGTAGATCAGTGCTGAATGACAACAGCTGGAAGGAATAAAGGAAACAAACTCATCTGGTACATACTTGGCTTTTATTCACTTTAGTTAAGCAAACATTTTGAATACTACTGGTGTGTTGACAGTAAAAAGCACTGAAGAAGTGCAATAAGCAACAAAAGAATAACTTCACTGGATCCTCAGTTTCCCTCTTGAGGGAAAAAATGCACAAATTTTTCTTGGTTATAAAGAATAAAAAGAGAAAGAATTTCACCGCTAGAGAAGTAGCTTTGATATGAAGTCACTTTTGCAGTGCAGGAAACACAGCAGCCAGTTGCTCAAGATTCTGCTATGCAGAGACAGAGAGACAAAGACAGAGACAGAGAATGTGATTAAAATGGTGCAAGATTAAAAGGGTGCAGGACCAGAGGGATCAGTCGGTTCATGCACACAAGTCTCTGAAGATGGCAGAAAAGCTGAAAAAATTCGCATGGGAACCTTAACTTCATTATAAGTTCAACCTCCAGGAAATCTTGATAAACTATTAGCCTCAGCTGGAGCACTGTGTTCACCTCTGGGCAGGACTCATTAGGAATGATGCCAGAATCTCAGAGAGAATGAAGAGGAGATTCACTAGAGTGGTTCCAGAGATGAGGATCATCCCCTGCCACCATAGTTCCCCCTCCTTCATTTCCACTTACACAGTCTTCTCCCATCCCTGACACTCTCTCCTGATTTCCTCCACCATCATCATGGCCTGGGAGCGTGGAGGCCAGGATTCTTCCACAGAAATAAATATTTTCATATAAATGTTGGGACTGATAGAGAAGAGCAACTGGATTACTGCATGGAAAAATACCTTCTTTATTTTAGGTGATGATGTACTTAAGAAAATCTTTGTGTATCCCTCTGTACTCCAGCCAGTCATATCACTGGGACTCCTCATCATAATCCCAGACTTTTCTAAGTTTCGAAGAACCTTTGAAGTTTCATTTAATTAAAGATTAAAGGAAAAAAATCTGCAAAGGTCGGCCCTCCAGATCCTACTGCATGCTGGCAGCATTTCAAGATCTGGATGGTTCAGCTGGGACCGGGGATTGAGATCAGGGGAGGAACATTGGGGACGATGGCAGAAATGGTGGGAGAGGGTTACCTCATTCCTGGTTCCACGTCTGAGAACCTCCTCTGGTGGAGAAGGTGCATTTGCTAAGATCCACTCTCTTGCCATCTCTCTCTCAAGCTAAAGAACCTATTTTTTTAGCTGAAAATCTGATGGCTTCACCCGTCTTTGTCCCCACCTCTCTCTTTTCCTTTTTCCAAACCTCCCTATCCCGTCTCTTCCTGTCTCATTCCCTTTACGTCATCTTCACATATCCCTCTCTTCCGACATCATTCTCTCTCTCTCTCTCTCTCTCTCTCCCCCCCCCCTCTCTTTCTGCACCCCAGGTGCTATTGATGTCAGTCTGCCATGAGGATTATGCCTTTGAGAGTCCTCAATCTCTTCTGAGTGCTGCACAGTAAGGTGCTGGGAACTGCCTTACTCAGCTCCCTCCAGGAACCACACAGGCTGTGGTGGAAACCATGCTGATGATGCTGGACAATGGTTTTTTTTTGCCCAAATTCCTCACCTTTTTGGGGATGACCCGATTTAGTACCAGAGCCACACACAACGCTGCATCAGAGCACGAGAAAGGGCAAAGTCCAGTTTCCAGGCATGTATCCTTTGTATTCAGCAGTGAGAACTCGTATTTATAAAACTTAGTGAAACACTCCAAGGTGTTGCACAGGAACTTCACTCCAAACATTTTCATTCCAGTCGGTTATCTCTGCTGGCAGGTTGTGTCAAGGAAATTGATCTTTCCTGGCAGAGGATGCTGCATTCCAGATAGAAATGTGTGACCTCTTGAAGTTTTATAATCCAAATGGCCATGTTTTGCATTTCAAAGGGGGCTCAGTCATTGAAGCTTATTGTTCTGAGCACCTAAAGGGCTCCATTTCATGTTGCAGCAAATATTAAGTAGCCTCACACCCCCTCATCTAATCACATCTCTTCTCTTTCATCTCCAGCTCCTGCGCGGGATAAAAATAATTCACTTATCAATTGGACCAATGTGAACTTGTGAGAAATAGTTCAGAGAATTTCTTTATCCTTATAGTATGAACAAAGATAAAAATAGTTTCTTTTTTGTTGCTGTATGAGGATAAAACGTGGACCTGTTTTCACAGTTATTTGGTGGTCTTAAAAACGTAAATTGTGTCACGTGTTCAGAATCCATGCAAGGCTAATGTCATGTTTTGCAGTGAATGTCTTGGACTTTTACAGTCAATTTCAGACCTTAGCTTCAGACTTTTTGTATCCCCACCAATCAATTTCATCATGATGAACGGCAGAGAAAGAGGCAGCTCATCCCTTCAGACCTACCCCATCTCTTTGAAAGAGGCTCTAATTAGTCTCTCTTCCTAGCTCTTTCACTATAGCACTGACAATGTTTCCTTTTCAAGTTTAAATGTGTCCAAAGTTAGTAGTGAACCTGCTTCAGCCATTATTACAGGTTAGAATGACTACTTCTAAACAGGTTTTTTTCATATATCTATTCTCAGATACCATTTGTGTCCAAAATTTGTATCCAATATGTTTTCAGTTCAGTATGAATTACATGTTCAGATGGATACTTGTTGCAGACAGTTAGAACATAGAACTTAGAACAGTACAGCACAAGAACAGGCCCTTCAACCCTTGATGTGGGTGTCAACCATGACGTCAATCCAAACCAATCCCATCTGCTTACACATGGTCTATATCCCCCCATTCCCTACATCTTCATGTGTCTGTCTAAGTATTTCATACCTATATGTTGCTATTGTATCTGCTTCCACCACGTCCCCCAGAAGCGTGTTTCAGGCACCTTTCAGTTTCTGTGTCAAAAGCTTGCCTCATAAATCTCCTTTCAACTTTCCCCCTCTCACTTTACAGCTATGCCCTCTATTATTTGACATTTCCACCCTGGGAAAAAGACTCTGTCTATCTCCCCTATCTACACCTCTCATAATTTTATATATTTCTATCAGGTTTCCCCTCAGCCTCCAACACTGCAGAGAAAACAATTCACTTTAACCATTCTCTCCTCATACCTAATACTGTCCAATCCGGGCAACGTCCTGGTGAACTTCTTCTGCACCCTCTCTAAAGCCTCCACATCCTTCCTGTAATGGGGCGAGCAGAACTGCACACAATACTCCAAATGTGGCCTAACCAAAGCTTTACACAGCTGCAACATGACTTCCCGACTTTTATACTCAATGCCCTGACCGATGAAGAAAGGATGATGGGACCCATCGACCCAGCTAACAAGGACAAACTTGTTAATAAGACTGAATGTGAATAAGAACAGGCAATTCGAAGGAACATGCATTCAGGAGAGAAAGCATAGTTGTAATTTAAATCACAGAATTACAGCAAGGTTACAACAAGGAAGTTAATTGAAAATCAAAGTAAAAACAGCCTGACTCAGAAATAGTTATTCTTTTCTGGAAGCACTCAGCAGGTCAGGCAGCATCTGTGGAACGCAAAACAGAGTTAACATTTAGGTCAAAAACCCTTCATCAGAACTGGAAAAGTGAGAAACAGGTTTTAAGTTGCAGAGAGGATCAGGGAGGGATAGATAGGACAAAGGGAATATCCCTGTGATTCCATCTGTAACATCTCTCTCCGAGGACACTGTCGGATCTGCTGGACATTTCCAACATTCTCCTTTCGTCTTCAGTTCTCGACAACAGCTCTGAACTGCATTTCACAGGTTCTCTCTCTCTAACCTCACTCATCAATCTCTCGGTCAGATGGCTTTGTAAACAACGTGTCATGATGGCAATCCTGGCCTCATCCTATCAAAGATATTCTATTTGTTTTTACCATCCCTCTGCACCCTCACTGCAACTTAAAACTAACTTGTTTTCTCACTTGACCAGTTCTGATGAAGGGTCTTTGACCCGAAGCATTAACTTTGTTCCTCTTTCCATAGAGGCTGACTGACCTGCTGAGTGTCTCCAGCATTTTCTCTTTTTATTGCAGCGTGGAGCGTGGACATTCACCCCATCAGGTCCATGCCTGCTCCGTGTAAAAGCAATTCAGCTAGTTCCATAACACTATGTTTATTTTTCCTTTGAAGTAACAAGTCTTTTGAATGCTACAATAGAATCTGTCTCCATTAGCTCCCCAGTAGTCCATTCCAGATCCTACCCAGTGGCTGCTTAAAACACTTTTCTCAATGTCACTTTTGTTTCTTGTGCCAACCCCCATCATTCTGGATCTTCACCCTTCTGCCAATGGTTAGAGTTTCCCTCTATCAACTCCATCCATACCCTTCATGATCGAAATGCCTCCATCAGATCCCCTCACCTGCATCCCCCCCCCCATCGCTCTTCCAAGGAGAACAACCCAGCTTCCCTAATTTAGCCAAATAACTAATGTTTTTCATCCCTGGATTCATTCTAGTCAAATTTATAAGCCTAGAATTTGGATTCATTATTGGTTGTAGTGCACAAGTCACACAGTCCATCTTCACGGTTTGTTGCTTCAGGAAAGCTAGCAGTGTCGTCAAGGATGCCTGACACCCTGCCCATTCCTTTTTCTCTCTTCTACCTTCTGGGAGAAGATACAGGAGCTTGAAAGCCTGGACATCCAGACTTAAGAACAGCCTTTTTCCCATTGCTATTAAATTTAGACCATGGGACATAGGAGCAGAATTAGGTCATTCCGCCCATTGAGTCTGCTCTGCCATTCAATCATAGCTGATTTATTTTTCCTTCTCAATCCCATTCTCCTGCTTTCTCCCTGTAGCCTTTGGCACCCTTACTAATCAAGAACCTATCAACCTCCACTTTAAATACACTCAATGACTTGGCCTCCACAGCTGTCTGCGCCAATGTATTCCACAGATTCACCACCCTCTGGTTAAAGAAATTCCTCCTCATCTCAGCTCTAATGGGATGTCCTTCCATTCTGAGGCTGTGCCCTCTGGTCCTAGAATCTCCCACTACTGGAAACATCCTCTCCACATCCACTCCAGGCCTTTCAATATTGGGTAGGTTTCAATGAGATTTCCCTCCCCACCCCCACCCCAATCCTTCTAAACTCCAGCGAATACAGGCCCAGAGCCATCGAACATTCCTCATATGTTAACCCTTTCATTCCTGAGATCATTCTTGTAAGCCTCCTCTAGACCCTTTCCAATGCCAGCACATCCTTCCTTAGATATGGGGCCCAAAACTGCTCACAATACTCCAAATTTAGTCTGACCAAAGCCTTATAAAGCCTCAACATTACGTCCTTGCTTTTATATTCTAGTCCTCTTGTAATGAATGCTAACATTGCATTTGCCTTCCTTACTACTGACTCAACCTGCAAGTTAACCTTTAGGGAATCTACACTGGGACTCCCAAGTCCCTTTGCACCTCCAATTTCTGAATTCTCTCCCCATTTAGAAAATAGTCCACACCTTTATTCCTTCTAACAAAGTGCACAACTGTACACTTCCCTACACTGTATTCCATCTGCCACTTCTTTGCCCATTCTCCCAACCTGTCCAAGTCCTTCTGCAGGCTCCCTGCTTTCTCAACACTCCCTCCCCTCCACCTATCTTTGTATAATCCATCAATTCCATCATCCAGATCATTAACATACAATGTGAAAAGTAGCGACCCAACACTGACCCCTGCAGAACACCACTAGTCACTGGCAGCCAACCAGAAAAGGCCGCCTTTATTCTCACTCTTTGCCTTCTGCTAGTAAGCCATCTTCTATCCATGCCAGTGCCTTTTCTGTAATACAATGGGCTCCTGTCTTGTTTAGGAGCCTCATGTGTGACACCTTGTCAAAGGCCTTCTGAAAATCTAAGTAAACAACCTCCACTGACTCTCCTTTGTCTATCCTGTCTGTTGCTTCCTCAAAGAATTCCAACAGATTTGTCAGGCAAGATTTCCCCTGAAGGAAACCATGCTGACTTCAGCCTATTTTATCATGTGCTTCCAAGTACCCCAAAACCTCACACTTAATAATGGACTAACATCTTACCAACCAATGAAGTCAGGCTAACTGGCCTTTAAATTCCTGTCTTCTGCCTCCCTCCCTTCTTAAAGAGTGGAGTGACATTTGTGATTTTCCAGTCCTCCAGGGCCATTCCTGAATCTAGTGATTCTTGAAATATCACTACTAATGCCTCCACAATCTCTTCAGCGACCTCTTTCAGATCCCTGGGGTGTATTCCATCTGGTCCAGGTGAATTATCTACCATCAGACCTTTCAGCTTCACAAGAACCTTCTCCTTAGTAACAGTGACTACACTTACTTCTTCCTCCTGACTCTCTCAAATTTCTAGCATGTTGCTGGTGCCTTCCACAGTGAAGACTGATGCAAAATACTTATTCAGTTTGTCGGCCATTTCTTTGTTCCCAATTATTACCTCTCCAGCGTCATTTTCCAGCAGTCCAATGTCCACTATTGCCTCTCTTTTATTCTTTAAATATCTGAAAAAACTTTTGATATCTTCTTCTATATTATTGGCCAGCTCACCTTCATATTTATTCTTTTCTCCCCTTATTGCTCTTTTAGTTGCCTTCTGTTGGTTTTTATAAGCTTCCTAATCCTCTAGCTTCCCACTAATTTTTGCAATATTGTATGCCCTTTTCTTTTTGCTTTTATGTTGTCTTTGACTTCCCTTGTCAGCCATGATTTCCTCATCCTCCCTTTAGAATGCTTCTTCTTCTTTGCGACAAACTGATCCTGTGTCTTCTGAATTACTCCCAGAAACTCCTGCCATTGCTGCTCTACCATCATCCTTGCTAGGGTCCCCTTCCAATCAACTTTGGCCAGCTCCTCTCTGATGTCTCTGTGGTTACCTTTACTCAACTGTAATACCAATACATCCAATTTTAGCTTCTCCCTCTCAAAATGCAGGGTGAATTCTATCATATTATGATCACTGCCTCCTAAGGGTTCCTTTACCTTAAGCTCCCTAATCAAATCTGATTCATTGCACAGCATCAAATCCAGAATTGCCTTTTCCCTAGTGAGCTCAATCACAACTGCTATTAAAAAACCATCTCTTAGGCATTCTACAAATTCCTCCTCCTGGGATCCAGTGCCAACCTGATTTTCCCAATCTACCTGCATATTGAAATCCCCCTTGACCACTGTAACATTGCCGTTTCTGAAACGATCATCTCTTTCACATCCCCTTCCCAGCAGTGCTGTCACACTCTCGAACTCCAAACTCTACCTCTCTCAGTTATTTTGTTACTGTGACTTCAGCGTTTCTTTTTGCTCTACTTTAGATTTCACTACAATCTTGCACCATTCTGTTTTGTGCTCACCATTGTATTTATTGCTGTATTTATTATTACCGTGTGTACTGTTCACTCTGTGTGCTTCATGCGAGCAAGGACTTTCATTTCACCCTGGTGTTTATGACAGTAATCTAATCTAATCTAATTTTATCTAATAACAAGGTCACTTACCTTTAGAATCCTGTTCGAAGAGTGCTACACCATGGACGCAGGCCCTTTGGCTTACTGAGACTACACTGACCATTAAGTACTCATTTACACTAATCTTACACTAATCCAATTTTTATTCTCCCCACACACCATCAAGATTCTACCATTCCCCTATAGACTAGGGACAATTACAGTGGCCAATTAATCTGCTGACTGCACACTTTTGGGATGTTAGAGGAAACTGGAACCCCCCCCCCCCCCCCCAGAGGAAATGTATGCAGTCCCAAGGTCAGTATTGAACCTGGGTCGCTGGAGCTGTGGGACAGAAGCTCTACCAGCTGCACCACCTAATCAGTGGTTCCATGGACTGTTGGCTAACTGCCGCTCATCTCCAATTTACGTGCCTAAATGTTGAAATTCAGAAGTTGAAGGTCGGATACAGGTACATCTGACCTACTGCCCCACTCCGGAGTCACCCTGGATGCAGCAGCAGAACACTGATATACTGCAGAGTGGGCCTGGATGCACTTAGCATCTGGCCCCTCAGCCTTATTCCAGGGCAGGCAAGTGTCAGGAGCATGACCCCATTAGTTTGACAGGGGTCACCAACCCTGAGTAAAAAAAGTAAGTGGCTCATTTATTTTACTTTCTTTTAGGGTTTTTAATTAAGTTCTACTACTTCAACATGGTTGAAATAACTTATTTTTTTAAATTATTGGCATCTAATTGAACAGCTCTTAAGGTTCCTGATTATCAAAGACCCTTGACAGGGGCAGGTTGTCAAAGGGCTATCAGGGCAGGGCCTCATATTAGGCTGCCTGAGGCCTAGTTGCTACTAATGGCCCTCTTCCCTTTGGGGGAAGACCCTCAGGTACAGAGGATAATCTCAGGTTCATGTGGCCAGAGCTGGTTGGTGTCAGCGGGCAGGCAATGATGACAAGTTTGGACATGGTGCTAGATCCAGTACAATCTGGCCCAATGGATAAAGACAAGCTAACGGAGCCATGGCAGAGAGTGGTGTGTTCAATCCAAGTTTTGTTTAGACAGTGTGACTGCTGTGCAACTCCAATCCACAACATGATGTTTTACTCTTCATTGCCCTCTGAAGTAAACTTGCAAGGCTCCCATTTGAATCAAGCAACTGCAAAGAATATCATATAGACTGCAGCCATTCAAGAAGACCATCTTACAGGGTTATGTGAGAGGGCAATTACTACTGCCTTTGTCAGCAATGCCCAAACTCCAAGGATGACACAAACAAACCTCCCCTCCATTGAATCCATCTGCACTTCCCTCTGCCTTGGGAAAGCAGCTAATATAATCAAAGACACCTCCCACCCTGGTCATTCTCTCTTCTTCCCTATACCATTAGGCAGAAGATACAAAAGCCTGAGAGCATAAACCACCAGGCTATATCCCACTGTTATCAGGCTCTTGAATGGACCTCTCATACGCTAAAAGATGAACTCTTGGTCTCCCAATTTACCTCGTTGTGGCCCTTGCACTTTATTTGTCTACGGCACTGCACTTCCCCTGTAACTGCAACTCTATATTCTGCATTCTGTTTTCTTCTTACTCCCTTAATGTAATTACATGTGGTATGATCTGTCTGCAATGCATGCAAAACAACCCTATTCACTGTATATCAGTTCACGTGACAATAATAAACTAATACCAATAAAATCATAAGTCTTTAAATCCAAAGACAGTATTTCTGATTTTAAAATCTCACTTATCTTGACATCAAAAACTAGAAGAGTGAGATATAATAGGCAAAGGGATTGCGTCGATTACAAACCCACTTAAACACAGGGAGCTGTATTTATTTTTAAAAGCAACAGAGATCAAAGTAAATTGAATTTTCAGATCAAAATGATTGAGATCCAAAGTAAAAAAGTGCAATTTAGCTTATACACTATTACATTGAAGAAAATTATTAATAGAAAAACTCTAAGGAAAGATCTCTTCATTGAAATGTGTACATCATGCTGTGATTGCAGCAAGGTACACGCAGTGAGGAACAGAGCCAGCAAAGGTGTCTCCAATTTTACCTAGCTATAAAATGTTTCAAACCTTGGGCACAAACATTAGCATTTTCAAGATTGCTTTCTCTAACTGTGTGAAGCTATAAATATGCTAAGTCCTTACTTGGATTCTGAAATTAGAAAGGTGGGTCTGGACTTTCAAGCAAAATCCACAAACAATGGAATGAAAAAAAAACTACAGATGCTGGAATCTGAACACAAACAGAAGATGCGGGAAGAACTCAGCCAGTCAAGCAGCATCTGTGGAAAGAGAAACCAGTTAACCTTTTGGGGCAGGGAGCCTTCCTCGGAACTATAGGAAGACTTGAGGGGTTACGGTTTTTCAAAGCAGAGCTGGAAGGAGGAGTGAGGTGTAAGACGAAAAAACTATAGGGAGATTGGTTAAAACAGATCAGGTGATAAGGAGCAAGTGAACTGACAGTTAGCATGGCATTTTATAGAAACAGGTTAAGAAAGGACCATAAGCATAATAATGGAATATGATGAGAGAGCAGTTTACCTGAAGTTGAAAAAATCAGTGTTAATTCCAGAGTGATCCAAAGTGCCCAGAAGGAAAATAAGATGTGTTCCTCTAGGCCCTCACTCGTGAAGGAGAATCTCGAAGGACGTTAACATGGACCAACCACCAGTTATACAGTCTTAGAGTTATACAGCACAGAAACAGGACTTCAGCCCAACTCGTCCATGCTGACCAAGGTGCCTTCCTGAGCTACTCCCATATGCCTGCACTTGGCCCATATCCCTCTAAACCTTTCCTATCCATGTGCCTGTCCAAATGTCTTTTAAACGTTGCAATTGTTTCCACTTCTACCACCTCCTCTAGCAGCTCATTTGCATATACCCACCGCAAGGTAAAAAAATTGCCCCTCTCACCTTAACCCTAAGCCCTTTAGTTTTACCCTCCTCTACACTGGGAACAAGATTATGATTATCTATCCTATCTATGCCCCACATAATTTTTTAAACCAGTATAGGGTGAACCCTCAGCCTCCTTCACTCCAGGTAAATCAGTCCCAGCCTATTCAATCTCTCTTTATAACTCAAGCCCTCCAGTCTCAGCAACATAATCTCCTGGACCAGCCGACCATATGGGAGAAACAAAGGACTGCAGATGCTGGAATCCAGATGAAAAACACTATGATGCTGGAGGAACTCAGCAGGCCAGGCAGCATCCATGAAGAAAAGCAGGCGGTCAATGTTTTCGATCAGGGCTCTTCTTCGGGGCTGTAGATAGGAAAAGGGGAAGCCCAATATATAGGAGGGAAAAGCAGAGCAGTGATAGGTCAACAAAATAGGGGAGGCGGGGTGGGCACAAGGTGGTGATAGGTAGATGCAGGTAAGAAACTGTGATAGGTTGAAGTGACGGTTACGGACAGAGTGCAGGTGTTCTGCAAAATGGTCACCTAGTCTGCGTTTGGTCTCACCAATGTAGAGGAGGCCACACTGGGAGCACTGAATGCAGTAGATGTTATTAGGGGAGGTGCAGGTGAATCTCTGTCTCACCTGAAAGGACTGTTTGGGTCCCTGGATGGAGGTGATGGAGGTGGTGTAGGGGCAGGTGTTTGCACCTATGGCAGGGGCAGTGGAAAGATCCCGGGGTGGGAGAGGGATAGGTGGGGGGAGAGGAGTGAACTACGGAGTCACAGAGAGAGCGGTCCCTGTGAAAGGCAAAAAGGAGTGGGGAGGAGAAGATTTGCTTGGTAGTGGCGTCCCGTTTAGTGATGGTGGAAGTGGCGGAGAATGATGTGTTGGATACGTAGGCTGGTGGGATGAAATGTCAGGACAAGGGGGACCCTATCCCTATTGGGTCTGGGAGGGGTGGGGGTGAGAGCGGAGGTGTGGGAAATGGCAGAGATATGGGTGCGAACTCTCTTGACCACAGTAGGAGGGAAGCCCTGGTTAGTAAAGAAGTTGGACATCTCTGATGTCCTGGAGTGGAAAGCCCCATCATGGGAGCAGATGTGGCAGAGGCAGAGAAATTGAGAAAAAGAGCCTTGCTAAGTCCACATAGACAAGATCCATCACTCTGACCTTGTCAATCCTCTTGGACACCTCTTCAAAAAGCTCAATCACATTTGTGAGACATGACTTCCCATGCACAAAATCAGACTAGCTATTCTAAATCCATCCTTGCCTTTCCAAATGCAAATAAATCCTGTCTCTCAGAATCCCCTCCAGCAACTTTCGTACCACTGAAGTTAGGCTCACTGGCTTATAGTTCCCTGACTTGACCTTACAGCCCTTCTTAAATAAAGGCACAACATTAGCTATCTTCCACTTTCCAGTACCTCACCCATGGCTAACAAAGGTACAAAAATCTTAACAATTTCTCCCTTTGCTTCCTACAATGTCCTATGATACACCTAGGTCAGGCCCTGGGGACTTATCACATCTATGCGCTTAAAGACCACCAACACCTCCTCTTCTGTAATGTTGATATGTTTCAGGATAATACTTTTCTTTCCCTGAACTCAACAACTTCTATGTCCTTCTCCACAGTAAATACAGACAAGAAGTATCATTTATGACTTCGCCCATCTCCCATGGATCCCATCCCATCACACACAGATGACCACACTGATCCTTAAGAGGACTTATTCTCTCCTTAGTTACCCTTTTGCTCTTAATATACTTATAGAACCTTTTTAGGATTCTCCTTTGTGTTATCTTCCAGGGATACCTCGTGTACCCTGTCTGCCCTCCTAATTTCCTTCTTAAGTGTACTCCTACGTCTGTTATGAAGAGATTCGCTTCATCCCAGCTGCCTTTACCTGACATATGCCTCCTTTTTCCTGACCAGACCCTCAATATCACTCATTAACCAGGATGCCCTAATCCTGCCAGCTTTGCCCATCACTCTAACAGGACCATATTGGCAGGATCTCACTTTTAAAAGCTCCCCACTTGCAGATATTCCTTTACCTGCTAACACCGTCTCCTAATCAATCTTTGCAAGTTCCTATCTAATGCCATCAAATTAGCCTTGCCCTAATTAGGACTTTAACTTGTGGACTAGTTACATCTTTCACTCCCCGTCCCATGCCACCTTCCATGCAACTTGAGGAGATGCAACATCCGTCTTTTCACCTCTTCCCTTCCCACCAGCCAAGGACTTAAACAATCACTCCAGGTGAAGCATCAATTCGCTTGCACTTCTTCCGATCTAATCTACTGCATTTGTTGTTCACAACGTGGCCTCCTCTGCTTTGAGAAACCAAACGCAGATTGGGTGATCACTTTGCAAAGCACCTGTGCTCAGTCCGCAGGGGTGGTCCTGCCCTACCTGTTGCATGCCACTTTAATTCTTAATCCCACTCCCTTTCTGACTTGTCTGTGGCCTCCTCCACTGCCATAGTGAGGTCCAACGTAAACTAGAAGAATAAAATCTTATCTTCCTTCTGGGTACCTTGCAACTTTCTAGAATGAAGTTCTCCAACTTCAGGTAAACTGCTCTCTTGTTGTTCCCCATAATCTCTTCATTTCTATAAAATGCCTTCCTAACGGTCAGTATTCTTGCTCCTTATCACCTGTTCAGTCTTAGCCAATCTCCATATGTCCTTTGTCTTACACCTCACTACTCCCTCCGGCTCTGTTTTGAAAACTATACCCTTTTGCTCTTTTGCTTAGGTTCATTGACCCAAAATGTGATTGGTTTCTCTTTCCGCAGATGTTCAAAGTCGAGGCAGTAAGCCCAACCACAGCAGAGCGTTGGAACAGTATCAGCACTGAAGAATATTTAAATTAGAAGGATTAATTTACAAACTAATTATATAATTCCCAGATGAGTAGTATAAGTAGGTCACGAATTTTAGGTTTTTTTATTATAGCTGAGAAAACGCCCAGAAACCCACTTAAGTATCCAGATTTTTTTTAATATACTGTGTTTGCAATATATTTTACAATGTCAACCTTGCATTTTGCTTTAGGAATACAGCTTTAAAAACATAGATATTTTGCAGAGGCCGCCACCTAATTGCATTTGTAAATTTGTCGTCGGTTGACCATCGAGTTCCATGATGTCATTTGTGCAGTCTTCGTTGGTGAGACAGAGTGTGGCTGGCAAGACCAGCCCTGGAGGTGCACACTCAGGGACAGTGGGGCCCCAGGAAAGATGCTGTGACAGGTGCAGATGCTGAGGCCTTGCTGCGTACTCCGGCTCTGGTGACTTGGTCTCATTGGTTGCCTTCAAAGCTTATGCAGGCCCTTCTGGTCAAAGCACACCAGCCTAAAATACACTGGCCAGTCACATGACAGCGTAACACAAAAGGAAAAAAAATAAGATTATTAAAAATTGTGCAGCAATTGATTACTTTGAATTTGAAGGTACTACAATAGTCATAACCAATTTGGTTGCAATTTATCATAAATATTGAAGATTGATATATTTGCCTAGTTATATCTACCTGATTTTGCTGATGCTAATAACTGTTACAGCAAGCCCAAGCAGAATCAAAAATAAAAGCCAAAACATTCAAGCCATAGGTACTAGGTACAGTACCAAGGGAGTGCCGCATTGTAGGAGGTGTCACCTTCCATATGAAACAATAAACCAAAGCCTTACCTTTCCTCTCAGGTTGATGTCAAGAAAGGCTTCCCATTGTGTTTACCATCATTTAGCCCTCAACAGATCTCTCGCAATGACAGATGACAGAGTTGAGTTATCACGGCGTCGGCGATTCCCAACATGACAGTGGGGATGTTACAACATTTCAAGGGGACATTGAGAACATCCTCAGATCATCTCTTCTGTCCTATTGGTCATGATCACAATGCTGCTTGTGGATCTCGCTGTGTGGAAAATGTCTGTTGGATTTCCTACATTACTGAAATTCACAAGGTGCTTCCAAAGCTCCTGAGAGGAATCCAAGGCTGTAAAGATGATGAGTAAATGGCTTCTTCTTAAGAAGCCGTCCTCAGGGCGAAGGGCAACTTGCTTCCATTCCATAATGGACTTTCACAGTAAATGGTAGGGTCCTGGGGTGTGTTGTAGAACAGAAGGGCAAAGAGTCCAAGAACGTGGTTCCCTGAAATGTCATTGCAGGTAGACAGGGTGGGGAAGAAGGTTTTTGGTACACTGGCCTTCATCAGTCCAGGGCCACTGAGTATAGAAGTTGGGATGTTGTGTTGCAGTTGTACAAGACGTTGGTGAGGCCACATTTGGAATTTTGTGTTCAGTTTTGGTCACCCTGCTATAGGAAAGATGCCATTAAGCTAGAAAGAGTGCAGACGAGATTTACAAGGATGTTGCCAAGACTCAAGGTACTGAGTTATGGAGAGAGGTTGAGCAGGTTGGAGTCTTTCTCATTGAGCTTAGGAGAATGAGGGTGATCTTATAGAGGTGTATAAAATAGAGGAGCATAGATAGGGTGAATGCGCAGTCTTTTTCCCAGGGTTGGGGAATCAACATAAGTTTAAAGTGAGAGGGGAGAGATTTAATAGGAATCTGAGGGGCAACCCAGAGAGTTGTCAGTGTATGGAATGAGCTATCAGATGAAGTGGTTGAGGCAAGTACATTAACAACATTTAAAAGGTACTTTGACAAGTATATGGATAGGCAAGGTTTAGAGGGATATGGGCCAAATGCAGCAAATAGGACTTACTTAGATGGGAATCTTGGTCAGCGTTGACCAGTTGAGCTGAGGGGCCTGTTTCTGTACTGTATGGTTCTATGACTGATGAGGTCAATGTGGGGATGGTAGACTTGGCCACAGGTGGGGGCAGGAGGTGCTTCATGGGGTCAGTAGTTTTGGGTCACATTCATCCAACAAAGGCACTTGAGTTTCTCAGTGCCATCTACATTGCTCCTTCATTTTGAGCAAACACGGGTCAGGGATTCCCACATGCCAGTTACCCTTTCTAAAGGGGACTTGAAGAACATCCACAGATCCATTCCCTCTATCCTACTGGTAATCCCCTGCCAGGGCGGAACTCAGAGTGAAGTAGTATCTGTTTCAGAAATCTGGTGGCAGGAATTTAAGTGACATGGACTGCTCAACAGAACGGACTGAGTGTAGCTTGGGACCCATTACTGGGGATGTTGGCCAAGGAGGGGATGTTGGCCTCGGAGAGAATGCTGATGTTGTTTCCTTTTGAAGGATTTGAAGGATTTTGCAGAAACAGTTCCAATGCTTTGATGTGTCTGCAGTAAGAATTCATATCTCAGAGGCATACAGGAGGGCTGGGCTCACTAGTGCCCAGGAAAACATGAGCGTGATGCCAAGTTGTGGTCTTGATCTCCAAGCACTCTTTTCCTCAGACGAGAAAAGGCCATGCTGGTATACGGAAGGCGGAGGTAAATTTCATCATCCATGTCTGACTTCATTGAGGATTGGTTTCCAAGAGATGGGAAGTGGTCCACAACTTCAAGCTCTTGTCGTTGGCCCTTGTTGCCAGGGGTCAGTGTCATGCAGCAGGTCAGATTGGTAGTGGAGATTTGTTTCGCAGAAGACCCTTTCTCCCGTACACTTTAGTCAATGGATTGATGATGACTTGAAACTCAGCCTCCAAATGTGCACAAACTCAAGTGTCAACTGTATACTGCAGCTCTACAACTGATGGTGGGGTGACCTTGGTACTGGTGTGGGGGTGATATGGGATAAATGGATTCCCATTTGTCCTGCAGATTAGTTCCATTCCAGTGAGAAGTTTATTGAAGGTGAGGTGCATCATTGCAGCAAGAAAGATTGAGGAAAATGTTGGGCTGATGGTGCAGCCTTGTTTGATGCCTGCCTGCACTGAGATAAGCTTTGTCGTGGACCTGTTGGTTAAGAGCACAGCTTGCATGCTATCATATAGCAGACATGAGACGATAGGCAACCAAAATTGAGAAGAATGCTACACAGTCCTTCTTGGCTTTTGTGTGGTCAGGAAAGGTCACATGCAGTGGTTGATGCTGCTCCATGAACATCCCTTGGAATTGACACATGGTGAAAGTCAGATCCATTGTGTCTCTAGATGCACAGAACTCACATTGCAATTTGGGGAGCAGTTCCTCAGTCAGTGAAAGGGGGGCTCTGGCAATGTCCTACTCTGCTGCAGACAGCAGGAAGATCCCTCTGTGGTTATAATTATGGCCGCTCTGAGTTCCCTGATCCTTCTCTTCCTAAACATGGGAGATGAGGTTGTGAGACAGCTACCATCAGGCAGGAGGTACAGAAGGCTGAAATCCCACACCACCAGGTTCAAGAAAAGCTGCTTCCCTTCAACCATTCGGTTCTTGAACCAACCGGCACAACCCTAATCACTACCATTTAGCAATACTATGACCACTTTGACCACATTGCACTAAAATGGACTGGGGTTTTCTTGTTCTAATTGTTTTCTTGTAATTGTGCTCTCTCTTGTAAAAATTGTGTTTAATTTAGGTTTAATTTATGTTTTTCTTGTGAATGCTGCTAATAAGATAAGATAAGATGATGATCTCTTTATTAGTCACATGTACATCGAAACACACAGTGAAGTGCATCTTTTGCGTAGAGTGTTCTGGGGGGCAGCCCGCAAGTGTTGCCACGCCTCCGGCACCGACATAGCATGCCCACAGCTTCCTAACCCATACATCTTTGGATGCCTCCGGAGCACCCAGAGGAAACACTATGTGCCTGTGATGCTGCTGGAAGTAAGTTTTTCATTGCACCTGTACATACATGTACTTGTGCACATGACAATAAACCTGACTTTGACTTTGAATTTATGATTCAAGTTCCTCCCCACCCAGTTTTAGACCTACAGCAGGGATACCGTCTGTTCCTGAGGTTTTGTTTTTCACTTGGCATATGGCTTTTCAACTTCTTGTCAGTCCGTGGTTGGCAGCAAGACTGGAGTCGATTGTGTGCCATGGGATGGATCAAGCACATGCATGTCAAGGACAGTTGAGATCCATGAAATGCTCCTTGCAACAGGCACCGTCTACTTCTCTGACCTTGAAAAGCTCTCAGCGGATTGTTGGGGCCATTGATGGTCATGACCTGGATGGTCATGTTTGTCAGTAATTTGATGGTCTTCCTTTCTTTCTTTTCTATCTTCCTTTTGTCTTCTGCTATCTTTCTTTCTATTTCTGCTGGATTTCTTTCTTCTTACTTTCTCTCCTTCTTTCCTTTCTCTATTGTTCTTCCTTTCTTTTTCTGCTACCTTTTTTTTCTATCTCCTCTATATTTCTTATTTTCTTTCTTTCTCTCCTATCTTTCTTCCCATGATATTTCTTTGAAGAAGAGCAATGATGTTATCCCAGGTATCCTGGCCAATATTCACCACTCAATCAACATCCCGGAGACAGATGATCCAGTCAGCATCATGTTGTTTACTGTGCATGAACTGAGTAGGTTGCAGCAGAGGCCAAGCTTCAAAGATACGTCATCAGCGACTGCAAGATGTAGGTTCATGAAAGGAGCAATGTAAATGTGAGTCTGTTTTTAGATATTACTGGTTGGGAGTAGAATACATACTTAATAAATGCAAATTATAGGAGAAAAACAGTCACACATTTTTACATATACATACATGAACAGCCTAGCTTTCTGATTAGTTTCACATGTATGGATACATTTTGATTTTGTTCAAAAGTGTTGAACGGCTGATCGTGATTCGGCAGCCTGATTTGCATGATCCAGTTTTATATTTCCATTGCTGTCTCACACATAAATCTGTAAATTTATTCCAGTTTGCAGTGGCTATCTTATTTAGTTTTCAACAGAGTGTTATATATCTTCTTAAATAGCAGGACAACTTATTTGGCTGTGTAAGTATTATTAACAAAATAAGAAAAAATATTAAAATACCTTAATTTTCCATGAAGAGGCATGAGATGAATACATTGGAATGTCATCCCCTCTGCATCAACATGTGATTGCCCTGTTCTGATTTGAGTGTAGCCTAATGAATTGTGAATCAGTATCATCATCAGTAAGAGATCAAATGAAATTCGTTCTCTTTTAATAAATTGCCTTTAATTACCAGTCTCTATATATAACCTCAGCAGAACAATCACAAAACATATATTCCAACACCAGTGGGTAACACATTAATTAAATATTTTTGCTCCTGTTACTAAGGACCTAACAATTAGCATTGAAATGGTTACAGTCAAACTGACCATTATTTCCTTTCTTGAAAAGTCTCCAGTATTTATCTGATAATTTTACAACCACCCACAGTGTTTGGCTTCTTTATTTTCCCCCTCAGGCCATTGTTACTCCAGCTATCAACTCATTCTGAATGTAATATTTAAGTAAGGCTGCTTTAATTACCAGTTATTTGTGCAAAATGTTAAAAATGAAATGTTAAGTATGTTTGCTATTCTAACTAAAACTTTTAATCAACCTCCTGATGTCCCCACCACCCCCAGTCCCTGAAGGTTCACCCAGGCTCTTGGGCATCATGTCAAATAAATATGATTTGTGCCACTGAGAACCAGGAGCCTCAAAAAAACTCAATCTGATGATTAATGTTAGCTCTACAGATCAGAGTGAGGTGCAGCACTAAAACACAAATTGAAAAAATAACACTTTAGAACATGAGGAATTAAATGCAAAATGGGATCCACTTTTAATTATTTTTATTCACTTACACGATATGGACATTGCTTGGTCAAGGCAGCAATCTTTGACTATCCTTAGCAACCGTTGAGAGAATGATGGTGAACTGCCTTCTCAAACTGCTGGCAGTCTGTGTGGTGAAGGTATGTTTCTTTTTCATTTATTCCTTCTGTGGAATCTGGCCATCGCTGGACATCCCTGGACATCCCTTATTGTCCTTGAGAAGATGACGGTGAGCTACAATGTTGTTGGTTGGGGAGTTCCAAGATTCAGATCCAGCGATGATGAAGGACCAGCAACATACTTCCAAATCAAGTTGGCGTGCAACTTGGAGAAGAATAACTTCAATGCACCTTGTGGATGGTACACACTGCAACACTGTGCGCCAGGGAATGAATATTTGGAGTATTGATGGGATGCCAAACAAGCGGGCTACATTATTGAAATGCCTTAGGGTGTCAAGAGGTGAGTCCCTCACTGCAGGATACCCAGCCTGTGACTTGGTCTTGCATCCATGGCATTTATATGGCTGGTCCAGTTATGTTTTTGGTCATTGGTGATTCACCCAGGATGTTTCTAGTGGAGGAACTCGGTGACTGTAATGCCATAGAGTGAATGTAGGCAGTTGGGCTCTCTCTTGCTGGAGATGGTCAGTGCTTGACACTTTTATAGTAAAAATGTTATTTACCACTGATCAGCCCTGCCTGAGTGGTCTTGGTTTTGCTGTATGAGACATGGAGTGCTACATTTTCTGAGGAGTTGTGAATGAAACCGAACATTGTGCAATCATCAGTAAACATTCTTGGTTCTGAACTTAGGACGGAAGGAAAGTGACTGATGCAGCTGAAGATGGTTGTGCCCAGAACTCCACCCTGAAGACCCTGTGCTGGTTTCTATGTGATTCAGGTTTTAATCCAGAGATTAAAACTCTTGTGATTCCACTTTTTAATTTGAGCTCCAGCAGCTCATACTCCTTCAGCAGAGCCTCCTTCTTTATCCTGTGTCTTTGGTTGCCACAATGGACCTCTCCCACTCCAAATTATTCTCCATCCCTTAACTCTAGCACAGAGCGGGCAACACAGCCATTGGGACTCACATTTGTGGGTGTAGATACCCTGCCCTATCATCTATCCTTTATATTTTACTCCTCTAGATTGAATGACCCCTATAGAACTGTGCTGTGATCAATTTGCTGTGGTCTCTACACTCATCTGTGCAGGTACCTATTGGATAAATCCAAGGACCTAGAGTTCTTCTGGATCCCCATACCTACCTCATTCAATGTCACACTCTCCTGTCACTTGTGACTAAACCAACTATTCAGTACTAACCTAAGGGTGTAACTGCCTCCGGAACAAAGTATCAGGTAACTTTCACCCACCCCGATGCATCACTGTGTCTGAATTTGGAACTCCACTCATCAGCTCTGAGTTGAAGTTCCCCAAGCTGCAAACGTTTACTGTAGATGTGGTTTCCATGGATCCCAACAATTTCCATTCACTTCCACATATTACAGCCGCAAGCATCACATTTTAAGACATGTCATTCCTGTTTAAAATTTAATCAATTTATTTAATCTTGCCTCACCCAAGTCCACACTCTGCAGACAGTGCACTCAGAAGATACTGTGCTCAAAACACACATTGCTTTTCACTGGACCCACGTACTTATTTTCCCAAGTACAACTGCTTTGAAGTCACCTGAATCAGAATCAGCTTTATTATCACTAACATATGTCATGAAATTTGTTGTTTTGCGGCAGCACTACAGTGCAAGATATAAAAATTACTATAAGTTACCCAAAAATAAATAAATAAATAGTGCGAAGGAGGAATAACAAGGTAGTGTTCATGGACTGTTCAGAAATCTGATGGTGGAGGGGAAGAAGCTGTTCCTAAAATGTTGACTGTGGGTCTTCAGGTTCCTGTACCTCCTCCCTGATGGTAGTAATGAGACGAGGGCATGTCCTGGATGACGTGGGACCTTAATGATGAATGCTGCCTTTGTGAGGCACCGCCCCTTGAAGCTGTCCTCAATGGTGGGGAGGATTGTGTCTGTGATGGAGCTGGCTGAGTCTACAACCCTCTGCAGGCTCCTTCGATCATATGCATTGGAGCATCCATACCAGGCAGTGCTGCAACAGGTCAGAATGCTCTCCACCGTACATCTGTAAAAATGTGCAAGTCTTTGGTGACGTACCAAATTTCCTCAAACTACAATTTGCTAGTTTTAGCTGGTTACCCAATTACCTGAGCGACTAAAGCTACTAGTTTACTACTTTATACCATTGCAATAGAAAACTACAAGGTTAGGAGAAAGGGAGCTGGAGATGCAACACCAGTAAGTGAAAAGAGTGCAGTAAACACAGCCCCAATGAGTAAAAGAAGCATGGAAGACAGATGCCCAGTGTATACAAGGAGTGCAGGAAGCAGAGCCTTCGTGAATAAAAGTAGTGCAGGTAATGGTTCCAGTGGACGGAAAGAGTGCAAGAAATGGAGTGCTCCCATCACAGGCTCATCACCTCCTTCCATCCAGTCCATTTTCACAGTGCTTTGCATCAGGAAGGCTAACGGTATCATCAAGGTTGCCTGCCGCCCTGGCCATTCCCTTTTCTCTCTTCTATCTTCTAGGAGAAGATACAGGAACTTGAAAGTCCAGATGACCTGACTCAAGAAAAGCTTCTTCCCCACTGCCATCAGACTTCTGAACCAATCAGCGATTTCACATCCCCTTCCCATAGAGCTAACATGTTCTTGAACCCTTAATTCTACTTCTTTGTTATTGTCACTTTAGTATTTCTTTTTGCACTACTTCAGTTTGCACTGCTATATTTTGCACCAGTCCATTGTTTTTGCACTTGTCACTGTATTTATTGTTGTATTTATTATTATCATGTATACTGTTTACTCTGTATGCCTCACGCGAGCAAGGAATTTCATTGCCCCTGGTGTAGATGACAATAACTAACCTGATCTGAATCTGAATCTGAATCTGAATCTGAATCTGAATCTGAGTTGGAGTGAGTAAAAGGAGTGTGGAAAATGATTTCCAGTAAAAAGTAACACATGAGCTAAGGTCCTGAGGCCCCTGTGAGTTTAAAAAAGAAAAACAACATCAGTGAGTCAGAAAGAACATGGAAACAGTTGCAGTGAGTTCAGATAAGGACACAGTAACTAAAAAAGTTTGTTTGGCAGAAGTAAAATTGCACTTACTTTTCTAATTGAGTTAAGGTAATAAATATATGCCTGATAGGGTACATCAGTCCCATGGAATGCCACGTGGGAACTCCAGCTTCCCATATCTTGGACAGGGAGTGATGTTGCATGGAGGAACTCAAGCTCTGGATTTTGGAGATTGAATAACAGCTGACATCACCACAGTCCATCCATATGACTGAGGGTTTTGTGCACAGCTTGCTTCAGGAACCCACAGCACAAGACAATGAGACTGAGAGAGGGAGAGGCTGAACAGGTAGTTCGAAAACCTTGAAGGCATCTTGATCTCCGACCAATATTCAGACCTGAGTGGTGATGGAGGAGAGGTTTTCCCATGGGGAGCAAGGGCCAAGACCACAGCACCATACTGAGAGGGAGAAGTAAGTTCAAGACAGGAATAGCTATTGGAGGTTCTATTGTTAGGGGGAGCAGGGCAGATGGTTCTGCAATTACAGATGTGGTTCCAGGATGCCTCCCTGGTATCAGGGTCAAGGATATCACTGAAATGTTGCAGAACATTCTGGAGAGGGAGGGTGAACCACCAGAAGTCCATATCAGTATAAATTGACATAGCTTGAAAAAAAGATGAGTCCTTCAGTTAGATTTTAAGGAATTAGGAAAGCGATTAGGACCTCAAAGATAGGAACTTGCATATTATTCCCCGTTCTGTGCCAATGAGCAGCAAGGTAGAAGGATAGTGCGAGGCTAGAGAGAACGGGTGTTGGAAGGAGGGCTTTAGATTCTTGGAGCTTTAGGACCAGTTCAGGGGGATGTGGGACCTGTATAGGCCTGACAAACTCTACCTCAACCGACAGGGAGCAATGTCCTATCAGAGAGGCTTGCTCGTGCTGAGAAGGGGCATTTAAACTAACTTGGCAGTGAGCTAACCACTGGAACGTAGCATAGAAAAGGAGAAAAAGAGATAAAAGTTTGGAAAAGATAAACAGCACCAGAATAAGGAATAATACGTTTTTAGATTGTTTGGAAGAAGAAAGGATAAAGGATATCCAGATGTCCAGTGTTTCAGGTCAAGACGCCTCATGCGGTGTTTGACCCAAAACATTAACCATCCCTTTGCCTGCACAAGCATTGCTCAACCTGCTGAGCTCTTCCAACAGTTTCTCTTTTGCTCCAGATCTGCAGTATCTTGTATCTCCTAAAGGATATCTAGAATGGACTTACAATACATGTACACAGCAAGTGTGTTTAACACGAATGGTGCAATTAATCATGTGGAATTACAATGTTATGGCGATAAAGAGATTTTATTCAACAAGGGCAGGAATGCTTCCTTAATAATCTTAGATACAATCTCTTCAGGAGAATTGAGGAAGAACGGTAGTGACAGAATTGATGAAGGAGAGAGCTGGAGAGAGAGAGCAAGGACAAAATGTATCTGTATAGAAAAGAAACAATAAGTGTGATTATACTACGGGGACAATCAAGTAGTAGGACAGGATATTGAGGAGCAAATTTGCAGGGAAATTTCAGAGATGTGAAACACTCATAGGTGTCTATCTCAAAGATCCAAATCTAGACTAAGGTAGCAAAAACATAAGGGTCAAAGAGGTGGGTGAGGGGAGGAGTTTGTGAAATGTATCTTGATCAGTACATTTCTAGTCTCATAAAGATAGTGGTATTACTGGACTTGGTTCGAGAGAATGAGTCAAGCCAAGCTGAGCAAATATCAGTGGGGAACTATCTGGGAAACAGCAATCATAATAGAATAAGTCGGAATAATAGAATGACTACCAACAAGTGGCTCTGACATCCACAATCATGAAGTGCTTTGAGAGGTTGGTCATGGCACGCATCAACTCCAGCCTCCCAGACAATCTGGACCCATTGCAATTCACCTATCGCCAAAACAGGTCTACAGTGGATGCCATCTCCCTGGCCCTACGCTCGGCTCTGGAGCATCTGGACAGTAAAGACACATACATTAGACTATTGTTTATTGACTACAGTTCTGCCTTCAATACAATAATTCCAAGCAAGCTTGTCACCAAACTCCAAGACCTAGGACTCAACACCTCCCTCTGTAACTGGATCCTTGACTTTCTAACAAACAGACCGCAATCAGTGAGGATAGGCAGCAATACCTCCAGCACGATTCAACACTGGTACCCCACAAGGCTGCATCCTCAGCCCTCTACTCTACTCCCTATACACTCATAACTGTGTGGCCAGATTCTACTCTAACTCCATCTACAAGTTTGCAGATGGTACCTACCATTGTAGGCCGTATCTCAAAAACCGATGAGTTGGAGTACAGGAAGGAGAAAGAGAGCTTAGTGGAATGGTGTCATGACAACAACCTTTCCCTCAATGTCAACAAAACTAAAGAGCTGGTCATTGACTTCAGGAAAGGGGGCAGTGTACATGCATCTGTCTACATCAATGGTGCTGAGGTCGAGAGGGTTGACAGCTTCAAGTTCCTGGAGTGATCATCACCAACAGCCTGTCCTGGTCAAATCACATAGATGCCACAGCCAAGAAAGCTCACCAGCACCTCTACTTCCTCAGGAGGCTAAGAAATTTGGTTTGTCCCTTTTGACTCTCACCAACTTTTACCAATGCACCGTAGAAAGCATCTATCTGGATGTATCATGGCTTGGTACAGCAACTGCTCTGCCCAAGACCACAAGAAGCTGCAGAGAGTTGTGGACACAGCCCAGCGCATCATGGACACCAGCCTCCCCTCCTTGGACTCTTGTCTTTACCTCGGTTTCCTTGGCGAAGCAGCCAGCATAACAAAAGACCCCACCAACCCGGGACATTCTCTCTTCTCTCCTCTTCCATCGGGTAGAAGACACAGGAGCCTGCGGGCACGTACGACCAGACTTAAGGGACAGCTTCTACCCCGCTGTGATAAGACTATTGAAACGTTTCCCTTATACAATGAGATGGACTCTGACCTCACAATCTATCTTGTTGTGACCTTGCACCTTATTGCACTGCACTTTCTCTGTAGCTGTGACACTTTACTCTGTACTGTTATTGTTTTTACCTGTACTACCTCAATGCACTTTGTACTAACTCAATGTAACTGCACTGTGTAATGAATTGACCTGTACAATCGGTTTGTAAGACAAGCTTTTCACTGTACCTCGGCACAAGTGACTATAATAAACCAATACCAATACCAAAAGGTTTAGAAGCACATTAGCAAAGGATGTGGAGCATACCAAGGCTAAAAAAAAATAGTCAGTTGGAGAAGGGCCAATTTCAATGGTATAATGTCCAGAAAATTGGAATCAAAGCCTGGCAGGTGAAATAGAAATTGAACAATGACAAGTCTTTTAGGTGGAAATGTTTCAGCTACACTCTGGGTACATCCTCATGAGGTAGGGAAGTTAAAGCCAAAGATGACCAAGGAAAAAACCAGGATTAAATAGACCAAAAGCAACATACGATAGACATCTGCTTGCTAACGTGTATAAATTAAGTTGAATACATAAAGTTCAGAGGGTAAGTAAAAACTGAAATTAAGAGAGGGAATGAGAGAAAATGTAAAGTGACTCGTATCATCCAGAAAATGGAATCAACAAACATATGGTCTTGTGAATAGGAAAAGGTTTGTATTGAAGAGATGAGACCAAACAAGACCAAAAGTATAATATGCTCATGGAGGCAGAGGACATACTGAGGTACTAAATGAATACTTTACATTAGTCTTTACCAAGGAGGTTGATGCTGCTAGAGTCTCAGCAAAGGAAGATGTAACTGAGATTCCGGATGCGCTGAACATTGATAGAGGTATTAGAAAGGCTATCAGTACTTAATATGATAATCCCCTGGTTTGGATTTATCCTAAGTTGCAGAGACTCTGGCTGTAATCTTCCTAATAGCTGTGGATGCAGGAGTTGGTGCCTGAGGAACTGGCAGATTTTATGTTATTGTTTCAAAAAAGGGTGTACTATAAAAATACAGAATGGTTAGTTTAACCCAGTGGAGGGGAAAGTTCAAAAAATCAAACTTGAATCATGACTGCAAGTACTCTATCAACTTTTTAGGATACTTTGTGAATAATTTTAAGTGGCCATGTGCAAAATTGCATCTGACACTTCAGCTCTGAGGTAACAGTCCAGGGACAAGAAGCCATGTAGAATTAGTTAACCCCCTATTGTTATGAGACCTGGAGGTCTTCTATCAATTGTATGTATCTCCTGCGATTATCAGCAACACCGCAAAATTTCTCCTTTGGCCCAGCTCTTAGCTTCACAGGTTTAATCAGGACCCAGCAGTTTCAGGTCATACACTTGACAGGATCCTTAATTAATGAGGTATTGTTCCCCAACTGACTAAAAGAGAGCTGTCATAGCAAGGCTTCTTCACATGTCAGCTAGCTACCCAGTCCAAGCCAATGTATTCATTCTATGTTGACCATGATCACAACTCTGGGAAACTAATTCTTGAGATAAATTGCCAGTTGAAAAATTTCGATCAATTAATCTACGGTTACATGAACTGAAACACAGCTTGTGTGTTAGACAATAGCATCTTATTCTAAGATATACAACAACACGGTCCCTCAGATCAGTGAGAAATGCTAAGCCATGAAATACTGTCCCCAGTGAGTAAACTTTATTGATTTTAACTTTGATAAATGTATTTTCACCTCCTCCAAGCCATCCTCATTGTCACACACAAAGCCCACACCAGGAACAAAGCAAAACAGTTTCTATCCCAATGTAGACTGTATGCATAATTCCATTCAGAAATGTCCCAAAAAGAAGAAGGGAAGGAGAGCAGCAGGACGGAGCAAGAGGAGGGAGGTGGGGGAGGAGGAAAGTGGGGGGAAGGACAGGTAAAGAAGGGAGGAGGGAAGGACAGGGGCAATAGCTTGAGAGCACATTAACATATGAACAATGGCAGACAGGTAAAACCAGTCACTCTCTCCTCTCCCACATTACTTAACATATTCCAATATATACATATGTACTCTCTCCATCACATTGTGATTTCCATAGACTGGCCAGTTTGGGAGCATCAAAACCAGGTCAGCTGATTGGAGTGAGGAGTAGCCTTGTTTACATTCATTAATCTGAATGGGGAGGGATGGATGTGGATAAAGAGGCTGCCAATACTGTCCTCAGCTGTAGATTGAGAGGGTTGAAGGAGTAAGGGCCTCCATGAACTACAAAGTGAGCAATGCCTTCTTATTCATTGTGATAATCACATAAACAATTTTAAGCCAATTTAGCCACAAAAACTATTAGTAGAATGGGAAATATATAGGACAGTGTCTATGATTGTGTAAGAGGGATCTAACCAATATTTCCCCTGCTTTTTCAGGGAATTATTCCTTCCATATAATGTTGTTTCCAATTGGAGTAGAAAAGATATTATGGATGGACCAGCACATAATGGTCGGTATAGTGGGTCTGCTGCTAAAATTAACTTTTGTATTCGCTAAGCTTCCCATCCTCACCTGGGCTTGATTATCACCAAGCAGTAATCTGCTTGAGGAAATGACAACGTTTAAGTATTGCTTGAAAAATAAAGTGACAATGGTGCCCAGGACATCAGTTAAGCCTCAATCTACTGCCAGACCACCTTCCACATCCAACCTTGGTGTCTCAGTTTAACGCCACTTCTAAATGATAACACCTCCTAGGGCAGGACTCCCTCATTCTGCACTCAAGTGTTAGCCTAGCTTATACAGTCTAGCAAGTTAATTTAATAGTGATGATCTTAGGTCTTTGAAATGGTGTCTCCGCCTTGTTCACTGTCCAAATTATAAACAAAAATCTGAGTTTTGTACAAAAACCAGAAACACGGCTGCTCTGAAACATTTGAATGGATGTCATATCGTAACACATCTAGCACAGAGCTTTAGGCAATGATTAATTTATGGTACATTTAGTGGGACACACTGACCTCCATATCAATAGATTTCAGTCACACCCCTACATATTCTTGATTGACTTCAAGAATTTCAATGAAAAATTCAGCACAGGATTAATAGAATTTGGTTTACATTAGGGTAGGTGCCTATCTGGCTCAAAATAGCCTGCCCTAATTTACTGGTAGAACAGTCCAAAACTAATCCCACAGCCGAGTCTCTCCTCATAGTTTTCTCTGCTTCAATGCATTGACACTTTTGATTTTTAACTTATCTGCACAGAAACATCAATACGTATTTATTAATCATCAGCTCTGTGACCAATACACAGAGAACGATTGCATTGCAGTTTATATGAATGAGAATCCGCTTCCTATTAAACATTTCAATTGGGTCAAATAGAAAATGCCCATCATGGCCAATCAATTCAATATTTACTAATTTAGGGAGGACTTTTAAAATTCTATCTTGGAATAATAATGATAGAGTTGGAAATTACAATTACACTTGAAAAGACATTCATTTCTAAGCCATTTCCCTAGAATTTGTGAAACGGGCAATTTGCAACAAATGTTCTCAGCAATAAGTAAAGGGGAAGTTATTATGTAGCTTTGGAAAGAGGTAAATTGGGAATTTTTGGAGAAATGGCAAATACATGAAATATTTTTAAAGGTGTCATTATCTCAGATACTTGGCAGATTCTAATTTTAATTTTGAAATACAAATTAAATTGTCTGATCAAAGGTGATACTTCAATGACAATACCAATTGCTGGTTGATAGCACATAGAACAGCAAAGAGAGCCCGAATGACACTTAACCCATAAATTCAAGAGATTGCACCAATTTTCATTCGAAATAGTGTCCATCAGAAAATTGTCCTCGGTACTTCAATAAGCTATTCACTTTTGCACTGAAAATGATCACTGGATGTGATTCATGCAGCTAATGATGTCACCACTCTGCAGTCCTTCCAATTTCAACTTTAATGGGCTTCTTGAGTGCAACTAAGATTTGAGCAGATTTCGGCACCACATTGCAGCTTTGTCTGTGATTCAAAGCTGCACAGCTAACATCAGGACATCTGTCTGTCCTTTCTCAGAACTCATGGTAACTTCTCAAACAGCAGCCCATATGCCCTGCTGAAACCCACCGTGAGTTATTATTCCTGTGTTTAACAGCTCAATTCCTCATACATACCTCTTTAATGGTAGTGTAGCAGTTAGTGTAACGCTATTACAGAGTCAGAGACCCGGGTTCATTTCCAGCCACTGTCTGTAAGGAGTTTGTATGTTCTCCCCGTGACTGTGCGGGTTTCTTCCGGGTGCTCCGAGTTCCTCCCACATTCCAAAGATGTACAGGTTAGGAAGTTGTGGGCGTGCTATGTTGGCGCCAGAAGCGTGGCAACACTTGCGGGCTGCCCCCCAGAACACTCTACACAAAAGGTGTATTTCACTGTGTGTTTTGATGTACATGTGACTAATAAAGTTATCTTATCTTATCTTTAGTCCCACCAATAGGAGCTCTCTATTACTGCAGCAATTGATTGATTGATAATTAACCACACAGGGTGAGTTGGTGAACCTGTCCCAGGAGATAAGTACATGCTTATCAAAGAAAATCCTATTCCCAGATTGGCGCATCATTTCCTACATAGACCTCTCTGACAATGAACGCCTTTGTAAGCTCAGGTTCCAAAGGCAGTCATGACCAAGAGATGTGACCTGGTCAGGGAAGATCTTTGTCCATGCTCTCATGTCAGGACTGCTCTCTTCACCAGCGTCAAGGTCATCTTGACCGGCAACTTCTTCAGTGTAGAATCATTCTATAAGGCCGCAGCAGATCTCTACCCTGCTTCCCAATTTGCCACTCATCACTTCGACAGATGACTTTAACAATTTCTGTTGCTCCACGTTACGAGCAAGCTGCTGTGACCAGATACCTCCCCATTCATCACCTCCAGACCACTCCGAGTGGAGTTCTGCCAGGACGCTTGGCTCCCTGCTGCATAAGACCTCTCCCCTCACACCTATGACACAAATTATCACTTCTCAGCGTCACAGAGCTCTTTTGACACTTGCCACCATCATGTGTTTTGCTGCTTTCTGTTTTCTGGGGATTGTGCTTTTAAGGTGCCCAAATATGCTTGGTGCATAACACATGTAAACGCTCTAAACTGGGCTGTTGCCTTGTAAAACAGTGCAGGCTCCATTTTGACAGGGGGAAAGCACCCCAGCAATTTTTTAAAGGTGGTTTTAACAATTTCCTAATTCTATTCCGTGGGGAATCTTAAGGGTATTAGGACATTACACCAGGTATGCCGAAAGTCCAATTTCAACTCTCCAAAATTTACGTCCGTTGACCAAGCATGAATTCCTTGGTGGAGGTCTCCAATTATTGTGATCATATTCTCATTTTTCTGTCGGTAACTTCAACCTGATGGTGGCCACTGTCAGCGCAGGAAATCAACGGCAGCAGCAGAGTGCATTTGACACTGGAGTTCATCTTGATATCTTCTTAGCAACCTCAACACTTTCCTCCCCACTTTCTACAAATCAAAGGTGTAGCCATGGGCACTCCCATGGGACCCAGCTACACCTGTCTTTTTGCTGGCTACATGGAATAGTCCTTGTTCCAAACCTACTTTGGCAGCCCTCCCCAACTCTTTCTCCACTACATTGATGACCGCATTAGCGCTGCTTTCTGCACTCTTGTGGAACTCATCAATTTTATAATCTTTGCCACCAACTTCCAAAACTACCAAATTCACCTGGACTATTTATAACACTTCTCTTCCTCTTCTGGATCTCTCTGTCTCCATCTCAGGAGACAAACTATCCACTAATATCTACTGTAAACCCACTGCCTTCCACAACTACCTCAACTACATCTCCTCCCACCCTGTCTCTTGTAAAAATGTCACTCCCTTCTCTCAGTTTCTCTGTCTCCGGCACATCTGCTCTCAAGATGAGGCTATCCCCTCCAGGACTTTCTGAAATGTCCTCCTTTTTCGGGGAATGTAGCTTCCCTTCTACTGTACTTGATGGAGCCCTCATACCTAATTCCTCCATTTCCCAGACATTTGCTCTCATCCACCCTCTCCCGAGACAGAACAGAGATAGATTCCTCTGGCCCTCACCTTTCACCTCACTAGCCTCTGCATCCAGTATATCATCCTTCTCCACTTCTGCCAACTCCAACGGGATCCCACCACCAGCCACAATTCCCCTTTCCCCGCACCCCCCCCTACATGTCCTCCACAGGGACCACTCTCTCTGTGACTTCCTGTCCGCTCATTCCCTTCCACCCACCCCTCATTGTCAGCAACTGCAGAAGGTGTAACACCTGTCCCTACACCTCCTCCCTCACCACCACCTAGGGACCAAAACAGCCCTTCCAGGTGAAGCAGAGATTCGCATGCCCCTCCTCCAGCCTGGTCTATTGCATTCAGAGCTCGCGATGTGGCCTCCTCTACGTCGGCAAAACCAAGCATAAGCTAGGTGACGTTTTATGGTGCACCTGCACTCTGTCCACAACAGCTGCCTTGAGCTTCTGGTTACATGGCATTTCGGCCTCCTTCCCATTCTCACACTTACCTGTCTGCCCTCGGTGTTCTCCACCGTCACAGTGAGGCCAAACACAAACAACAGGAACGTCACCTCATATTCCGCCTGGGCAGCCTGCAACTCAATGGTACCAACATTGAATTTTCCAATTGCAGGTAACCCATTCCCCTAGTGTCTTGCTTTCCCACTCCCGCCAGTCTACCGAGGCTCCCGCTCCCTTTATAGAACATAGAACACAGAGCACCACAGCACAGCACAGGCACTTCGGCCCAGAATGTCGTGTCAACATTTTATCCTGCTCTAAGGTCTCTCTAACCCTTCCCTCCCACGTAGCCCCCTATTTTTCCATCATTCATGCGTCTATCTAAGAGTCTCTTAAATGTCCTGAACGTATTTGCCCCCACAACCTCTGCAGATGAACCTTTGTTCATCTTTTCCACCTCCGCCTTATAAACTACACTCAGTTACCTCCCCACCTGGTTTCCATCTGCCCGTCGCCCACATACCTATCTGCCAGGATTTCCCTTCCCTTTGTTCACCTTTCCTATCCCTCTTTCCCCCCACCCCCCACCCCCAACACCCCACCGGCTCCATCTGCTCATCAAACCCCTTATCCTGATTTCGTAACGTAGAGGCAGGCATGGTAGCATAGCGGCTAGCGTGACGCTGTTACAGCGCCAGCGACCCCGGTTCAATTCCCGCCGCTGTCTGTAAGGAGTTTGTACGTTCTCCCCGTGTTGGCGTGGGTTTCCTCCGGGTGCTCCGGTTTCCTCCCACATTCCAAAGATGAATGGGTTAGGAAGTTGCGGGTGTGCTATGTTGGCACCGGAAGCGTGGCGACACTTGCGGGCTGCCCCCCAGAACACTCTACGGAAAAAGATGTACTCCACTGTGTGTTTCAATGTACATGTGACTAATAAAGATATCTTATCTTACCTATCACCTCTGTCTCACCCCTCCCTTTCACTTTTATATACTGGCTATCTTCCCTCTACACTCTCAGTCCTGATACAGTGTCTCAACCCAAAATATCGACCATCTCCTTGTCTCTACAGATGCTGCTTGATCTGCCGGAGTTCTCCCAGCAGTTTATTTTTTGTATTGTTAGACAACATCAGTCCAACAAATTGAACTTCCTTCAGTTACCAGGCTGATATTTGCTGGAGCCACATCTCAATCTGATAATGATTAATATTTTGAACTATTATTTATAATTCATGCCTTGCAGATAATTCTTTCTTACGTTCCATTTCCCTTTTCATTAACATAATAACTGACTGAAATAGAACTGTGCTGAAATCCCATTTAAGAACTTCAAGCATTGGCGAAGATAAGGTTTCTCAATCTTCTTTCTCTCTTATTTTCTGAATAGTTGAATTATTGGAGTTTCCTGAATATGCTTAAATGATATACAAAGAAAACCACCACTTCCTTCCTGCTGCTGACAAAGATGGATATGCAACAGGACAAAGCTGACATGACAGGTGGAATTAAAAGCAGAATGCACATTTTCTTGGGGATTACACCACAATCTGCCTCACATTCTGTGTGATACCTGCTTGGTTTATTATGGACATCCTCAGAGCCTAAGATCCAGTCCGCTTGGAGAAGTTTAATTGGTAACCTGAAAGTGGAGAAACACATTCAACTCTCTCACGAATCATGAGGTAATCAATGTCGGCGTTGCTTCCTCATCAGCGATGGTGCAGCGGTGACAATCTCGCCTCAGAACCTAATTCCAGAAGAACACTTGAATTGCCAAGGCATTGAAGGAGAAGGACCAAGTGCTGGGAAATGGGTTTTGTATAGGTGAGTTCTTGATAGTCTACATCAGCATGGTGGGCCAAAAGGCCTGTTTCTGTACTGTACAACCCTATGTCTCCATGAGTCAATGACAGAGAGATCAGCAGAAAACCTAGACTGATGCCTCAGTGCAATACAGAGGAAAGGCCATTCTGATGAGAAGTAATACCAATCCCCACGGTAGTGTAGCAGTTAGCGTAACACTATTACAGCGCCAGCGACCCCGGTTCAATTCCGGCCACCTTCTGTAAGGAGTTTGTACGTTCTCCCCATGTCTGCGTGGGTTTCCTCCGGGTGCTCCAGTTTCCTCCCACGTTCCAAAGACGTACGGGTTAGGAAGTTGTGGGCATGCTATGTTGGTGCTGGAAGCATGGCGACACTTGCAGGCTGGCCCCCAGAACACTCTACGGAAAAGATGCATTTCACTGTGTGGTTTGATGTACACGTGACTAATAAAGAGATCTTATCTTATCTTATCTTATCTTATCTTATCTTATCTTATCTTATCTTATCTATGTCAGCACAACATTGTGGGCCAAAGGGCCTGTTCTGTGTTGTATTATGTTCCATGTTCTATAAGTGCATGTAAGCAGACGTAGTAGATGAAGGTTCAATTGTAACAGTTAAGAGAAGTTTGGATAGGTACATGGATGAGTGGGGTTTGGAGGGATATGGTCCGGGTGCAGGTAGATGGGACTAGGCAGAAGATCAGGTCTGCATGGACTAGAGGGGCCGAAGGGCTCTATGACTCTATGATTTTAAAGACAAAGTGCTGGAGCAGCGTAACACAGTTGCTGGAAATATATAATAAACAAGAATTTACATGGGAGGGAAGTCTGGGGCACTAAAAGGTGGGAAGGATGTAAAGCAGCGGGTAGTACACCCTCTCCTGACCTTGCACGGTAAGGCGGCTGAGTATCAGTGATTATACAAAATTCTTATTTCCTGTGAGCATGCTAAGGCATATGGAATTGAGCATTTCATTGACAGCCAGTCATAGGCTGAACTCATTTGGCTGATAGGTAGGAAATGTTTCATAGCCGCAGTCAATTGTCGAAATACCCTGAACACTGGCCACATTTTAAAACCTTCGGTACTATTTTGTATCCAACACCAATAAACGGAGATTAATTTGACCTTCTCAAATCACAACCCACTTCACACACTGACCTGTCAACAGTTGTGGCGAAACTCATTGCCCAGGCCCTTACAGTCCCTCTAACGAGCAAGAGGTTTAGGAAGCAAGCAGGCTATAAATCCAGAACGAGCGGAAATGTTAAAGACTGGCAGCATGTTAAGTCAGGTTGAAAACCTGTTTACATAAATCCTGTTGTTTACAAAACCATCTGGCTCACTCACCAGATCAGAATATGGGGTGCACAGCCAGAGTTGGGACATGAATGTGTGGCTGGGACTAGGGGTCTGGATTGAGGGTCAGCAGCTCTGGGCAGGGTCCAGAACATTGGGGCAGGAATGTAGATAGTTTAGTAGCCAAAGCCAGAGTCTGGAGTGCTTGTATTCCTCTGTCCCTTTAAACTCTTCAGATCACTGGAAACTTTATTATAGCACTCTGTAACATGTAAAAAGAAGTGAAATAGAAGTGTGTTTGGGCATTAATAGGGGTAACATCCCATAATCGGGAAAATCTGCCATGCCAGTCCAGCACCATCAAAGTCCCAAGGGTTCTGTGTTTTTAGAGTTTTAGTGTATTGGGATAGGAAGTAACGTTCCCTGGATCTGCCGGGTTTCCTGAGTAAACTGACCTCAGCCACCGCTGTACCTCAGGATCATGAAAAAATTCAGGCCGGCTGAATGCATTCTTACCAAACCTTATATGCATTTGGGAAGGAATTCCTGCTACGGTAACTATCAGGCAGGTGAGGGGAGGAAAACTGGGGAAAGACTCAGGAAGATTAAGCATCGTTGAAGCTTTGAGCAGAGGACCACTCATGCCCCCTTCACACCGTCCACAGCACCCCCTCCACCCCTCTCCATTCCTCCACCAGATCATGTCACTGGTATTTCCTGAATTCTTGTTTATTATAAATTTCCAGCAACTGCTGCATTCTGTGTCATGCTGCTCCAGCACTTTGTCTTTAAAATCATAGAATCATAGAGCCCTTCGGCCCCTCTAGTCCATGCAGACCTGATCTTCTGCCTAGTCCCATCTACCTGCACCCGGACCATATCCCTCCAAACCCCTCCCATCCATGTACCCATCCAAACTTCTCTTAACTGTTACAATTGAACCCTCATCTACTACTTCTGCTGGCAGCTCGTTCCACACTCGCATCGCCCTCTGAGTGAAGAAGTTCCCCCTCAGATTCTCCTTATATATTTCACCTTTCACTCTAAACCTATGTCCTCCAGTTCTAGTCTCACCCAACCTTGGGGGAAAAAGCCTACATGCATTCACCCTATCTATACCCCTCATAATTTTGTGTACCTCTATAAGATCTCTCTTCATTCTCCTGCACTCTAGGGAATAAAGTCCTAACCTGTTCAACCTTTCCCTATAACTCAGGTCCTCAAGTCCTAGCAACATCCTTGTAAATTTTCTCTGCACTCTTTGAAGCTTATTGATATCTTTCCTGTCGGTAGGTGACCAGAACTGCACACAATACTCCAAATTCGGCCTCACCAATGTCTTGTACTATTTCAACATAACATTCCAAACCCTGTACTCAATGCCCTGATTTATGAAAGCCAACGTGTCAAAAGCTCTCTTTACAAACCTGTCTACCTGTGACGCCACTTTCAAGGAACTATGGATCTGTATTCCCGGGTCCCTTTGTTCTATTACACACCTCAGAGCCCTACCATTCACTGTATAAGTCTTACCGTAGTTTGTCCTCCCAAAGTGAAACACCTCACACTTTTCTGCATTAAGTTCCATCTGCTGCTTTTCAGCCCATTTTCCTAGCTGGTCAAGATCATGCTGCAAGCTTTGATAGCTTTCCTTGCTGTCCACTATGTCCCCAATCTTGGTGTCATCCACAAATTTGCAGATCCAGTTTACCACAATATCATCTAAGTTATTAATATAGATGACAAACAACAACTGACCCAGCACCGATCCCTGCAGCGCACCACTAGTCACAGGCCTCCAGTCAGCGAGACAACCATCTACTACCACTCTCTGGCTTCTCCCGTTAAGCTAATGTTGAATCCAATTGGCTACTTCATCCTGAATGCCAAGTAACTTAAGCTGTCTTTATGACCCTATCTACTTGTGACTCTTCTGGAGCAGGTTTCTGGAGCAGCATCCCATGTGGAACTTTGTCAAAGGCCTTACTAAAGTCCATGTAGACCATGTCCACCCCCTTTCACTCATCAACCTTCTTGGTAACCTCCTCAAAGAACTCTATAAGATTGGTTAGACATGACCTACCACGCATAAAGCCATGTTGACTATCCCTAATCAGGCCCCATCTCTCCGAATACTTATATGTCCTGCCCCTTCCAATAATTTACCCATGACTGACATCAGGCTCACCGATTTATAATCTCCCATTTTATTCTTAGATTCTTACTTGAACAACAGAACAACATTATCTGTCCTCCAGTTCTCGGCACCTCACCCTTTGTCTTTGTTTCTTCTGCCGTCTCTCATCTCCCACCATTTACACCTCACCCAGACAGGTCAGCTTTGATTGACAAGCATTGTCTACCCTCTCTCAGCAAGCACAAAGGTATCTACGTCATCTGGATTATCTTACTTTCCATCCTATCGTGGGCATTCACTTTGTTCTCTTCACCCCTCCTCCCATCTGCAACTTAAATCACGATCACTTTCTCACTTTTCCCAGTTCTGACACAAGGCATTGCACCAGAAACATTGACGGTTTCTCTCTCCATCGATGCTGCCTGACTTAATTTCAATTCCCAACATTCCCTGTTTTTATTTCCGATTTCCAGCATCTGCAGGATTTTGCTTTTAGGTTTTACTTCTGATCTCCTGGGCAAGGGATGGGAGGGGCAGCCTGTATAAACTTCCCCCGTGTGAGTTCCTGACCTCCTGTCTCAATTTATTCCCTCACCCATTGTACACCTCAGCGGGAGGGCCTCCGCGCACCCCATGGACCACAGGGCTTGGAGAGCTCCAGGGTGCAAGGTGTGGATTTCCAGAACAGCCAAATTTTGCCAACTCCCCCATCCTCCAAACCGTCTCACCGTGGGTGGTCCGTAGGGAATGGGCATTCTCGCAGCTGCTCCCCAGGATTTAGAAAGGAAACTGCTTTCTAATTGGTTTTCCTAGGGCACAGCCAAGGTTGGAGGAGCAGTCTGTATCAGGAGTGTACAGGAAGTGAGACCACTCCCATCCATCCCTCGGATGGGAACACTACACCTCGGGCACTTCATGCCCATTCAGTGGCCAGGTGACATCTTTAATGAAAGATCATCGCCTTCCTCTCCACTATCACTTCTGCCTACAGTCCTGCCTCCACCTTCCTCCTACCTGCCAAACACCATGAATGAAAGGCTTTATGAGAAGAAATGCTCAGCAGGAAGTATTTTAATTAGATTGTGGAGTTGGACAGGATTGGTTAGCCTAAAGGCACCTACCTAATGGACAGTAAGCAGATAGGATCACGAGGGGTTCCATTTTGCTGATAAGTCAAATCTTGCTTCAGCTGATGCTATGTTTCCTTCCAATGAATAAATTATTCTTTGAAGTTTTGTCACTGCTGTAACTTAAAAAGCCTGTCAGCTGATTTGCACAGAGTGAACAAACATCAATGCGATAACAACCACCAATATTAAGTGGTGTTTTAGTGAGACAGATATCCCTGTTCTTCTTCAAATTAGTCCCAAGCGATTTATTTTACTTCATTTGATGTAAGTGCATATGGAATCTCAGTCTAACAACTCATGAAAAAGAATGCACTCTCAATTTGTACTGCACTGCACTGGATTCTCATGAGATGAACCCATAAATTTCTACCTCAGAGGCAGCTACCAAGGTTTCATCACATTTTTACCACCTATTGGGAAACCTCTCTACTTAGCGTTGGTGTTTCGTTGATCCTTAAGACACATACTGGGAAGCTAGCTCGAGAAACAGAATTAATGCAGGCGGGATAATTCACTTCAGGTCTCAACTGCAAACCACAGTTTGTACAAAAACTGTAATTCATACACTACATTTTAAAATGTCACACTTTACTTAATTATCTGTACAGAATGTTGCAGGCTTGTCGGCAGTGTGGCTGATGAAACTTGCCATTTCCTTCTAGATTTATGACAGTAAGGTCCTGAATTTATTACTAAAGGGAGCTAGCACTTTTTAATTACAAAGCAAATGGTCAAATCCATTTAACAGTGGGCTCCAGACTTAAAAGTCAGAACAATTTCCATGCAAATCCCTGATTGTAAAACCAGTCCTCTCTGAAAGGTGCAGGCTCTAATTTCCAGACAAACTGCAATGCAGGTTCCAACACATGATTGTGACTCAAGTTGGCCTGCTAACAAACACCCACCTGCCCTGCATTTTCAAACCTACCTTGTCTTTCATCACGATAGGGCCAGCTATTTACTGAGTTTCAGATTTGCTATCGCCCACATTGATACCATATAAATGAACTAGAATCATGGTAACCACAAAATACTTCGAATCTTCTCAAATACACAACAGGGAGACAGGGAATTTGGCTCAATGAGATTGTGCAAGTGTTTATGATCCACTCAAGACTCCTAGCGACAAGGAAATCCAGATATTAGAGGGATCATAAACCAGCAGAATATAATTCAGATGGCATATAACGGCCATCAGTGCAAAAGGTGAGGTAACTAGTTTAAAAACAATGTGAGTTTAAGGGCCAAAAATCCTTCTCCTAATCCACTTACAGCAACAGTGGCAGAGCAAGACAAATGGTGCCCATGACCTCAGTCCCCTTGGAAGAAGTCAGACCTCTCACCAATTGCCTTGCACGTTGGAGCATTTAAACAAAACTCGCTGCAGAGTCTTGCCTCATCACTGAACAACCATATAGAAGATTGCGCCATCCCTTTCCCAAATTATCCCACTTCTCGCAGCTACCACCGGGCAGGAGGTGCAGAAGCCTGAAGTCCCACACCACCAGGTTCAAGGACAGCTGCTTCCCTTCAACCATTCGGTTCTTGAACCAACCGACACAACCCTAATCACGAGAGGTTAGCAACCCTATGACCACATTGATCACTTTGCACTAAAATGGACTTTATTTCTGTTTGTTCCAAATTTGCTCTTTCTTGTAAAAATTGTGCCTAATTTATGTTTAATTTATGTTTTTCGTGTGAATGCTGTTTATAGGATGCCATGTATCTGTGATGCTGCTGCAAGTAAGTTTTTAATTGCATCCGTGCATACATGTACTTGTGCACATGAAAATAAACTTAACTTTGACTTTGACTACATGATTGTCCATTGAAGAGCAAATACCCCATTGATATTTTTGTAAGCCTTGCTACTGTTGGAATCTGAAAGTGCATGCTTTGTGTGTGGCATGAGTCTCAATTCACGTTAATGATATAAAAAATATATTTGTTTCCCTGTGTAATGGTTAACCAGTGCATCAAGTGGTTCAGTGCTGATTAACAGTTGCAGGAGAACGAGAGTTATCAAAGGTTACAGAGACACTGGTAAAAACACAATTGTCTTTCTCTGAGGGTCCTGGGGAAGGAATTTAGAAAGCTTCCTCTCATTTCTGAGTTTCTTAGCTTCTCAGAATTTTGAACAGAGATTTTAATGCCTGATCTATAAGGAACTCTATTCCAAATGTATTTCTGATATTGTGGAAATGCATATTCTAACAAGGTCATTTTCTTTTTGTCTTATCAGTTGTCTTATTCCAGAAAATTATTTTGCTGAAAATTTACATTTTTTTGATTGAAAACTTCAAAGCAGTAATTGGTCACAGGAGCAAAAAGACAGTCTTTGGAAGTGTAAAGATGGTGAAAGTCACACTGTCCTTTGCCTAAAAGATGATAAAAGGACACTTTTTCTTTCTGAGTTAAGCAATATTAGAAGTTTAATTATGTGCCAAGACTGGCAGTGAATCAATGAGCTGATGTGAGATTGGATAACAAGCAGAGACACTCCAACCTACAGAGCAATACAAACAGACAAATCCAAGGAAGGGAGGAAGATCAAAGCATTCTCAAGATCATCAATGTTGACAACCTCCCCCAGAAACACAGCATTTTGCAGACAGCGACTGACAGTCCTGTAATTCAGCCATATCAAGAAATAAAAACATTTATGATAGAATAACCTAAAAGCAGTGGCTTGGACCACCAACTAATTCAATTTCTGATGCAGGTTTTCATTCAATGTTACAGAATTTTCTTTAAAATCTCTGATGTACTGAGGTCACCGAAGCAGAATGAAAGAATTTGCATTTTAAACAGTACCTTCCAAGACCTCAGGATTTCTCAACGTGCTTCACAGCTAATGGAGTACCTTTGAAGTGTCCTACTCTAGGGGAAATGGCAGCCAATTCCAGACAAGAAAAATCCCACAAATGGAGATGAAATGGTGGCCAGACAATCCGATTCAATGATGTTGGCCAAAGTATGCAGGGGGCTTAGTTGAACACCTCATTGGACAGTGCAGTTTTCCTGTAGTACTTACTGAAGTGTCAGCCTGGAATTTCCCTTCAGGTCTTGAGTGAGGCTAAACCACAGAAGTAAAGATAGTACCAACAGGCAACACCAAATCTTGTTTATAGTATGAAAGAAAGAACTCCTATCTCTTTCCTGTTGGTGAGTCCCATAAGTTTAGGATAGTTCTGAGTAACCTAGTGCTTGATATGAATCCTAATTCCTCATATTTACACTGAATGGACAATTAATTTACTGGGCATGAAGGATTTGCTGTGATGTCTAACAAAAACAGTACAAACAATAGTCACACTGTTTATTCAATGTTTGTTGGTATGCTCCCTTAAAGGTTAAATTGTGTTGTGAATATTATCTGTAACCACACTACAGAGTCAGAAAGTTGTACAGCACAGAAACAAGCCCTTGGCCCACCACTTCATATTCTACCTGGACAGTCTCCAATCTGGTGGCATGAGCATCAAGTTCTCAAACTACCGGTAACCGCTCCCCCTCTGTCCCTTTTCCCCTAATTTTTTCTCTTTCCTCCTGATCCAACTGGCCCCCATCACTCTTTGTCCTTCCCCTCCCCCACTCTCTCCCTCTCCATCTACACACTCCTCCCACCAGTTCCCCTCCCCACCTCCCTCCCTTTAGTCCATGCTCCACCGTCCTCTCCGATCATATTACATCTTCCTCAGCCCTTCGTCACTTCCACCTATCACCTCCCAGCTTCAGACATCATTCCCACTCTCCCCCCTCCCTCATCTGCCTATCATCACTCCTCACCTGGATCCACCTATCACCTGCCGGCTCTTGCCCCACCCCTTCCCTCTATCTGTATATACTGGCCATCTCCCCCTTTCTTTCCAATCCAGATGAAGGGTCTTGACCCAAAACCTTGACTGTCCATTTCCCTCCATAGATGCTGCCTGACCCACTGAGTGGCTCCAGCACCTTTTCTGTTGCTCCAGATTCCAGCATCTGCAGTCCCTTGTGTCTCCACTTGGCCTACAACCCTTTTTCCCCATACACTAATTACACCTCCCACATTAGGAGTGCCTGTCATTTAAATATAATAATTGTACCTGATTCCACCAGCTCCTTAGCCAGAGTGTTCCAGATGTCAGCCAGTCTCTCTGTCAAAAACTTACCCCTCATACCCCTTTAAAACTCCTTCTTCTCACCTTAAACCTGTGCCCTCTTGGTTTTCATGTCCCTACCACGGGAAAAAGATTCTGACTAACTACCCTGTCTATGCCTCTTATAATTTTATATACCTCTATCAGGTCACCCCTCAGCCTCCTTCAATCCAAGGAAAACAATCTCTCCACATAACCAAAGTCCTCCAAAGCAGGCAACATCTGGTGAATCTCCTCTGCACTCTCTCCAGCGCAATGACTATAGTGTGGAGACCTGAACTGCATTTGAGACACCTTTTCCATAAAAATGCAAATTGGCCAGATTTTGCTGTTAAATTAACAGTGAAACTAATGTTGAACATTATAGTGCATAAATAGCTTAAACGCATGTCGCCTTCAGTCAAGTGACAGTTAAGTGTTTATATTCAAATATATAAATGTTGCTTTCTGCATTTTACTGCTGTTTTCTTAAAACTGGCACCTTGCTCCTTTGCCTCATCATTGAAATGTTTTGAAGGATGGGAAGTTGTGATATTCACACAGTTGAATTATGTAAGGACCTTGCTAATAAATAGTGCTATTGTTATAATTAGTAAAGTCAATTCCTTTCTAATGATGTGACAAAGGTAATCAATTCATTCTGATTATGGATTGTTTTAGGTTTATTTAAAAAAATGTACTTTTCTTAATTTTCCTTTCTGCTTCTTTGTTCTCCCTCTTTCCCTTGTTTTATTCATTTGACAGTGAATTCAATCTTTTTAATTCATCCTTCTTTAAAGTCTCTTCATATTTAGATGCCAGCCCTTTTAAACTCATTGGTAAAGGGGAAACCCTATTGGTTGACTTGTTTTTCATGTCCAAGACCACCATTTCCCTTCCTGCCAATGTGATGGCAAGAAACATTTTGACCACCATCTTCCACTTAATAGTTGGTGGGGCTATTCAGATCTGCTGTCTTTTTACCTGTGAGCAGGTTGAAGTTCAGCCTTCTGCTCAGCTAAGTCCTGCTCTCCAAATGTCTGCACTACTCTGGACTGCAACAGGGGACTGCAGACTTCCTCAGATTTCCCTGTAATTAAACTGGGAAATCCATTCACCGAGCCTGTGGTTGGCAAGATGTAATAAGTGGTGTGTCACATGGACCAGTGCTGGAGGCTCAGTGTTTTACAATTTCTGTAAAGGACTTGGATGTACCTTCAGCGCCTTCATCCAAGTCCTTTACATAAATTTGATGATGACAAAAAGATAGGAGGGAAAGTAAGTTGTGACGAATACATAAGGAGGCTACAAGATGACATGGATGTGAATGGGCAAAGATCTGGCAAATGGAGTATAATGTGGGAAAATGTGAAATTGTCCATTTTGGCAGCAAAAGTAAAAAAAAAGCATATTATCTCAACAGTAAGATTTTACAGAGCTCATATGTACAGAGGGTTCTGGATGTCCTGGTGCAGCTTTACAAAGCACTGGTGTATACATACAAATAGTAATTAGGGAAAATAACAATATGTTATCACTCATTACTAAGGGAATTGAATACAAAAGTGGGGAGGTTGTGCTTCACTTATATAAAGCACAGGTAAGACAATATTTCAGAATCAGAATCAGGTTTATTATCACTGATGTATGTTGTGAAATTTGTTGTTTTGCGACAGCAGTACAGTGCAAGACATAAAAATTACTATAAGTTACAAAAACAAATAAATAACCCAAAAGAGGAATAATAAGGTAGTTTTCACAGACTGTTCAGAAATCTGATGGCAGAGGGGAAGAAGCTGTTCCTGAAATGTTGAGTGTGGGTCTTCAGGCTCCTCTACCTCCTCCCGATAGTAGTAACATGAAGAGGGCATGTCCCAGATGGGGAGGGTCCTCAATGATGGATGCTGCCTCCTTGAGGCACCGCCTCTTGAAGATGTCCTCCACGCCAGGGAGGGTTGTGCCTGTAATGGAGCTGGCTGAGTCTACAACCCTCTGCAGCTTCTTTCAATCCTGCGCATTGGAGCCTCTCAGTCAGTGATGCAACCAGTCAGAATGCTCTCCACGGTACATCTGTAGAAATTTGTAGAAATCTGTAGAAAGTCTTTGGTGACATACCAAATCTCCTCAACCTCCTAATGAAGTAGAGCCTTTGGTGTGCCTTCTTCGCGATTGCATCAATGTGTTGGGCCTAAGATAGATCCTCTGAGATGTTGACGCCCAGGAACTTAAAGCTGCTCACCCTTTCCACTGCTGACCTCTCAATGAAGACTGGTGTGTGTTCTCCCGACTACCCATTCCTGAAGTCCACAATCAGTTCCTTGGTCTTGCTGACGTTGAGTGCAAGGTTGTTATTACAACACCACTCAACCAGCCGATCTATCTCACTCCTGTACGCCTCCTCATCGCCATCTGAGATTCTGCAAACAACAGTGGTGTCATCGGCGAATTTATATCTGGCATACCTGGAGTATTGTACAGGAAGAATATAAATACACCGGAAGCAGTTCAGAGAAGGTTAGTAAACTGTTACCTGAAATGGACAGTTTGACTTATAAGGAAAGGTTGAATCCACTGGAGTTTAGAAGAGTGAGAGATGACTTAATTTAGGATCCTGGCAAAGTGGATGTGGAGAGGATATTTCCTTTTGTTGAAGAATCTAAAACCAGGCATCACTATTTAAAAATAAAAGGTGACCCATTTAAGTCAGATTAAATGATTTTTTTTTTCTCTTGGAGGTTCTTCCTCCAAGGGGAGTGAAAACAGAATGCTTGAATAGTTTTAAAACAGTGCTGGATAAATTCTTGATAAGCAAGTTTACCAGGAATGTGGAGTGTGGTTCCAGTCAGAACAGCCACCATCTCATTAAATGGAGCAGGCTCAATAGGCCAAGTGGCTTGGCTGCTCTGAATCCAAATGTTTGTATGTGACCAGCAAGCTCAAGCACTGGTAAGCAGATTATCCACAGCAGGACAAGATGAAAGGCAAAGAAGTCTAATTAATTACAGACCCCGTTTGACACCCTGTTCCAACAGCTCCAGACTCCTGTGTTCTCATTTTATTCAGCAAGATTGAACCAGGTCATTTCTCTCCTGACGTGAACCTAAGTTATGATCATGATATAGACAGGATCCAATCAGTAATTGTTTGAAATGGATGCCTGTTATTATTGCAAACAATTCATTGTTACGTCGTTATGTGAATTTTATCTAATTACTGGAGTTACCAAGTGGGATATTAATAGAAAAAAATTTAATTGTAAATTGTCTAAGAATTAATATTTAGTCAATTTATAATTACATTTTTCAAGACATGAAAAATGGAACTGTTAATTATTGTGGTTGTGCAATTTTATTATAAAATTTCTGCTGTTGAGATTCATAGAATATCAAGAAGCTTGAAATTATTATTTTGTGGTTGTTCTTTAATTCAGGCCGTTTTGTAGAATCAGGAACTGAGTGCATTCAGATAAATGTTCCTCTGGTGTGACTGATAAGTAATCATATATAATATTGTCAGAAATTTTCAGTAAATGCTCCTGGTTTAACTTATGACTGCATCAAAATGAAAAACCACTCACTACTATTTTTAAAATATACTATTTAATTCCAATGAATGTCAGAAACATGATCCCTACTGGATTATTGAATCATTCAGTGTTTGTATCATATTATCAAGGATTACAGTAAATAAATTACTGGGCATAATTTGTAAATAGGGAGCAAATAGAAGTTCTTCCGAGTATTAAGAGCACCTTCCCAACCTACATAGACTACAGGATCGACAAGCATGACTGTATTACTCATGTCGATCTTTTCCTTTTACATTCATGCTGCCTCGGTTGACTTCCCAGGCAACTGATGAAAGGGATAGAGGAGAGCACCACTGACCATCTGAAAGACAAGCCTTCAAAACAGCACACATTTACTTACACAAAAAGAGAGGTTGAATTTGCTGAAAATTCTTCATGACACTTTGGAATACTAAATCCATATGATTTCCCCAGATAGCGTTTCCTGGAGAAGCTATGCCCCCTGGTGAATAGAATGCACCAGTGTCGACCAAGCTTCTTGCATCTATTCCTATTTATTCTTAAAAGACTTGCAGGCATTTCACCAGATAAACTATGATTATTCTTTAGCAGACACGAATAAATAGTAACCCTATAATTACTTTGAAGTTACTTCTTAGCACAAAAGTCTTTTGAGAAGACTTATTTTATCACTTAGCCATTTTGACAAAATGGAATAAACTGCTCACTCGCCATATTTGTTGAAGAAAGTGGGAAGTGTGAACGTTGAAGCCACGTCATTGGTTCAATGACACGTGAAGAATCGTGCCTGTGACTCAGTGGTGGCATTCCCACTCCTGGATCAGAAGGTAACAGATCCTGTAGCTCCACCGAGTATTGGAGTCTTGGTTGCTGCTTCAGAGCAGTACCAAGTGCTGCACTGTTGGAGCTACAGATGTTTAAGTTGCAGGAGGACATTAAAGATCCTAACGCATTCTTCTGAAGAACAGAAGAATTCTCCATATGCCCTGTCCAATATTTATCCTTCAATCTCTAAAATCATCTCTAAAATTGATTATCTTGTCATTATGCACTCAAGTTGCCTTTTCCCAATGGTGACACCATTGATATTTTGCTGCTTTTAGAGAATTTTGGTGCATGCTGGAGTCATGAAATTTGTTCAATAAATGTAAGCTTTTCTTTATTTATTTTTCATAGATTCTAGACGTGCACCTGGTGTAAACACAATTACAACTCAATGACCTGACTGGCAATCTGCCCAACAGATGGCTTTTCGCTAATTGTTACAGCTGTATGTTACATACACTTAAATAACATCTAATGTGTGCTTATGTCATTCAGCTTCTTTTGATTGCAATGAGTTGACTTTGCAATCAGCTACTTTTCATTGGAAGGAAACAGTGCCAGCCATCCACTAGCCAAACATGCAGCCTAAATGACACACAGCACCATGCATTCACTGATGCTGCATTACAAAGCTGGAAGGGCTTTTGTGAGTGCTGACTATCAATGAACATGACATTTAAAAGCACTTGATAAATGTAAGGCTCAGAGCAGTGAAGAATTAAGGCTTGGGCAGTGCATATTTGAAAATGGAGTCACATAAGTAACAAACAATCCGCTGGATCAATCTTCCCACCTACATCCAGGACACCTTGCATGCCCTCCACCATTTTGACTAGTTCCGATCAATCCTCAACCTGATGGTGCCTCAACCCCACACTTCCCGCTTCTTTCTCTTACCCAAGATCCACAAACAGAATTGTCCTGGTAGGCCCATTGTTTCTGTCTGCTCTCTCCTCATATCTTGACTCTATCCTATCTCCCCTTTTTCAGTCCCTTCCCACCTACATCTGGTGCGTGCCCTCCAGCAGATAGTTTGTTGCTCCAGATCCCAGCATCTGCTGTCTCTTGTGTCTCCGTTTCACATAAGTGGTAAGTGGGTGCCCCTGGAATCAATACTCAGTCTTCTACTGACCCAACGTTTAATTGGCAACCGGGACAAGGTACCTGCAGTAAATAGTAGGAGTCAGATGGAACAAACAGCATTCTTGTTAACCCAATTTATGCACAAGAGCTTTCAAACCCTTAAGAAACTCTTAAGAAATTCAGCTGACTCAAAAAGCAAATTTCAAAATATAAAATATCATGACATCATAGTATAAAGAAATGACAGAATAAATACAGAACTTTGACAATTTATTAACCAGAATCTGGAAAAACAGTGTTCTCAGCTCCTGTATTGAGAATTAATAATATTAGTTTGCAATGTTATAAAATCAACTTCTTTCATATTCTAATTAAATAGTTATAAGGTAAGGATCAGTGAAACTTTACCTCTGTTCTGTCTGGGGAGAGCAGAAGTGTGGGAAATGGAGGAGATGTGGGTGAGGGGTGAGACAGGGGCCAGTGAGTAACCATCATCAACAGGCTCAGTCACTCTTCCAAAAAATTCAATGTAAAACATAGGGTAACACTGATACCACCATCGGTAGCTGGAAGTGCTGTCTCAAGAAGGCAACATCCTTCATCAAAGGTCCCCACCATCCGGGCCATGCCATCTTTTCACAGCTACCATCGGGCAGGAGGTACAGAAGCCTGAAGTCCCACACCACCAGATTCAAGAACAGCTACTTCCCTTCAACCATTCAGTTCTTGAACCAATCGGCACAACCCTAATCACTACAGTTTAGCAACACTACGATCACTTAGATCACTTTGCATTCAAATGGACTCTTTTTTTTGTTCTAATTGTGTTCTTTCTTGTAAAAAATTGTGTATAATTTATTTTTTGTTGTGACCGTTGCTTAAATGATGCTATTTACCTGTGATGCTGCTGCAAGTAAGTTTTTCATTGCACCTGTGCGTACCGCACTTGTGCACATGACAATAAACTTGACTTTGACTTTAACATATTGTGGCTAAAATGCTGAAGGTACAGAAATTATGGGCAACAGATGCCCCAGATTGGCTCATCCCTGACTGCTCCTTCCCTCCAGTGGGGTCATTTAGAACATAGAACAGTACAGCACAAAACAGGCCCTTTGGCCCACAATGTTGTGCCAACATAGCTAATCCCTCCCTCCTACAGAATGCCCGTATCCCTCCATTTTTCTCTCATTCATGTGCCCATCCAAGCCCCTCTTAAAAGCCCCCAATGAATTTGCCACCACCACCCTACCAGGCAACACATTCCAGGCATCCACCACTCTCTGAGTAAAAAACGTACCCCTGACGTCTGTTCTGAACCTACCCCCTCTCACCTTAAATGCATGCCCTCTGGTATTGGATCGCTCAATAATGGGGAAAAAAATTGCTTGTCCACCCTATCTATGCCCCTCATAATTTTATAAACTTCCAACAGATCACCCCTCAGCCTCCACCTCTCCAGAGAAAAGAGCCCAAGTTTGTCCAGCCTCTCCTGACAGCACATGCCCTCTAATCCAGGCAGCATCCTAGTAAACCTCCTCTGCACCCTCTCTAAAGCCTTGACATCCTTCCTGTAGTGAGGTGACCAGAATTGTACGCAATATTCTAAATGCGGCCTAACCAGAGTTCTCTAGTTGGAAAGCTGGTCATCATACTGAGCAGTTCAGCTTGAAGAGAGTCCTTGCTGCTGGGCAGCTTCCAGTTACCAAAGGTGATTTGGTGAGATAATGAGGATCAAAGGATAACAATTGGTAGGTTCTGCACCAAGAGCCAAATGGGATCAAATGTATGAACTAAGGCGCTGTTGTCATTCAAAGGCCTTTATTCTTGGAAAACTTTCATACAAGATCCCTACAGAATCAATAATATCCTGCACCTGCTTCTGCTGCCTTGCCTAGCCCCTTGTATGCATGCTCGGTAGAGCTGTGTTGGGACTTCAATGACAACCTTGGTGTGGCTCCCGTGAAGTTGCTGCCGGCGGCTGCACTTCATTTAGGTCAAAACTCTGTTGGAAAACTTGCGTTCACCAGTTTAGTGCTCGGGTAACCATTGTTTTTACTTTTACCTCCGGGGCAAGTAAACAGAGGATGTAGGATGTAGTCCAGTAATAAATTCACGCCAATCCATGGCCAGCGGCAGCATCTTCGTGAATGGATGTCAAATACAACTACCATATCGACCCTGGCTGGTGAGCTAATTGCATCATCTTTTGAAAAGAATTGAGATTTTTTTTCTTGACATTCACTGTTTTCTTTTCCTTTTTGCTTCACTACAACATTTTCTTTTCAGCCTGCTGACAGATTTTTCATGCCTTAAGTTTGCCTGTAGCGTAAACAGTGCAATTTTGCCATAAAAAATTCACTGGTACAACATTTAAGAATGAGCTAATTAATCGATTGCTGAACCAATAGATGAATCAGCAAGAAACGTTGTGTGTGAATGGTACCAGATGCATGTGTGTAACAGCGTCTCAATGCTGGTTAGATGGGAGCATGGGTCCCAGGTAAGTCAATTCTCGGGCTGTTTCCGTAACCCACGCCCCTGGTTAGGGGAGCACCATGCTGGAGAGAAGTCTCTCTAGCATTAATGGAAACACATAAGACTGCAGATGCTGGGATTTGGAGCAAGCAAATAAACTGCTGGAGGAACTCAGTGGTCCTGGGAGCATGTGTGGTCGACGGTTCAGGTGCAGAGCCTGCGTCAGAACCATAAAGGGGAGATAGCCAGTAGAATGAGGTAAGAGGGAGGGGATGGCAGGCAATGGGTGGATCCAGGTGAGGAGGGGTTGATGGAGCCAGGTGGGGGATGGGAGGTTGGAGATAGCATCAGAGGCTGGGAGGTGACTGGTGGGGACAAGGTGGCTGCAGATTATGGAAGAGAGGTGATGAGTGACACCAGATAAGGGAAGGATGCTGAACAGAAGGGAACAGTGGAGGGAGGGAATAGTGGGTGATAGGCAGATGGAACCAGGTAGGGGAGTGGAAGGAGACAGGGTAACAGGGGTTTTGGAGGGTTGAAAAGAAAGGTGTATGTGAGAGGACCCGAGTGAATCAGAAGGAGACAGAAAGGAACAGTGGTTGTGGATTACCTGAAATTGGGTTGCAGACTACCCAGGCAGAATATGAGGTGGTGTTCCTCTAGTTTAGAGGCTAGTGTAACGCTATTACAGTGCCAGTGACCCGGGTTCAATTCCAGCCACTGTCTGTAAGGAGTTTGTACGTTCTCCCCGTGTGTCTGCGTGGGTTTCCTCCAGGTGCTTTGGTTTCCTCCCACATTCCAAAAAAAAAGGCATACGGGTTAGGAAGTTGTGGGCATGCTATGTTGGCGCCGGAAGCGTGGCGACACTTGCGGGCTGCCCCCCAGAACACTCGACGCAAAAGATGCATTTCACTGTGTGTTTCGATGTACATGTGACTAAAAAGGATATCTTATCTAGTTTGTGTTTGGCCTCACCCAGGCAGTGGAGGAGGCCGAGGACAAGAAGGTCAGTGTGGGAGTGGGGAGGGAAGCTGAAATGGCTTGGAACTGGGAGCCCAACGTGGTCAGTGCAGACAGAGCACAGGTGCTCGGCAAAGTGGTCGCCTAGACTGTGCTTGGTCTCACCGATGTAGAGGAGGCCATGTCGAGAGCACTGAATGCAAAAGACAAGTTTGGAGGAGGAGTATGTGAACGCTTGCCTCACCTGGAAGGACTGTTTAGGTCCCGGGATCGTGGTTGGAAGGAGGTAAAGTTACAGGTGTTACATCTCCTACGTTTGCAGGGCAAAGTGCCTCGAGACAAGGATGGATGGGTGGGGAGGGATGAGTGAACCAGTGAGTTATAAAGAGAGTGATACCAGCAGAATGCAGAAAGAGGGGGGTAAGAGGGGGAAGATGTAGTGGGATCCATTTGGAGTTGGCGAAGGATGAAATGCCGGATGTGGAGGCTGGTGGGGTGAAAGATAAGGCCTCAGGGAACTCCATCATTATTCTGACTTGGGGAGGGGGCGATGAGAGCAGACATTCAGGAAATGGAGGAGATGCAAGTGAGGGCTCCATCAACTGTGGTAGAGGGGAAACCATATTTCCTGAAAAAGGAGGGCATTTCAGAAGTTCTGGAACACAAAGGCTCGTCTCGAGAACATATGCAGTGGAGGCAGAGAAACTGAGAGAAAGGAATAGCATCCTTACAGGAGAGAGAGTGGGAGGACGTGTTGTCAAGGTAGCTGTGGGAGTCCATAGGTTTATAGTAGATTTCAGTGGATGGTTTGTCTCCTGAGCTGGAGACAGAAAGATCCTGGAAAGGAAGAGAGGAGACTGAAATGGTCCAAGTGAATTTGAGAGCAGGGTGGAAGTTATAAGTGAAGGTGATCAAATTGACGAGTTCTACACAAGTACAGGAAGCAGCATCAATGCAGTCATCGATATAATGGAGAAGGAGTTGGGGAGGGGTGCCAAAGTAGGTTTGGAACAAGAAGCCTATGAAAAGACGGCTGTAGCTGAGGACCATGTGAGTGCCCATGGCTACACCATTGATTTGTAGAAAGTGGGAGGAATCAAAAGAGAACTTGTTCAGGGTAAGAACAAGTTCCGGCAGGCAATTAAGAGCATTGGTGGAGGGGAACCATAGAACACTACAGCACAGAAAACAGGCCATTCGGCCCTTCTAGTCTGTGCCAAAATGTTATTCCGCTAGTCCCATTGACCTGCACCCAGTCCATAACCCTCCAGACCTCTCCCGTCCATGTATCTATCCAATTTATTCTTAAAACTTAAAAGTGAGCCTGCATTTACTACATCTGATGGCAGCCCGTTCCACACTCCCACCACTCTTTGAGTGAAGAAGTTCCCCCTAATGTTCCCCCTAAACCTTTCCCCTTTCACCCTAAAGCCATGTCCTCTCGTACTTATCTCTCCTAATCTAGGTGGAGAGAGCCTATTCACATTAACTCTGTCTATACCCCTCATAATTTTGTAAACCTCGAACAAATCTCTCCTCATTCTTCTACGCTCCAAGGAATAAAGTCCTAACCCATTCAATCTTTCCCTGTAACTCAACTCCTGAAGACCCGGCAACATTCTAGTAAATCTTCTCTGCACTCTTTCAATCTTACTGATATCCTTCCTATAGTTAGGTGACCAGAACTGCACACAATACTCCAAATTTGGCCTCACCAATGTCTTATACAACCTCATCATAACATCCCAACTCCTATACTCAATACTTTGATTTAAGAATGCCAGGATGCCAAAAGCCTTCTTTACAACCCTGTCTACCTGTGACGCCACTTTCAGGGAGTTATGTATCTGAACTCCCAGACCCCTTTGTTCCTCCGCACTCCTTAGTGCCCTACCATTTACTGTGTATGTCCTACCTTGATTTGGAACCAGTTGGGATTTTGTTCCAGCAATAAGTGGAGGGGACTAAGACCTTACCTTCTGGGGATGGAGATGTATAAAGTCTGGACATCCATAGTGAAGATGAGGTGGTTGGGGCCAGGGAATTGGAAGTTGTCAAAATGGTGAGATGTTCTGGATGTAGGAAGGGACTGGACAAGGGGAAACAGGATAGAATCAAGGTATGAAGAGAGAAGTTCAGTGGGGCAAGAGCAGGTGGAAACAATTAAACTTCCAGGACAATCCTGTTTGTGGATTTTGGGTAAGAGAAAGAAGCAGGCAGTGAAGGGTTGGGGCCCTATCAGGTTGGAGGCTGTGGAGGGGAGATCTCCTGAAGTGATGGGATCATGGCCTCGTATTTATCAGTGGGGTGACGGGTCAGTTAGTACTGAACTGATTAAAGTTTGGGATGTGCAAGTTGCAGGATACTGGAATTTAAGAACTATAGAGATCTTGAAGTTCGATAGGACTGGAGGAGGTTAGAAAGGTAGCAAATAAAGAAACCACAGAGTGATTTTAAAGCAAGGGTGAGGATTTTAGAGCTTGAGCATTCTTGAATCAAAGCCACTGAGGGTCAACACCCATTGAGACTTGAAGTAAATTAAGATCCAAGCACCAGATCTTTGGATGAAGATCATTATGTGGTGTTAATGATGGGAGATCTGGCGATAAGAGCTCTGGAATAATTGCACTTAATGGTAGCAAAGGCCTGGATGAGGTTTCAGCAATAAATAAGTTGAAGGAAAGTTGGCAATGAAGGATGTTATAGAAGGTATGCACTCAGTGATTGAGCAATATGTGGTGCAAAGCTCATTCCTGAATCAAAAAAAATCTAGCATTTGTAAGCAAATTGCCTGAATGTATAGGTACACAAGGTGGGCTAAATGTTGGTTTACCAGAAGGCCAGCTTTGATTCCTTGGTGAAAAGTTTGGGAAGCTTCAACTGCTGTGTCACAAGGATGCCCTGTTGGGGTCTGGTGGGATAATGGTCAGCTAGTAATGGTCAACATTCGAACAAATTCATCGGAGAGCACCCAGTCTGTGTCTTTCACCTGGAGTATTTTGTTAATAAGGCGAATGCAGTTTGGTATCTGGCCAGTGGTGTGGTCCAAGATGTTAAAAGTAGCAAAATCTGCAAAAGCAAGGCCCTTGAAAGTCACCTTAAATTGATTGGTCTTCCTCTTGTAGGACCAGGTAGCTTAGTGCTGCAAAGTGGAATGCTGTTTGCCAATTCCTGCCTGGATATAATGTAGTTTGTGATGTGAGCTGCCAGGCATTGCTTCAGGGAGTAAGCAGGATCCCACGCAAACTGCAGATCCTCTGACTTCTCGTTCTACTAATCTTGCATTATTCATGTGGTCCCATTATTTATGTAGCGGTTAGCGTAATGCTTTACAGCACCAGTGACCCAGGTTCAATTCCGGCCACTGTCTGTAAGGAGTTTGTACGTTCTCCCTGTGTCTGCGTGGGTTTCCTCCGGGTGCTCTGGTTTCCTCCCACATTCCAAAGACGTATGGGTTAGGAAGTTGTGGGCATGCTATGTTGGCGCTGGAAGCATGGTGACACTTGTGGGCTGCTCCCAGAACACTCTATGCAAAAGGTGCATTTCACTGTGTGTTTCGATGTATATGTGACTAATAAAGAGATCTTATTTTATATTTTAACTCTGAGTCAGTAGTGAAACCCAACCATTGCTGCTGCAGCAGATAGTACCAATGCCTCTGGTGTTCTCCATCAACATCTTACCTTTTATTTTAAACATCAAGCCAAAACCCAGTGGAATAGAAACATCAGCCTAGAAAATGAATTGTATAGTGCCTGTTTTAGGTGCAGTGTGATCTACTCCTGATTACATCCAAATCATTTCTGAGTAAAATTGCGCCAATTGCAAAATTGGTCTGGACAATAATGTGTAAATAAATATTCCAGGGAACTTAACTTTTAGGAGAAATAGGCAAAATGGAAATGGGTGAGTCTGTTATTAAAGAACAGGATAAGGGCAGGAGAGAGGAAGGATTTTAGCTCAGAAAATCAGGTTTGGGTGGACAGCAAGGGGCAGAAGACATTGATGGGAGTTGAACACAGGCCGTAAGCAGACATGGTAATGCAGGGCATGGTATAAATCAAGAAATCAGAAGTGCGTATAATAAGGGTAATGAAGTACAGGATGGGCAAAGCAACCAAGCAGTAGTACTGTGGAGAATGAATTCATGGATTCTATAAGGGATGGTTTTCCGGATCATTATGTTGAGGAACCAATGAGGGATGAGGTATTTCTATTATTTGGTGTGAAAAGATTAATTGATGATCTGCTGGTTAAAGAGCCTTTAGGATTATATAAAAATCTTAAGTGATTTCGTTCTATCTGAAACTCTGGTCTTAAGTCTCAATAAAAACTATGAAGGCATGAAGTGCAAGTTGGCTACAGTAGACTGGTAAACTACATTAAAGGTTTGACCATAAACAAGCAATGGCTAGCATTTAAAGAATTAATACATGATTTTGCATATTCTCACTGAGAAAACATGCATTTCCTCCCACATCCCTGAACGATGCTAGTTGTTAGGTTAATTGGCTATTGTAAATTGATCCTAGTGCAGTGTAGGTTGGTGACAGATGAATTATTGTGGTGTTAATGTGTGTTTATTAAAGAATAGGTTACAGGGATATAAATGGGGAAATGGGATTGATGTGATTGCTCTGATAGACTGTATGGACCAAAGTCCTCTTTCTCTGTCATAAGGAAATATAAAAATAATGATAATGTAAATCCCTTACAGATTGAAATTGAAGAAATTAAAGGGACTGATAGTCAACAAATCTCCAAGACCTGATGTCCTGCATCCTAGGGTTTTGAAGGAGGTGGCTATGGAGAAAGTGGATGCATTGGTTGTCATCTTCCAAAATTCCATAGATCCGAGAATTGTTTGCTCCGACTGGAAGATAGCAAGTTAAGGAAGAAAGGAGGGATTGTAAACTATAGCCATGTTAGCTTATCATCAATATTGGGGGAACTTGCTGGAAACTATTAAGGATCTTGTAACTGTGCACTAAGAAAGTAATAATTGGTTCGAGTCATCATGGATTTATGAAAGAAAAAAATCATATTTAACAAATCTGTTGAGAGTTTTTTTGAGGGTATAGTTAAGAATAAACCAGCTGGAGTGGAGTATTTGGACTTACAGCATGCCTTCAATAAGGTACCACACAAGATATTTTTAAACAAAATTAGGGAGAATTATATTGGGAATAACATGCTGGTATGTATTGAGATTGGTTACCAGACAGTATACAGAGAATAGAAATAAATAGGTCAGTCTAGAATCAGGGGTCAACCATTCGAGTGATGAGAAGAAATTTCTTCACAGAGAGGTTGGTAAATCTTTGAAATTCTCTACCCAGCAGGCTCTGTCACTGAGGATAATAAAATCTAAGTTTGACAGATTTTTAGATATTAAGGGAATCAAGGATTAGTGTGGGAAGGGTGTGCTGATGTAAATGATCATGTTGACCAGTGAAGCACACACAAAGGGCAGAATGGCCAACATTTTTTTCTTCTGGTAGGGAAATATAAACACCAATACTCTAAAAAAGAATGTTGATTCACATGCACCTCCTCCAACCTGGTCTATTGCATTTGGTTCTCTCAATGTGGCCTCCTCCACACTGGTGAGACCAAGTGTAGACTGGGCAATCACTTTGCAGAGCAATCACTGTGCTCTGTCTGCAGCGGCCGTCTCGACTTTCCAGCTGCCTGTCATTTCAACTCCCCTTCCCATTCCTGTCTGTCTGGCAATCGTTGACTTTCTCCATTGCCACGTTGAGGCCAAATGCAAACTAGAAGAACAGCACCTCATATTCCACTTGGGTAGCCCACAGCCCAATGGTATGAACATTAAATGTTCCTTTTTCAGGTAATCCACTCCCCGTGTTCCTTTCCCACTCCTTCTGGTCCACCAAGGATCTCCTTCATTTGTACACGTTCTCCATTTCCTATCACCCACACATCTATCCACCTGGGTTTCTTCTCCCTTGGCTACCCCACCTGGATCCATCTGCCCATCATTTCCCCCCCCCCCCTTACCTGGTTACACCAATCACCAACCAGCCCCTGTCTCACACCTCCCTCTCTCTTCCATATACTGGCCATCTTCCCTCTACACTCTCGGTCTGATGCAAGATCACAGCCCAAAATGTCAACCATACCTTTGCCTCCACAGATGCTGCCTGACTGCTGAGTTTCTCCAGAAGTTTGTTTTTTGGCCTTACCCTGCATTTTTATATATATTAAAAAAATCAGAAATGTGTTCACTTGGCTTCCCTCATTAGTTCTAACCTGCTTTTGCTGTTCTTTATAATTTACTTATAATTTTTGATTTCAGGCAACAAATTAACATCTGCTCAATGCAACATCTGTTTTCCTGCAGCACTACGAGGGAAAGTAATTTTTGGCACATTGTTCTGGGATAAAGAATTGCTGAATAGAAACTAGATAATCCGTGAGTGTGGTTCCTTTCCTTAAAGCACCAACTTACAAGAGTGTGGTTCCAGAAATATTGCCCGTATGATAGGAAACAGCAGCTTTTTCATGGAAATGTCTACAATGAAGGAGTTCTTTTTCTCTCCAAGAACTTTTCTAAGTGATACAGTGGAAACAGAATATCAGCATTGTTCGTCACTAGTCATTCCATTCTGATAGAAACTGGGTCTCATTCCTTTTAAGGGAAGATGGGAAAGGTTTGCACTTATTCCCTGTCACAACCTCAGGACATCTGAAACACATTGCAGACAAAAACATTTGTTGCATTACATTAATGCAGCAAGAATGGTTGGTAATTCATGTATACCAAGCTCCTACAAGCAGCACCGTAAAGACAAGCAAGTAGTCTGTTTTACTAAAGTTGGTTGAGGGAAAAGTACTTGCCAGGACACGTGGAAAATCTTCCTGTTCACATGCACTGAATAGTACCATAGGATTTTGTACAATCCAAATTATTCAGTTTGCTTTTTTGAAGACAGTGACTTAACATCAGTGCTAACTGCTCGGTGTAGTCAGAGCTATTCAGGTCATCATCATAGTCATGCTTAGCATCAGAAAATAATTATCTCCAATAAAACAGGATTCTTTCCTCCACCCCAGGCCCTCGCATGTTGAGAAAATCTTTGATTTGAAGTATTTCATGCCTGTGGTACAATCAGTTAGTGACAGATCATGCAGGTACCTCTGGGGTACCACTTAGCACAACACGATGATGTACATTATTAGTTACTGGTGAAAATTATTGCTGCTTTAATGACACAAAATGCAGTCATTAACTGTATAGAAATCTTCAACAATTTGCATTCTTCACTCCCTGTTGAAATGAAAAAGGAGACTGCAGCAGAAAGCTACAACTTTACCCAAGGCAACCTCAGACTTAAATCACTTTTAATTAGTCCTTTAAAAACACAGAAACAGGCACACAGACACAAAGGGCATAGCTTGGCATGAGCTTTGAATGTGATTGGTTTTTTCCTGTTGAATAGTTAGTACAAAGGAAGAAAACTATGGATCACAATAACCACGACTGCACCGTTCTCTCCTTTGGTAAGTGCTGCCCTTAAGGTACCTGCGGTCTGCTTGAAATTGCTTTGCAAGCCTGAAAATATTTTAAATGAAGAAGCTGCTCTAAGCTTGCAAAGGTCAAGAGGCAGGAACTGGAGGAAATGTGCATTCTGGGTAGAAATATCGAGCTAATTAAATCGGAGCTGGATGGTATTGGTCATATCCAAATAATTTTGTAAACAATAATAATCAACAGTTCTTTCACAATCAAACTATGTTGTCATCAGAAATATGGACTACATTTAACTAAGGCAGAATCAGTAGAACTAGCTACTAAAATAAAGGAAGGAACTGAAATTCATTTGAATTAAGTAGATAAGACTTCTAATTATAGATAAGCGGAGTCTGAAGAAGTCAAGAGCCGAGAAAGAACAAAAAGCATTGAATAAATCCAGGTAGTAAAGGATATAATCAGGTGTAATGGAAGAAAGCTAGAAGCATTGGCATAAGATGCTTGAGCTAGGGAATTATGGAGCAGCAATAAATAATGAGGGTGGGATTACCAAGACATGGTTCAGTGCAGGTGATGGGAACAAATTCAATAAATACACATTAGGATGGTTAGAATGAAGGACGGGAAGCTGTATTTATTGATGATAATTCACATATTAAATAAATTGAATATGGCCTTCCAGGGAAGACATGAAGTGTTGTGGCTTTAATTAGCAAGGTGGTGAAAGAAAAGGCCTGTAGAATTCACAGCTCAACTATCCTATATCAGCATTTATACTCCTCACAAAACTTCCCCTATTCTGCTTCATGCCTCTTATGTATTTATCTATCTACCCCTAATATGTGGTGTGGATTCCTTAGATGTAATAAAGACAACAATATTGTGCACAATGGCAAAATAAAGAAATATGGAGATGTAAAGACCATCTTGCCTTGAGCTCCATTTGGCCAATATAGATTGGGAATCCATTGACATAAATGTGTTAACAGAATCAGAACAAATGAATGCAATACAAAATCAGTGCCTGATGCAGTATGTTTTTGTTTCCAAAAGGGTAATACCATGTAGACTTAGTTCTTACAAGTTCCCAGGTTTAGCATCCATCATGTTCAACACTGAGAGCTGGCAAGTGATGCTGCCAAATTTGGCCTTGTTGAGCAAACAACATTGGAGGGGACTTCAGCATTCAGAAGGCAAAGAGGCATACTAAAATAAATGTATACAAATATTACTGGAAGAACTCTAGTTGAACCAAAAATAGAGTTTGATTTAAAATATGGTGTTAACTGCAACAAAACTAAAAGCTAAAACGCATGAAAGGAGAATAAAGCAATAAAAATGGGAAATAATGGATGTTGTAGGAGAACAGAGAGTGATTACCTCACTATAAAGATATGTCTGAGTACTTTCGAGATTATATAGATGTTGAAGCTAGTAAACCTATCACCTGTAGTTCCAGGCTCATTAGCCTGACAATAGTGGGTAAAAGAATGGAAATTATACGAAGAAGGCAAACTGCAGATTACTTCAGACTGAGCGAGGAAATAGGACCAAAGGATAAGCTCATAAGTGAAAAGTATATTTCTTTGTTCAAGAGTGCCAAACCTCTGAGAATGTCAAAATAACTCAAGGCATTCAAAATACAGGAAAGTATCAGGGATGTAAGATCACCAATTAACTTTTAATTCTTATTCAGTTTGTCAATTCAAAGTTATTGCTGGTTTAATTTACATGAATGGTAAAAAAGTATGATGAGAACAGAATTTGATTTGGTTGTATAATTTTGCTTTTCTGGCAATTGGGAAGTTATTTTACCACACTGAATAATTCACATAGATGAATTCTATAGTTAGTTACAACATCTCAATCTTGATTGATTGAAAGGCACAGATTGGATTGGAATTAGGGGTCTGCTCACCAAAATGCTCCCACGAATATCTCTAATAATAATTTTTTGATTGGCTAAAGCAGCTTTGAAGACTGACTTTCCAGCCAATCAGCAAACAGACCAAACAGGCCTTGTGCTAAGATGGCCTCTTAAAATGCATTCCTGAGCCATTTATCACAAAAAGAGAACGTGTGCGCAATTGAAACCTCAATTTGACCAAGGAGAATGGAACAAACATGAATCGTCTCAAGGGTGAGATTTTAAAGAAATAAATCGCAAAGAATTGCACTCACTATTCATGTTCCTTACTTTTTGTTCATTTCAGCCAACAGTTTAACATAAGCAACAGGGTAAAAATTAACTGTGTGAGGTAAATTAGCATATGCAGTTGACACAAAATTCATGGAATTATGTTGAATACTCTAATAATATTAATTAGCATCATCACAGCTTCAGCAAGCATTAAGTGTTCTGATATCATCAGTAGTAACCCAGTCAAGAGTCATATTTCCTCATTAAAAGAGGAAGTCCAGGGGAATTTTTGACTTCTGCAAAATTACAATAATTACAAGATACAAAAGCCTGAAAGCATGTACCACCAGGCTCAAGGACAGTTTCTGTGCTGCTGTTGTAAGACTATTGAATGATCCCCTAGTACAATAAGGTGGACCCTTGACCTCACAATCACCCTTGTTATGGGCTTGTACCTTATTGTCTGCCTGCACTGCACTTTCTCTGTACTGTAACTGTAACACATTATTCTGCATTCTGTTATTGTTTTCCCTTGTTCTACCTCAATGCACCATTGTAATGAAATGATCTGTGTGGATGGCATGCAAAACAAATTTTTCACTGTGCCTGTTACTGATTAGGCTACTATTGGTGAATGTCCCTTTAAGATAGAGCACAGTGGTGTGTGTGTGTGTGTGTGTGTGTGTGTGTGTGTGTGTGTGTGTGTGTGTGTGTGTGGGTGTGTGTGATGATGACGACAATACAAGATAAGGAAGTAATTACATTTTTGGAGCAGTCAGTCGGAATCAGTCAGGAGAGGGAGAGGGAGAGAGAGAGAGAGAGAGAGAGAGACCTGCTGGTCTCTTTATCGATGAATGAAAAACAATGACTGTGTCTGTCACTACAGCCCACTTATGGATTCTTGGAATAAAGCAGTGGAGTCCACTTTGCCGTTAACCTGTAGAAGGAAACAGGTATTTGTGTGGACGGCCACGATTCGAGTGCTTCTCGGGGTGGCAGATGCTTCGGAACAAAGCGGTGGAGTAGTCACTGCTGAGTAGACACTGAGGTGTTGTATGGGTTCCATCGTGGAACATTTGGATTTCGTAATATCTCTATTTTCTCTCTACATTTTGTCTTCAGTTAGCAGTGGTTTTGCAGAAGCCTTTGCTCACGTTTCACCTTACAGCTTGCTGAATTGAACTTTGAGAACTATTCCTGGACTTGGAGTTTGGGAATTTGCCACACACACACTTCGAGTTTAGTTTTGGGGTTAATGTTTGAGATCTAACATTTTTATTTCTAACATTCTAACATTTTTTTACTTTTATTTTTCTTATTATCATAAGTAGTTATTAATTAAATAGTTTTTAACACTTACACATGACTTGGTGTATTTCTTTTGTTGCTGGTACATGACAGTACGTCAGTACATGTGACAATAATAAACCAATTACTAATTAATTCTAAAACTGATCACACTGGTTTCTTGAAGGAGCTTGTGCTTTATTTTAAATAAACTTTTATTGTAAAACTGCAGAATCTTAAATAAATAAACCTGGTATAATCAAAGATGACACTTCCTTTTGAAATACCAGATCAGCCTGCTGAGATAAGAGAGATATCTATCCAGAATGATCCCATTTTAACATCCATTTAGTTCTTAATTGAATAATTCCAGGTCTTTTGTTTTTACTGGAATATTTGGAAGTATATTCCAATTATCAATTACTGAAGAAAACATTTTGCCTCTTTATGTATTGGAGACTGTATCAACTTGATGGATGCACATAGTTTACTTCAAAGTAATTTTCCAGATCCACCTTTTCCATTTTCCTCCATGTGTCCTCTTTCATCTCTCAACATCTCTCATTTTTCTGACTTCTGATACTATAAATCCACCCTGTGGCTTTTACTTTCATTTTCCATTGCAAGAATGTCTGTTGTTCAGTGACCAGAGCACGTTAACCAACAATGCAGTAAGCACAAATGGACATAAGATAACTCTGTGCCCCATGACACTGGAGGGAGTTTATCTAATGTCAAAGCTGAACATTTTTCCTCAACCAACGTTGCTTAAAACAGATTCAAAAACAAAATTTGAATCAAAATCAGAAAATGCTGGAAATACATAGCAAGTCAGGCAGCATCTATGAAAAGAGAAATAGAGTTAATGTTTAAGTCAATAAATTTATGGGCAAAAGATGTGATGGAGCATGTTAAAGGAAGAGATAGAAAAATATTTCATGTGTCCGTGAACAGGCATAGCTTGGAACTATATAGACTCCAAACAGGTACCTACTTTATTTGGAGGAAGGACGAAGAGTCAAAACAAAACAGCTGTTCAATATGAGAATAAGCTGAGCCAACTGGATGCAGGTGATGGAGGAGAAGGATTAGTTTGGCCTTTCATTCAAAGACAAAGTGAAGGGTCCACAGGCTCACCTTGTGGGAGATGGAGGTATAGAGGGATTGGACATTCATTATGAAAATAAGGTTAGGTGCAGGAAACTGAAACTTCTAAAGGCAGAGGGCATAAAAAGTTTATTCATGCAACATTAGGCCAATTGGTTGCCACAATAGGCTGCAATATTTTGAAGTAGCAAACTTCTTAAGACAACCAAAGAACATGAGGTGTTAATGCAAATTTATTCAAAGGAATACAATTGTATTCAGGTCCCCGGAGAATAAAGTACTTTTAATGGGATGCCTAACGTTGGGATGTAGGAAATCAGCAACAAAATCGGTGCATTGTGCAGGTTCCCAAGCAGCAATGTCTTACAAGAAGCAACATGATAAGACCAATGGTAGTGATGGTTGAAGTATACATATTTGCGTCAATAGTACTCAGGTCATTCCTGTGGCCACACTGACATGGCTCCTAACTACTTCTCGGCTCCTCCCAGGGCCATACCATGAGCTTTATCTGTCTCAGGTGGCAGAGAATGAGCCCCACCCACAGGACCACATGTGGCTTTGTGACAGCTCATGTTGTCAAAGGCCTCATCAAATGTTTCAAAATATGTCTGACGATCAGAAATGTTTAGAAACTGTTGAAATAGATTTCAATATTAAAAATATTTATGTATAATTAATCGTTGTACCCTCACTAGCAACAGGCAAGGTCCAGGAGGACTGGAGACTAGCCAATGTTGTTCCTTTGTTCAAGGGAAATAGGGATAATCCAGGAAATTATAGACTGGTGAACCTCACATTAATGGTAGGATTCTTAGGGATAGAATTTATGCACATTTGGGAAAACGTGGCCTGATTAGGGACAGTCAGCATGGCTGTGTGTGGAGCAGGTCATGTCTTACTAACTTGATTAAGCTTTTTGAGGAGGTAACAAAGGCGGTTGATGAGGATAGGGCAGTGGAGGTTGTCTACGTGGACTTCAGTAAGGTATTTGGCAAGGTCCTTCAGAGTAGACTGATCCAGAAGGTTAAGATGCATGGGATCTACAGTGACTTGTTAGTTTGGATTTAGAGCTGGCCTGCCCATGGAAGATAGAGGGTAGTGGTGGAAGGGTGTTATTCTGACTGGAGGTCTGTGGCCAGTGGTGCTCCATAGGGATTGGTGCTGTGGCCTCTGTTGTTTGTGAGATGTGTGTGTGTGTGTGTGTGTGTGTGTGTGTGTGTGTGTGTGTGTGTGTGTGTGTGTGTGTGTGTGTGTGTGTGTGTGTGTGTGTGTGTGTGTGTGTGTGTGTGTAAAATGACTTGGATGAAAATGTAGATTGCTGGGTTATTAAGTTTGCAGATGACGTGGAGTTGTAGACAGTGCAGAAGGCTATCAAAGGATACAATAGGATACAGATCAGTTGCAGATATGGGCGGAGAAATGGCAGATGGAGTTTAATCTCAGCGAGTGTAAGGTGTTGTACTTGTGCGGTCAAATGCAAGGGGAAAATATACAGTTAATGGCAGGACTCTTAACAACATTGATAAACAGAGGGATCATGGGGTTCAAGTCCATAACTCACTGAAAGTGACCACACAAGTAGATAGGGTGGTAAAGAAGGCATATAGCCTGCTTGCCTTCATTGGTTGGGGCATTGGCTAAAAGAATAAGGAAGTTATGTTACAGCTATATAAAACTTTGCTTAGGCCGCACTTGGAGTATTGTGTGCAATTCTGGTTGCCCCATTATAGGAAGGATGTGGAGGCTTTGGAAAGAGGGCAAAAGAGATTTACCAGGATGCTACCTGAATTAGAGTGTATGAGCTATAAAGAGAGGTTGAACAAACTTGGGTTGTTTTCTCTGGAGTGTCAGAAGACCTGATAAAGTTTATAAAATTATGAGAGGCATAGATAGGGTAGACTGTCAGAATCATTTTCCCAGGCCAAAAATATCAAGTACGAGGGGATATGCATTTAAGGTAAGATGGGAAACATTTAAAGGAGATGTACAGGGCAAGTTTTTTTTTACACAGAGAGTGGTAGGTGCCTGGAACTGGCTGCCAGGAGTTGTGGTGGCAGCAGATATAATAGTGTAATTTAAGTGGCTTTTAGATAGACACATAAATATGCAGGGAATGGAGGGGTATGGATCACGTACAGGCAGAAGGGATTTAGTTTAATTTGGCATTGAGTTTGGCACAGACATTGTGGACTGAAGGCCCTGTTCCTGTTTGGTACTCTTCTTATGTACTATAATTAAAATTTTAAAAAATGATGAAAAATACATTTCTGTAAATTAAAATATCAAATAAAAAATAAACAGAAAAACATAACCTTCACATACGTGTTTAATTTTTTCCCATTTATATGACTGAGGCTATGCAAGATACACCAGGCACAACTGGTTTAAAGTTGAAGGGCCCATTACGAAGTCTGCCCAGCTCAGGTTGATCAGACCCAGTGGTGAAACCAGGGACAGGCTGAGAGGTTAGATAGATTGGTACCTGAATTTCAGCACATTCCATGTTTCCTAGCTAAAATGTGCAAGCATGGAACTTGTGAACAAGCTACCTGGTGAGGAAGCCAGGCAATTCAGACCATTAGCCAGAACACAGGAGAGAAATCACCTGCTCTTTGAAATGTTGTCGTGGATCCTTTCAGATCCAAGGAAGGGAAGAGAGTGCCTTGGTTTCCTATTTTATTCAAAAGATGACAGCAACCTCTCAGTACTGCTCAAATGTGTCAGCCCAGATTTTGTGCTCCACCTTCCAACTCAGAGGTTAGACCATCTCCAACTGAGACATGGCTGGAGGAACATAATTACAGTGAAGCATCAGGGCAAGTTTGGAAGACAATTGTGATCCATCACATCTATCTTGGCAGCGTAGTCAATTTAAGACACAGTTAGATAGATTTTTGCACAGTAGGAGAATTAAGGGTGATGGCAAAAAGGCAGGTAGATGGATCTGAGTCGACGGCCAGATCAGCCATGATCTTATTGAATGGCGGAGCAGGCTCGACAGGCCAGACGGCCTACTCCCACTCCTATTTCTTATGCATGTTGCAAATAGAGTTGCTGGAAGCCAAAATACTAATTTGACCAGCCAATTCAAAGACTACTTGTATGTTGGATCATTAAATTGTTTTCTTAAAAAAAAACAATGGAGGAAAATATTCAGTATTTTGATGCTGCTGATAGACTGCATCCAGGTGCAAAGCTGTCTTTAGTAGGACAAGGAGGGGTTAATCTTCTGAAAGGGTATAGGTAATTTTCACTTCAAAGTGCCACGCAAATAGCTTGATAGCTATATTTTAAAATAAGCAATGTACCTATTCAGTATTTTGGTGAAGACAAATCAATGATTGCCCACATCTATTCGCAAGCTCTAAATTAGCCTGCAGTGTTTGATTTATCTTATCAATAATGGTAAGTGAAAGTGACTGAGGATAAATTGACCAAAAGCTACATTGATCAGTCTAATTATAACTCACGGTTCTGCCATGCATTGAGAATTTCTGAGTGCTTCACTAATTAAACATGAAGATTATTCAAAGCAATGTTCTTAGTTTATGCTGAGAATTTTAACAGTTATAGTTGGAAACCATCGTCAGGTAAGATGATTTAAGATTTAAGTGGAAACGAATAATAAATGTAAAGCCTCCCACAGGGGAGGTAAGAATATATTTTTGGTAGCATTTTTATGGTTTAGAATACATTAAAAAGTGATGGAAGCAAATGTATTAATAATTTCTAACAGATAATTGAATATATATTTGAAAAAAATCATAGGATCGGAGGAATAGAGTGGTGTGCAGAACTAACTAGCCAAATCATTGAAGAGCTTCTACAGGCATAATGAGCTCAATGGCTCCTTTTTGTGCCGTGCTATTCATTAACAATATTCATTAATGTAGTTTTCTCTTATAAAGCTATTTTTATATTAGCCATTATTTCAAGAACTTCCAATCTATATGGATTATTATTTTAAGAAGCTTTCCAAATTCATGAAGGGAACCATTAATTGTACACCCAAGTTAGAATCCCCATTTTGGAATTGGAATTGGTTTATTATTGTCACATGTACCAAGGTACAGTGAAAAACCTGTTTTGCATACCATCCATACAGATCATTTCATTGCAACAGTGCATTGAGGTAGTACAAGGGAAAACAATAACAGAATGCAGAATAAAGTGTTACAGTTACAGAGAAAGTGCAGGCAGACAAAAGGTGCAAGGCCATAACAAAGTAATTGTGAGGTCAAGAGTCCATCTAATCGTACTAGGGGACTGTTCAATAATCTTATAACAGTGGGATAGAAGCTGTCCTTGAGCCTGGTGGTACATGCTTTCAGGCATTTGTATCTTCTGCCTGATTTTGGTGGGGGGAAAAGAGAGAACATCCATTTCTGTACCAATCAGACAAAACCATGGAATACCAACTTATAGCTGATATCTAAAAGACCCTCATGTAGAAAATAAGCCAATGATATACCAAGCACTCTAATCCTGGTTTAGCCCTTTGCAATATATCGGTCTTGGGAACTCCATAACTGGAGGATATAGTGGCCTCAGAGTTTCAAACCCAAGTGAAAATATATTTCCCCATGGTGTCAATGTGGTGCAGGTTTACAAGATCAATTCCTGGGCTGAGGATGCTGACCGGCAAAAAGTGATTGAAGCATGGGCTATGCTCACCTTTTTTAAAAAAAATGCAAGATGATCTCATTGAGATGAACATATTTGGAGAAGGCCTGGCTGAATAGATGATGAGAAGCTGGTTCCTCTCAGTGAAATAGAGTGCATACTCAGAATAAGCCATCCAGGACTGAGGTGAGTAATTTCTTTATGCATGAAGTTGCAAAACTTTGAAATCTACCACCTCAGTTGTTAAGTACATTCAAGGCTGAAATCAATAGATTTTTGAACATTACGAGGATCATGGTGATCTGACAGTCAAAGTGGAATTTGAAGCACAGGCCTTTGTTGAACATGGAGCAGGTTCACGAGATGGTCTGGCTTAATTCTGCCTCCTTTTCCTACATTTGAAAAGTTAATTAAAAATTGTTTCCCTAATTCCAATCAGAAAGAACATGTTAACATGATAAGCTGCTCAACTAGCTTGATTACATCACAGCTATAGACACTCATGATCACTTTAGTTTGCTGCTGACAGTGCATGCATAAGAAGAAGGGAAGGATGACCAGAGATAGCTCAATATTTATGAGTGCTTTTCATGGTCAGCAGGAGGTGCTGTCACCTTACCACTGATTGCATGTTCCATTCTTTTACTGTTGGCCTGCAATATAATGTGTCATCATTACAAAGTTAATATCCATTAATCAGTAACTTAAGCATTGTGTAAGGAGTAACTCATATGGACAATATGTGGAGCATGATCAACTTTAAATAACACCTTGTTTTTTTTTAAATGTTTCTACACAGCTTGGTGAGGAATAAGATTTTGATTTGATTATTGCTTTCTGAGAGGTGCATGATTCACACAAACTTTCTCCTTATTTTATATCAAATATGGCTTTTGAACACATTTCTAAACATGAGCTGGATAATGAAGCAAAGGTCCAGTATTTGCATTCCAGATTATGTGTGAACATAAGAATGTTAAATCGAAAATTAAACATCCATATTCAATTCTACTTTGTGCCAGACAAAAATTGTGTCTTAGTTTTTATTCAAATAGGAAAAAAATCACTTTAAACAACGGGCTTTTTTTTAAGCTGATAGGACAATGCTGTCTTCATTTAAAATTAAGCAGGGATAATCCATTAAGTCATTTAAAAGATGCTTAATAAAAAAACTGTGTGTGTGTGTGTGTGTGTGTGTGTGGTGGGTGCAGAAAAAACAAACGTCTTGAAACGTGATTAAACATTGAATATTGATGAGACCTAAGTTCCTTTTAAACATTTTCTTCTCACTGTCACTAATTGTCTTCAATCCCTGCACAATCTACATATCCTGATCCTCAACTCCATCCCCCTTTGCCTACTATGAAGCCAAAGCAGACTATTTACTGCATTCAGATCTCATTTGACCTGACGTTGTTTTCAAATCCCTCCAGGGCCTTACCCCCATCTACACTTTCAACCTTACAAGTCTCCTATTTCTGTGATTCTAACCTCTCGTGCCTCCATCACTGGTAGCTATGCCTTGAACCGCAATAGATCCTCAGCTTTGGAATTTACTCTCTAAACCCCTGATGATGCTCCTTAAAATTTATCCTTTTGATCAAGTTTTTGCTTGCCTGAGCTGATGTCGTGTCTTGATGTCAAATGATCTTTGAAGCATGAGGCTCCTGGAACATTTTGTTATGCGTAGGGAGAAAGTAGATCAGTTAAAATCTCAGCGTGATGGAATGACTCTTGAAATAGCATATGCTTTAAAAAAAACCAAAATACTTTCAGGTGATACAAATATAACATACTGATACCTATGCAGGTTTGAATGTTTAAAAATCAGATTTAACAAGCTGAGGTTTCCAGAACATCAAACACAACTTCAGATTCTGAATTTTTGACAACTACGGTATTCAAATAGGTTGAAATTTCAACAAGTCCAATAGGTAACTAACATTGTGACAGAAAGGCCACCAGCTGATCAACTCACAAAGCTGAATGTCTTGTCCCGCCTGTGTGTTGAAGCAAACTGGATGGGTCATGATTGATCAGGCAGCAGAAGAATTTAAGAAAGCTGTTAGAAATACCATTTTTCTGAGTTCTTGGTGCAGTCACAGGGTTTTGTCTTTGCTTAAGGAAATATTCCACACTAAAGAATTGTGGGAACTACAGCAAGTATATAAACAACACAATAAATAAAAACCATCACAACCAGTCGTTCACAATATACAAATAAAATGATCAGTCAGTGTCCCTTAACCATTGGCGTCCATACTACTTCCTCCACCTATAGGCAAAGACACTACCTGATGTGAATAAAGCTATGCAAAATGATAAGCAATGAAGATCAGGCCAGTATACAGCTATTTCAGAATTCTTTTCAACTGACCCTTCCATTTTATTGTACTTGTTACTTTTGGATGCAAGAGATGACAAATTCAAGCCACGTTGTTTACAGAAAGTTTATTAGTAATTCCATTTCTGCCAAATATACAGCTATGTAAATTATCTAAATATCTTTTCATCATATTAAATTACAAAATTAAGCAATCTTTCAGTTAGTACTTTTGATTCCTCTGTAAAATAGCACCCATACATATCAGCAATTACCCCTGCATTCCAGATGTAGCAAAACAAGTTATGCATATAACTCACAATCAAAACAAAGATATTATATTAGAAGATAGATTAGTCAGACTGAGACACATTATGTATGATTGATTATAAATTACCACAGTAAATAAATGTGCATTTGCTGCTTTTCTGATACTTTCATACTAATTCCAGCATCATTTCCCATATTACTAAAGTGTCTGTGTGCACGCTCACTAACAAAAGGGGGCAATATTACCACTTGTTGGCCCAATTCAGCTGGAGTTAAAATTATACTTTATCTTAAACTGAGGGAACACATTTTCCAAATGCTCCTGTGAAAAGTCATAATTTATCCAAGTTTTCAGACAAGTGATTTTTGTTTTTACTAAATAAACTGGAAATTATGACAGATGAATTTTGCATTAACTTACACAAATTTTGTTTGAAATGTTTTAAGAAGTTTGAAATTTATGCAATAGCTGATCTCACAAAGAATGGTGAGTATATCGTCCTGTGCTCAAATTTAATGTCCAGTCTTGATAGGTCAACGTTAAGAAAGAAAGTTATGTTCATTTCACATGACAATGAATTCCTCATTTTATTGGGATTGCAGTGGGGAGAGGATGTCACTCACAACTTGCTCTCAAACCCACAGATCCCACCAAGGCTGCACTCTGAACTCAGCATCTGAATTAAAGCAATTTAAGTTAGCAACCTTGTTTCACAGTTCTCTGGTACACTGCAGAAGGCTACCATTTGCAACAAGTTGAGCAGAAATTAAGCTTTGGGTCTGGTCCATGTACCATTCTCTATTTGATGCCATGCTTCATTACAAACGATAGGTGTGCACTAATGAAAATGGCAACCCATTTTCACCTCAGTCCTCTCTCAGTATGCAGTTTCAGTGTAAAATCTGTCACATTTGTATTCAATATTGGTTTAAACAAAAATAAGTATACATGAAACAGTACAATAAGCATTGAATAATTTGAACAGGGACTAATTTAATCAAGATTGTCTGTGAGAATTGATAATTTTGAGTTAATTTCATCAAAAGACAAGAAATTAAGGTGTATTAAATATGAAACTCCAAATATTGTGTAGCCAGTCAAAATATGCCATATAACCTACATTTTACATATAATTGCATTAAGTACTTTTCAGCTTTCCAAACACAGCATTTTTAACAAGTCAAATATACATACATTATCCTTTTTTAACAAAACAAACATATTTCATAATTTTAATTTCTTAGCAACTCTGCATCTTGAAAGAATACTAAATAATTCCATTTTGTTCACTGCAAAGCTGTCTGTAATATTAATGACACTGAAGGAATGCCTCACAAGACATTTTAAGGGTGCTGATTTTCTGAGTGGCGAAGTTCACACTTGGTAAAGCTTTTCTACCATTTCATCAACTGAATACAAGAATGCCAAATGCAGAATTTCTGGCACAGCAGCAGCCACTGATGAACATGTTATGACCGCAACTGTTCAAATATTTTAAAGTTTTCTGTAACAGTAGCAGAAGGAAAACAGCCTTAGAATGGATGTTTTGCTCACTGCAGGAAAGTTTTTATGGAGAAGTTCAATTGTTTTTATACAAACCTTTGATCTGGGGACAAAAACGTATCGGACTCAAGGATGCTAAGTGGAAGAAAATCTATTTTTTTCAGATAAGCGTGCGAGCAGATGTAGAGCCACAAAAATCCTACTATATTTAATCATCTTCAAAGTAAAAAGTGAGTTGGGTTACAAAATCCCCATTCATGTAAAATACACCACATCCAGTATAGAAGTAAAATTTCAGTAGTTGTTTGGTGGAATTTGTAAATAATTTTCTATAATTTAGAGGTTGCATTGTATACTTGGTTCCAATAAAACCTGTAGTCCAAAGTACAAGGCTTAAAACAAATGAGTTAATCCAAGATAATGGATGAGAATGTTTACTGGCACTTAATTACACATTTCCTATGCTTCTTAAACTTGCTTTGAACAATATGACCCTGAAGAGCAAAACACAAAGAAATACAGTGATATTACTTGCATAATAGACCATTATGAGATGATAAAAAGCATCATTTGAAATCCTTAAATGAATGGAATATATTCCTACAGATAAAAGGGTATAACAGAAAGACCAACAGGTGTTGGCTAAGTGAACCCTTTCTTCAGCCATCTATCTCCTTGATAATGTTAATTCAATCAGCTGTAAATTCATTGGGAATCATAATTCTGAATTATTATAAATTGAACTCAAGCAATTATGTTATGCATTAAGCTGAGGTCATCAAATTATCAATTTTAAAAATGAGGCAACTAAATCAGGGAATGTTTCATTTTAAACAGAATTGAAAGGATATTTCAAAAAGCTTTCTTTTCGTAAAAAACGCCCAAGCTTGTCCATCAGGATTTCCTACAGGATCAATCCAAAAGGTGATATCTTCACAACTCACCAGCCCCTGGTCAAGCTTACAGCAAGCAAAAGGTCCAATTCCCGACTACAAATTGGTGAATGAATTGGCTGGGATAGTTGGAAGTTGGCGGGGAAGGTGGGGTGGGGGCTGAAATCAACATTAAAAGAAATATAAAAATCAATAAAATCAGTAGCGGAGCAAACAAAATTAAGTGAGAAAAGTAATTAAAACCTGTTGATATTCCCAATATAGCATTTTGTAGCAGCATTTCTTATACTCAACTGATTGGATAAAAAAATAATTGAAATTATGTGTTTTATTTTACAAAAAAAAACCCTGCACTTTCCATTTTCTCACCTTTCACCCACCACTCAATTTGGATGCCCATTGTTGTTCAGAGGAACTTACCACTCTAAGAGTGTTTTGTTCTGCCTTTAATTGAATAACGTGGATGATTTGATCTTAAACACTAAGAGAAGGTAATTATTAATTATTTTTTGAAGCCTGGATAAATAGTCAATAGTTCAAAGGGATGTAGTATGTTCTATAAGAAATGTACAGCTGAATTATGTAAACCTCTGTTAACAAACATACAAAAAAGCATAGTTTACAATTAAAAAATATTTCAGAAATAACTTTGTTTTTAGAAAAAGCACACATTATTTGGTAAATACATTTAAATGACTAACATAATCTCCACATGCATTATTCACTTGTACCACATTTAACTCCACTGCCACAGTTAATGTCACAAAATTCACCTCATGAACCCTGGCAAAGTGATAGCAATTAAATCATTAAAAAGCTTTAAAAATACATTGATAGTATATGGGTCTGTGCAAATGTAAATGGTAAATGAAAGGAACACAAAGTTTCAATATCTAGTGCATTTTTAAGAACTACAAAAAAATGTTTGCATTTTAGTGCCTGTGTTATTCTGAAATACCATCTTGACCAGTGCCAATAATTTGGCTATTTTTTAATTTAGTAAAAGTTTATCAAATAGTTCCCACCATCCAATTGTAAATATTGAAATGAAGCAGGCCATCCAATTAGTAAGGATGAGGGCCATCTGATTGGAGTCACAAGTCAGTCATGGGTACATAAATATTTTGTGCAAGTGCAGTTGCTTGTTCACTTACAGACAAGTCAAAGAGACTATTAGTTATTGATCCCCTAAGTTAGTGTTCATGTTATGAAAGTTCTTAGACACATGGTTAGCCTAACACAACAACAATTGCCAAAGTGCCAGTTTTATAAAAGGTAAATCCCAACACACCTTAGCCCAGAGGCTAACGAGAGGAAACACAATCAATAACTCAGTAAACCGAGTGTTCAAAAGATAACTTTGGAAGTAATTCATTGGATATAGCACTTCTAGCACATAGCAAAGGGGTCATGAACAAGTCAAAGCATGCTCATTCCGAAGGGAAGTAAGCATTGGGACTACGAGTGATTAAAATTTTGGTGGAGTATTTTTTTTAAAAGTTACAAGTTGAACTTCAACAGAAGGCCTGCAGGTGGATGGCCTGCACCACAAAGTATTCTGTCTTCTCCTCCCTCATCTTAGCTTCTGGACCACCAACAGACTTAAAAAAAAGGAAAGCAGCTTAAATCTGCTTAACATGCATGTGTTGCTCCAGACAGCAGAAAATCTTTGCCAATGGGTAACCAGGTGACTCACTGGTGATATTTTGCATTAGCTTTCATTACATTCATAAATTAACAAGCCATTGCAACACTCCATGGATTTCAGCTGAACGCATCAGAGACAATTGACATTTTCTATTAAACATTTTATACGAATTGCAAGAATTCAACTGTAAAAAAAGGCTAGTAAAATACACATCTCCAGAAAAGTGGCAGCAACATCCCCAAAACAATCGTAAGTCTGACTAACCTGGTCTTCACTGAAGATAGAATTATCCCATAGGCACAAATTCCATGCCTAGGATTGGCAGGCAGTTGGTTATGTATCTGAAAAACCAATTACCATCACTGAAGTCTGTGGGTTTGTTACAAACAGCGGGAACTCATAAATTTCCTTGTCAGTAGTTACTAGGCTTGAGCTGCCCTCTGCAGGCTTTTGGACCTGTTTCAGCGGCTGTCAATGATGAGTTGGTAAATTTTCCTGAGCTATTATAAACATCAAATCAATCACAAGAAGTACTGTACAGTGAAAAGGGCATACAGTACACCTGGAATCACATTATAAACAAAAAATGATGGATCAGAACTTGTGCAGAAATCAATATAATTCCCCCGCATTTATTTCCTTGCCTACAATTCACCCACCAAAAATTAAAAAAATTAATCATCCAGCATATTTTGTAATACACTGATTAAGTGTTTCAGCCCATATATATACTCCTCATCTTTTGTGTTGCTAGGAAACACATGTGCAAAGTCTATCATTCTTACAGCAACCTCTGGAGGCTCTGGAAGCATGCTAGATGTATGAATGAAATCTTTCTCCAATTGTTTTATTTCATTGCCATTTGGCTGACCAGGTGAAATGAGAGTTAAGCATTTGCATATGCCATGGTCTTGTTCTGTGTTCTTCAGCTGTAGTGGGACCACACTTTGATGTGCCCTGAAGCAGCCCTTCCTGTGAAGTGCATACATATTGGAGAGGCTTTGACCAACCGAGGTTTCCACCATTCCATTCTCAGTAGAGCCCATCACGTGAATGTTGTTGTTGTATTCCATCAATTCTCCAGTCCGCTTTATACCCTTTGGTGCTGCTGGTTTGTAGGGCATATGACTGTCACCTGTTGCTGTCAGCTCAGATGATCCTTCATAAACAAACAGTAAGGAGCTTGCATAGAAACAGAGCTTACTTTGCCTCTCAAACCACTGCAGTATTTTTTCAATCTCTTGAATACTTGAAGCTACAGCATCCTTCCTCAAATAGCTTCCATTGTGGAAGAATTTAGACAGGCCTACAAAAAGACAAGCAAAACATAATCCTTGTAAGTAAAGCATTGAACATCCACATCAAAATCTATATTCAATTTCTAATACTTTAAAATTGAAAACTAAATGAACAATGACATTGTGACAACAATACAAGCAGCAGTAGTGATTTTCATCATTTATGTCTACCTTCACTGACAGGTGGGTCCCAAGGCCTCCCAGTGCAAGGCGACATCGATGAAAAATTTCACCATCACCTTCAATGCGCCAGCAAAGCCTTTGTCAATCAAGGATAAGGATATTTGAAGACCAAGATCCCTAACCTGACAAAATTCATGGTCTATTTGGCAGCAGTGACCCCTGCCCTCCTACATGTTTCTGAAGCATGGACTTCCTACAGCAGGCATCTCAAAGCACTGGAAAATTACCAAGTGTCTCCAGTAAATCCTCCAAATTCACTGGAAGGAAAAGCAAACCAACATCAGTATCCTTTTCCAGACCACTATCCCCAGTACCGAGGCCCTAGCTTACTCACAGTAGGTTATACTGGGCAAGCCACGTCATTTGCAAGCTCCACACCAAACCCCTGAAAAAAACATTAGTCCAAGCTCTGTCATGGAAGCAAATTACCAGATAAACAGAAAAAGATTCAAGGATATTCTCAAAGTCTCCTTAAAGAAGTGCAACATTCACACAGACCCCTGGGAATCTCTGTCCATGACAGGATGGTACTGTGAACCTCAAAACCATGTATTTGGAGCACACAAAAAGCCCTGCATGAGCTGCAGGGGGAGCACACCACCTCAAAAACCAACCATCAACGAGCATCCACCTTCTGCCCCATCTGAGGTCAAGTCTGTCAGTTCTCACTTTGGACTCATTAGCCACCTCAGAACACCCAAAACTGGAGTGGAAGTCATCCTCGACCCCAAGGGACTGACCAAGAGGAATGCAAGCAGCAGAACCTGAAGTCATTACATGTAACAGGCAAAGTGAGCAAACCGGTAAGAAAAAGAGACTCACATTTACTATGTCTTTTATAACCCCAGGATTTCCCAAAGCTCTTGCAGTCAAAGATGTTCTTGTAATGTTTACCTCACACCAAAATCCTATAAACAGCAATGTTATAATCAACAGATAATAGAATCATAGAGTTGTACAGCACAGAACTGTTCCTTTGGCCTCGCCGCCTTGATGACAACCGTCATGTCTATCTATACTAATCCTACTAACCTCCATTAATTCCATATCCCTCTATGCCTTGCTCATTCCAGATGCCTCTGAAATGATGTTACTATTTCTGCCTCCACAGCTTCTCTGGCAGCTCATTCCTGATACCAACTACTCTTGAAAAATTTACCCCTCAGATCCCCTTTAAATCTCTTCCGTCACCTTAAACTGATGTCATCTAGTTTTATGCACCCTTGCCACGGAAAACAAGGGTCATCTCCCCAATCATTGCCCCTCATAATTTTATACACCTTCATCATGTCACCTCTCAGCCTCCCTCTCTCCAGGAAAAACAGACCCAGCCTATCCAATCTCTAATTATAACTCAAGCCCTCCAGACAATAGCCTTGTGAATCTTTTCTGCATCCTCTCTTGCTTAATCATGTTTCCTGTAGTATGATGACCAGAACTGCACAATTTTCCAAGTGCAGTCTAACCAACATTTTGTCCATCTGTAACATGTAGTCCTAAATCTTATACTCAATGCCTCGGCCAGTGAAGGCAAGCATGCCATATGCCTTCTTTGCCACCCTGACACTTTCAGGAAACTATGTACATGCACCCCTATGTCTCTCTGTTCAACAACACTCCCTTGAGCCCTGCCATCACTATGTATATCATGTCCTGGTTTAACTTTCCAAAATGCAACATTTCGTACTTATCGGAGTTAAATTCCACCTGCCATTCCTTTGCCCATTTTCCCAATTGATCTAGACCCTGTTGTAACCTTTCCATTCTAGCACCAATTTTGGTGTCACCTGCATATATACAAATCATGCCACCAAATTAATATATACGACAAACAACAGGGGACCCAGCACTGATCTCTGCAGTACACCACTGGTCACAGGCCTGCAATCTAAAAAAAACACTCTACTACCACCATCTGCTTCCTACTACCAGGCCAATTTTGTATCCAATTGGCTAGCTCACCCTGGATCTCATGTGTTCTAATCCAGTGGTTTTCAACCTTTTTCATGCTGTGGCCCCCCAGAACATGTCCTTGTTAGATGGCGGACCCCCAAAGCCCACAAAATCAAACAATCGATAATTCATGCATACAACACTTAAATTACTGCACATAGGCCCTGTTGAAATAGTGACTATTTCAATCACCAATAATTACCAGCAGTGTCTTTCAGTGTTCAGTTCAATGTGAAGGTTGTGCCTGTTTTGCACTGCAGAGTTTGTCCAAACGTGGTGGTATGTGTGACAAACATACGTGTATGTCATCCTCAATATTCAGTCTTGATCTGTATTTGGTTTTCATGGCAGTGACTGCTGAAAATGCTATTTCGCACAAGTAAGTGGTTGCAAATGGTAACAGGACATTGACAGCTTTGCCGGACAGCAGTGGATACTCCTGGGAACATGTTATCCAGAACAACAGTGACATTCGGTTGAACTGCAAGCGCAAAGTCCTGTCAGATGACAGTTCAGCCAATTCTTCTTGTTCACGTCCAGTTAAATCAGTAAGCATGCATTCAAACGGATTTCGAATCCAATCAAACATGGTCGCGTCATCGTCGCTGAAATACTCATGGAAATAATGTGACAGCTGTTGAATATAGTTCAAAACGGTGCTCGCAATGGCCTCTGTCTTAGTCTCGTTCACTGTCAGAAAGTCAGCCAGCAATGGAAACATATCATAGACGCCTTGCTCGCATCTTCCCTTCCAGATACGGAGTTTTTTCTGGAAGGCATTGATTTTGTCATGCGTTTTCAGAACATTTGAGCCAGGTCCTTGCAATGATAGATTTAAGCTGTTCAAAATGTTGAAAATATCTGCAAGATAAGCTAATCTGGCAACCCACGTCTCATCTGTCAAGAACTGTGCCAATGATCTGTTACGCTCATTTAGAAAAATGAGCAGTTCATCTCACAATTCACATACACGCTGCACAACGCGGCCTCATGACAGCCATCTGACTTCTGTATGTAGCAACAAATGCTTATACTCGGCTTCCGTTTCACGGCATATGTTTTCAAACAAACGATGATTGAGCAGCCTGGCTTTGATAAAGTTAACAATTTTAATGCATGTGGAAAACACATCCACAAGATTTTCATCCATATCCTTTGCAGCCATAGCCTCATGGTGAATCATGCAGTGGGTTGTTGCTACATGTGGAGCTATTTCTTTCACTCGTGCGATTAGACCCGACTTCCGTCCCGTCATTGCAGCAGCACCATCGGTGCATACTCCAATACACTGTGTCCACGCCAATGGTACAAAAAAAAGTGTCAAGCACACGGAAAAGTTCTTTACTGGTTGTACGCCCTGGGAGCACCTTGCAAAACAAAAAGTCTTCCAAAGCCTCTCCTTCCCAGCAATATTGAACATAAACCAACAACTGCGCAGCACTGGCAACATCAGTACTTTCATCGAGCTGAATCGCAACTCTGACTTGCTGAAGACGTGCTATCAGCTGGCTCTGTATATCTTCCGCCATATCACCAATTCTTCTGCTTACTGTGTTATCAGACAGCAGAATGGCTTTCAGTTTTTGACTGGATTCTTTTCCCACTACAACTTCGCACATGTCTACTGCTGCAGCCAGTATAAGCTCTTCTCCAATTGTGTGAAGCTTTCTGGAACGTGCTATTAGTAATGCTACCAAATATGATGCGCGAAGAGCCTTCTCATTTACAGTGGCGCAGGCTGTCATTTTGCCTTTCCACTTGAGGTACAGCTTCCTTTTGCCGCTCAAAGTATTCTTTCGGCTTACTGACAATATCTGGATGCACTGTTGTTAAATGGCGCTTCAATTTTGCTGGTTTCATTGCATCGTTGGACAGTGTTTACAAACACACAATGCAGAAAGGTTGGTCGCATTTGCCCCCACTGCGATGAAGCCATATGAAATGTATTCTGGACCGTACTTGCGTTGTTTTCTCTTTCGGTCACTCCTATCCCCTTCGTCATCGGAATCTTCTGGTTTCTGGTCAGCTTTTCTCTTCAGAAATTTCTCCATACTCAGCAATACACACTGGACAGTTTAATTACTATTACTGATAAACAGAATTATCAAAACTAATCTAAAATTTACACGCTTGCGCACTTTTCGTTTAACATAAATGCACGGTAAGTAAGCAATATTATTAAGGCACACCAACAACATTACTCAGTCTTGCTAACACTACAGTGCACAACAGAATAGTAGTGAGTAGTAAATACTATTAACTACACAAATCGAATATTAAGCGACAGCTTACCAGAAGGGAACACCATCTAAGTCTCTAAGATTGTCGCCTATGACAGATAGAATAGATATGGCCAATTTTCTGAATAATGGAAAACTGGAGCAAGCAAGTAAGCTACGTCTTTGTAACAGGTCACTTTTCCATTTTTTTCTTGGCTTGCTCGTGGACCCCCTGACAACCCACCACGGACCCCCAGGGATCCGCGGACCACAGGTTGAAAACCTCTGTTCTAATCTTCCAGATCAGCCTACCATGTGGGACCTTGTAAAAGACCTTGCTAAGATCTATGTAGACAACATTTACCGCTTAGCCCTTGTTAATCCTCTTGGTCACCTCTTCAAAAAACTCAACCAAGTTCGTGAGGCATGATTTCCCACACATAAAGCCAGGTTGACTTATCCTCAACTTGTCGTTAACTTTGAAAATGCAAATAATTCTTGTTCCTAAGAATCCCTTCCAATAACTTTTCTGCCACTGATGCAAGACTCATCAGCCTGCAGTTCCCTGGCTTATCCTTGCTGCCCTTCTTAAATAAAAGCACACATTAGCTATCCTCCAGTCTTCTGGTAACTGACCTGTAACAAACGAAGTTATAAAAATCCCTGCCAAGGCCTCAGCAATCTCCTCCATTACTTTCCATGACATTCTGGGATACATCTGGCCAGGCCCTAGGTATTTACTCACATTTATCTGCTTCAGGACCTCCAACACTTCCTCCTTTGTAATGTTGATATGCTTCAGAATATTCTTGTTCCCTCCCCTGAACTCACTAGCTTCCATGTAAATACAGACAAGCAGTATTCATTTAAGACCTCATCCATTTCCTGCAGATCCATACATAGATCACCTCACTGATCCTTAAGGGGGCCTACTCTCTCCACAGCTACCTTTGTATTCTTAATATACCTACAGAATCTCTTAGGATTCTCCTTTACCTTATCTGCCAAGGATATCTCATGGCCCCTTTTTGCCTTCCTAATTTCTTGCTTAATTGTACTTCTACATCCCTTGTACCCCTCACTTGGTCCCAGCTGCCTACATCTGACATATGCCTCCATCTTTTTCCTGACCTGACCCTCAATATCCCTCATCAACCAACATTCTGCTCTGCTGATGTTATTTGAGGGATAAATAATCACAAGAACACAGGAAAACTCAACTGCTCTTCAAAGAATGCCATTGGATCTTTTAAGTTAGCTCTGCCAACATTGAATTTCAAGAAAAAGATTAACTGTGAGCTCTACATTTTTCCTCACTGGAACAAAATCCTCAGAATTCCTACTGAGAAGACTTCTCAGAGATAAGTTTATATTTATTTCAGTCAATGATGAGTCAATGTTCACTGCTGACTGAAAATTCTGGTCCACTATGCCCATCAAAACTGGCTCATGAATTAGGTTAGGTGCCTGGATTGGTAAAATTACATGGGGGTGGGGGAGAGGGGGAATTAAAAGGACATCCCCTACGATACAATATAGTATAAGCTAATTTTCCATTTTAAATAATGAAGTGCCCCATCCAATTCAGTACTGTGATCAATCCTGCAGCAAGAATCAAACAGCAAGGGATTAGATTGGAAACGTGGCTTAACTGACTTCCAAAGATATTATAAGATGAGGCCTGCTGGCAGGTTTGCACCTTGCCTTGAAGGATTCCTGCCAGCAGCCTCTAGAAATTTCTGCTGGGAGGATCACTGAGGTAGGTTTTCAATTTATTTTGAGGTCAATGGCAAAGTCTAACTGTAATATCCTGTTGGATTCTTCCTTTCCTATCCCAAGGCGTTGTCTTTATAGACTGGGTGCCCAAATGTCAACGATGGTGTATTTTCTAAGTGATTGAACAAATGAATAAAAATTATTAAAGCTAAGATTTTCACAACCTCCGGCGCGAAAAGCATCATTTTAGGAAAGATGCGATGAAATATTCCTCCCATTATACTAACAAGAAAATGCCTCCAAGCTGTCACTCCACATACAATAAATGAGCAAAACTTGCTCACAGTATACTGCCAGATGTTTCACAATTTAAGCAGTCAGCCTTTATTATTATCCTCATTGTAAGACTTCCTTGGTTCATGTTGCAACGAGCATTTGCCAATTAAAGCTGCATGCAAAAATTTATTACTGGAAAGATATTAAATTCAACATCTATATGTATTCAATTTTTTCATGCCGTTTAACTTATTTATTTACATGGTTTACAGGATACATCTTCAACACTTGATTTCCAGAATAAAAGATGTCATTTTTTGTAACTATAAAACTGAAAATAACTAAATGCAATAGAAAAACAGCCAAATCAATGAATGATTTAACTGTAAAGCCCTTATAAAGGTATGGTTAAGTGCCTCTTCCAACTCAAGGAATGCACATCTCATTTAACCAATCTACAGACTCACTTATCTCTAAGCACGACTTTACTGCAGTTCAATAAGGGAAATGGCAGTTTTATGCTTCGTTTTTCTTCATCTTTTTATGGCCATTAACTTAAGTAAATCTGTTTCATAGCTCATTGAGTACCATTTAGCTTCATTGCCTGGAGGGCAGTCAACTTTATATATACAAGTTGAACAGCCTCTTGGATAAGAATTGATCAAAAATTCTGCAGATGCTGGAAATCCAAAACAAAACCAGGAAATGCTGACTCCACTCAGCAGGTCAGGCAACATCCAAGGAGAGAGAAACAGGAGTTACTATGAAGGTTCCTTGATCTGGGGAACTTATTCCATTTTTCTCCTTTGCTATTTGACCTGCGGCAAGCTGCCAGCATTTTGTTTTAGCCCTTGCATATGAAGTCAGCTGGTACCTCCTCTATAATCCTGCATTCCCCACCCACCCCTCCCCCCAATTGTTTCTAGACCAAGTACGTCAAGTTCATTTTCACAACTTGTGGTAAGATTTTAAATTCAAGATCAGTGGGTTACAGATCCAATACCACAACCAGCAGGCTATCATTCCCAAATCATGCAGAAAAGACAGAAGCTGGGTGCAGTAATTAGCCTAATTGGTTGAGAGAGAAAATGCTTTAAGTTAGTCACGATTTTCAATGTTTATGATCCCCACTGGAAGTAGTAGTACAGGATCAGATATGAAAGGATAAGGTTTACGATCATTACCTGTCTAGGCTCTGCAGGGAGAATGGCTGCTTGGGCGAAGAGCTTCAGAGACCCAAAAACCTTAACTCTTTTATGAAAGAATACTTGGGATAGGAGAGGAGAAATTTACTGGGATTGGGGAAGACTACTGTTCAAAAATTCAAAACATGACACAAAGATCCTGGATATTGGAAAACAGACTGGTTTTGCTATTCAAATATAAAAATCAAACACAGGATGGTATTGGGAGTACTGTATTGTCATTTAATGAAAATCAGTTGACAGGAAACAGAATAAGAATAAACAGGTCTTTTTCAGGATGGCACGCAGTAACTACAGGAGTTACAGGGATCAGTGCTTGGGTCTTAACTATTCATAGTTATATATCAATGATTTGGATGAGGGATATACAAGAAATATGTAACATTTAGAAGTTGGCTGACAACACTAAAGTGGATTGGATTGGATGCAAAAAGGTTTCAAGGCAACTTACAAAGATTGACCAAGTGGGCAAGGTCATGGTAAATGCAACTTAAAATGGTTAACTATGAATTTACCCACTTTGGTAGGAAAAAAAGAGAAAGGCAGGGTATTATTCAAATGCTGTTAGATTGGAAAGTGCTGACTTACCAACAGGCTTGGGTGTCATATAAATCACTGAAAGCATTCAGGTGAAGCAAGCAGTTAAAAAGACGAATGGAATGCTGGCTTTCATAGCAAGAGGATTTGAGTACAGGAGCAAAGATGTCTTGCTATAACTGTTTAGGGCCTTGGTGAGATCACACTTTGTAATGTCTGCAGTTTTAGTCTTCCTTTCCAAGAAAGGATATACTTACCGTAGAGGGAGTTAAGCAAAGGTTCACCAGACTGATTCCTCCGAAGGTGAGATTGTTGTACAAGGAGAGATCAAACAAAAATTGTTTACCTCCACTACAGCTTAGAAGAATGAGAGGGAATCGAACTAAAACTTATAAAATTCTGACAGGACAAGACATTCTATATATGGAGCTAATGTATCCCCTGGCTGCGATGTCTAAAACAAAGGGTCACAGTCTCAGGCTACACGGCAAGAGATTTAGGACTGAGATGAGGAGAAACTTCTCCACTCAGCAGGTGCTGAACATGTGGAATTCACTACTAGAGAAGGCTGTAGGGGGAAAAGTCGCAGAAAATATTTATAAGAAGATGCATTTCAAGACTCAAAAGACATTAAGGGACATGGGGAGAGAGAACGAATGTGGTATTGACATTGATGATCCACCACGATGATCCACCAAGAGCAGGCTTGAAGGACTGAATGGCCTGCTCCCACTCTTATTTTCCATGTACTGAATATTATGAAGGGATGTGTAAATTTATCCACTTTGATAGGAAGAGTGGAAAAACAGATATAAGATAAAGAAATTATGAATTAGAATGGCCTTGTGCACAAAAACAAAGTTACCATGAAGAAATAGGAAAGAATTAATCTGAAAAGTGACATTGCAAGGCCCTTGTAGTACAAAGAAAGGAAGTCTAGTTGGGAATTTTAAAGTACCATGGTCTAAGAGTCTGTACAATTGCTTGTCCTGGAGGAAATACAACAAAGATTGTCCTTTTGCTGGACTCCTACGATAAATGGGCTATCCAAAGATGAAGTATCAAAAATAATGAGCCAAGATTCTAAGAAAAGAGGTGCAAAATTTGCCAAGAAGCTGACAGAGGTCTCGTTTCCCCAAGCTGCAGCCTGGATGGGATGGGAAAGTGAAACTGATGTAGTTCAATCACGACCAAATCCTTCATTATCTCAGAAGGAAATAAAAGGAGTATGCAACATGGCGATTCACACCTTACTGCATCATTCACTGAGCATGACTAATACTGTTATTTTGTCCACTTTTCTATCATTCTGTCATTCAATCCTGTAGATGTCCAAAAATCTATTGATCTCAGCCTTGAACCTATTCAATAACAGAGCATTCATCTGCCTCTGAGGTAGAGAATTACAAAAATTATAACCTGTGCCATAAGAAATAACCTTATCTCAGTCCTAAGCGACTAACCCCTTATACTGAGACTATGCTGTCTAATTATGGACTCTACACCTAGAGGGAATAACTCTCTCTCAGCATCTACTCCGTCAACCAGCATGTCTCAGTTAGATCACCTCGCATTCTTCTAAACTCGAGCATAGGCTAAGCCAACTCAATTGCACTTCATAGGGCAACTCTTCCAAGAATCAATCATGGAAATATATACTTCCACAACCAACACATCCTTCCTGAGGTGCAAAAAACAAAACTGTGCTCAGACTTCAAATCCAATCTCCACCAAAGCCCAAAACGATCTTAACAAAACAATCTATGAAGGCTCAGTACTAACTCCTGTGGCATTCTGTGAAAAAATGTACAGTGCTTTTTACACCAATCCTCTGTCTTTGTTCATATATTACTCCTAAGCCAATGAGCTTTAACTTTATGTAAATACCTTTTAAAAGATATTTCATTAAGTGCTTTCAGAAAAACTAGATATACTACACTTGCTGCTTATCCAGCCCGCTAGTCACTACCTCAAATTCTATTAACTGTGTCAGACACAATCTTCCCTTTATAAAATCCAGTCTCAAACTTATCCTTTTGCTTGTTCATCATCTTCCCTCCTACCCCATCCAGTGACTCCAATGCTTTCCTTGTGTCTGTATTTGCTTAATAACTTCAAAATCTCTCATCTTCCACAAAGTTGTCAACCGAAACATAAACTGTTTCTTTCCCCCTTGACGCTGCTAAGCCCAATGAGTAAAAGCATTTAATTGGTTGTGAAGCACTTTGGGATATGCTAAGATCATGAAAGCCACTATGCAACGTAAATGCAATGCCCTTTCTGTGCATTTTTTTGTTCTGTTAGTCTGCAAGTGAAAACACAATTTTTTCTGAGGCTGTCAATTGTTAAAATTATGAAACAACAGTTTTCCTTCCTGTGAAAAGTCTGAAGGCTCCAGTAATTTTTAAGCCGGAGCTAATCAAATTCTGGATCCTTACAGAGCAATGTCATATTACTTTTCAGATCTCTAACAGACATTTCTGCATTGTGGAATGCTAATCTGTGTTATTGCTGCCACTAGATCATCATGTGTAGAACAGTCACAGAACCAAACTCCTTTTAACCGCCCAGTTATTGAAAGCCGGCAATTCTGACTCAATCTGCTTTGTCGATGGGATTGATTTTAAAAATTTTTATTTTTGTTAAGAAAGTATCTGGGAACTTTTCAAAAGCAATCTGATTAATGAGCCATTTGCACAGCACAACTTGGTGTGACAGCCTAGGTGTCTTCAATTTATTTAGATGCCACATATAAACAAGGCATTGCTACAAGAAGGGACACCATGGTGTCAAGAATTCTCTCTCTGGGAGGATAAAAGAAGTTTTGAAATATATACACAAGTCTTGTACTTGAAAACAGCATTAGATTAAATTTTGAAAATCATCTGCTGGTTCAACTCCAACCCTCCACGCCTATTTCTTACTTAAACCAACAGTAGTTTCACCCTCGACTGCTCAATTGCTCCAAGTGATTTTTCCTCTGATCCCTGGCAACAGCCACAGACCATGCTGGCTAACTCCTTATCTATGGCTTTCTATTATGCACAAACACATCAGGAGCATGATGAGTTGGCCAGCATGTTGCCAACAGAGGATATCCACATGAAGTAATTGTCCATTCCAGGGTGGAATTACTGTTGGTTTAAGAAAGTGAACATAGAGGGGAAGTTAAACTGGCGGATCATTTTCAAAACTTAACCTTTCTCATGCTATGTTCCAGTACAAGCCTTGATGTTTTGAAAGATACTCTACTTACTACTTTAAAGATAAGTACAGCTCCAACAAAACCTGAAGCTCTGTAATGTCCAGGTTAAAGCAGCCTGCTTGATTGGTGCCCCATCCATTACTGTAAACGTGCATTCCCTCCCCCAATTCAGCACAGAGGATGCAGTATGTACGAAAGGGAAAATGTACTGCAATTACTTATCTCAGTGGTTCACCTCCAGCTTCTCAGTGGCAGTTGGGGATGGGCCATAAATGCTGCTCTTTACAGCAATGCCACATGCTGAAAAATGAATCTGAAAAGCACTTCAGCAATGTAACAATATTCATTTATATGGTACTCTTAATGTAGTAAAATACCTCAGGAAGCTTCACAGGAACATAGTCAAACAAAATTTGACACCAAGCAGCAAAGTGGTATCATGGCATCAAAAACAGTAAGGGAAGAGAGGTTTGGAGGTGGGGGGGGTGGGAATATGGTGGAGTTCCAGATCTTGGGGGCTTCTACTTAAAAGAACAAATACTTGCAGCGAACAGCAGTAACACAAGTACTGGCATACTGTTTGAATTATAACAGAAACATTCTCTTTGAAATCTTCTCAAAAATGTTCTATCTTTGTTGCACATCTATTTCTCTACAATGAGTTGCCATTGCCCAAATTAGCCTAGCTTCAACATCCATTTAGCAATGCAGAATAGTAAAGTTTATGAAGTTCAATAAATTACAAGGGGAAGTATTGTTCACTGCATTGCCTCATTACAATAAAGGTCAAAGTAAGGTTTCTGCATTGTAATCACATTGAATTCTTCAACAGTGGTGTTCCCTGAAGCTGTCTGCAGAACAAGCACTATTGCCTCTTGTTCACTCACTCTCATCACTGTCTGCAATAAAAAATTCTCCAATCTCCAGTCCATTACTGAGGGAATCAATGTACGGAACCAGACTAAAAATTGAAAATGCCACATTAAAAATAGGTACCAGGACAAAGTAGGAAAGAAGCTGTCCAGAACTGCTCAAAAATAATTCTGAGTTGAAGTGGGAAAATTAGAGCAGACCAGACAGATATAAACTGTATGGTTTGGAGATCTAAAAATCCAAACATTTACAATTCATTCAGCGCACATATCAGACGAATTCAAGTCCAGAAAGATTATGCACAATACTTTGGAGCTTCCAATTTGTCCACAAGACCTGCTGAGTTACATCAGCTAAAAGCAAGGAGTTTGCTGAAGATTTTCCAGTATTTTTATCCAACCAAAGATCTTAACAATTAAAATTTTAGCTCTCAGCTCAATATGGAACTTTGTGGGAAGAATCCAGATTTCACTGACAAGCCAGATTAGATAGCCAATTATCAACAGTTCCTTGCAATATGGTAGTTCCACAAGTTTTACCAAACCTACCATGTTAGATCAACTATGCCCCAAACTACCATTGCCAAACTTGTCATTTTCAAGCCAGTTCAGTTCCAGAAGATTGTTTACTCCTCTTTTCTCTCATTTTATAACCCCATTCCAAAGTGGACCATCACTAGCTGATCATTAAACAACTGACTGACCTTAAAATTAATGCATAATATCCTACGTATAACAACACATAACAGCATATTAATTATATTTTACACCCTTATATCGCTTTTGAATAGATTGAAAATAAGCTGTTCTCCCTATTATGTCACAATAATTAGTTTAATTTCAACATTTCAAAGGTGACATTTTTAAAAGTAAAGATATTATTGTCTAAAGTAGTTAATCGAGCTTCAGATAAAATGTTTCAAAGGAAGAGTTCTCATGAATTTATGATCCTGGACAATCTTCTGCATAATCTTTGCTGTTGGTGACCATGGCCAAGTCAAATTTAACCACTCTGGAAAGAACTCAGATTGTTGAAATCAGGAATCAGTCTGACAATTTGAGAGAAAGGAGCCAAACAGCATTAAAATTCCAAATTTCCTGAACAAAACATATGCAAACTTTTTAGAAGTTTTTTTTTTGCAGGTGTAAAAGGGAAGCAGGCTCTAGCGGAGTGGCCATTTTGGGGAGTGGCCATGTTTGAGCTGCAAGTGCCATGGCTGAGTTTCAGTGCTGAGACTTTGATTCAGGAGGCTTCAGTGAGAGGAGGCTGAGCAGGTAAGAACAGGAAGGTGCAGGTAAGGTCTTACTTAGACTTATTGTTCCTATTAGAGTAGCTGGGATGGCAGTTGGGGCAGTGGCATGCTCCTGTGGGAGATCAGGGAAACTGCCAGTGTCCCTGATGACTTCACCTGTAGGAAGTGCATCCAGCTGCAGCTCCTGGCTGACCGTACTAAGGAACTGCAGCTGGAGTTGTACATACTTAGGATTGTCTGGGATGCTGAGAGCATCATAGACAAGAGCTTTAGTGAGGTGGTCACACCTAAGGGGCAGGCTGCAGATAGTTGGGTAATCACTAGAAGTAAGGGGAAGAGACAGACAGTGCAGGATCCCCCTATGGCCGTTCCCCTCAGCAACAAGTATACCCTTTTGGATACTTCTAGGGGCCGGATGGAGGAAGACCTTTCTGGGCACAGCACCAGTAGCCATGCTGGTGGCACTGAGACTGGCTCTGAGGCTCAGCAGGCAAGGGAGAAGTCAGGCAGGGCAGTAGTGATAGGAGACTCGATAGTTAGGGGGACGGACAGGAGACTCTGTGGCCACAAAAGAGACACCAGGATGGTGTGTTGCTTCCCAGATGCCATGGTCAGGGACGGCTTGGAGCAGCTGCAGAACATTCTTAAGGGGGAGGGTGAACAGCCAGAGGTCGTGGTGCATGTTGGTACCAACAACATAGGTAGGAAGAGGGATGAGGTCCTGCAAAGTGAATAAGGGGGGAATCTAAAAGCAGGACTTCAAGGGTAGCAATCTCTGGATTACTCCCAGTGCCTCGTGCTAGTGAGGGTATAAATAGAAAGGTAACTCAGGTGAATGTGTGGCTGAGGAGCTGGAGCAGGGATTCAAGTTCTTAGATCATTAGGATCTCTTTTGTACAAGAGAGACAGGTTGCACCTGAACTGGAGGGGGACCAATATCCTGGCTGGGAGGTTTGCTAGTGCTACTCAGGAAGGTTTAAATGAGAGTGGCAAGAGCTCGGGCCCTGGGCAATAGAGTGGCTGATGAGAAATCAGGGGATAATATTGTAGCCAATGAGAGCAAATTTAGTTGTCAGGAGAGACAGGTGCAGAGTAAAAGGAGAGGAAAGACCACTAGTTTAAACCGCATTTACTTCAATGCAAGAGGCTTAACAGGTAAGGCAGATGAACTCAGGGTGTAGATTGGCTCTGGGAACTGGGATATCATAGCCATAACAGAAACATGGCTGAGGGAAGGGCAGGACTAGCAGCTCAATGTTCCAAGGATACAAATGCTACAGGCATGAGAGAGGTGCAGGTAAGAAAGGAGGGACATTTGCCTTCTTGATGAAAGAGGACATAACAACGGCCTTTAGGGGGATCATCCAGTGAGGCCACGTGGGTAGAACTTAGAAACAGAAAGGAGATGGTCACTCTGATGGGATTGTATTACAAGCCCAATAGTCAGCAGGATTTGGAAGAGCAGATATGTAGAGAGATTGCAGCTAGTTGTAAACATAATAGGGTAGTAGTGTGAGATTTTAACTTGCTTAATTTTGACTGGACCAACCACAGTGTGAAAGGATTGGATGGAGTGGATTTTGTGAAATGTGTCCAAGAAAGCTTCCTCGATCTATATTTATATATAGAGGGATGTACAAGAGAGGGGGCAACACTGGACCTCCTCTTGGGGAATGAGGTAGGGCATGTGGCAGAAGTGTCTGTCCGTGAGCACTTCGGGTCCAGTAACCATAATTCTATTAGTTTTAAAATAGTTATGGAGAGGTATACGGCCAGTTCACAGGTTAGGGTCCTGAACTGGGGCCATTAAGCAGGATCTTGCAGTGACTGATTGGACGAGATTGTTTGCACAGAAAGGAGCGTCCACCTTCAAAAGTGAGATGTCAGGAGTTCAAGGCTTGCACGTTCCTGTTCGGGTGAAGGGCAGGGCTGACAGGTTCAGGGAACCCTGGTTGACAAAAAATATTAAGGCTCTGGTTAAGAAAAAGAAGAAGACATACACTGCGCATGAGCAATTGGGGACTACTGAATCTCTTGATGACTACAAGAAGTGTAGGAGTGCACTTAAAGAATTTAAGAGGACAAAAAGAGGGTATGAGAAGGATCTGGCATGCAAGGTGAAGCAAAATCCCAAGAGATTCTATAGGTATATTAAGAGTAAAAGGGTGCCTAGATAGAGAATAGGTCCCCTTAAAGATCAGCATGACCGTCTGTGTGTGGAACCAAAGTAAATGGGTGATTTTTTTTAATGAATACTTCTCTTCAGTTTTTACTGTGGAGAAAATAATGGAAGTTAGGGAAAGGGGAAAGTGAGTGGTGTTATCTTGGACCACATACGAATTAGCAGGGAGGAGGTATTGGAGACTTTGAAGTGCATTCAGATGGATAAATCCCCAGGGCCTGATCTGGTGCATTCTAGAACCTTGTGGGAAGCTAAAGAAGAAATTGCAGAGGCCCTTGCAGAGATTTGTGCTTCATCTCTGGCCACGGGTGAGGTTCCAGAGGACTAGAGAGTGGCTAATGTGGTACCATTGTTTAAAAAGGGTAGCAAAAACAAACCAGGAAACTACAGGCCAGTGAGTCTGACGTCGGTGGTGGGTAAATTGCTGGAGGGGATGCTGAGGGACAGGACCTATCAACATTTGGAGTGACAGAGTCTGATTCAGGACAGTCAGCACAGCTTTGTGCGTGGGAAGTCGCGTCTGACAAATCTCTTGGAGTTCTTCGAGGAGGTAACCAAGCGGGTAGATGAGGGCAGTGGATGTTGTCTATATGGATCTTACCAAGGCCTTTGACAAGGTCCCTCATGGCAGACTATTCAGGAAGGTTAGACCGCATGGGATCCAGGGGGAGATGGTGGATTGGACTCATAATTGGTTCAATGGTAGGAAGCAGAGGGTGATGGTCAAGGGTTCTTTCTCAGACTGGAGGCCTGTGTCCAGTGGTGTGCCACAGGGGTTGCGTGCTGCAACCTTTGTTGCTTGTAATTTATATAAATGATTTGGATGTGAATGTACAAGGCATGGTTTGCAGATTATACTAAAATAGGTGGTGTTGTAGATAGTGTAGGTTATGAAAAATTACAGGGGGATCTTGATCAGCTACGTAAGCAAGCTGAAGATTGGCAAGTGGCTTTCAATCCAGATAAATGTGAGGTATTGCATTTTGGGAGATCAGATCAGGGTAGGACTTGTACAGTGAATGGTAGGGCCTTAGGGAGCATTACGAAACAAAGGGACCTAGAAGTGCAAGTGCATAGTTCGCCGAGAGTGGCATCACAGGTAGATAGGGTGGTGAAGAAGGCACTTGGCATGCTGGCCTTCATTAGCCAGGGCACTGAGTATAGGAGCTTGGAAGTTATGATGCAGTTATACAAGACGTTGGTGAGACTGCACTTGGAGTATTGTGTACACTTTTGGTCATGCTATTATAGGAAAGATGTTATTAAACTAGAAAGCTCAGAAAAGATTTACCAGGATGTTGCCTGGTCTTGGGGGCCTGGGTTACAAGGAGAGGTTGCATAGATTTAGGATTTTATTCCCTGGAATGTAGGAGATTGAGACGGTGACCTGACGGAGGTATACAGGATCATGAAGGGCATAAGCAGGGTGAAAATACATAGTCTTTTTCCCCCAGGGAGGGGGTGCTAAAAACAAGAGGGCATAGGTTTAAGATCAGAGGCGAGAGATTTAAAAGGAACAAGAGGGGCAGCTTCTTCACGCAAAGGGTGGTGCAAATTTGGAATGAGCTGCCAGAAATAATGGTTGAGGTGGGCACATTAGCAACATTTAAAAGCCATCTAGATAAGTACATGGATAGAAGGGGTTTAGAGGGCTCTGGGCCAAACATGGGCAGGTGGGACTAGCTCACTGGGCAACACAGTCAGCATGGACGAGTTGGGCCGAAGGAATTCTGAACGAATTCCCTTGAGAATGCTGCCAAAACAACACTTATTCATATTAATGAAAGCTGAACCTACGAAGTTCAATATAGATCAACACCATCAGAGAGCTGAACTGGTTCAAGATCCTGTACCAACGTGAGCAGGGAGATTGCACAGCTGAATCAATGATGTTCCACTGCTACTGCTCTCTAAATAGCCATCTTTTCTTTTCAGTTAACTACACACCAGAGACCAATGAAAAAAATCTAGCTTGTGCATACATAAATCTGTATAGGTAGTCTGAGCAGACAAGAGCAATTTTGTTCAACACTGATTTTTTAAAAATGGCAACATTTCTTCAAGCAGTTCTTAGTTATCCCAGCCCAATGTAGATTACACAGAACAAAAAGTGAAAATGCAGGAAATACTCAGTCAAGCAGCACCAGTGAAAAAAAAACAAAAGTTAACATTTCAGATTGTTGCCTTTTCATCATAAAAAGGCCACCAGCCTGAAACATTAACTCTGTTTTGCTTTGCACAAGTCCTGCCATAACCTGCTGATTACTCCAGCATTTTTTGTTTGCTTCAGATTTCCAACATCCTGAGAAGCTTTTGAAAAGACAAAACAGAATAACTGAGGTATTCAAGCTATCCCCTCCTTCTAGGCTGTACATTTTGTTTTAATATATTTTTTTAAATTTGTCAATATTAAGCTTATTTTTTCTTAATTCTTAATTAACCTTAGGGGATCATGCATTCATTGGGAGAGTGAGATCAAAGTAACAAGAAAGAAAATGAATGGTTAATTAATCAAATTCACAAGCTTTTGGTTTCCTATTTATAATTAACTCCACTGATTTTAAATAAAACATATTCACATATGTCAACTGGTTTTATTTTCCACACTGTTCATTGTTGAGTGCAATGTAACATTAAATATTAAGCTGTCAACCCTGTGGTTGCTTAATCATTCCTATTCCAAACCTTCCTACTTGCTTATTTATAAAGCTAGACTACAGCACCACCTGCGGGCCACTATAAACACAAGTAGGCCATTCAGGCCCCACGCCTGTTCTACCATTCAAAAAGATCATGGCTGATCTTTTACCTCAGTGCCACTTTCCTGCATTGACACCATATCCCTTGATTCTATTATCTGAAAATGTATTGATCTCTATTTTGCATATACTCAGCAAGTGTGCCGCCACAAGCCTCTAAGGTATAGAACTCCCAACTTTCACAACCCTCAAGGTGAAGAAATTTCTTCTCATCCCCTAGTTCTAAACCCCTGTATCCCCAGCCTGGGGAAACATCGTCTCTGCATTGACCTCGTGAACGAGGAGGAAGAGGAAGCCTTCACCTAGGTCTTGGCACATATTTCATATGAACTCTCTGAATGCAATGTTGCTCTCACGGAGGCTGCCAGCTGGGCTTCCCTTCCCTCCTGTCCCAGCTCCAGATCACTCATGCTTGGCATTTCACCATATGCAGATCCAGCCTCTAAATTAATCTCATGGCGTTTAAAGTGTCTGTGTCTGAACTTGTAGGTGGTAGTTAAAGATTGGTGATAGGTGAGTGATGGAGGTAATACAATAAACAATGGCTGAGGCTAGAGGAGAAGCTGATGGGACTACACCTTTTAAAAGGTACGGTACAGTAGTGTAGCGGTTAGCATAGTGCTTTACAGCGCCAGTGACCCGGGTTCAATTCCGGCTACTGTCTGTAAGGAGTTTGTACGTTCTCCCCGTGTCTGCGTGGGTTTCCTCCGGGTGCTCCGGTTTCCTCCCACATTCCAAAGACGTACAGGTTAGGAAATTGTGGGCATGCTATGTTGGCGCCGGAAGCGTGGCGACACTTGCAGGCTGCCCCCAGAACACTACGCAAAAGATGTATTTCACTGTGTGTTTCGACATACATGTGACTAATAAAGATATTATCTTATTATCTTAGCATCCACTAACCACGATCACACACAAGGTTACTGAACCAGCTCGACAGTAGCCGAGACTCTGCCTCTAGAACACCAGGACAATCCTTCAGAGAAGGCAAGGCTGGGACAGCTTTGGTCTTTGTCAAATCATGTCATTTATTCTGACACTTGAAGCCATTTAAAAATATTAAAAGTAATGCAAAGAATGAAACAATAAATCATTTAAGCATTTTAACAAAAATATTAACTAAAATGCTTAGAAATAATTTAAAACTTTAGTAAATTAGACAAAAAAATATTCTTCACCTGTTGCCTCTTAATCCACTGGCCAAAAATCTGTTGAAATAATGGGGTCTCTAATAATACTCCAAGTTTGACTACGCATAGGATAGAATATGATTCCTCACTGTGATTCTGGGGAATCACAATACTGTGCTCCACCACTGGATATAATGCAGAGTCCAATGAAGGAACAAGCGATGTGGGATTAGTGTACGAAAGTGGCACTGAGGCAGAAGACCAACCATGAGTTTACTGAATGGCAAAGGAGCACAAGAATTTGAAGGACCTACTTCTGTTTCTGTTGCTTATGTTTAGGCTGCTTTGTTCTGGATTGTGTCTGGCTACTTAGACACGCCTTGCAGATGGTGGAAAGGCTCTGTCAAGAGGTGAGTCACTTCTACAGGACACCCGGTCTGAAATCTGCTCTTGTAGCTACAGTACTTGAGTGGATGGTCCAATTTTTCTTTTCTGTACAACGTTAACCGCTGAGACGTTGATGGTGCGAGACTCATGTATTTCAATGTCATGGGGTAGGTGGTTAAACTCTCTCTTGATGGAAATGATCACTGTCTGGGACTTCTGTGGCACAAGTGTCACTTGCCATTAATCAGCCAATGCCTAAATGAAATTTGGGTCTTGCTGCATGCAGGCATGGACTGCTTCATTTGTTGAAGAGTTGCAAATGGAGTTGAAAATTATGCAATCAGCAGGGAACATCCTCACTTCTGATCTTTTGATGGAAGGAAGCAGCTGAAGCTGGGCAAGTTATTTTTCAGGTCAATGAATTATGAAAAGTTAGAAATAAAACAATTTTAAGTCGTATAGAAAGGGGAAGGTACAGACAGAACAAATGGCAAGATGATAAGGCAATGACCAGGAGAGGTTGAACTGCACAAGTGGTAGTAGTGCTGGCTGAAAGAAGGTGGTAAAGATATGCCTGGAAGAGGTAAAATTAGAAGGAAATAAATGTAATGTTGAATAGCATGAGAGGAAGAAAAAGAAGTTGAATGCTGGAAAGTGAGACATGAGACCGGAATGCCTCATTATCTAAAATTGTTGAACTTAATGTTGAGAACAGAAGGCTAGAAAGTGCCCATCAAAAGGTGAGTTGCTGTTCCTTGAGCTTTTATCAACCTCTGTTAGAAAAGTGTAGGGCGCCAAAGACAAAGAGATCAGAGAAAGAGCGGAGAATTAAACTGACAGGCAACTGGAAGCTCAGGGTCACCCCTGTGAACTGAACGGTGGCGTTCTACAAAATGGTTAATTAAATCCACTCTCGCCTAGTCTCCAACCAATCAAAGACCTTCCCTCTTGTTCTCCTTGCCCCTCCTAGTGTTCTACAATTTAAAACTTGCTTGATTTCTAATTTTTCCCAATTCTGATAAAGGGTTAGCCTCTTGAAACATTAACTCTGTTTTGCTATCTACCTGCTGAGAATTTACAGCATTTTCTGTTTTTACTATACCAGCACATCAACTGAGAACTTAGTAGTCAATTTTGAATGCAAAAATGATTGACGGAAGTACAATTTCAATACATACCTCAGCTAAAAGGGAAAAGATTTAACGGTATAACAGAAGTGCTTAGAAGTTAGCTTCCTGTTGTAAAAATATGCTAACAGGAAGCCAGATTTCATCACAAATGCAAAGAATTCCACTCCAGTTACAGGGAGTGCTGGTTGAGAATGGGCCAACATCGTTACAAAATAGTGAACTATTTTTCTTAGCAGTGAGCAGGAGTATATAAAATAATAAAGGAAACTGATAAAGAAACAATTTTCCTTTATAAGGGGCATTAAGGAAAGATCAGAGAAAACAATCCCCAAAACAACCTTAGAATGTGGAACAGTTAAGTCACAAATATCTGGGAAGTCAAATTAATTGCAGATTTCAACTACAGATTGCATATATATTGTCATTTTTATGTAGCAAAATCCTTGCACTGTAACATGTATACTTTTCACTTACCTATGATAAATTTTAATTAAATTAATATTAAGTTCTACACAGCCACATTTGAACTGGAACAAAATTTACTCACACTGTCAGTAGGTTTAAAAAAAATATTCAAACTCAAAGTCTCAGTTTTATTTCCACACAATATTTAAAAATAACAATCCAAGTTTTCTGATCTACAGAATTATGCTATGTCCAATATATTCAATGATTAACTTTTGGAAAATGTTTAAATCTTATTGTGCTTTCCAGTCAAGATAACAATTCTGAAAATGTGGATTTCTAACCACCACTTGATTCTTTTGCTGACCATGCTGTGATGGGTTTCTTGTGGATAATGGAGAATGTGGAATCATTACTTATTTTCACTTTAAACCACTGCTATGTACATTCCAATAACATGCAATTTTCAGAACCAACTGACATTGGAAATACAAACAATTAACAATCAATTGCGTGAAGGTTCACACAGGCATAAAAGCAAGCTAGCATCAATTATCTCAATATTCTTTCAGGGAAATTAACAAAACAGGATCAAACAAAGAAAACAAATAAGACCAAAAAGAAGGATACCTTGAGAAATTTGCACATATATTTACAATGACTGTTCTACCTCACATTAGTTTATTGTACATTCCAGTTCCTCACACAGTAATCATCCACTGGCATGGAGAAGACATGCTTAAATAAATCAATTTAACGCTAGATACTTTCTGCACTCCCTGCAATAAGGCTGATAATGTTGGATATGAACAAGACTGGGCTCAGATATCGTGATTTAAATAACAACAGCCTTATAATACAAACATATGTGAAAAATAATTGACTGTGCAAGATTCCGCAGGACTACAGACCCCTAGAACAAATGGATGAGTATGAGCCAACTTGGTCTTAAGGAGAGGGTTAAGGAATTAAAAGTGTTTCTACAGCCATGTTGCGAGACACGTGTGCCATAGAGCAAGGCTTTTGGTTTTTTTTTTGCATGGTTAATATTTCTGACCCTTTTTTGGAAATAATGGTATTTGTAGTGAGGGTCCACTACAAGCACAAATTAAAACTCTTGACTGTTCCTTGTGTTTAGTATTGGGGAAATAGCTATCCAATGGACCTACCTTCTCCTTTTTCACATGCATTTTTAATCCAACATAAGTTTTAAAGCTCGTCAGCCCAGCACTCATTACTCTTCAGTAATAAATACTAAGCTCGTGGAGAAGACTCATAAGCAAGATACATTTATCATTGAGTTCCATTATAATCTCAGATTACATGAAAGAATCTCAGCTAGGTGCATAATCTTTTAAAAATTTAAGATTAGAATCTCACCATCTTTCAAAGTTTCCTTCGTTAAGCCTCTTCCATAGCGCTGATCATATGCCACATAGCTATCAGATGAAAACTGGTAGACCTGAAGAGAAAAATTATAAATAGGATCAAATGTTGTTCATTTCATTTAACAGATCTGCTGGATGCCAATAATTTGTTGATCATTTAAGTAAAAACTATTAAAATTTAAATAGAATGGGCACAGTGTTTCTGCAGAAAATATTCCGATGCTCAAATGCACACAAAAAGAAAAGGGAGAAATGTGACCAAGAACATATTTATGAATCCTTCAGTTTCAAATGGGTAAGCTTGGATGTGCCAGTAGTTCAACTGGAATTATTTTTGAATCAGATCCACAGCCACACTGCTTAATAGGAACAGAAACATCTAGTGCTTTGACGTAATCATAGAACCTCACGTAACACACAGTGGATATAAGTTAAACTAGTGCTACCACACTTGAAAACACACACTAGTGTAAGAAAATAACTCTTCTGCTCTGCTTCTCCAGAATCACAGCTCTAGGGGATGATCTGTCACTTGCAAATGATCATTCAATGAGGATTGTGGAATATTCGGGGATAGAATGCCAAAAGAAAAAAAAGTTTGAAAGGCGGCACTTGATAAGCCCATGCATGTGTTTATAGAATATACAGTCACAGAGCACTACAGCACAGAAAAAGGCCTTCAGCCCATCTAGTCCTTGCTGATCTGATCTTCCGCCTAGTCCCATCTACCTGCACCCGGACCATATCCCTCCAAACCCCTCCTATCCATGTACCTACCCAAACTTCTCTTAAATGTTACACCTGAACCCACATCTGCCACTTCCACTGGCAGCTCATTCCACACTCACACCACCCTCTGAGTGAAGAAGTTTCCCCTCAGATTCCCCTTAATATATTTCACCTTTCACTGTAAACCTATATCCTCCAGTTCTAGTCTCACCCAACCTTGGGGGAGAAAGCCTGCATGCATTCACCCTATCTACACCCCTCATAATTTTGTATACCTCTATAAGATGTCTGCTCATTCTCCTGCACTCCAGGAAATAAAGTCCTAACCTATTCAAATTTTCCCTATAACTCAGGTCCTTAAGTCCCAGCAACATCATTGTAAATTTCCTCGGTACTTTTTCAAGCTTATTGATATCTTTCCTGTAGGTAGGTGACCAGAACTGCACACAATACTTTAAATTCAGCCTCCCAAGAGTCTTGTACAACTTCAACATAACATGCCAACTCCTGTCCTCAATGCCCTGATTTATGAAGGCCAATGTGCCAAAAGCTCTCTTTAAGACCCTGTCTACCTGTGGCACCACGTTCAAGGAACTATGGATCTGTATTCCAGGTCACTTTGTTCTACCACACACCTCAGAGCCCTACCATTCACTGTGCAAGTCTTACTCTGGTGTGTCCTCCCAAAGTGCATCACCTCACACTTGTCTGCATTAAGTTCCATCTGCCATTTTTCAGCCCATTTACTTATCTGGTAAAGCTTACACTGCTGGCTTCTCCCACTAAGCCAATGTTGAATCCAATTGACTATTTTATTCTGAATGCCAAGCGACTTAACCTTCTGGACCAGCCTCCCACATGGGACTTCGTCAAAGGCCTTGCTAAAGTCAATGTAGACAACGTCCACTGCCTTTCTCTCATCTACCTTCTTGGTAACCTCCTCGAAGAATTCTATAAGATTGGTTAGACATGACCTACCATGCACAAAGCCATGTTAACTATGCCTAATCAGGCCCTGTCTACCCAAATACTTATATATCCTGTCCCTCAGAACACCTTCCAATAATTTACCCACGACTGACATCAGGCTCACCAGCCTGTAATTTCCCAGTTTATTCTTAGAGCCTTCCTTGAACAACAGAACAACATTAGCTATTGTCCAGCCCTTTGGCACCTCACCCGTGGCTAAGGACGTTTTAAATATCTCTGCCAGGGCCCCTGCAATTTTTGCACTAGCTTTCCACAAGGTCCGAAGGGACATTTTGTCAGGCCCTGGGGATTTATCCACCTTAATTTACCTCAAGATAGCAAGCACCTCCTCTTCCGTAATCCATGACCACACTACTCTTTTTCCTCAGTTCTGTGGTCTCTGTGTCTGTCTCCAGAGTAAATATGGGTGCAAAAAATTCATTTAAGATCTCCCCCATCTCTCTCCACTCTATGTATAAATGACCATGCTATCTTCAAGAGGGCCAATTTTGTCCTTTGCAATCCTTTTGCTCTTAATATAGCTATAGAAACCCTTGGGATTCTCTTTCACCCCATCTGCCAGAGCAACCTTGTCTTCATTTTGCCCTCCTGATTTCTCTCAAGTGTTCTCTTGCATTTCTTATACTCAAGTGCCTCATTTGATCCTAACTGCCTATACCTGATATACGCCACCTTCTTTTTCTTTACCAGGGCCTCAATATCCCTCGATGACCAAGGTTCCCTAAACCTGCTAGCCTTGCCTTTTATTCTGACAGGAACATACAGATTCTGTACTCTCAATGTTTCACTTTTGAAAGCCTCCCACTTACAAGCATCTCTTTGCTGGAAAACAGCCTATCCCAATCCACACTTGCCAGGTCCCTTCTGATGCCATCAAAATTGGCCTTACTCCAATTTAGAACCTCAATCCGAGGACCAGTCCTATCCTTATCCATAATTATCTTGAAACTAATGGAATTACGATCACTAGATCCAAAGTGTTCCCCTGCACACACTTCTGCCACCTACTTTGTCTCATTCCCTAAGAAGACATCCAGTATCACATTCTCTGTAGTTGGGACCTCTATATATTGATTAAGGAAACTTTCCTGAACACATTTGACAAAGTCTATCCCATCCAATCCCTTTAGAGTATGGGAGTCCCAGTCAATATGTGGAAAGTTAATATCACCTACTATCACAACCTTAACCATAGAACAGTACAGGACAGGAACAGGCCCTTCAGCCCACAATGTTGTGCCGAACTAATTAAATTAGCAATCAAATGCCCAACTAAACCAATCCCTTCTGCCTATATAATGTCCATATCCTTTCATTTCCCACACATTCATGTGCCTATCTAAGAGCCTCTTTAAAGTCCCTATCGCATTTGCCTCCACCACCACCCCAGGCAGCACACTTCACGCCTCCATCACTCTCTGCGTAAATCTCCTTTGAACTTAACCCCTCTCACCTTAAATGCATGCCTTCTGTATCAGACATTTCAACCCTGGGAAAAAGATACTGGCTGTCTACTCTATCTATGCCTCTCATAATCTTATAAACCTCTATCAGGTCTCCCCTCCAGAGAAAACAACCCAAGTTTGTCCAACCTCTCCTTATAACCAATGCCCTCTGATCCAGGCAGCATCCTGGTAAACCTCTTCTGCACCCTCTCCAAAGCCTCAACATCCTTCCGATAATGGAGCGACCAGAACTGAATGCAATACTCCAGATGCGGCCTAATTAGAGTTTTATAAAGCGGCAACTTCCTGACTCTTGAACTCAATGCTCGACTAATAAAGGCAAGCACGCCATACAACTTCTTTAACAACCTATCAACCTGTGTGGCCACTTTCAAGGAGCTATGAACTTGGACCTCAAGATCCCTTTGCTCATCAACGCTGTTAAGGGTCTTGCCATTAACAGTGGACTGTCTCTTTACATTTTATCTCTCAAGGTGCAACACTTCACATTTGGCCAGGTTAAACTCCATCTGCCACTTCTCTGCAACTGATCTATATCCTGCTGTATCTTTTGCCAGTCTTCTACACTATCCACAACACCATCAACCTTCGTATCCTCTGCAAACTTACTAACCGACCCATCTACATTTTCATCCAGGTCATTTATATCTATCACAAACAGCAGAGATCCAAGTACGGATCCCTGTGGAACACCACTAGTCACAGACCTCCAGCCAGAATAAGTCCCATCAACCACTACCCTCTGTCTTCTATGGGCAAGCCAATTCTGAATCCAAACAACCAATTCACCATGGATCCCATGCATCTTAATCTTTTGGATGAGCCTCCCACAAAGGAAGCTGTCAAATGCCTTATTAAAATTCACATAGGCAACATTTACAGCTCTAACTTCATCCATCACCTTCGTCAACTTCTTGAAAAACTCAATCAAGTTAGTAAGACGTGACTTGCCCTGCAACAAAGCCATGCTGACTGTCCCTAATTAGGCCATGGGTTTTCCAAATGTGCCTAAATCCTATCCCTAAGAATCCTCTCCAGTAACTTCCTTACCACACCGATCTATAGTTTCAAGGATTATCCCTGTTTCCCTTATTGAATAATGGAACAACATTAGCTACTCCCCAGTCCTCCAGGACCTTGCCTGTGGCTAGGGAGGACACGAAGATATTGGTCAAGGCCCCAGCAATCCCATCTCTTGCCTCTCTCAATAACCTGGGGTATATCCCATTAAGCCCTGGGCACTTACCCACCTTAATGCTCTTTAAGAGACCCAACACTACCTCCTTCTCCTTCTGATGAGAATTCCCTACATGCTACAAAAGGTTACACAATAGGATGATGAATGATGAAAAAAATTTGGAGAACAAATTGCCTTGAGCCACTCTCCTAGAATCAACACAGCCAGTGGCCATTCAATCTATCAAATCTGTACCTGTTGGTTGTACAATCCACATTTTCCCTCAAGTCCTCATCATTATTTTTTGCTTTTTAAGTGTTTATCCAATTTGCCATTGAAAGCTATCATTGAACATAATAAACATTAAATTGAAGCAGAGGTAGGTTTTTTCGGCCCCTTATGCTTGCTCCACAATTCAGTAAGACCTTGGCTGCCCACTTACCTTGGCACTACTCGCCTGCACTCACTTCATATCCCTCGATTCCTTATATGTCCAAAAATCCATCATTCTGTTGTGAATACACTGAGTCTCAACTGCCTTCTTGGATAGAGAACTCCAAAAACTCACTACATAATGGATGAAGAAACTTCATCTCGTCTTTCCTGAATGGTAGACCCCTTATTTTGGGTATGTAATCACAGGTTCTAGATGCCTGAGCCAAGGGAAATATCATCACAATCCCTGTAAAAATTTTGCAAGTTTCACTGAGATCACCACTCATTCTGCTAAATGCATAAGAATTTAGGTCCAGTGTGCCTAGTCTCTCATCATAGAAAAAATCCACCTGTCCCAGGAATCAATCTGGTGAAGTATCTTGAGTTCCTTCTATTGCATATATCCTTCCTAGGGTATAGGGACCAGACTTACACACAGTATTCCAGGTGTAGTCTTGCCAAAGCCCTATACAACTGCAGTACAATACCTTTACTTCTGTGCTCAAATCCTCTTACATTTGCCTCTAATTGCTTGCTGCATCTGCATATGTACTTTGTGTCTGGTGTACAAGGGCATCCTCCTGAACGTCAAAGTCTTTCATTCTGTTACTATTTAAAAAAAGACTCTTGCTTTTCTATTTTTTCATCCAAAGTGGGTGACCTCACATTTACCCACATTATATTCTATCTTTCACATCCTCACCCATTTACTTACCTGGTCTACATCTCCTTAAAGCTTCTTTGTAGGCAACTTTGTATCATCAGCAAATATGCATTTACTAACTTGATTCTCCTTAACCAATTCTGTATGCAACACTCTATAAAGCAGTGCATTCTAAATTAGCACCACCTATAACGTTCTGATCCTCTCAAACACACAGCCTCTCAAACTGAGAGATTGAATCCAATCCATGCCCATGATTGCTGGTGTACACTCTTGCCACATAACTGCAACTGGATCCATCTGACTCCATTAGTAACCCAAGAGTAACAAGAGGAGGCGCTTTAGCACTACTTCAATGATAAGTAGTTGAGGGATTCGCAATACACACCCTGGTCTTACAGGAGACTGACTTGACATTGTATCATTAGCATGATTTTCATTGCTTTCTCAGTCAGTGCATGCACTGTCCATTTTTTTGTGCATGTTAAATATCATTCAACATCCCCACTTCCATCATTGAACACAGCACATCAAACAGTTTCACCTGACTTGACTAATTTACCAGTCCACGCACTAGTAAGTCCCCTGGCACCTGATCAAAAAAGGTTAGAGGTCACATCTTTTTGTCAGCATCTTAAGCCTGACCATGTATCGCCAACTGTTTCTGTTGACCTTTGGAGGCACCTGTCAATCCTTCACCTTTTGAGATTTTGAGAGTTGATCTCAGATATAACCCTTCAAAACTTTTGTAACATCTGCGTAAGCAGCTTTGCCCATAGCTTATGGTGTGACCTTTGCCCAATAACTCCAGCAAATTAGGACGCTTCTCTTTTCATAAATGGCTGCATTGCTCTGTATCCTTTCCCCAGGAGCTTCAGAACATCATTCATCCTCAGAAAGATTTCCACTCACGCAGGACAAATGGCTAAAACCATACTTCTCACACTCAGCAAAATATTGACCACATCCATTCCTGTCATCATCCCATTCTCTGTTATCTTCACACCTGCTTACTGCCCGGCTTCCTGCTCAAACAGAAACTAATATGGTGTCTATAGACTCTCTAATGGTGTCACTTACTCAGGCAAACAACAGAGACAGAGCTACCAAAATGACGTCCTTCATTGAAGGCAGTTCAACACTGAACAGCAGTGACTGGCAAAACATTATATTGAAGGTCAGCTTACAATATATCCTCAGCTCTGAAAGGCATACCGACCCACATATATATTACAGCACTCTTTTTAAAGCAGCACCATTCTCTAATCTAAATCTTAATGCTAAAATGTATCAATTGAGTATTTTCTAAACCAAGAATTATGCTGATGTGCATCTTGGAGCAACCGGTCAGGGTAATTTGGAGATTAAGAAATGGTAAGGAAAAAGTAAAGCAGTAAGAAATCCAAACTAAGGGAGGTTCTGAATTAAAGTTTTATCATTATCTCAGAAGCAGAGGAATCTATCTCGTCCAACTGTAAATCTTAGATTGTTAGAATTGTATTTGAAATGCCCCAAGTAGTCAATGATATTTGAAGTATTGCAGAAATCACTACAGCATTAATGCAGTGTCAGTACAATTACAAGAGTAAATTGGCATGATAAGTAGCACTAAATTACTTGTAAGCTTGTGATGAATAACATGATTAATTATTCAAAAAAGAAAAGAGACTCAAATTAGAGTACTGAAAGCCATGCATTGGTTTAAACTTCAGTCCTTGGCAATATAACTGAGCCACTTGTCAATGGCTGCTTCGATAATATTAACAATTTTCAAAACCACTGTATACTTGTGGAATTCACCATCGACTGTAATCACAGCACAATCACTTTTATCTAAATTATTTTACAATCAATTTCAAAAATATTGAAGTCAATAGATCCTTGTGAATTTCTTAATTAGTCCTCAGTATTCAATTTTAACAAGTTAGTTGGTATAAAGCACGCAGTTCACTCATCTCCTCATGAGTTGCATTTTAAATATGCGGATAAAAAGAGAGGCACAGAAACCACAGCAGATCCTGGAGTGCAGTGGTCGGTGGCTAGCAAGGTTGGTGATGAACAAGTGGGCTTTGGTAAGGAGAACGGTTGATGAGCAGAACAGATAGGTATTTCTAACTTGCTTTAACTCATTCAAGGAGTCAAAGGAAGGACTGGGTTTTTTGCAGTAGCTAATGTTTGAACTACAAGATCACTAGCATAACCAGTGCAATAGTTAAAGGAGGGTAACTAAATGCTGGGTCTAAGGGAATAGCAGGAGAACATGGACCCATTGAATGCTCTTCAGGCAAGACATGGGAAATCTGGGCAATCTCCTGCATCCCTGGCGACCATGTGTGCGCGGTGTGTCCAGATGCAGCTCCTGACTGACTGTATGTGCAGCTGGAGCTACAGATGGATCACTGCAGAACATCCATGATGCTTAGGACATAGTGGATAGCATGTTTTGCGAGTTGGTCACACTACAAGCAATGACTGCAAAGGCTGAGGGAGACCACCAGGAAGAGTAGTAGGCAGGTAGTGCAGAAGACTGCTGTAGCCATACCCTTCTCAAACCAATATACCATGTTGGATACTGTTAGGTGGAACTGCCTCTCAGGGAAAGCAGCAACAGCCAAGTTCGTGGCATCAGGTTGGCTTTGCTGCACAACAGGGGAGGAAAAACATTAGGAGAGCTACAATGATAGGGGACTTGGTAGTGCAGAGAGCAGACAGGTGTTCCTGTGGCTCTGAACAACACTCTCGGATGGTACATGGTCTTCTGGTACCAGGGTCAGGGAGGTCACAGAGCAGCTGCAGGACATTCTAAAGGAAAAGGGAGAACAGCCAGTGGTCATGTTCCATGTCAATACCAATAACATAGGTAGAGAAAGGGAAGAGGTCCTGTAACATGAATTTAGGGAGTAAGACCTGTAAGGCTGTAATCTCTGGATTACTTCCAGTGTCACATGCTCTTGAGCATATAGAACATAGAATGCTACAGCACAGTACAGGCCCTTCGGCCCACAATGTTGTGCCGACATTTTATCCTGCTCTAAGATCTATCTAACCCTTCCTTCCCACATAGCCCCCCTACTTTTCTATCGATATAGGAATAGGAAGATAGGTCATGGCTAGAGAATAGTGCAGAAAAGAGGGCTTTAGGTTTCTGGATCACTGGGAACATTTCTGTGGTCAATGGGACCGGTTCACGGAGAACATGTTGCACCTGAACCAAAATGAGTCCAATATCCTTGCAGGGAGGTTTGCTTGAGCCAATGGGAAGATTTTAAATCTATTTAGCAGGGGTTGGAACACACAGTAGCTGTACAGTTGGGGTGAGGTTCAGTCAAATATAGAAGGGAAAGTCAGTCAGTCCAGGTGGCAGAACAGACATAGGCACGATAAAACTAATGGGAGTATTGGAAGGCTAAATTGCATCTATTTCAATACAAGAAGCCTGGTAAAGCAGATGAACTTATGATGTTGATCAGCATGTGGGAATATAATGCTTAACATTCCAGTGTATACAAGTTTCAAGCATTGGGGGGCAGGGTCGAGGGATACAAGAGGGATATAAAAGAGGAAGGGGCATCGCAATATTGATCAAGGAGACCATCATTGCAGTAATGAGGGAGGATGTCTTAGAAGTCTTTCAAATGAAGCCATATGGGTAGAAATTAGAAATAAAAAACAAAAAGGAGTGATCACTTTGATGGCATTACATTACAGGCCTCCCAACAGTCAGCGAAAGATAAAGCAATAGATATGTAGGCAAACCACAGAGGCTGCATTAGTAGGGAATTTCAGCATCCCCAATGTTAACTGGGAAAGGATTACACAGGAGAGAAACATTTAAAGTGAATCCAAGAGACCTTTTTGCCAGTCCGTAGGTAATCCTAAAAGGGAGGGGTGGTGCTAGATCTAATCCTATGGAATGAAGCCGGGCAAATGCATGGAGGATCAGTCAAGAAATTAATTAAGTGATGGAAGGTTGATTTTAATACCATTAATACCATTACCTTGCAAACGTAAACTGAGAGCAGTTACTTGCAGACAAATCTACATTCAGGAAGTAGGAATCTTTTAAAAGTGAAATTACGAGTGTTCAGGGCCAACCTGCTCCCACAAAGGTAACAGGTAAGGGTAACAAATCCAAAGAACCTTTGACGTCAAAAGATATAGAGGGCTTGGGGAAAAAAGGAAGCATATGGTCAGTTCAGAGAAATGAAAACTGGGAAAGCTCTTCAGGAGTATAAATATGAAAAGGGTGGGGTTCTTAAAAACAAAAGGGCTCATGAAATATCACTGGCACATAAGATTAGGGAAAATTCCAAGGTATTTTATATGTATATTAGGAGCAAAGGGGTAACCAGAGAAAGAGTGGGGCTCATTAGGGGCCAAAAGGGCAATCACTACATGGAGCCACAGGAAGTGGGTGAGGTCTTGAACGTCACCAAGGAGAAAGACATCGTAGCTAGAGACTTCAGGGAGGGAGATGGTGATATTCTGGTGCATATTATCATTGAAAAGGAGTCTTAGTGGGCTTAAATCCACAGGGTCTGTTGAGATGCATTTCCAGGCTGCTATGAGAGGCAAGGAAGAAGATATTTGGGGCCCTGACAGAGGTGTTTAAATCTTGGCTAGCCACAGGGGAGGAGCCAGATGACTAGAAGACAGCAAATATGGTACCTTTATTCAAGAAAGGCAGCAGATATATGCTAGGTAATTATAGGTTTGGAGACTATTCAAGAACTATGTTTAGAATATTCTGAAGTGATGAAAGATGATTTTTTAAAATTTACAAATACATTTTTTGGGAACCTAATGGGTGTTAAGTCCCTTTAAAATCTGTTGTTTCCCTCTGCTAATTAACATAATGCTAGTTAAATGTTTCATCAACAGGTCTTGGGAGGTTATTCACTAATTTCTTTCCAGCATGTGGAAAAACATAGTTGATAAATGTCAGCAAAGATATGTATTAGAAGATGGATGGCAATGGAAAGACATAAAACACAAAATCACTGCAAAAAGTCACCTGTAACCAAATGGTCACAGATTTCAAATTTCTAAGGGAAGTTTCCTTTAACAACCAAGAAAAATAATTTGTAAAATTCAGTGACAAAATCTCCACTTGTAAATTTGTTGTAACAATTATAAATATTATACCCAAGTTTAATCCCAAGGTTTTGTTGCCTGCAGTGATTTGTGGATTCAATTGGAATGGATAAATATTACACCAAGTCTAAATCCTACCCAACAATACTGTCAGAGCTAGAATCTGTCAGACAAAATCATTTAGGAAATCTGGGAAATAAGAAATGATCTTCCAAAAATAACGATGATAGTGATGACATCATCCTTACCAACTCCTCTTAATAATTTATCAATTCTGAAAGATTTATGGCTGCACCGTACAGCACCGCAGTAGGCCATCCTCCATGCCATCAGTAAACTTCTGTGAATTTCTTGTGAAAAGACCTTTAGTATAGCAAATTAGCTATACACTTATAAAAGGATCTACAAAGGATCATTTTATCTTAAGGTTGAATATTTGTTTATAGTCAGTTTATTTTAGGAAAAGTTAATTACTGGCATGTTCAAGTTGTTATACAAATCACAAACACTTAAAAAAACAAAAAAATTATGGTTAGAATGGCAATAAATGGAATTTCGTATAATAGTCATAGTTTTGAGTTGCAGATGATATCAGTAAATTTACAAAATGATCAGAAGATTGTTAATACAATGTCTAAACATTTTATACTGCTGCTATTGATACAGCACTACTCGTTTGTAACATTTGCAAGCACGTGTTGAGAATTTAAAATTTCAAATTAGTTATTACAATTTGAAAGTACTAAGTATTTGGTAATTCCACACAATAAATTGCAATTGACAGTCTCAGCAAGGAAGCAAACTATAATTCAGTGCAACATACTTTAATATATATTACAACCATTACTAAGGTGCAAATGAAACAGCACAATTAATGAGATCTGCAAGAGCTTTCTTTAAAAGACAAAAATTTAGCCAGAGCAGACTTGTGATCTCTTACTGTGTGAAAGGCAATACAGAAAGGGTGGTATAGCTGTGAAAAGGACGTATATGAAAGACACTGTTGAAGCCTTGTGATAACACAGACTAAGTCTTAGCATTCATTGATAAAAAGCTAATCATGCCAAGTGATGCATCTTCCAGTGTTCGTGTATACTGTGGTGTTCTGGATTAGCATTACTCGTAAGTGGATATGCAGTAATGTTAACATACCTGTCAATTATTGGTCTGAATTGAAATTTACCCATTTAAACAATACTTTTCTTTACTGCCTTTTTCCATAGGAAGATGTAACCTAGAGAAGGATGAAGCAGACTAACTGTCAAATATTACCTACATCTTTTGAGACCTTACCCAGACATCCTGCAGTAAACTGGTCTATTATCCAACTGAGCTGTTGAAAGACTGGTTTCACAAACAATTGCAAAATTCAGAAATCATACTGCACATTAACTGCTCTGAATTTAACAGTTTTTATGTTATTTTATGTATGTATATTTACAAGAACAAGAGAAAATGAAGAGGCAGCTCCTTTTAAATTATTTTTTTCTGATCTTATCAGCTCAGCTCATAACCTATCATGAAACCACTGAGCCATGCAGACCAAATAGACAGAGGTTGGGTTCTCAGTCTGCATAGAGTTACACCACATCAAATTTGGCTGTTGGAATCTGTAAGTAAGGTACAAGAAAAGTGGTCAAGAGCCCTTCTTCATTTTCCAACAAGTAGCAATGTGGCCAACAGTTCTGGTCAGTATCGACTTGGTGTTCTTCATTGTTGAATTGCCTATCTCAGCCAAGGCTCAACTAGGGATAATGAACAACTAACGAAAGCACCAAAAGACGACTGCCTCTCTACCTAAATGTAGCAAGATCTCAAAGTCAAAGTCGAGTTTATTGTCATATGCACGTGCAATGAAAAACTTACTTGCAGCAGCATCACAGGAAATTAGCATCATAGAAGCAGCACTCACAAGAAACACATAAATTATACACAATTTTTACAATAAAGAAAGACAATTTAAAAAGTTCATTTTAATGCTAAGTGGTCATCTAGGCAACAGTGGCATTCTAGGCAAATCTAGACAATATTCAGGAATAGGTTGATATGTGGCAAATGGCCATCTTCAACAAGAGACAATCTAACTATCTACACTTGACCTTCAACAGCATCAACATTTCCAAGTTCCCCCAGGGGGAAGTGGGGCGGGGAGGGGGGGGGGAGGGGGCAGGCAATGGAGTCAATGCTAACAGCCTCATAAATATACAACTACAAGATCAGGCCATAGGCTGGGTATCCTGTGGCTGACACAACAAAGCCCTTTTATCTGCAAAGCACAAATCAGAAACGTGATGGAATATTCTCAACTTTCCTTATTAAATGCAGTTCCAACAACCCTCAAGAAGCTCCCGGTGACTAAGTGGCTGCACAGCTAGTGGATGCATTGATTATCTTCCAAAATTCCCTAAATTCTGAAATAATCCCAGCAGACTGGAAAACCACAAAGAAAACGAATTAAAGGAAGGAAATAGAAAAAGCAGGAAATCCTGGACCAGTTAGTCCAACATCTGCCATTGGAAAACTGCTGGAAGATGACGACTAATGTATGAAGAGATTGGGATGACTGGGTTTACAGTATATTTTCTAGAGTTCAGAAGAATGAAATGGGACTTCATTGAAACTTGTAAAATTCTGACAGAACTGAACAGACAAGATGCAGGAAAGATGTTCTAGACGTTGGGGAAATCCATCTTCAGATGTCCATCCAGATGTTGGGATTACACCCTTAGGATTTGAAGCAAGCCATTTGGGAGTGAGATGAATGGAAATTTCTACACTCAAAGGGTGGTAAATCCATGAAATTTTCTACCACAGAAGAAAGTTGACTCCAGATTATTAAATATATTCAAAGAGGAGCTAGATATCACTCTTACGGCTAAAGAGATCAATGGACATGGGGAGAAAGCAGGACCAGGGTACTGATTTTGGATGATCAGCCGTCATCATATGGAATGGTGGAGCAGGCTCAAAGCGCTGAATTGCCTACTCCACTTCTTATTTTGTATGTTTCTAGGTTTACAAATAGTAAATTAGTTGCAGGACATGTAGAAATTCAACAGGAATCGGCTTCATTTTGTTGACAGAAAAGCCTGTTTGACAAATTTATTAGTTCTTTGTGCATGGTGGATAAAAGGGGAAAGTAGATACAGTGTATTTGTATTTCCAAAATTTGGTAACATACCAGATAAAAAGTTACTGCACAAGAAAGGACCTTATGGCGCTGAGGGTGATATTTAAGCACAGTCATGGCTGGCTAACCACGGATAGTCAGGGTAAATGGGGCATTTTCAGGTTAGCAACTTGTAAATAGTGGGGTATAACCATTTACAATACAAATGAATTAAATGAGAGTATAGAATACTAAGCCATATTTCCAGCAAATACAAAGAACAGGTGGGAAAGAAAGTTGCCAGAAGGACAGAGTCTGAAAGGAATACAGATAGGTTAAGTCAATGAGGAAGAAAACATCATTTCGAGTATAATTTGGAGAAATTAGATGAAAAATAGAAATATAGAACATTGCTGTACAGAGGGATCTGAATAGTCTTCATACATGAAGCACAGAGTTCAGCAAATAATTAGGAAAGAAAGTGGAATGTTGGCATTTATTACATGAGGTGCAGTATAAAAGATCTGCTTCAACTATACACAGCTTTAATGAGGCCATACCCACAATACTGCATAGATTTTTGACTACCTTATTTAAGGAGGGATATACTTGCATCTGAGGTTCATTAGATTGATTTCTGGTTCGAAAGTGTTATCTAATGAGGAATGATTCGATTTATGCTCATTAGAATTTAGAAGAATGAGAAATAATCTAATTGAAACATAAGATTTTAGAGGGAGATTAACAGAGCAAATGCTGAGGTGATGTTTCCTTTGTGGGAATCTCTTGAATGAGGGACATAATTTCACATAGATTCTTGGACTATAGTAAAATTGTGTTATTGGGATCAGATAAAAAGTGGTCACAAAAATTAAATCAACCAAACCTTACTAAATGGTGGATAATTCACACGAACATACTGCATAACCAAATCCTGATCTTATTTCTAATGTTCCTATACTCAGTACAACCCAGGACAAGGCGATGAGGACACCTCTCCTAAAGTTTCAGTCCCTCCACCAGAGCCAAGACCATTCTGGCAGCACCTCCCAAACTCATGATTCTCACACCAACAAGGACAAAGAAAATAGGGCAAGGCAACACCACCAACCACAGATTCTCCTCCAAATAACACAACATCCTGACCTGAAAATACACTGTCACTCCTTCATCGTTATCTGGTCAAAATCATGGAACTCCCCACCAAATAACCTGTAGGAGTACATGGACCAGCAGTACTATGGAGGTTCAAAAGGCAGCTCAGCACCACCTTCTCTTAGGCAATTAAGAATGGATAATAAACACTGGCCTTTCCAGTGACACTTATATCTCATAAGATAAAAAGTACACAAAACTAGCAACAGGGTTCCAAGTGATATAGGGTAGAGGTCAAAACAGCAGGAAAATAAGCACACCTGCAAAACAAAAATTACAATCAAACACTGCAAAATATTTTAATTCACTTCCATTCAAAGATTATTGAATCCCATGACACAAACCTTCACTTCATTTTTATTTTCTAAGGAGATATTAAAATCACTCCTAACCAGTAGGACAGAAAATACTGCTGGCAAAATTACATTGAAACAAAGCAGTGTTTGAGAATCCCTTCAGTTAGGTTCTACCGAAACTACACTTTAAATATTATCAAAACCCACCAATAGGCTACATCACCATATCACTGGCAAAAGAAGCGTTCTGATTGCAGCAATGAATTTTATATTCACCACTCCAAATCCAAATTTTTAATCAATACTTCAAACAAGTACAGTGGCGTGCAAAAGTTTGGGCACCCCTGGTCAAAATTTTTGTTACTGTGAATAGTTAAGTCAGTAGAAGATGGACTGATCTCCAAAAGTCAAGGTTGAAGATGAAACATTCTTTTCAACATTTTAAGTAAGATTAGTGTATTATTTTTGTTTTGCACAATTTTAGAGTGAAAAAAAAGGAAAGGAGCACTAGGCAAAAGTTTAGGCACCTCAAGAGATTTGAGCTCTCAGATAACTTTTACCAAGGTCTCAGACCTTCATTAGCTTGTTAGGGCTATGTCATCGTTAGGAAAGGCCAGGTGATGCAAATTTCAAAGCTTTATAAATATCCTGACTCCTCAAACCTTGTCCCAACAATCAGCAGCCATGGGCTCCTCTGAGCAGCTGCCTAGCACCCTGAAAATTAAAACAAATGATGCCCACAAAGCAGGAGAAAGCTATAAGAAGATAGCAAAGCGTTTTCAGGTAGCCGTTTCCTCAGTTCGTAATGTAATTAAGAAATGGCAGTTAACAGGAACGGTGGATGTCAAGTTGAGGTCTGAAAGACCAGGAAAACTTTCCGAGAGAACTGCTCGTAGGCTTGCTAGAAAGGCAAATCAAAACCCCTGTTTGACTGCAAAAGACCTTCAGGAAGATTTAGCAGACTCTGGAGTGGTGATGCACTGTTCTACTGTGCAGCGACACCTGCACAAATATGACCTTCATTGAAGAGTCATCAGAAGAAAACTTCTGCGGCCTCACCACAAAATTCAGCGTCAGATGTTTGCAAAGGAACACCTAAACAAGCCTGATGTATTTTGGAAACAAGTCCAGTGGACTGATGAAGTTAAAATAGAACTTCTTGGCCGCAATGAGCAAAGGTATGTTTGGAGAAAAAAGGGTGCAGAATTTCATGAAAAGAACACCTCTCCAACTGTTAAGCACGGGGGTGGATCGATCATGCTTTGGGCTTGTGTTGCAGCCAGTGGCACGGGGAACATTTCACCGGTAGAGGGAAGAATGAATTAAATACCAGCAAATTCTGTAAGTAAACATCACACCATCTGTAAAAAAGCTGAAGTTGAAAAGAGGATGGCTTCTACAACAGGATAACGATCCTAAACACACCTCAAAATCCACAATGGACTACCTCAAGAGGTATCAGCTGAAGGTTTTGCCATGGCCCTCACAGTCCCCCGAGCTAAACATCATCGAAAATCTGTGGATAGACCTCAAAAGAGCAGTGCATGCAAGACCGCCAAAGAATCTCACAGAACTAGAAGCCTTTTGCAAGGAAGAATGGGTGAAAATCCCCCAAACAAGAATTGAAAGACTCTTAGCTGGCTACAGAAAGCGTTTACAAGCTGTGATACTTGCCAAAGGGAATGTTACTAAGTACTGACCATGCAGGGTGCCCAAACTTTTGCTTCGGGCCCTTTTCCTTTTTTGTTATTTTGAAACTGTAATCTTGCTTAAAATATTAAAGGAATGTGTCATCTTTAACCTTATGTCTTTTGGAAACCAGGTCACCTTTTACTCGCTTAGCTATTCACAGTAACAGAAATTTTGACCGGGGTGCCCAAACTTTAGCATGCCACTGTATATTTGAACAACAATACTCAAATGCATTAACCTCAAACATCCATATATCTAGATGGTTACAGTTGATCTAAGGTCCTGAGTCACAAAAAGCAGTTACAAATGGTTTTGCTGCTACTTAAAACTGCCATTAATTAACTGGTGGGTCAAGAGTTCACTCTTAAATGTAAATGTGTACACGCTGTAAATGTCCATCCTGGCATCCTTGCTTATCATAGCTTTCAAAAGATTATCTGTTAGATAAAACTACTTCCAGGGAAATAACTCATTTTGAGGGCCAGTAATCCTTGAGGACTTTAATTTTTCCATATGCAACAAACACTGAAGTTTTAAAAGCATTTTTTTAAAGATAGATTCTGTGGGCTATACAACAGATGCTTAAAATGTGAATGCAAAATTAAATTATGAGGGTATGTTAACATTGTGCTTAAGGAAGCAGCAAAGTACACACAGGTCTGCACTGTTGATCCAGAGACATACTGTAGATTTGAATCCCAGTATACCAGCTGAGAAATTTAAATTCAAGTAAAAGTGAAAAGCTACCATTCACACAGGCAACTATGTAACTACCAATCAACATAAAACCTTTTTGCTTTACTAATGTCCTTCAGGGAGGAAAATCTGTCATCCTTATTCATTCTTGCCTGCACAGTATACGATTCTAGACCCACCAATGCAGTTGACTCTCAACTATCCTCTGAGAGATAATTGGAGAAGGATGCTGATCTTCTCAACAACATCCATTTCCATTGAACAAATGAAAAACTCATTCTGCATTATTAATTGAGAATTTACTACAAAACTTTTAACTAATTGCAGTAAATTGATCTTAGGTTGTATGGATTTTATTTTTTAAACTTAATTTCAAATCATCATCAGTCAACATCATTTTGTAGCCGAGCATTTCTAAAGGGAGGTGATAAGTAAAATTAAGACTAATTATCCGAAAAATAAATACTGAATTTATAAAATGATACAGAAGCCTGTGCTGGTGCAAGCTGTTTGCACTCATATGCATAGCACAGAGTACTTAACATTCACTTTTGATCCATGTTTAAGTAACAGCGTATATACATCTTCAAAGCTTCCCCTACGACTCAAAGAGCTGGACCCAAGTTTAATCACCAGTCTTTGCTAGATTAGCTGATCTCAGCCAGAGTATCAATACGTTAATGACAGGGCAACCATCTGCCTTTTATAGGCATCGTTATTTTCCAACTCCTGCTGGACATTGTGCAAGAGTCAGAGGGCTCAAATGTTTTGGTCCTGATAACAAGGTGATGAAACAAATCACTTTCAAGCCTGACATACAAAAAAAGGCAACATTTCAATAGGCTTGAATACTGCTTTCTGTTCTAGTCACAACAGTGCAGGAAAGATGCGATTGCACTGGAGAGGGTGCAGAGATATTGCCAAGATTGCTAAATTTTAACTATGAGGAAAGGTGCCATTGTTTTCTTTGGAAGAGAGAAGGCTGAAGGGAAGAGTCAAAGGAGAGGTATAAAATTATGAGAAGCCTAGGCAGAAGAAATAGAACAAACCTATTTATCTTTTTTTTTGGGGGGGGGGGGGTGTCATAAACCAGAGGCATGGATGTAAAGCGATTGATAGGATTAAAGCAGCTTAAAAAAAAAGTCAGCCAGATAAAATTAAGTCTAAATTCACCACTTGAAAGAATGGCATAGAAGCAGAAACTCTCATCACATGGATACATACTTGAAGAACCACAATCTGCAGAACAATGGACCTTGTGCTGACAAATGGGATAGGACTCAGTAGCTCTTTATCAACTGCCAGACACAGTGGGGCAATTGGCCTCATCTGTGTCACAAATCTTCTAAACCTCCAAGGAACTTGCATATTGCACTAAATCTTACAATAAGAGCTGGGAAACCAAGACAGAAAATTCTTGATTAACAATAAAAAATATATTAAAATGATTAAATGCACTTTCTTGTTCAGGATGTAGTAGTAAAAAAATGCAGAAAATGCCAGAAGCACTCAGCACATGCATTTGAAAATGCCGCCACATAATTGTCAATGCAATGAGGCCCCATGAAATCCATACGTTTGTTCTTCTACTTCTCAGGAAAAAAAAGCACTGGTCAAAGACAGCCCAGAACCAAATGTTTGTGCTAAATACTGTCTAATAAAATTGATAGGCTGCATGAAATGCTTGATCCTTGGCTACTGATCAACAACAGTTTTGAAACGTAACACAAGAACAAAGAGCCAATAGGTAGCTGCAGATGTGCACACTTCTTATCAAAACACGCAAAATGTCATTTCTCCTTTCATTTGAAGATAAAGGGAAAGTATCACTAAATTATTTACTACCGAAACAAATTTGTCTCTTTGAATGCGCAGAAACAAACATGCTGCAAAAAAAATCTAATTTGCAATGGGCTTTCAGGCATAAATTGTAAGCACCAGTTAGAAAACTAGTGTAACAAAAGGGTCCTCCCAGTTTTGCAATCACTGGTTTACCTTGGACATTTGAAAGTCTTTCTTAAAAGTTATCCTTTAAAATTATTACTTTTGATTTGTCTCTTAAAGGAACAAGGAAGGCTGGGAAGTACTTTTTAGATGAAGTATTTTGCAATCACTTGCTTTCTTAAAAAACATTTAAATTTAATGTCATTTAGAAAATCTCCCCATTTCAGTATTATCTTTTCAACTTAGTAGAGACTGGACAGTTGTGACCCAAACTATTCCTCAGTTAAGGCTTTTGTAATCACACAAATGCTACTTCGGCACATGATGTTCTTTCTGCTTCTCACTGTTCCCCTAATCCTGTGTCCTGTTAACTACTTAAAGAAATTGGAATAGAACTTCAGTGGCAAATCATTGCAACAGACAGCAAAATGTTTGATTAAATATATTCAAACAATCAGTTGTTTATCGATGCATGTTCTAAAAACCAATATTGGATGATGTTGATTAGGATTTTAACTTGCTTGCCAGTTCAGTTTCATTGCACTGCTAAGCCTGCTTTCATTATCAATGAGAGTGCCACAGCAAATTACCATAGTGACTCTGTCTATTTGAAGGGATGCAATTTCCAACCCATGAAAGGGAGGCTAAAGCATTAAGTAGCTCCATCAACTGCTTGTCATGCATTGGAAGTAAAAGTGGGTGAAAATTTAATAAATGAAGAACAATTAAAGCAGCTGAACAACAATTTCATCTTTCAAACTAACCATCAAGCACAGATTTTACAAGATTAAGGAGGGTTAACAGGGTAAGTACCTAGTAGCTGTTTCCTCTGGCTGGGGTCATATATATTTTGTACGTAGAGAGGAGAAATCTCCTCACATAAAGGACTGATGTTTTCTACCTCATTATTGTGGAAGCTCTGCCATCAAATTTTGGACAATTTTAGTGGTTGGAAAAGTAGACCTGAGGGTCAGGATCGGGACTGATCCTATTGAATGTTAAAGCTGGCTCAAGAAGACACAGGGCAACTCCTGAATTTATTTCTTACGTTCTTATAGCAACACTTAATTAATCCAATAAACAAGTCTTTAAATAACACTGAGACCCCTGCCATCTTTCTTTATCGGCATAATCCTCCACTTCCTTCAATACTTGCATATTTATCATATTATTCACTCCAACCATTCCATGGTAGCAAGTTACACATTCTTACAACTCCCAGTGAAATTCCCATTTGATTCCTTAGCATGGATCCTATGTTGATGACTTCTGTGATACTAATACTGATCCTCATCGGATCCTATTTGCCACTCTGAGTAGTTACCATTTACTCCTATGTTTTCCTTTTTGCCTTGCATCTCACTAGCTATCCATTTTAGGACAATGTTCAATTTATCAATATTAAGGACAAAATTCAGGAAGAAGGCTTTTGTGCAAATTCACCTCAGTTTTTCCTGAATAACACTAAAGTGTTACATTCTAAGGCAAGAGTTAAAAAAATCCCTTGAATACAGGATATTGGGTGAGTGTTCTTATAAAGGTATTCAGAATGAATGAGATTTGATCAATTATACATGGATAAAAGGTTGAGAAACTACGGAACACTGTACACCCAAAAATTAAGTTAATTAAATGTTCAACAGACTTCTAGCAGGTATTACAGAAACGGAATGAAATTTTACATAACTTATAGGAAGTCCCACAGCACTTTACACCTGACGAAGTACCTGTATAGTGTGACAGAGCCAGAGTCTAAATACAATCAGTCATGATTTAACAGGGTGGCCGACAGTTGCTGAATAGTTCAGTCCTGCTCCCACTTCAACAACTTCTACTTAATATAGCAAGCTCAATGTAGCAAAAAGCCCCAAATAAAAACTTATACCAAGCAACAGAAGGGAAAATGACCAAAAGCATACACAAAGTAATAAGTTTTAAGGAGCACCTTGTAGGAAGAAAGATTTAGAGAGGCTAAGGCTTTAAGGAGAGAATGCCAGTGTTCAGCCTTGTTTGTTGGCAGGTTAGCAATGATGGAGTGATTAAATTTGGGGATCAACAAGAGGCCAGAATTAGGCAGCATTGATTATAGTGCAGGAGGAGATCATAGACAGAGGGAAAGACAGGACAACGGAAGGACATGAGAACAATCACTGCAATCATATAGGGCCTTGGTGGGACTGCATCTGGAGTACTGCATACTGTTCTGGTCTCCTTACCTGAACAAGGATATTGTGTCATAGAGGGACTGCAGTGAAGATGCGCTAACTGGTTCCAGGAATGGTGAGTTTCCCCTATGCAGAGAGATTCCGTAGACTTGGCATGTTCCAGGGTTCAGAAGGACAAGAGATGTCATTGAAACTTACAAAGTATTTACGGGGATCTAAAGGCTGAATGCAGAGAGGACATTTGCCTTGCTGAGGAGTCCAAAACCAGAGATCACACTCTCAGAATAAGGGGTAGACTGAGGAGAAACTCTTCACACTGAGGGCTGTCAAAGATTCAGGCATTGAGTTCATTCAAAACAAAGATCAGCAGATTTCTAGATACTAAGGGAATCATGGGAAAATGGCATTACTGTAATCAGCCATAATCTTGATGAAGGGGGGAGTAAGCTCAAAGGACCAAATGCCCTACTCCTATTTCTTATGTAACAAAGACAACAATGTTAAAACCAAGGTTTCAGTTAACCAGGAGTCTCAGTAAGCTAGCAAATACAAAGGTGACTGTGGGGGAAAGGGGTGCTGGAGAGAGAAAGTTTCAGTTTGAAAGCTTTAGCTTTAATTCCATTACCAGGGAAAGGGATGAAATCAATGACTACAAAACAATATGAATTTCTTAAAATTTCAATGGAGAAAATTTCTGCTCCATCCATCACGGTATGATAGGCAAACAGTCTGACAAGTGGAGAATCAAAAAAGGTAGCAGTGAGGTAAAGCTGAGTCTCATCAACAGACATGTGGAACCAAAGCTTTGTTTTCAGAGTAGATGAGAGCCAAGCATATATCCGAGGCAATCACCAGTGATAACAATGTAGGCAAGTGGTGAAGAGCTATTTGTTGACGATTCCATGGCTACAACTGGATAATTTGGATATAGACAGGCTAGAGCAGCCCCAAACAGCAACATAACAGTGGAGAGACTTTGGAAGATGGCAGGGTGAATCAGTCACAAACTATACATAGACAGAGAAGGACAAAGACCACCAGATTACATTTGTTTCAGTCTTGTAGGATTTTATTGGTAACTTTGATCAGAGCAATTTTGTATTGTGGTAGTGCAGAAACCAAGCTTTCATAGGAAAGATAACTAAGATATAACATTACTGGCACATCAGCAAATAGAAAATCCTACCCAAGGTCATAAAAAAAGGTCATTACTTGAGGTTAATGGCAACATTGGGAGACTTCATGCGAGTTAAGGGTAATGGGTTCATCAAATTTAGTACAGAAATACAAAAAAAATGTAACAGGAAGCTATTTGAGGACCAGGAAGTGTGAACACCAAATGCTGAAAGCAGAACTTTTATGCCTGTTTTTAAACAGTAAGTGTTGTGCAATACTAACACTTATCTTTCAGTACTATATTACAGATCATGGAAAAAAGTTTTCCCTTTTCTTATGTAAAGGGAATATTTCCAGACACTTAGTTTCTAAATTAGCACAAGATATACAATATGCATTTGTGCTGACAAATGACAGTCTCGTTAATCCATGAGAATAAATTGGAAATTCACGTGAAAAAAGCCCATGAACAAATGCGAGTACTCGGATTTAAAATTTCTGGTCATGGAATTATAATTCTTTCAAAAATTCTGTTTCCTCTCAACAACTAATAACTGGTGTGTTCACTTTTGTTTCTTTAAACAACGTGGATTGAAGAATTGATTTGAATGGATTTATATATTTTTATTTGGTTCTCAGTTTAAGTATTGTTACTGCAATTAAATCCAGTGATGTGGAAATATTCTGCATTTTCTTTATTTGGTTACATCACTTGGTCCACTTGTTGGTCAGTACAACTCACAGCTGCTCTGCACAGCTGCAAGCTTACATGTTAACCTTGTCCAGGCAACAATGACTTCATCCACAACACCATCCTTTTAAACTTAACAGTTTATCTTTAATAACTAAAAGGCAAAAATAAATATATTTCAAACTTAAGAGTCTTGATTTGACATTAAATTTCTCTTACCCTCATGCCAAGTACCAAGAAGCCAATTTCTTCCATCAGTGGATATTTGCTGATCTGTTGTTGTATTTTCTCAGCTGAAGCATCGGGGTCATAACTCTTTTTCCCAATTTTAACATCCATGATGCATGGTTTGCTGAAACTGCGTGTCACATCTTCCAGTTTAAGATATAACTCTGAACTCCAAAGTTAAAGAGCAAACCTGCCTCAGTAGATCCCTTGAAAAAACATACATCTTAGTTTGCTTACTTCATTATTACTTTCAAGGCAAAGGCATTACCATATACTTCCTTTACAAGCCATATCACAATTTCATGCTGATTATTTACTGATCTATAATTTAGCACTAGGGGAAAAAAATCTGATACAACGCACAAATCAATTAATCATAATGAAAAATTAATGAGCAGATTTCAAATGGAGTTTTCTTTAATATAAAAATTAGTTCATCAGCCATGAAAAGTACAAAAAGCAGCAATGTAATTTGCTTGCATTTGTTGAACATATATGGCACATCATTCACTCCATTGTATTCGAGACAAATGGCTATTCTTATGTCAGAGGCACATAAGCATTCTCATTGTAAGAAAAGGACCATGCTTCTTTAAAACTAATCACCTGTTCACACATAAATGGATCTCAAAGCCATGTTGGGGTGTTGAGGAGGGGGTGAAGTTGCTAGTTTACTACATTGAAACAAAAAGGAATTGAATGCAAAATAAGAAAATGTGAAGACCGAGTACACAGAGAACAGTAGGTTTATTACGGTCAGGCATAATTAAATAAAATTTGCAATTTAAACCCATTAAGTCAGAGTCATGAAAATAGGAACAGAGCTGAACTCGATACTACAGATCTGTGCAAAGGATACCATTAGGTGCAGTTGTTGGTGCCCAGGTGCCTAGGAACTTCGGCAGGAATTTACGTAGTTCTAAGAATACCTGATCATGACACGAAGAACCAAATACCTGGAAACAGAAAGAATGTTAGAAACTAAAATGTTTATACATTAGAATTACAAGGGAAGTTATTTTGTGTCATAGAAGTATTTATCAATAAATACATTTTTTAATAAAAATCTCATTCGGGAAACGTAATGCCATTCATAATCAACAGATGTACATACATTTTTGAACTACAAAACCTTTTGTACATCAATTACTCAACTTATGAAGGTTCGGAATTGGTTTGAATATTAACAGACTTCTGACCCTATGCATTTATTCCTATAAATTAAATCTTCACTGTACACCAGCATTGCAGATTAGATAATTTATACATGTAACTTCAGAAAGATGAATGAAACAATCAAATTTAATTATATTGACTATAAAATATTAAATGAAACCATGGGGCAAAACCCTTGAAAACTTTTACATAAAAACAATCTAAGAAAGGAACAGCCTACACCAAATATAAATGTGCTCTATTGGTTACAAGTGTGGTTGCTCAATATGAAATCAGCAGTAACAATCACCATCTTTGCATCATTGCATTGATATTGCAAAGTAACATTCTAAAACTGAAACAAAAGAGGCTGGAAAAATTCTGCAGGTCAGCAGTATTCATGGAAAGAGAAAAGCAAGATTATGGTTTCAGATAAATGGACTGATTCTGCTTGATAACCAAAGTATTTCTCAAGCATTTTGTTTTAATCTCAGATTTCTACCATCTATAATATTTTGCTAAAATGGTTCTATATTCAGCTTCTGTTCCTGTGAAAACCCCTGCTCATTGTTCAGCTGCTTCTATAGCAACAAGATCTATATTAATATTTCAAGGTAGGTAAGCATCCCAATGGTTGAGGAATATACTCCCCATCAAGAATGGCAAAGCCATTTTTAACGCCCGGTTTGATGGGTGAGATAAAAGAGATGAAACATGGGCATTAAGCCACAAAGTGCACCTGTTGATAAATCAATATGCCTACCTCAAAGAAGGCCACTCCCAGACCTAAACTATCTTGTCAGATGGTGCCAACTGCCTCTTGTAGCCTTGAATAAATTCATCCTTATTTTGTTACCATCTCTGTGGCAACCAACATTGTGAAAGTTTTAAAATAGAACAGCACAACAATATGTTTGGCTTTAATCTTTTGTGGGACAGCCTACAAAGACCAGCATGTATGTACAAGAGGTCAGCCCATTCTAAGCCAGGCCAGAGTGAAGAACATATCACTGAGCAAAACTTTATCAAAAAAGGGTTGTGATGGTTTTCATACTAATTTCAGGACAATTACTTTAAAGGATGTACTTCTAGCAAATCTATTATCATCTGATAAAACTCGGTTAAGTAATCAGATTATTATCCATGCAGGCTCAGCATAACTAATCCACTCTTCCACTTTTCTACAATTACAGTCCATAGAAATTAAACTGGTCTCCAATTCTGCAAAGCTGTAACAAATCCCATCCAATCAGCTATAATATATTTACCTCCTTTGGACCTGATCCTGTTCATCCCTTAACTCATATGCGATTCAGCTTCAGTATCGCTTTCGGGTAATACAAGTATTAAAAATACATACAAAATATTTCAGCTAAACTTAAAAGGAAATAAGGTTGATAAACACCTGACTGTAATATACAGAAACATGTAATGACAGGCTCAGTAATCCTCTTGGTTAAATGCTCTTGGTGAAATATTTTCATTCAGAGTTTAATTTGAAACTACAGCTCCTGAGATTATCTGAAATTGAATCCCAACTCAAGTTACTACTTGAGAAGTTCCTGGATTAAACCTTCATGCAGAAGTGATTTAGATATACCATTTTTTTTAAACTTGCCTTCCAGTATGAAAAGAAATAAACAAAGACTGTTTATGTCTTATTCCCTTACACAAATTAAATAACAATTTTCAGCAAATATGAGTGGGATCTGGGTTTTCCTAATAATTCAGTGAATTATACTGAATCACAAGAGGAATAATCCATTTAATTTATATTACCATGCTAATTAAAACAAAGCCTCCAGTGTGTCTCCAACCTCTTGTGAAGACGATTGATCTTTGCTGAGAGTACAATGAAAGTACTAAAATTTGACCTAAATATCATTGACTAAAAAGAGATGAAAGGGTTGAAAAAAACAATATCAATCATTGATTAATATCCAACAACTTTCATTGAAAAAATGCACATCTGGATATCAATTATTGATTTTAGGTGCAAATCATGTTATAGTTACAGCACAAGCACCAAATCTCATGTGAAGACGGGCACCTTGGAGAACTAACTAAGCTCATTGAACCATAAAAAGCACAGTAGAATGAAACCAAAAGATACAGGAATTAATCATAGCAGCACCGTACAAGTTTCACACTAGAGAGGGAAAATATTGAAAGTAGATCCAGTAGATATTTTGGGCAAGAGATCTGCTTGGGTATAAAATTAAAACCCAACCTGAACCAGCTTCTAACCCAATATCCAATTCATTGACTGTTTGATACCTAATTCAACATTGACATCAACACATGTAATTGGTTCCCCTTAGAGTCGTGTCAGGTTAGGTCGTGAGGCTCTCTGTATTGAGCCTCAGAGGATTTATTGATAAAGAAATGTCCCAACCCAATCCAAACTGAGCCAAATCCAGGAACTTAATTTTTTTTTTCTGATACCTGAACTGACCCGTTGGACTCTAGTTAGTTAGCCAGGTACAACATGATCATTCATGAAAAATACCAAGGTGGCCATCATTATGTCTAATTTGCAGAAATTCCATGTAGGTGTTGTAAAATCAGAAGTACTGCATCAAGATTTGTGGTTGTTTCCTAATTGCTTCCATTCCTCAAGCTTACTAAGCATCTTTGTAATATTAAGGTTATTCTTTTAGTTAACCACTGAGGGACTAAGTTTCCCCGAGAGTTCATATTTCTCAATGAAGTGTACATTAAATACTATTTCATAATTCCAACAAAAGGATGGTTATTGCCTATTTACTGGAGCACGTTTTTACCTAATTTCCCTAACTTAGCTAATTCGCTCCTCACAATTTTGTAATTCAAATTAAGTTCAAGACTCTAATTTCTAATGAACCGCATCCATCTCGAACCTCTTATTCCCCCAGATTTATTCTATTTCCTGCTTTGCAGTCCCAGTCTTACCTCACTGTTTATTATCAAGACTACCTCATTATAATCCTCCATCTTCCATTTTGTCTGTCCTTTCAAAACACTAACTCAGAAATACTTCCTCACGGTTTTAATTCCACTATTAAACAATAGTAAACATCACCTTTTAGAATTGTCCAATGGAACACATTATTCTAATAACCAATAGAAACATAAATTTGTATGTGGGCAAATCCCTCTCCAATTTTGCTCTCTTCTACGTCAGCCAGCGTAATCAAAGACCCCACCCACCCAGGTCATTCTCTCTTCTCCCCTCTCCCATCAGGCAGAAGACACTTGAGCCTGAGGGCACATACCACCAGCCTCCAGGACAGCTTCTATCCCACTGTGATAAGACTTGAACAGTTCCCTTATACGATGAGATGGACTCTTGACCTCACAAGCTACCTTGTTATGACCTTGCACCTTATTGTCTACCTGCAATGCACTTCCCTGTAGCTGTGACACTTCACTCCGTATTCTGTTATAATTTTTACTCTGTACTACCTCAATACACAGTGTAATGAATTGATCTGTATGAATGGAATGCAAGACAAGTTTTTCACTGTACCTTGGTACAAGTGACAATAATAAACCAATAACAATAACATCTTTGTCCCATCACGTGCAAGTGATTGCATCTCAATATCAAACAGCTTGAGTGACTGTTCAGCTCACACACCGTGAACACTTCTCTGGATCAGATATTATCAGGAGAAACAAGCAGAAAGCTCAAAGAGAGGAGGGTACAGTCAGATAGGATTGGGTGGGGGGGGGCTGGGGGGATAAGGAGGTGAGGGAACAGAGGGGGCAGGAGAAGGCGGGGGAACAGGGAGTTTTCTCTGCATCTGCTTATCAAGCCATGCTTTCAATATTGATGTGTTTAACATGTTAAAAAGCGAACTGATAATTTATTCCTGCATTAATGAAGGAACAAATTTTGCTTTAAAAACAGTTGCACAATTCTTCAATATTTTTTTAAGATCTTGTTACCATTCTTTTTCATATAGTTCAGAGTTTTTCTTCTTTTCTCCCCCCAGCAAGTGTGCTTGCACCTTTTCCTGCATGAATTCAAACCACAGCAAGTGGAAGTGCCTTATTACAGAAAAGGCCATAACTATACTTTCTTCACCATGACCAAAATTCACAACTTCTTCAATACTTTACAGTAATCACAATAACAATCTTTGAGACTGACCATACTGTTTAAAAGTTGAAGTCTGTGCTCTTGCTGATTATACCAAGCCTATCGTAAAGAATTAAAATTTCAGAGAAATATACATTGGCCTGGTACATGCTGTGAATGGCTTGCCAATCACACTCATCACTGAGATGTTTATTTGTTGGCCGCCTGCCAGAACTGTATTCAGTAAACTGAACGTGCTGAAATGTGGGTCCAAAATGGTGAAGCCCTGCCACCTACACATTTAACTGCTGTCTGTGGACAGTTCAAAACAAGCTCTGCTCATGAAATGACTAAGGAAAACTTTAACAGCTGACAAAGACATACCCACAGGTTTTGCTGCAATGAGTTGTTAAGAGGAGGGTTGGAGCATGACAAAGACTGCTATTGGCTCCATTTTTCTCCTCTTCATTAGCACACCCAGACCTGCTGTTTGCAACACATCACACTTCTTTGTCTACTTCTAAACATTTTCTGTTTCAGATTTCCTGAATCTTCAGGTTTTTTTTTGACTTACAACAATAACAGGCCAGACCAGACCAAAACAGCCGACATCAGTGTATCAGCACATCTTCCATAGCTTCTCCCGATTGCCTGATTCTTCTAACCAACTCAGTGCTTCGAAAGTCCACTGCTCAGAAGAACAACACTGGATGTAGGCCACCGCCTAGACTTGCCACTGTCCCCACCCAACTGCACTTACCTGGGCCAGATGTGGAAGGTTGATTAAGCTGACCTCCACACCAGGAAGATGCCAGCAAGGTAGTGAGGCCTCAACAGCAAATGGACCTCAGGAGACATGCTGTTGAGGCACTAACACCAGATTACCATAACAGCCTTTGACAGGAGGCAAGGCTGGGTGGGGCTTTACCACCTGTCAAAGCTGGCTTTTTCTGACAGCATTTAATGCCACTGACATGCAGAGATGTTTAAAAACTTAACATTTATTTACATAATTAAAAATATTTATATTATTTATAATAAGAATAACATTAAAACACAAAGAAATAATTAATTTTATTTTAACATTTTTAATTAAGTAAAAAAGTTAGTTAGTCTCCAGAAGGGGCATCCCACTCAAATGAATAGGAACTCCAATCTTACACCACCCCTGACTGCATTGCATGGGAGTGACAGATTTGGCAGCGTAGGGAACCTTAACACGACCATTCCTGAAGGTGTTGGGGGGGGGGGGGGGGGGGGGTGGTGTTGCTGCCAGCGATTGTTGTGCACATTGTCACAGAGGTAGAAATAGAGATGAGGTCCTGCGGAATGAATATAGGGAGTTTGAGAAGAAGAAGCAGGGCCTCCAGGATTGCCATCTGTGCCACACGTTAGTGAGGGAAAGAATAGGAGCAAGGAGCATGTGGCAGATGAATGCATGGCTAAAGAATTGGTGCAGGGAGCAGGGATTCAGATTTTTGGACCATTGGGATTTCTTCTGGGGCAGGGGTGACCTGTACAAGAGGGACTGGTTACACCTAAACTGGAGGGGGACCAATATACTTGGGGGCAGATTTGCTTGTGCTACTAGGTAGGGTTTAAACTAGATTGGCAGGGGGGGTGGGGTCCTAAGTAGAAGTGATGCAATTGAGAGGCAGAACAGTGATAGACAGTGACAGACAGTGACAGCAAATTGAACAGGCAGGACAGGAAAGAGCATGGCGAAGAGCAAGGAAAGTCAGTTGGATTAAATTGCATTTACTTCAATGCAAGAGGTCTGACAGGTAAGGCGGATGAATTTAGGTCATGGATAGGTACGTGGGATTATTATAGCCATTACAGAAATGCAGCCAAGGGAAGGGCAGGAGTGGCAGCTTAATGTGCCTGGATACAGGTGCTTTAGGCAAGATAGAAGTGGAGGGAAGGGAGGAGAGGGAGTTGCTTTTTTGATTAAGGGGAACATCACAGCAGTAGTTAGAGATGACATTACTGAAGGATCATCTGGTGAGGCTTTATGGGTGGAACTGAGAAATAAGGGGATGATCACCTTGTTGGGATTGTACTATAGGCCCCCAAGTAGTCCTCGGAACTTAAAGAAACAGATGTGCAGGGAGATTGAGGAGAGTTGTAAAAATAATAGAGGTGTCATCATAGGAGATTTTAAACTTTCCTAACATTGACTGGGATTGCCATAGTGTTAAAAATCTAGATGGGGTGGAATTTATTCACTGTGTTCAACAATGTTTCCTTATGTAGTACTTAGAGGGCCCTATCAGGGAGGGGGCAAAGCTTGATCTACTCTTGGGAAACAAGGAAGGGCAAGTGACTAAGGTCACAGTAAGGGGGCACTTTGGGACCAGTGGCCATAGTTCCGTTAATTGTAAAATAGTTATGAAAAGGGACAGAACTGGTCTACAGGTTCCAGTTCTGAATTGGGGCAAGGTGAATTTTGATTGTATTAGACAGGAGCTTGCAAAAGTTGATTAGGCTAGGCTGTTTGTGGGCAAAGATACCTCAAGTGGGGAGTTTTTAAAAGTGAGATAGCAAAGGTTCAAGGGCTACATGTTCACGTTGAAGTAAAAGGCACAGCGCTGTAAGTTGAGAACCCTGAACGTCATGGAATGTTGCAAGTCTGGTTAAGGAAAAGGAGGCGGCTGGGATCAAGTGAATCACTGGAGATATACAGAGGATGCTGGAGTATACTCAAGGAGGAAATTAGGAGGGCCAAGAGGAGGCATGAGATAACTCTGGCAGAGAAAATTAAGGAGAATCTTAAGAGACTTTAGTATATTAAAGGAAAAAGAGCAACTGGCCCTCAAAGACCAAGATGGAAATCTATGTGCAGACCCACGAGAGATGGGCTGTGTTCTCAATGATTATTTCTCCTCTGTTTTTACCATGGAGAAAGATGTGAAGACTAGAGAACCTGGCAAAGTTAATGGAGATATTTTGGGAGCAGTCCATGTTACAGCAGAGGAGGTGTTGCATGTGTTAAGATGGATAAAGGTAGACAAATCTCCAGGTCCAGATGAGGTATATTCAAGAACACTATGGGAAGCTAGAGAAGAAACTGTGGGAGCCCTCACTGAGATATTTGCAACATCACTATCCTCCGGTGAGGTGCCAGAAGACTGGAGGATAACAAATGTTGTAACTTTATTTAAGAAGGGCTAAATGGTTATTATAGACCCGTTAGCCTCACATCCATGATAGGCAAGTTGCTGGAAATCATTCTGAGGGATAAGATACACTGGCATGCAAAAGTTTGGGCACCCCTGGTGATGTTTAGGTCGGGGACTGTGAAGGCCATGGCAAAACCCCGTGCAAATTTGCTCATTGCGGCCAAAAAGTTCTATTTTAACTTCATCAGTCCACAGGACTTGTTTCCAAAATGCATCAGGCTTGTTTAGATGTTCCTTTGCAAACTTCTAATGCTGAATTTTGTGGTGAGGACGCAGGAAAGTTTGGAGAAAAAAGGGTGCAGAATTTCATGAAAAGAACACCTCTCCAACTGTTAAGCACTGGGGTGGATCGATCATGCTTTGGGCTTATGTTGCAGCCAGTGGCACGGGGAACATTTCACTGGTAGAGTGATGAATTAAATTAAATACCAACAAATTCTGGAAGCAAACATCACACCGTCTGTAAAACAGCTGAAGATGAAAAGAGGATGGCTTCTAAAACAGGATAATGATCCTGAACACACCTCAAAATCCACAATGGACTACCTCAAGAGGCACAAGCTGAAGGTTTTGCCATGGCCTTCACAGTCCCCGACCTAAACATCATCAAAAATCTGTGGATAGACCTCAAAAGACTCTTAGCTGGCTGCAGAAAGCGTTTACAAGCTGTGATAGTTGCTAAAGGGGGCGTTACGAAGTACTGACCATGCAGGGTGCCCAAACTTTTGCTTCGGGCCCTTTTCCTTTTTTGTTATTTTGAAACTGTAAAAGATGGAAATAAAAAAGTAATCTTGCTTAAAATATTAAAGAAATGTGTCATCTTTAACTTTATGCCTTTTGGAAATCAAGTCATCTTTTACTCACTTAGCTATTCGCAGTAATAGAAATTTTGACCAGGGGTGCCCAAACTTCTGCATGCCACTGTATATTTACATTGAGAAAGGCAGGGGTTGATTAGGGGTAGCCAGCATGGCATTATGCATGGGAGTCCTTGCCTTACAAATTTGATTGAGTTTTTTGATGAAGTGATGAGGAAGGTTGACGAAGGGAGGGCAGTAGATGTAGTATATATGGACTTCAGTAAGGCTTTTGATAAGGTTCCACATGGTAGGCTGCTCTGGAAGGTTAGATCACATGGCATCCAAGGAGAGCTAGCAAACTAGATGGTAGGAAACAGAGGGTGATGGTGGAAGGATGTTTCTCAGACTGGAGGTCTGTTGGAGGTCAGGGATCAGTGCTGGGCCCTTTGTTATTTGTCATCTATGTTAATGATTTGGATGAGAATATACGAGGAATAAGTTTTCAGATGACACTAAAATAGGTAGTGTTGTAGACAGTGAAGATGACTATCAAGAATTGCAGCGAGATCGTGATCAGCTGGATAGGTGGGCTGAGGAATGGCAAATGGAATTTAATTCAGATAAGTGCGGAGTGTTACACTTTGGAAGGACAAATCAAGGTAGGACTTTTACATTGAACGGAAGGGCCCTGGGTACTGTTGTAGAACTGAGGGACCTTGGAGTACAGGTGCATAGTTCCCTTAAAGTGGAGTCACAGGTAGACATGGCAGCGAAGAAGGCTTTTGGCATGCTGGCCTTCATCAGTCAGGGCATTGAATATAGAAACTGGGAGGTTATGTTGTGATTGCACAAGACGTTGGTGAGGCCACACATATTATGTTCTGTTTTGGTCACCCTGTTATAGGAAGGATGTGATTAAACTGGAAAGAGTACAAAAAAGATTTACATGTATGTTGTCAGGACTGAGTTATAGCGAGAGGTTAGACAGGCTGGACCTTTACTCCTTGGAGTGCAGGAGGCTGAGGGATGATCTCATAGAGGTATACAGAATCACGAGGGGCATAGATAGGGTGAGCAGGCTTTCTTCCAGGGTCGGGGAATCAAAAACCGGAGGACATGGTTTTAAGGTTAGAGGTAAAAGTTTTAATAAGAACCTGAGGAGCAACTTTTATTTTTACACACAGTGGGTGGTAGATATATGGAACCAGTTGCCAGAGGAGATGGTTAAGGCAGATACATTAGATACATTTAAGTAGTATCTGAACAAGTATACACAGTAGTGTAGGGCAGGCCCGATAGTGTAGCGGTTAATGTAACGCTATGACAGTACCAGCAACCCGAGTTCAATTCCGGCCACTGTCTGTAAGGAGTTTGTACGTTCTCCCTGTGTCTGCGTGGGTTTCCTCCAGGTGCTCCGGTTTCCTCCCACATTCCAAAGATGTACGGGTTAGGAAGTTGTGGGCATGCTATGTTGGCGCCGGAAGCGTGGTGACACTTGCGGGCTGCCCCCAGAACACACTACGCAAATGATGTATTTCACTGTGTGTTTCGATGTACATACGACTAACAAAGAAATCTTATCTTATATGGATGACAAGAGATTGGAGGGATATGGGCCAAGTGGTGGGAAATGGGATTAGCTTGAATATACATCTTGGTCAGCCTGGACACATATGGGCAGAAGGGCCTTTTTCCATGCTGTACAACTCTATGACTGTGACCAGAATCAGCACCATTTTATCCCAATGCCTCAGGCTGAAAATATTTATATCACTATGCGTATCTTTTGATCTGTCAGCTTCCTATCTTTTAATTATGGAACTACAGATAACCAGTACTTTGAATGTTATACATGGCTGAAGTTATTTCTTCCTGCATTTAGTACATGCATTCTTTGCATTCCATAACATATTGTAAGTTCCTGAAACTCTCTTTATCAACAATCCCTACTGATCTCTCTTACTAATGATAGATTTAGGCAGGGGAAAGGGGAGAGAGATAAATGATTTTAATACTGATAGGGATTTCAATTTTTTTAAAAAACTGTCACAGTATTGCACTATTGTTTTGCGATTGTCTTTTGTAGATTCTGCAGCTATATTTATTGCAACTAGAATGCTTGAGAACAGTTTTAACTAAATGCCAACTTTTGTTAAACTTTATAGAAGCCAGGCCTTTCTAAAAATTCATGCTAGATGAGGAAGAGAATGCCAGTTTAACTTATCAATCAAGAGGGTACATGCAAGAGCACAGCACTTTGTCCCTCCACTTGAAGACAGTCATCTAAAACAAGCAATCTTTCTTGTTGTTCATGTATGCAGACTAATCTGGCATTGGAGCATGTTATCTTAAATTACATCCCTGAAGCACCATGACATGCTTTGGTCATAAACTTTTCTGACAGGCTACTTAGCTATTTTGTAGCAAAAGCAAGCCATAAACTGAACAACATTCAAGTTTTACACAGCAGCTGCTGAAAAGAAAATATCACATACAACAAATTCTTGCAGACTGCATACTTGAATCAAGAACTGTGGGAAAATGAAAACAGAAAATGCTGGAAGTTTTCAGCAGGTCAGACTATATCTGTGGGGAAAAAAAAGCAGTGCTAACATTTCAGATCGAAGACCTTTCATCAGAACAAATGGGTCCTGACGAAAGGTCTTCCATCTAAACGTTAACTGTTTCTCTTCCCACAGATGCAGCCATACCTGCCAAGTTTTTCCAGCATTTTCTGTTTTTATTTTAGATTTCCAGCATCTGCAGTTTTTTTTATTTTCACTAATGTAAGCATGAAAAAATATGGTTTTATTTTAAACTGCAGCAATTCGAGCAGGTCATCAAAACTAAAATAGCATTGGCCAGATAAATTAACTTTGTTCTTCTCTCTCTATAGATGCACCTTATTTATCAAGGACTTCTAAGAGTAACCATTACCTCTTGAAAGAATCCAGACAGATCAGCAAATCCAGAAAATCAAAGCAAAAACACAAAATCTTAAAATTAGTATAAAACCATTAAGGACTGAAAGAAAGAAACCCTTTTCCTCCCCCACAAATTGTTATGGAAATCTAAATTCCCTCTCCCAAAAGGCTATAGGTACAAGATTAATAGAAACCTTCAAGACTAAGATCAAGATAATTTTGTGATTTGTTATTAGGGGACATGGTGCAAAGATTGCCCAATGGCGCTGAGAAAAATATCCGCCATTATCTAATGGTAGACCACACTCACAGATCCAAAATGCAACTTCTGTTTCCACAATCTCCCAGCCACATATAATGGACACAATGTTCAAGAAATAAAACTACTGCATTGTCTTCAGCTTTCAAAATACATGACTTTTTTTTAAACCATAACCACTCTTCTAACATCAGATTTTCTTTTGGAGGGTGGCAGGGAAGATTAATCAGGAGGGGCAGAAAGAAAGAATAGTGCTTCTCCCTTTACAAAACCACACCTTCCAAGGCAATACCATATGGCCACAGTCACAAAGCAGTTTTAAATCATTACCTATTTGTGCAAATTTACATTATTTTGATCAACATCTACCTTGTTATTCATTATTTATATAAATAATTGGATGTGAATGCACAAGACTTGATCAGCAAGTTTGCAGATGATACAAAATTAGGAGGTGTTGTTGATAGTGAAGAAGGCTATCGTAGATTACAGGAGATCTTGATCAGTTAGGGAAGTGGGTAGTGGCAAATGGATTTCAATACAGAGAAGTGTGAGGTGATGATTTTGGAAAGTCAAACCAGCGTAGGACTTATACTAATGGTAAGGCACTAGGGAGAGTAATGGAACAGAGGGACCAAGGAGTACAAGTGCATAGCTTGTTGAAAACGGCGTCACAGGTAGACAGGGTGGTGAAAAAGGCATTTAGCACACTGGCCTTCATCAGTCAGAGCACTGAGTATAGGAGTTGGGACATTATGTTGCAGTTGTACAAGTCCTTGATGAGACTGCACTAGTACTGTGTACAGTTTTGGTCACCCTGTTATAGGAAAGATGTGGTTAAACTGGAAAGAGTGCAGAAAAGATTGACAAGGACGTTGCCAGGACTAGAGGGCCTGAGCTATAGGGAAAGGTTGGCCAGGCTAGGTCTTTATTCCTTGGAACGTAGGAGCATGAGGGGCGAGCTTATAGAAGTGTTTAAAATTATGAGAGGCATAGATAAGGTGGATGGTAACAGTCTTTTCCCAGGATCGGAGAGTCCAAAACTGGGGGGCATAGATTTAAGGTGAGAGGGGAAAGATTTAAAAGGGACCTGAGGGGCAACTTTTTCACGCAGAGGATGTTGAGTATATGGAATGAGCTGCCAGAGGAAGTGGTTGAGGCAGGTACAATAGTATCATATTGGATAGGTATATGGAGGGGAGGGGCCTGGAGGGATATGGGCAAAACACAGGAAATTGGGACCAGCTAGGTGGATAAAAAGTGGTCGGCATGGACTCGTTGGGCCGAAGGGCCTTTATCCCTGCTATATTGCTCTATGACTATATAACAATCTAATGTTCTATAGTATCAATCTAGCTTTCAGTTAAGTTAATCAAAATGGTTTAACATTTTATTACAAAGAGTAAACTGTTTGTGGTCTTCCTCAGAAAATTAAATTTCCAAAAATTGTGTGCTCACGTAAAAGTTAAGGTAATTAACTTCTACTCTTGGCCAGGAAGGTTTCAGATATTCCTTTTTAATGAAGGAGGGAAGACAAATACTCAAACAAATCACCTGGTGTCTCAGTTATAAACCCTGAATAACAAATTGGAAAATGTGCAAAAATGGTGTTGATCATTGTTAGGGTTCAAAAGGGCACAAAATCTACCTGGCTCAATAAGCAACCACTGCAATCTATATTTTTATTGCAGCTACTGCTTAATAAAGCAGACAAACAGTGAAATAAAATAAATGAAATTCAATGAAGCATTTAACAAAACCATATTGTATTATGTGACTTATTTTATCAAACAATACATGTTTTGTTAAAGACCTGCACACAGGTCATCGATCTGCCCCTATAGGTCTTGAATAGTGCGTGGAACAGAACAGAACAGGAAATTGGAAATGTTGCTTGATCTGTGGAAAGAAATGTGCTGACATGAATATTTTAGGTTTCAGAAACTTACAAAGCAAACAGAGTGGGATCAACAGAGAATTCGACAGATCTGATGGAAGCCATTAATAATATTACCTAGCAACAAACATTCAAAAACAAGGAGGGACCAGAAAGATATGCAACAGAACTTTCAAAGTTAATTAATTAAATCAACCATTCTAATTCACAATTTTTTTTCTCAAAGTAAGCTGCAAGATAACATGAAGGAAAGCCTACGATGAGATCGACTCTGACCTCACAATCAACCTTGTTGTGACATTGCACTTTATTGCACTGCACTCTGTAGCTGTGACACTTTGTACTGTTATTGTTTTTACTTGCACTATCTCAATGCACTCTGTACTAACTCAATGTAACTGCACTATGTAATGAATTGACCTGTACAATTGGTACGCAAGACAAGTTTTTCACTGTACCTCGGTACAAGTGACAATAATAAACCAATACCAATACTTACTGCATGGAAGTCATAGAATCCGAGCATGCAGGAAGAATTTTTCAGCCCATCCCAACTATAATGGCTCTGTAGAGAGCTATACATTTAGTCTTTATTTTAGGAATTTCTTCTGTGTTCTTTATAAGAATTTTTGAGATTATTTAATCCAAACTCATGTTTGAAACTAGTACAGATTCTGTTTTGACATCCCAACACTGTAAAAGTAATTCTCTTAAGTTTTGTTTCTAAAGTGATATTAAACTTATAACTTTGACCAAGCATTGTAACTAGATTTTTCTTTTTCAAAATATCCAAACAGTTCACAATTTCAAACACATGGATTTCTTTTTCTTTCATCTTTTTGTTCTTGTGAAGACCATGTTTCTCTAACCTGCTCATCAAGCATTTTATCCCTAATAGCATCTTTTGTGAATTTCTCCATGAAAATATCTCCATGAACTTGACATCCTTCCTGAAATAGCGTACTCAAAACTGGATTCAGTATTCTAACTGAATGCTTATCAATGCTCCTTTAGGTTTAAAACAACTTGTGTGTTCTGTGCCCCCATTTATAAAACCTAGGGCTGTGTGGGTATGCTTTTTTCCAAAAAGATAAAGCATAATTTCAGTCCCCACTTTTGTAGATTTATTGATCCCCAGTCTCTATTCTTTAATCCTTCATCATGTACCTCTAATTTGAAATTTTTCTCATCCGTCCTTCCAAAGCACCTCAGAATTCACAAATTTCATGCACGACCTACTATCACATCTAAACTAGTTAGGTTAGAATTTATTGACAGATTATTCTGAAGTTCTCTTCCAATGAACAGCCTATAACATACGGATTGCACTACAACAGATTTAAATGAAATTTCATAATTTAAAATGTCATAGAAAAAAAATATACCAGGTGTATCTGACCTACGAGGATCAACAAGAGTTCTTTCAATAATTCCAGAATGCAGAGTAAATATTGAGAGAAACAAAGGACTGCACTTGCTGGAATCTGGATGAAAAAACAAGATGCTGGAGGAACTCAGCAAGTCAGGCAGCATCTGTGGAGAAAAACAGTCAACGTTTCGGGTCAGGACCCTTCTTCAGGACTGAAGAGAGGAAAAGGGGAAGCCCAATATACAGGGGGGGAAACAGAGCAGTGATAGGTAGACAAAAGATTGGGAGGCAGGGTGGGCACAAGGTGGTGATAGGTAGATGCAGGTAAGAGATAGTGATAGGCAAGTGTAAGGGGAGGAGGGGAGAGCAGATCCACCGGGGGATGGGTCAAAGGTATGGAGCCAGGTGCCCCATGGAGGGAGGGAAGGAGAGGAAAAGAAGAGAGGGAAAAAGACAAAAAGAGTAAATATTGACACTGATGACAAATTGATGACATGTATACATGTCAAATCACACAAGCCCATTCAAGTTTTACTGCTTTGTTAACTTGTAGCACTATACATTGTTGAGTATGCATATAGCAATGCTTACAATTGTAAAGAACTTCAATTTATAGATTGGCTTCATAAAATTGCACATTATGCTTCTTTAACCGTACAAGCAGTGTACACAGGATGTTTCCTATTATCTGAAGTTTTGCAGTTAAGGATCCCGTGCAACCCTAATGGAAGCAGCCCAGAGTTGGACCTCTTGTATAGGTGCATTCTGTGACGTTGGCTCCATGAAATTGCACATACCACCCAAAATGCTGGGTGATTACTGTCCCTCTCTACAACTACAAATCTTGTTATAAAAATCTTACTATCAAGTGGCACCACTAATGCAGCCCATATCATATCTGGCTAGCATGGTGATATCTGGACAAAAGAATCACTTGTAATTGTTTTCTTGAATTTTTTTAATCATCGAATCCTACCAGGTAAAAAGCTAAGGCTTATAGCAGTGAACACCGAAGATGAAAGGAGCTGAAAGAGTGCAAACAAGAATTGCTGAAGAACTCTATTTTAAAGTCTGAAATGTTGCACATTTTTAATCCTGTGAAATTAAAAAGGAGCCTGTGCAAGGAATCCTCCTCCTCTCAGGCAGTCTCCTAGAGTTGAGGATAACTTGTTTCCACTTTAGCTCCGTGGATTCTAAAATCGCTGATAAGGCTAGCAGTGGGACTCGCAGGCACGGCCACAGGTAAGACAGGAGGTGCTTGATGGTTTGGACAGGTGGATAATTTGGGAGGTGATGTGCTCTTTCCACCTTATGCTGGGTTTATGAGTATTCCCAAGGTTTCAATTCCATCCTCAATGTCCTTTTTCCATTCTAAACAGCTATAGGCTGGGGCTTTCCACATGTCAGTGGGGAAGTTACACATTCCTGAGAAAGCTTTGAGAGCGCTCTTGAATCATTTCTCTTTCACCTGGTCTCTTTCCTTGTAGGAGCCAGAAGTGAAATGCCTGCTTCAGGAGTCTGGTGTTCGGCCTGTGAATGATTATGGCCTAAACACTGAAGATGACTGAGTGTAATGTGAGCCTCAATACTGACGATGTTGGCCTGGGAGAGAACGCAGATGTTGATGCACTTATCCTGCCAGAGGAATTGGGCAATTTTGCAAAGAGTAGCTCTCCTGTGGTTTGACGAACATGTTAGAAGTAGTGCACATCTCAGAAAGATACAGGAGGGCAGGAATAACCGCTACCAAAAGCAGCACAAGCTCTGTGCCAGGCTTAAGGCTTCAAAGCCTCTTTTCCTCAGACTGCAAAAGCTGCGCTGGCACACTAAAGACAATGGTGACTTTCGTGACCAGACTGCCTTCGTTGAAAGGTGGCTTCTGAAATCTGAAGTTGTCAATTTTCCTCAGGCTCTCCTGGATCTTTACCTTGGGGGAAGTGTTACACAACAGGGGCAGGCTGGTCGAGGATCTTTGGTTTGCAAATGTTAAGGCCCAAGGAATCACTCATGTCTCAGTACAATGTGTATTGGGGCCTGGCTTCTCCACATGGGGCCAGTGGAGCCAGACTATATGGCCAGGCTTGGATGAGACTGGGAAAGATTTTTTATAAATTAAATTTAAAATTTGTTTGGTGGTGGTGTTTATGCCATATCCAGGGTAGCGGGCTCAATACATTGGCAAGCCAGGAGGGGACATAGAGGAACTGAGGCTGGCAAGCGTCCCTAAGCCAAAATGACAGGGAAGGAAAACATTCAGGGTCAGGCACCCTTCATCAAGAGCAATGCCTGCAATAAAGCCCACTGAAAGATGCCACACTGGTGGAACCCCAAGCCTAAGCAGCATCTCATCCCTCCATTTTCAGGCCACCTGGCCTGAACCTGGATCTTAACTACATGTGCCAGGTATAAAAAAATTATCAGTGCTCAGGCTCCCATTAAACCTGAAAAGCTCTCTAATGTGGATCCTGGAGGGAAAAAAAACAATGCAACATAGAGGTGAGTTACGAGGAAATAGGGAAAAGAGACCTGAGAAACATAACTACCATAATATAGCCCAGCACATGGATGCAACCATAAGGAAGGCGTGCCAGCATCTCTACTTCCTTAGAAGTTTAAGGAAGTTCAAAAACTCTCACAAACCTCAACAGATGTACAGCGGAAAGCATTCGGACTGGTTGCATCATGACCTGGTATGGAAACTCCAATGCACAGGAAATCAAGAGACTAAAGAGAGTGGTGGACTCAGCCACTTCCATCATGGTACAGCTCTCCCCGCCATTGAGGACATCTAGAAGAGCCGATGTCTCAGGAAGGCAATATCTAGCATCAGGGAGCCCCATCACCCAGGTCATGCTCTCTTCTCAATGATGCCATTAGGCAGGAAGTACAGGAGCCTGAAGACCCACATCTCAAGGCTCAACAACAGCTTCTTCCCCACTGCCGTCAGGTTCTTGAACCGACCTGAATAATCTGACACAACCTCGATCTATAACTCTTTTTTCTCTCTCTCTCAACTTGCACTAGTGTTGTTGTTTATTTGTCATGTAAGCTATGTATAATTTATGTTAATTTAAGTCATATTTGTAATGTACTGTGCTGCCGCTGCAAGAAGTTAATTTTCATTTATACCCTGTGTATGTATGCCTATGACAATAAACTTGAAGTTATACTGTTAAAAACAAGAGAGTCTGCAAGGTAAAATCAAGCCGAGTCTTGTTTATAAAACTAAACTGATCTTATTTCCCACCCAGAAATCTGAGGGAAGTGTGAGAAGGGCACCTCCAGATATTTGAAGGAAGCAAAGATTTGAGAGTTAATGAGCAGGAAGCCTATTTCAGCTTAAAAGTAATTTGGCTTCTTATGTAATTTTGCTATTGGATTTCCCATTATGGTAAGAGAAGACCAAGACCAAGGATACAAAAGGATGAAAAAATGGTTAAAAGTAGATCCATCAAAGGTTAGAGGTGTTTTGTTTTGGCTGGAGAAGTAGACTTTGAGGACCTGAAAAACCAAGATATTCATTGCCCCATTGAAGAGATAATCAAGATGTTATAATTTCAACTGGGTGCTGCAATGGAGACTGTGTGCAAAGTGAGTGATTAGAGAAATGTTCAAATCAAAGAAATCCATTCCAAGTCAAAGTTGAGTTTATTGTCATGTGCACAAGTACATGTATGCACAGGTGCAATGAAAAACTTACTTGCAGCAGCATCACAGGCACATAGCATCAGATAAGCAGCATTGCCTGTAGATCTGTGAATAAAATTGTTAAATAAAACACTGGTGAAAAGTACAAGTATGATTGTGAAATGAGGACCACATGCAGTTCACTTTTGATGGTTAAAACTGATGAAGATTTCCCTGACAAATTCTGGGAGAGAGGTCTGGAATTCTGGGATAGTCTGCAGGCTTTGGGTGATGTAATTGCTTGACAGAGCAGGGGAAAGAGGAGGGCATTTGAGCTTTGGGAAGCTCTGAAGTGGGTGAGCCACACTGATCAGTGGGCAGCTTCAGTCTTAGAAAGAGTAAGGAGCTAGCAACTGGAGATTAGGGAGAAGCAGAGCCTCAGGGCCTGGGTAGATGCATGCGAATCAAGAGAGACAAGATAAGATGAAGGAATGGGCTAACTGAGGTGAGTAAGGCAAATTTGTGGGGGGGGTGGTTATGGCAGAGAGGGATAGTGACCAAGACAGTGAGGTAGTTATGAGAAAGAGATAAGATGGAGGTAGATTAAGGGAAAGGACCAGGGTGGAGAGTTGAGGGAGAGGGCTAAGAAAAAAAAGTGTGTGCAAGTTTTTGTGCCCATCTTCATGGTGAGTGACTGGTCAGAGTGCATCTGTGTGTACTTAAGTGTGCATGTGTGCGGCAGTGCCTAGTCTCTGTAGGTCTTGGATCTCCATGCCAATGGACTAACCACTCACTGTCAAAACCACAGGATGGCTGGTTTGCAATAGCTATCCCACATTATAAGAAATCACACAAAAGCAGCTTTCACTCCTGAGTGGAAGCAAGCCATCCTCAATCCCAAAGTGCCTAAGAAAAATTAAACATATAATGCAAATTACAAGATATAATTTGGGGAAAGTGGACAGGACAACTGATAGAAAGCAAAAAACTATGTAGCAACGTCACTATACAAAATACATGAGTCAAAGGAAGAAAGGCTGGGAATCCATAACCTCACGTGGCATAGTAGTGCTCCAGTAAAGCTACCATCTCACAGCGCCAGAGACACGGGTTCAATCCTGACCTTGGGTGCTGTCTGTGTGAAGTTTGCATGTTCTCCCTGTGAACACGTGAGTTTCCTCCAAGTGTTCTGGTTTCGTCCCACATCCTTAAGACATGCAGGTTGGTTGGTTAATTAGCCATTGTAAGGTGCCCTTACTGTGCAGGTGAGAGGTAGAATCCAGTGAGAGTTGATGAGAAGTGGGGAGAATATAAATTGGGATTAACAAAGGTTTAGTGTAAATGGGTGATTGATGATCAGCATGGACTCAGTGGGCTAAAGGGCCTGGTTTTCATGCTGTCTCTCTCTATAACTAACTATTTACTACTTAAATTTTCATTTATTACACACAGGAAGAGAACTGCATGGAGCCATGGAAAAGTGTAGGTCAATGATAGAGTAATTCAGTAGTTTCATATAAGTACGTTAATTGAAGATGGGTTAAACTAAATTAGCGTGAGTGTGGGAGCCTGTGAGCAGTTGCATAAGGGAAAGGCAAAATTAGATGCCAAAAGTTGCATCTAAGTCTGGAAAGAAGAGGAACAATTTTGGAAAATGGAGGAAACAAAGGTAGGTGCAAAAGGAAACAAAATTTGGCAGTGTATAATAGTGTGTACTTTAATACATGGAATGATGGAAGCAAAGGCTTTGAAAGGTGAGTACAGATAGACATGTGGGACTATGATTTAATGGCCATGAATGAAACAAAGCTTCAAGGAGGGCAGAAATGGCAACTCTGGTTTGCACGGTTCAGGCAAACAAAGGCGGGAGTAGAAGTCCTCCAAGTCCACTAGCTAGCTAAGCAAACCAACCAGTAGCTTCTACCACTCTTTATTGGCTAAGAAATCAATTACAGCTGTGAGAAGCTATGATGTGCTAGAGAGATCAACAAGTGAAGCCATGTGGATCGAAGCTGAGGAAAAAGAAAGGGGCAATCACATTGTTAGAAGTGTACAGATTGAGACAGAAGAGCAAACAGGTAGGCAAGTTTCTCTCAGACTACCCAACCACACCACTTCTCCCACCAGTGGCAGAGTCTGCAGCCTCCTTGACCTCATTAGCCATCTCAGCACCCACAGAATTGGAGTGGAAGCAAATCATCCTCAACTTCAAGGGACTACCTGAGCTGGAAGTGTAAAGGCAGATTTACCTGGATGTGCACTTGAACAGCTATGACTGACAAGGCTACAGATTGAGTGCTGAAAAGTGACACTAAGGTAAGTAGCCCTGTTCTTGTTTACTGACCCTTCTGCCACCAAATGGATTTTCTCAATTATTCTACTAAAATCCTTACACTTCTGAATATCTTAATTAAATCTCACCTTAGCCTTTTGTGCTGCAAGGACACCCTCAACTTTTCCAGTCTCTCCACATAACTCAAGGCTCATAACACAAGTTCCATTCGAGTCAAACTCCTCTCCCTTGACATTCTCCAAAAAGTGGATGTAATTCCGGCTGTATTGTACCTGTTATGAAAAGCCTTGCCTCATTCTCACTACAAACAAGTATGCACCTCTTTACACCTTCCTTCAGCATCGGTCAACTTCACTGTTCTACAAATTCATGTTCCCCTCACTGTTACTACTTTTCAGAAACTTATATCATCTGCAAGCTATGAAGTTATGCCATGTAAACCCAGGTCATTAATAATTATCAAAAAATGGCAGTGGTCCAACCATGGACCCTTGGAGGAACTGCTAAATAATTTACCCTATAAATGAAAATTTTAAAAACTGCAAATGCTGGAAATTTGTAACAAAAGCAGAAAACATTAGAATCACTCAACAAGTCATGCAACATCTGGGGAAGGAAAAACAGTTAACGTTTCAGGTCAAACAATCTTCATCAGAACTTCTAACAGTTTTCGATTTCAAATGTTAACTGTTTCCTTTCCACAGATGCTGCCTGATCTGCTGAGAGTTTCCAGCATTTACTGCTTTTATGGCATAATTTACTCCAGTATAAAAGGCAACCATTTCTGCTTTCCATCCTTTGGCCAGTTTTATATTAAAGCTGCTATTACTGCTTTACTACCTTGCACTTCAATTTTGATGATTTGTTGTTTACACGGCATTTTAACAGACCTTTGGAAGGGCTATATACACATCAGCAGCAGTGCCTTCATCAATCCCCTCTTTTCAAAACTTTAATCAAACACAACTTGCCTCTAACAAATAAAGCTGATTGTTCCCTATTAACCTGTGTTCTTTTAACTGACAATTAATTTTGAACTAGATTAAAGTCTCTTCACCACAGCTAACTCCTGCACTACCCATGTTGGCTGCTGTTTTTGAACCACTTAGAACAAATGTTTAAAATTTAAAATTTTTCAATCTTCTGCCAACCCATCTATACCCAAAGAGAATTGGAAGTTTGTGATCCAAACCTCTGCTATCTTTACCCTTTCATGCCTCAGCAACACGATATCTCCCATTCAGAATTTCTTAAGTTATGGTGGGACTCATCAAACATGTAGCTCTTCTAATTGTCATTAACCTGCAGAGTAACTGTGCTCCACTAATTCCAAAATCACCGTTAAAGAAAAAAATTTTGAGCCCTTCTTCTTTGTTCATCTCTGAAAGTTAAGAACGAATTGCTTGCACTTGAATTACAGTAAACTGAGTTGACTGATGGGTCTTCTGTCAGATGTAAAGAATTCCACAAGTGAGGTAGTCATTGCTTTACATGATGAGTAGATATGGAAATCGAGCACAATTCAAACTACCCGTTTTGAAGTGACTTCAAATGCTCAGCATTTTCCTGAATGCTTGTCCTCTACTTTGTTGGGTAGACCATAAGCTTGGTGCTGGATTTGAAGTCTTGACTTTTCAAACATTCTTTTCCAGGGAGCTATGGAATTTGTGGTGTGGTGGACATCATCACTATCTGCCCTCACTATTCAGTGAATTCCGTGAATGAAACATGCTCCACATTTTCCATGGTCTCATTGTGATCTTGATTGAAGGGTTCAGTAGAAGAGGGTTGATGAGGAACCATTGTCTTAGAGATGTTTTCAAGTGGAGAAATTTGCCTGTTCACAAAAACTATTATAATTTTTGGAGCCACACCACGAAGAACACCACAAAATGATTTGAGTTATTTCTAAGGTATTTTGGAACAGAAGACTTTTTGTTTTGTTTAAACTGGAACTAAAGCACGATAAACCTAAATATGACTTTCTTAATTGTAATCAGCATGCAGCACTGATTTGATAACAACATTACCTTTCTGAAGCTTATCAACGTCCACGTTAAACTTTGCACAGCTGAAACTGTGTTTGGCAGAAGTACTTAGTCCAATTTGAAAGAATCAACTACTCACAGTTTAGTTGCTGGCTGATCCTTTTTTTCTGCCTGTGCTACAATTACACTAGCATTTGTTGCTTTCTATAGTTATCCAAAGTCGTTCACTTCTACATGGCAGGTGCTGAAGGACCTTTTGCTAACTTCAAAATTAATAGAGAACCCTCGGAATACAAAATGTCTGGCAGAATAAGCAGAGGGCATGCAGAGCAAGACAAACTGCTGGAAGAGTCCAACAGAGAGGGGAGAAAGGATTTGCAATACTGGAACCTCAGCGATGAACAACATGCATTTCAATAATCTCTGAAATATCTCACTTGCTAACATCTTAACCAGAGCAGGGCAAGGCTTACATTATCAGTGATGTTTGAGCTAATGGTAGCCATAAACCAAACGTGCTACTCCAAGGCTGGAGCTAGACTCAGACCAACATCTCACAGTCTGCTGTCTAAAATAGCATACAGAAGTTTACTGAGACTCTCTATTCAAAGAGAAGGAACCGCATTTCATTCAACCTTGCCAATGAAAGCTGAAAGAACAAATATGCAGCTTTCATACAATTGCAAGATTCCTTGTGGTGCAGAGAACACAGACAGCACGCACACTGCCAAGTGGACATCACATGCCAGCTCTGCCATATACTGGAACCAATAGGAACTTCATGTCCTCAACATCAGTCATAAGGGCAGGTGGCGTAGGTCAATGCCTACTATCCTGGCAGTGGTATTAAAGCCATCATTCTGCAGTCATCTACACAAGTACAGCATGACTATAAACCCATATTGCTCCAGAAATCTAATGCAGGCTTACAGTGGCAGACATTTGTGAACAGGTCATCTAGCTCCATTAACTCTGAAAGAATATAACAAAGACTGAGCTAGGAATCAGAGACTAGGAGTATATTGTGTCAAACAGAAATTGTTTAGAACCATGATTTCGTTTAATCAAGGCCCAAACACTAACATACATAAGATATGGATTAACTATCAGTGCTAGAGAAAGAAGATTTTGTCATCAGGATCTTGAAGTTCAAGGGATCTAACAAACTTGAGATGTAAACAATTGGAACCATGTAATGTGCGTGATGTTGTAACAGGAAAACAACAAAGCTACCTCTAGGTTAATAACAGAGAAATTCCTATTGTTTTCAAACGTTAACCAGCTCATTTTTATCTGAAATCACTATGCAATATTTATTTGAGATAAATTTAATTCAATATTAATTGTTCACATGAATTTCTGCTCTCCATATCACTACACCGGACATAAGTAAAATTTGTCAGGCTGATGTAACGTTTAGATTGGGAGGTGAGGTAGCTTGAGAGACGGGGGGGGGGTGCCTCTGGACACAACAAGAACCTTTCCATTTCACAAGCATGCATTTAGATGACCTGCTTCCATCTTTCTGTCATACCAAGCCTGCATCAATAAGTCTCAGGATAGCACCATGGTTTGACTTGCACTACAACATACATTGCATCTATCGAGTGTATCATTCCAGCTGGGATATCACAGCCACACAAAACTGGGCCTATTTATCCACTATTTTGCAGATAGCATCTGTGTACACAAGTTTTCGGCTCTGCTTTAGTTACAATTTAGCAGTAATAAAGGCCAATTACACCTCATATAATGATCTACAAAAACAGCAATTACCATGTTGTAGAAATTCATCTCTCTGGGTCCACGAGGAGGTGGTTGCAACTGTTTTAATACTGTGCCATCTGGATGTTGTAACATACCTAGAAATAAGATAAATCGCTTGTGAAATTATGCTTTCATACATCCAGCACTCTCCTTACCTATGCAACTCCAAAAGTAAAGCCATGCAACCAACGTGTTTGAGCATTGGTTTTTAAAGTACATGGCTTCCACATTTACTCAGATTTGGATAGAGCACATAAACCACCATTGGACCATGTTCTCATTTTAAAAAAACTGGTCACTATCCCAAGGCCTGCAATAGTAATCCCTGGCTACTGTACTGCCCAGTATTTTCTTTAACCCCACTCCTGCCTCCTTCAGCTCACACCCACAAAGTGCAATGGCTTTGGACAAATTCAACATCGAGACATAAATCATCCCATCTGCTACTTCTGTTGTACCACTTCCCTTCTTTCCAACAAGCCACAAATTCTAATGTTTCTTCCAGTCTTAATGCTAAACTTTTTCTTCTTCCAGTTTCCCTAATTCTGTTCAAACTCTCTGCAAATTAACTCTACCCAATGTCCCACTCTGCCTCACATGACTTTAGACCCATGAGCATCTAACTTCCCTTCCTGGCCTCTAGGTTAGCTGATATTGTTAATGGTTCAACCTTCAGGGACTGCCCTCTTTCAAATCTGCTGTCATTACCACTCTAAAAAAAACAACAGATTCTCTTGAATGTATTGTAGCACCTCGAAACCACACTCATCTTAAACAAAGGTCCTTGCTCAAGTCTCTCCAATCAGGATTCTACCCTACCACAGTACCAAAACTTCTTTGTTATTCTATATGACTGTGGCAGAAGTAATCTTTCCTCCTTTGTTCTAAAATTTTTCGGCAGCCTTCAATACACTCATCCATCTCCTATGTCTCTCCACTGTCATCCAGGTGCATGGGACTGCATTCACTTGGTTCCATTCTTATCCAAACAGTGGTAGTCAGCAATGGCTTGTCTTCCTGTGCTTGCACTGCTATATTCAAAAGTCTCTCAAAGATGCTTGGCCACTTCCATTTCTCATCTACACACTTCTCAGCGACAATATCCAACAGCAAAGGTTCAATTCCCACATCTATGCCGAGTTCACCTACCTTTACGTCACCAGTACTTTTCTTACCACCCCTAAGTTGTTGAATTATTCCCTTGATGTGCAGTGTTGGATGTGCAGTAATTTCCACTGACTCTGCATTTTCAATCCCTACCACAAACTCATCACTCTCTCCTGAAACCAGACTGTTTGCAACCTTGGTGCCAAATCTGACCAGAGCTTAGTTTTGGACTTCATTTCCATGCCATGATAAGACTACCTATTGCCTTGCCCATAAAAGTGCCCAACTCTGGCCCTCTTCCAACTACTGAAATCTTCATAGGGCCTTAATTTCTAAAACATTCCTTGGCTGGTCTTGTTATAACTTCTGCAAACAGAGTGTAAATACTAGTACAGGTGAGCAAATTGAATTCTGAAATTCATAAGGGGAGAAATCAACTACAAAAATAGGGAGTTTATGTTGAATCTTAACTGAATATTTAGTAGACCACAATGGTTATGCATCCAACTCTAGTCACCTCATTTTGGGAAAGACATGAGGGCTCTGGAAAAGGATGCAGAAAATTTACCATAATGGTTTTAGGGATGAGGAACTTCAACTGCAAGGTTAGCTTGGAAAAGTTGTAGTTATTCTCCTTGCTTCAAAAAAGTGATACCAAGGGTAGAAATAGGAGAATGGGGCAAATGAATGCCCGGCTGAAGAGCTGGTGCAGATGGGAAGGATTCAGCTACTTGGAACAGTGGGATCTCTGGGGCAAAAGTAACTTGTACAAAGAGGGACAGGTTGCATCTTACCCAGAGGGGGATCAATATCTTTGTGGGGAGATTTGCTGGTGCTACTCAGGATTTAAACTAGACTGGAACTGGAGTAGGATCCAACGTAGTAAGAGTAACATATTAGAAAGCTGAACTAAATATCAAGGTTAAAGCAAGCAAGCCCAGTAGACAGACCAGGCAGGGGCAGGACAGAGAGCGTGGAAGGTCTGAAGGGCTAAACTGCATTTATTTTAATGTAAGAAGCCTCACAGGTAAGGAAAATGAACTCAGGGCATGGATCGGCACATGGGATTGTGATATTACAGCTATTATGGAAACATAGTTGAGGGATGGGCTGGACTGGCAGCTCAAGGTTTCAGGGTATTAACGCTTCCAGCATGACAGAGATGAAGGCAAGAGAGAAGGGTGAGTTACACTATTGATTAGGGAGAACTTCACTGCAGTACTTAGAGAGGATATCCCAGGGGAATGCCTAGCAAGGTCATATGGGTAAGACTAAGAAATGGAAATAAGAAAGGGGTGATCACTTTGATGGGATTATACTATAGGCCCCCCAATAGCTAGAGGGAGTTTGATCAGCAAATACGAAGAGAAATCACAGATAGGTGTAAGGATAATATGGTTGTAACATTGTGTCCAGGACACTTTTCTGAAGCAATATGTAGAAGTCCCTACCAGAGAAGAGGCTACACTCAACGTCCTCTTAGGAAATGAGGCCAGGCAAGTAGATGATGTGTCCATGAGGGAGCATTTTGGAACACGTGACATAATTTTATTAGCTTCATGATTGTTATGGAAAAAGATACGACTCGTCCTCAAGTTGAAGTCGGAAATTGGGTGAAGGCTGATCAGACAGGAACTCACAAAAGTTGATTGGGAGAGGCAGCAAGATTCCTCAATAGCTGAAAGTGCAGTCCTGCACAAGATGGATTAAATCAAGGCTGCGCTTGTTTGCTCATATGAGGTACAGAAAATTATGCTGCTTTGACTAATATGCCTCCTTAACCAACACCTGCCGAAATATACCAAATACTGAAAAATGCAGATGGAGGAAAACCAAAATAAAACAGAAAATGTTGGAAGTACTCAGCAAGTCAGGCAGCATCCATGAAGATACAGAGAACAGAACAGTACAGCACAGAAGCAGGCCGTTCGGCCCACGTCTGCACTGACCATGACACCAATCTAAACTAATCACAACTGCCTGCACAAGATCCATATTCCTCCAATTTCAGATAACGCCCACCCCCGGTGTGGCCCCCCCCCACCCACCCCTACCCCTCTCTCTCCATCCAGTCCTCCTCCTGACCTCCCATTTTCATCCTTTTTCCCCCACTCACTCCTCCAGCCCCCCCATCACACATTTTCATCCCCCTCTGGTTCCATCCATCCAGTACCCACAGATTTCACCCACCAGCTTCTCCCCCCCACCATCTGGTTCTATCTGCCCTTCACCTCTTCTCTAATGGTTCCCATTATCACCTTAATTATCAGATTCCAGCACTGGTGGCCTTTTGAGTTCCTGCTTATCACCCTCCTAGCTGCCTCCACCTTTACCCTCCCACCATCTGGCTGCATCTGCCTTGTTTTGTCTGCCTCCATCGATTGTCCACCTGCCTGTCTCCCAACTCCACCCCTCCCCCTCTCGTACCTGGTTCCATCTGCCCATCATCCTTCCCCCTCTTTGGTCCACCAATCCCCTGTCTCACCACTCCCCCTGTCCTCTTTATACTGGCTATCAACCCTCTTCACCCTGATGCAGAGCTTTGACTAGAATTGTCAACAGTTCCTCCTCTTCCACCCCCCCCCCCCCCCCCAACAAAGATGCTGCTCAACCCGCTGAGTTCCTCCAGCAGACTGTTTGTTGCTCCAGATTCCAGCATCTGGAGTCCTTTTTCTCTCTCTCTATCCCTTGCCTGTTCATGCGTGTCTAAATGCTTCTTAAACTTGCTGGTGTATCTGCTTCTACCACTTCATCTGGCAGCACGTTCCAGACACCAACCACCCTTAGTGTAAAAAAAATTGCCTTGTAATTCACCTTTAAACTTTTCCCCCTCTCAACTTAAACCTACGCCCGCGAGTACGAAGATTCCAATGAAAGGTCAATTACCTGAATTGTTAGAAGGTGAGGCATGAACAGATAAGTCTTTACAGCATTTTCGTTTTGTACCAGCAAAAAAAAATCTATTAATTCAGTGACGATTTATTGAACTTCCTCACACGCAAGAGTATCTGCTCATCCAATACAGGAAACCACATGGGGGGTAGGGTCTGGGACGCATGTAGTCTGGCTGGGAATTGGTAATGGGGTGAGGGTTCACTTTTGGGGAAGACTGGGGTGTGTATGGTCCAGCTGGGGATTAGTAATGGGGTGGGTGGGGTGAGGGGTTTGGTGTTAGGTGTTGGTGGGGTGGGGGGGTATGGGGGGGAATACACTGTTGTCATGTGTGTCAGGGAGCCAGTGGAAGTTGGGTGGTGTGGTGTCCACAGTTGATGGGAGTTCAGTGTTGGATGGGTTTGGTACTTGGGGTCCTGGGGTGTGTGGTCCGGCCGGGGTGTGAAATGGGGGTGGGGTGGGGGGCTCAGGGGTTCAGTATCAGGGGATCTGTGGTGGGCATGTGGTCTGGCTCGGTTTTAGTAATAAGAGTAGGTGGATGGAGGGGGTGACTGTTGGTGGGATTTCTGTGTTGCGGGTCTGGGGTGAGTGTGGGTGGGGTGGACTAGGGGGATTCAGTGCTGGGGGGGAGATCCTGGGGATTCGGTGCTTGGGGGGGGGGGGAGATCCTGGGGATTCAGTGCTGAGGAGGGGGGGGGGGGGGAGGATCCTGGTGATACAGTGCTGGGGGGGGGGGGGGGGGAGAGGAGATCCTGGGGATTTGGTGCTGGGGTGGGGAAGAGATCCTGGGGATTCGGTGCTGGGGGTGGATCCTGGGGATTCGGTGCTGGGGGGGGAGATCCTGGGGATTCGGTGCTGGGGGGGGGAGATCCTGGGGATTCGGTGCTGGGGGGGGGAGATCCTGGGGATTCGGTGCTGGGGGGGGGAGATCCTGGGGATTCGGTGCTGGGGGGGGAGATCCTGGGGATTCGGTGCTGGGGGGGGGAGATCCTGGGGATTCGGTGCTGGGGGGGGGAGATCCTGGGGATTCGGTGCTGGGGGGGGGAGATCCTGGGGATTCGGTGCTGGGGGGGGAGATCCTGGGGATTCGGTGCTGGGGGGGGGGGAGATCCTGGGGATTCGGTGCTGGGGGGGGGGAGATCCTGGGGATTCGGTGCTGGGGGGGGGGGAGATCCTGGGGATTCGGTGCTGGGGGGGGGGGGATTCGGTGCTGGGGGGGGGGGGAGATCCTGGGGATTCGGTGCTGGGGGGGGGGGGGGAGATCCTGGGGATTCGGTGCTGGGAGGGGGGAAAAGAGATCCTGGGGATTTGGTGCTGGGGTGGGGAAGAGATCCTGGGGATTCGGTGCTGGGGGTGGATCCTGGGGATTCGGTGCTGGGGGGGGGGGAGATCCTGGGGATTCGGTGCTGGGGGGGGGGAACAGAGATCCTGGGGATTTGGTGCTGGGAGGGGGAAGAGATCCTGGGGATTCGGTGCTGGGGGTGGATCCTGGGGATTCAGTGCTGGGGGGGGGGAGATCCTGGGGATTCAGTGCTGGGGGGGGGGGGAGATCCTGGGGATTCAGTGCTGGGGGGGGGGAGATCCGGGGGATTCAGTGCTGGGGGGGGGGGGGGAGAGATCCTGGGGATTCAGTGCTGGGGGGGGGGGGGGAGATCCTGGGGATTCGGTGCTGGGGGGGGGGGGAGATCCTGGGGATTCGGTGCTGGGGGGGGGGAGATCCTGGGGATTCGGTGCTGGGGGGGGGGAGATCCTGGGGATTCGGTGCTGGGGGGGGGGAGATCCTGGGGATTCGGTGCTGGGGGGGGGGAGATCCTGGGGATTCGGTGCTGGGGGGGGGGGAGATCCTGGGGATTCGGTGCTGGGGGGGGGAGATCCTGGGGATTCGGTGCTGGGGGGGGGGAGATCCTGGGGATTCGGTGCTGGGGGGGGGGGAGATCCTGGGGATTCGGTGCTGGGGGGGGGGAGATCCGGGGGATTCGGTGCTGGGGGGGGGGAGATCCTGGGGATTCGGTGCTGGGGGGGGGGAGATCCTGGGGATTCGGTGCTGGGGGGGGAGATCCTGGGGATTCGGTGCTGGGGGGGGGGAAGATCCTGGGGATTCGGTGCTGGGGGGGAAGATCCTGGGGATTCGGTGCTGGGGGGGGGGAAGATCCTGGGGATTCGGTGCTGGGGGGGGAGATCCTGGGGATTCGGGGCTGGGGGGGGGAAGATCCTGGGGATTCGGGGCTGGGGGGGGAGATCCTGGGGATTCGGGGCTGGGGGGGGGGGAGATCCTGGGGATTCGTGCTGGGGGGGGGGGGGAGATCCTGGGGATTCGGGGCTGGGGGGGGCAGATCCTGGGGATTCGGGGCTGGGGGGGGGGAGATCCTGGGGATTCGTGCTGGGGTGGGGGGAGAGCGCTGGGGTTGCACGCCGGGGAGCCGCTGGAAGTTGGGGGACGGGTGTGGTGCTGCGATGACCGGTCGGGCCGGGAGCCCTGTCACAGCCTCCCCCGGCGGCGAGGGGCGCGGTGCCCGCGGCGCACTCACCCAGCTCCGATTTCCCGTACTTGTGTCCGGCGACCTGGTGGCTGAGGGGGGTGCAGCCGTTCGGGAAGCGGTGGAGCCCCAGGCCCGGGGCCTGGCCGCCCGCGCTCACCCCGCTCTCCATCGCCCGCCGGCCGGCCGACCAACCTAGTGAAAGAGGGAACCTATCCGCCGAGCGTCCCGACTCCCCGGGACAGGCCGTGGCTCGGCCGCCGCCGCCTCAAACCCATGGAGACTCCTCCGCCCCCGGAGCACCGCGCTTCCGCGTCCCTCCCCGAGTCCGGCCGCACGGCGCCGGAACTGACGCCAACGCGCACGGCCGCCAAGCTGGGAGAGCGTAGCCCGGGCAAGGTGCTGGGCTGAGCATCAAACATCAGGGCTGGGGTGCAAGTGGGGATGCAAATAATGCAGCCCGGGCATGGTGCTGGGCAGAGCGTCAAACATCAGGGCTGGGGTGCAAGTGGGGATGCAGATAATGCAGCCCGGGCATGGTGCTGGGCTGAGCGTCAAACATCAGGGCTGGGGTGCAAGTGGGGATGCAAATAATGCAGCCCGGGCATGGTGCTGGGCTGAGCGTCAAACATCAGGCCTGGGGTGCAAGTGGTGATGGAAATAATGTGCTGGGCTGAGCGTCAATCATCAGGGCTGGGGTGCAAGTGAGGATGCAAATAATGCAGCCCGGGCATGGTACTGGGCTGAGCGTCAAACATCAGGGCTGGGGTGCAAGTGGGGATGCAAATAATGCAGCCCGGGCAAGGTGCTGGGTTGAGCGTCAAACATCAGGGGTGCAAGTGGGGATGCAAATAATGCAGCCCGGGCATGGTGCTGGGCTGAGCGTCAAACATCAGGGCTGGGGTGCAAGTGGGGATGCAAATAATGCAGCCCGGGCAAGGTGCTGGGTTGAGCGTCAAACATCAGGGGTGCAAGTGGGGATGCAAATAATGCAGCCCGGGCATGGTGCTGGGCTGAGCGTCAAACATCAGGCTTGGGGTGCAAGTGGTGATGGAAATAATGTGCTGGGCTGAGCGTCAATCATCAGGGCTGGGGTGCAAGTGGGGATGCAAATAATGCTGGGGCTGTGTGTCAATCATCAGGGCTGAGGTGCAAGTGGGGATGCAAATAATGCAGCCCGGGCATGGTGCTGGGGCTGAGCGTCAATCATCAGGCCTGGTGTGCAAGTGGTGATGGAAATAATGCAAGTGGAAATGGAAAAAATTTGAATGTGGACAACAGGGACAATACTTCTTAAATATTTCAATGGCTGTCAACTGCTTGGTGACACCCTGAAAGGTGTATGAAAGATGCTGCATAAGTGCAGTTCTTAATTTGGTGATAGTTTGGGACTGAAGTAATGCAGCCTGTGAAGTACTAAATAATGGGTCAGAGGTGAAGTTGTGCAAAGTAAGGGAATAAAAAGAAAATATTGTAAACAGCAGATCAGGCAGCAATTGTGGAAAGAGAAACAGTTAACATTTGAGACCCTTTGTGAGAATTGTGAAAGAGAGGAAGCAAGTTAGTTTCAGTTGCAGGGAGGGACAGATAGAACAAAGGGAATATCTCATAGGGTGAGACCAAGCGAATGAATGTGACAGAGTAACATTATGCTTCTCTGTGTTACTAATATCAGGGCTGTGAGATGTGCCCAGCAGACCAGGCTATTCTAGTAGAGAGAAAAACTGGGCTAAAATCATAGAAGGATGACAGGCATAAATAGACAGTTCTGATATAGGCAGAAGGAAAGAGCAAGTTACCTGAAGTTGTAGAATTTGATTTTGAGTCTGGAAGATGGAATGTACCCAGATGGAAGAAGAGGTGTTGTTGGGCCTCATTATCACCTTGTAGAAGCCCACAGAATGAGTTCAGAGAGGGATGGAAAATACAAGTGGCAGGCAAACAGAAGTTCAAGGTCACTCTTGCAGATTGAAAGCAAAGTAATTACCCAATCTGCATTTGGTTTCTCCGATGTAGAGGAGGCCACATTGTGAACACTGAATGTAGTAGACTCAATTACAAAAAGTGCAAGTGGATTGCTGCTTTACCTGGAAAGACTGTCTGGATCCTTGGATGGTAGGAAGGGAAGAGGTGACAGGAAAGGTATTGCATCTCCTGAAACTGCATAGGAAAGTGCCATAAGATGGAGAGTGATTGGCGGAGATGGAAGAATCATCCAGGGAGTCACAAAGAGTGCAATCCCTTTGAATGCTGAAAGAGGAAGGGTATACGTGTCTGATGGTGGAATCATGTTGCAGCTGGCAGAAGTTGCGATCACATGGTCTGCACATGAGGGTGGGAGTGACGCAGCTTAGCCTGAGGAAGAGTTGGGGTCCACATGGGTTGGAGGTTGAACTGTGGTCTCGAAATTAATTTTCCCCTTCTGTCCGCTGTAAGTAACACAGTGCCACCAGGTTGATTCAAACAAATACCTTTATTAGCAGTGCACCGCTAGGAGAATTCTCTTCAGCACTCACTAAGAGTCTCTTCCCGAGTTCTCCCCGCACAAAGGGCAGACAGACATTTATACAGGAATTGTCACGCACATCCCATGCATACAGCGCTTCGGTCAAGCTATAGAGATCCCGAGACAGCTATCATACCTCTTGTCTTAGTATAACTGAGTTATAATCAAGGCACTCAAAGACAGGTATCACCCTTCATTGTTTAGACCTAGCCTCCAACTCGATGTTAATTACACCCAGTATCGCCACAGTCTGACATAACGGAATGGTCCATTACCCGAAACAAAGACAGTTAACATACTTAACATTCCAACTTAACTAGTGGGTCAGCAGCTTGCTAGTCCTTGCTAGAGAAATATAAATGCATATTTATTTTGTTTACCAGTTATAGGTATGGTTGCAATTCTTAACCCTTCACTTCCTCAGAACCATGCAAACCGTAAAGGCACAGGGACTGCTCGTGTTAACATAAAGATCAGGAACCAGAGTTGGCAATACAACTCTTTGAGCCTGCTCTGTCATTCATTCAGATTGTGGCTGATCCTTCGACTCAAGACCACTTTTCTATCTACTTCCTATGTCCCTTGAGTCCAAAAACCTGGTGATATCATTGCTGGAGGATATTCAATTACTGAGTATCTGCTGAGCAAAGTTAGCAAGCCCTCTCAAAATCCACGTTTCAAAGAGATTAGCTCTAATCCTTTCCAACTTCTAGTGAGTACAGGAGGCTTATCCTGTTCCACCTCTCCATGTTAGGTAACCCCTTCATTTCAGGAACCAATCTGGTAAACATACATTGAACTGCTTCTAACATAAATATACTTTTAATGAGAACATAAAACATAGAAGCAGGGATAGATCACTCAGTCCCTCAAGCCTGTTCCACCATTCATTCAGGTCAGGTCTGATCTTCTACCTCACTCCCCCATATCTCTTGGTGTCCACCCACAGTCAGCTTTGATTTTACTAAATGACTGAGCATCCATGGGGTAGAGAATTCCAAAGATTCATGAACCATGAGTAAAGGAATGTATCTTCAGTTCTAAGTGGCTGACCTTTAATCATAAAATTATGTCCCCTAAGTCTAAACTCTCCAGCCAAACAAAAACAGCCTCTGCACGGTCAGCCTCCTTGCCCCCTCGCCCCCTTGGCCCCTCACCCCCCCCTCAGAATCTTACACTTAAGTGAGGACTCATTTCATTCTTCAAAACTCCATCCCATGGAATAAGACAAATAATGGGTCGGCACTGCCATCTCCAAGCCAAGTACATAGAGACGGTTCTAGAAAGAATGCAAAAGAGGTGCATCCGGTGCAGCGGCCTCTACATCGGTGAGACCGGAATCAGATTGGGGACCGCTTCGTTGAGCACCTCCACTCCGTCCACCGCACCAGCTGGAATCTCCTGGTGGCCAGCCATTTCAATTCCACTTCACATTCCCACACCGACATTTCTGTCCATGGCCTCCTCCACTGCCAGGTCGAGGCCAAATGAAAATTAGAGGAATTGCACCTCATATTCTGCCTGGGCAGTCTCCAACCTGGCAGCATGAACATCGAATTCTCAAGTTCTGGTAACCGCTCCCACTCTGTCCCTTTCCCCTTTCTTTCCCCTCTTCTCCTTATCCGACTGGCCCCCGTCACCCTCCGTCTTTCCCCACCCCCACCCTCTCCATCTGCCCGTCACCCACACACTCCTCCCACCAGTTCCCCTCCCCACCTCCCTCCCTTTATTCCACGCTCCGCCATCCTCTCCAATCATGTTACACCATCTTCAGCCCTTTAATCACCTATCACCTCCAGCTTTTGACGTTATTCCCGCCCTCATCTGCCTATCACCCCCTTCACGTGGATACACCTATCACCTGCTAGCTCTTGATCCACCCCTTCCCCTCACCTCTATATACTGGGTATCTCCCCCTTTCTTTCCAGTCCAGATGAAGGATCTCGACCTGAAATGTCGACTGTCCATTTCCCTCCATTGATGCTTCCTGACCCCGAGTTCCTCCAGTGCCTTTTGTGTTGCTCCAGATTCCAGCATCTGCAGTATCTTGTGTCTCCGAAGTGGTTTATAAGAATGGTTTCAAGGGATTTCAGCTATGAGATAACTCGGGAATCATTACCTTTGGAGCAAAGGTTGAGGGGACATTTGGCAGTGGTGTGCAAGATCATGACAGGTTTAGATATGGTAAAGAGAAGCTTTATTTGTGTATGTATGTTTCAAGGACCTTGGGATACAGATTCAAATGATGCATAAAAGATACAAGAGGGATGTGAGGAACAGATCTGGAACGCTCTGCCTGGAAGGATGATGGAAACAGAATCGATCACGGCTTCCAAATTGGAATTGGATAGGTACGCGAGGAAAGTAATGTGCATGGCTGAAGGGAAAGAACAGAAGAATGAGACTGAATGGAATGCTCCACAAGGGGAAAGCAAGTACCTGAGGGGGCAAACAAGTTTGTTCTATGCTGTCTTTATTCCAAACCCTTCCTTAGAAATGGAAGCAAACTGGACACGGTAATCCAGGTATACAACTGCAGCAAAACATACTTTTGTACTCCAAATGCTTACAGTAAAGTCCATTTTTTACTTGACTTCCTACTTACATGCTTGTTACTTTACTGTACTTTGTGACGAGTTGCCCTAGATCTGAGTCAGCATCAACAAGAAATACAACGGGACCAGCCACTTAAATACCGTACTTATTCATCAGGATGTGAGTCACTCGCCACTGGATACGAGGGCTAAGTGCAGCAGCAACAACTCTCAAGAAGTTTGACAACATGCAGGACAAAGCAGCCTACTTGATTGGTACCCCATCAAGCACCCTAAATATTTATTCCCTGCACATCTGGTGCACAATGGCTGTCGTGTCAACCAACTACAAAACGAGCTGCAGTTTCTCACCCAGGCTACCCAACAGCACCCCACAAACCCGCAACCTCTGCCGCCAGGGGTGACAAGGGCAGCAGGTGCATGGAAACTCCATCACCTGCAGGTTCCCCTCCGTATCCACACCATCCTGATTTGGAAGTATGTCCCCAGTCCTTGATCATTATTGTCTAAATCCTGGTTCTCGCTGCCTAACAGCTCTGTGGCAGTAACTCCACCAGAAGAACGGTAGCAGTTTAAGGAATGGTTTACCACGAACGACTCAAGGACAATTAGACATGGGCAACATATGCTGGATTTGCCTCCACATCCCAAAAACTTACTTTAAAAAAAATTACACATAATCTAAAAATAGCTTGAAACCTCGTTGATTCCTTGACATATGGACCCAGGAACCTGGCTCAAGTGCATTCTAGAAACTCATCTGCCAAACTACTCAACTAGTTTGATATCTATAGAATATTTTAAGATTAAATGCCCACAGTCATTTCCATTTCTATTGCAAACTCCTCTTGTCTCTTAATTAACTCTCCCTCCTAAATAATTGTTATTGGCTACCTCTTTCAACTATACTTGCATGTTTGTCGTTTCATGCAGATTTACATCCTGATATACCCTGCCAAGACCATTCCTCATTTTATTACCACATGTCATCACTTGTTATCAGAGCCAATTCCAAACCCCTACCTCCTTTTCCATTTACCCTGGAATATTTTACTCCCAACCTCAGTTACCAAGCAATCATGCTTTCATAATAATTATTACCCATGGAAAGGTGGCATAAATCAAGATTTAGTTAAACAAAGATAATGTGAATTGATTTGTTTCAGAAAGGTCACGTCTGACCAATGATTGAATGTTTTTTAAGGAGTAATGGCCAATTGACGAGCATAGTGTACTTGATGTAGTCTACTTAGATTTTAGCAGAGCATTTGACAAAATCCCACATTGCAATTGGATCAAGCAAGTAACAGCCATTGGATCCAGAGGAAAGTGACAGAAATAAAAGGGCTTTGTTAAACAGGATATATAGTGATTGGAGGGCTTTATCCAGTGAGATTTTGCAGGGTTCACCCAGGCTTCCCCGACAGCACCGCACAAATCCACAACCTCTCCCACCAAAGAGGACAAGGGCAGCAGGTGCATGGGAACTCCATCACCTGCGGGTTCCCCTCCGTATCCACACCATCCTGACTTGGTACCATTTCGTCAGCCCTTCATCAACATTGGGTCTAAATCCTGGTCCTACCTGCCCAACAGCTCTGTGAGAGTAACTCCACCTGCAGCAGTTTAAAGAAAGGCTTACCACCACCTTTCTCAATGTGCATATCAATGATTTGGACAAATGTAGGAGGCACAATTAAGAACTTTGCTGATTTTTGTTGAGGAGGACAAGGCCCAATTCAATAACTTACATTTGAACGGCTTTATACCACAATTCTCTGTTACAATTTTGGCCAGTGCTGCTAACAGCAGGAGGACCTCTTGGAAATTAGAGCAGACCAGGGCAACAGTTCTTAGTGACTGGATATGCTGATATGATAGAGGTTGGGAGCTGACTCTCCCCAGTCTCCCTCATGACAACAAATACAAGCTACAAAGATTGTTTCTCCAAAAATCTACTTCCAAACTATAACAGAGATCTTGGGTGTTGACAGCTAGAATCTGTTGATATTGCATTGCAAGTTTGCTGACTAATACTTTTCTTTTAAAGTTAATGTGTTTTGCTGCATACCAATGAATTCCACCCATCAAAACAAAAATGGCCAATTCCACATTCTGTCATCAGTAGTGTGAGACATCGATGTGGGACCAGTTGGAATATATGTTGCATTTTTCTCTAATACTGAATGCCCACATGGTTGTCAATTGGTCACTGTTACATTTTCTGGTGAAGTGCAGACATACAACTGCATCACTTGTTTAAATATTTAACCAGTGATCAATTGTGAGTGGAAGGGAGAAATGTCCCTCTTTGTTGCAGCCTGAGCTTGGAGTCCCCAGACAAGCGGCCAACTTGCACCTGACCATCCCACTGTATTGGGTGAATCCGAGGCCCCGTGGTAGGGTGCATCACCTCCCTGCTCATCTGATTCCATTGGAAGAACTCTCCTGTCACCCTCCAGCCATCATGCGACTGGAAAGATGTACAACTCTTCTCCAGTGAGAGCACTGTGATGCTTTGAAAGTGGAGAACTCTTTTTAGCTTTCTCCTCAATGGGTAGCAGATGACTGATGCATTTATTATTTCATTCGTTAAGGTTAGAAACTTCAGCTCTTAATGGCCCTTTTCTGGTGGCGATGTATCCTCTAAGGTCTCTGGCCACAGGAGGTAAATTCTGTGTTGTTCTTTTGTTCACTTATTATGAGGTTAGTTAAACGGATTTCAGAAACACCTGCAGTCATCTGAAGGAGAGCGAAAGAGCCTGTGGTCCATGTAGCCTTTTCCATGCACTGGTTTTCATTGTGCATCTTAATAGGGATGATCTGCATCCCACCTGGTGCTATGTGATCTGGGAGTGACAAGAAGACGGATGAAACACCCAGACCTATCTGTGAGAAAATGGGGGAAAAATGTCTTCCTTATATCGCCAGCCTCCACACTCTGATGATGGAAGCTAATCCAGCAGATCATTGTGGCCTTGATTAGTGCCGAATATTAGCGACTTCATCTAAAGGTGATCTCTGTGCCAGCCAGAAACAGATCCAGATCTCACTAGAAGGAATTCAGCAAATCAGAGTTCATTGCAGCAACCAGCTTCAGAGATTGTTCACACCAGTTTTTTTTGCCTAAAGATTGAATCTAACTTCAGCAATTATTCAAGCTCCAGCTTTTACTCATTAATTCATTCATGAATTTTCCAATGCGTCAATGCTACAACTTTGTTTCAGTTGGTTTTAGATTGTGAACAATATGCACATGAAAAGACCAGTGACAAGACCAATGCAAGTATCCACAGAGATGAGGGTAAGAGAAAAAGTTATATCATGACCGCACGAGGATTGGTCACATGACTTCTTGTGCCTGCCAATGGGACTGACAGTGAGAGTTCCGCTGGTGACATGGACTGCCAAGCTCCATTAAGCATTTGTCAAGGTCAACAAGGTTTTGCAAAATCATGCACACTGTTATCAAAACTCCAAAGAAAAATGGCAGCAAGCAGAATTATGACCCATATTGTAATAATACTATCTTGAAATAATCTCGGCACCAATGTTTATACAGGACTAAACTGCTGCATTTAAAACTTCCGACCTTGATAGACTTGTAAAGTTTGTAAATTTTGCCAAGTTGTAACAAGAATGTTGGCAATGTAGATCATGTAATGAAATAATAAAGAATACTTGGACATATTCGTATGCCCACAGAATTTTTGTGTGCTCTGATGTGTATTAATTTCAAATACAAGTTGTAGTTGTCCAATGTCACTTCCAAAATGTCTATCCCAGAGTTTATTAATAAATGAATAAATAAATAAATTCACAATGAGTGAATAATAAATGTGAATAATAATTTTATATTATATACTGTGAATTTTGAGGTTTAGGTTCTGATCTTATCAGCATTAGTGTATTATCCATCACTACTTGCTACTGCTGGTACATTGTAATGACCCTGCACTATAAGCACAAGCTTTTGAAGAGATATAAATGAAGGTGGTGTTGAGATATTGCTTGGCACAGTACATGAATCCCTGTCGGACTTGGCTTTGACACAGTAATGAAGCTCTTGCAAGTGCCTCTGTGGAAGTGCTCATTAGGTTATTTTATATGCCCAATCAGCCAATTTCAATCCTATTGAAGCAAAAAAAAAACAAACTGGTGAAGGAACTCAGCGTGTCAGACAGAATCCATGGAGGAAAATGGACAGTCAGTATTTTAGGTTCACCTCCAAGTCCCTTGTACTGAAACATTTTGTAGTCTCGCTCATAGAGTTATACAGTGCTGAAGCAGGCCCTTGAGCCCAACCCATCCATTCCATTCTGATCAAGATGCCTATCCAAGTTAGTCCCACTTGTCAAGATTTAAATAATTTGCTCTTTCAATTCTTCCTTCCAAAGTGGATAACCTTACGTTCTCCCACATTATATTTCATTTGCTAACTTCTAGCCCACTCACTAAAACTATGTATATCCCTTTGTACATGTTGCGTCCTCCTCACAATTTGCTAACTGTATCTATGTACCATCAGCACGTTTCCCCCATTCAGTGTACGCGGGATAGATTAAAAATAAATGAGGCTCCTTGTTGCACCCCACCAGTTACTGACTGCCAATCTGAAAATGACTCATTTATCCCAGCTCTCTGCTTTCTGTTGGTTAGCCATGACCCTATCCATGCCAGTAAAGTACCCGTGTCCTCTTGTGCAATAAACTTTCATGCAGCACCTTATTAAATGCCTTCCTAATATCTATTGGTTTCCCTTTATCCACCTTGGACATCCTCAAAGGACTGCTGCAAATCTGTCAAATGCAATTTCCCTTTCATAACACAATATTGACTCTGCTTGACTGTATGACTTCCTAAATATCCTGCTATTGCCTCCTGAAAAATGAACATGCACAATTTTTCAACCTAAAGGATCGATCTCAAAATCAAGAGAGCGTTGGAAATTCGTTAGGGAATCTGCCATGTTCTTTAAAACTTTGGGACTTGGTCCTATGGATGTGTCACTCCTTAGTGCCCTTATTTTCTTCATCACTGTTCTCTTGCATATGTTAAAATGACGTGTGCATGCCCATGACCTTAGGATATGGCCTGCATTCTTGCCGCAGAAAACTTTGTGCACACTTCAAAAATTTACTAAACAATCAATATAAGTTAAACCACTTCCCCATTGAAACCACACTGCCTTTGCCTAATTTCTACAGAGCTAACAATGACAACCAGAGTCCTAAATCCTTTCCTATTTCTTAATTCTACCTACAAAATCTTCACTGCTGATAAGCTCTTGTTATTTCCTTTCTCATCATTCCTGATCACCAAAACGATTCCTCACATTCAAACCTTTTCACAGTCTTTCCTGTAGACCCCATAAACTGATATATTTTATTCCCATTGCCGATATCTTGCAGCATTAAGTTGTGGCTCCATTTCACTCAGTTTGTTCCTTGATACCATGTGATCATACAAATCACATCTATCTTCGCCACGCGCTTTATCCTTTTGCTCTCATGTTTTTCTCATGAATTCTTATATCTTTCTCCTGGTTTAGTTACCTTACATCCTTCAGTCCTCCATTCCCTTAGTGCATGAAGCATTACTCCTGACTATTTGCCGACCCCATGCACTTCCTTTTGTTTTCATCATTTACCCAAACCTCTTTCCCCACTCCAACAATTTACAGTTATTACAGAGCAGTGGCAAAGGCTGGAGTTGCAAGGCACAGATTGAAGCATATGAGTGGAAATGGTGCGTATAGCTGCTGCAGATGTAATAGAGACCATTTATCGCATACGTGTCACTTTAAAATGGCAGCATGTTTTTCCTGTCAGAATAAGATATCCTCTACTTGCAAAGCTAAAGGCAAAGTAGTTAAGCAAAGCAACTCAAGCAGTGTGATTTCTTCACAGAAGGGAAATTTTCAATGTAGGAAAGCCGCAAAGAAGTAATATACAAGTACTAAAGCTGGTGTCAACATCAGAGAATTGGGGTAATGTAGCACTTACGCCACCAACAGCAATGTTGGAAAGCAGATTGACTTCAAGCCAAAAGTATGACTAAATGGTCAGGGCACTGACATGAGCATCAGCATGGAAGCAGGTTGCTCAGTTATGGTCAAGATGCATATCTAAGTTCACCAAGTAATACTGAAGAGTACAGCAAACTTGAAAATATATTCAGAAAATTTATTGAAAACTTGAGGCCAAATGAAATGTTTAGTGAGCCACAATGGTCAGCAAATAGAACAACCAATGTTTACAGTGGCATGGTAGCGTAGCGGTTAGCGCGACACTATTACAGCGCTAGCGATCAGGGTTCGATTCCCGTCGCTGTCTGTAAGGAGCTTGTACGTTCTCCTGTGTCTGCATGGGTTTCTGCTGCGTGCTCCGGTTTCCTCCCACATTCCAAAGACGTACGGGTAGGTTAATTTGGGTTTAAAAAATGGGCGGTGTGGACTCGTTGGGCCGGAAGTGTCTGTTACCACGCTGTAAATAAAATTTTTTTAAAAATTTAATTTAAAAATTATACTAATTGAACAATACTGATGGGAAAAGATTGACTCAGAACATAGAAACTAGACTGGAAAAACGTATTCAGTGGATGCTTCGAAATTATGCTTCGACACATACTATTAGGAAAGTACATTGGAATATTCAGAGAAGCCTACACTGGGATTATAGATTACATATTTATATTGAGTCAAGTATAAAACCAACCTACTGTAAGCCTTGTTTTGTCCCATATTTGTTGAAGAACCAAATGGAAGAGTTAAATAAATTAAAACAAATGGAGTTCTAATGAAGACAAGCCAAAGTGACTGGGCACCACCAATTGTAAAAGGACCTAAAGTGGAAAAGATTGTTTAACTAAGTGAAGATTACAGGATGACATTGACCAAGGCAGTTGATATCAAAGAGTACCCATTACCACACCTGTTCTAATGTCTCCTTATTTGGCTCAATGTCAAAATTGTTTTACAACATTCCTGTACAGAACCTTGCCATATTTTAATATCTTAAAGAAAATACAGAAATGTATGCTATTGTAGTAGTAACATTACTGCCAATCAGGCAGTTTCCAATGCAACTAATATTACACCAACCCAGACTTAGCTACTTGCCTCTGGTATCCTTGGAGCACTCAGTTCCAACTAAATGTGGTCCATCAATTTAATAACTTTGGCTTCATGTTGTTCTGCTAGCTGGCCACCTGGGATTGTAAATTCCCCATTATGAGACTGCACAAAGGTTCATAGAGGGCTTGGGCCACTTTTGGAGGGATAGAACTTGTTGAGATTGATGGAACAGATGACATTAAAAAAAAGACTTGTGTTTTTTCAGATGCATGTGAAAGATCCCATAGCACTAGGGAAGTTCTAGCCAGTGTCCTGGTCAATCTTTGCCTTCAACCAAAATTGATAACCACTTCGTTATCACATTGCTGTTTGCTGTATTTTGCTAAGTGGAAATTAGCTCTATGTTGTCTGTATGCCAATCACGTTGACACTACAAAAGTCATCATTGGTGCTGGGATGCCTAAAGGTCTTAAAAGTATAAGTATTTTCTTTTGTAGATGGAGGAAGGCCACTGTTTATTGTTTTTTTTAACTTGCTGTTTTACCACTGGCCTCCACTCCACTTGATACCAACTATAATGGTGAAAAACGAGGATTAGGAAAATATTGTTGCCTTTTTTATATATAATAACCAGAGTAAATATGAAGTAGGTGATGTGCAATTCAACAGTAAATATCATTGCTTAAATAATAATCTCAACAGGAATATTTGAACTATCCAAAATTTTTGGAGATGTCTTACAAGATCACAAAACAAAGGAGCAGAAGTAGGCCATTTAGTCTGCTCCATGAGCTACACTAAAAACTATTCCTATCTAGCCCCAATTTCCAGCCTTGTCCCCATATCCCTTGATACCTTGACTAATTAGATACCTATCTCCTCCTTAAAAGCCCCTAATGATTGGGCCTCCACAGCTGTACGTGGCAAAGAATTCCATAATTTCACTACCCTCTGGCTAAAGAAATTTCTCATTTCTGTTTTAAACCGGTACCCTCTAATTCTAAGATTGTGCCCTCTAGTCCTGGAGTCGCCCACCAAGGGAAACAACTGAGCCACATCTACTCTGTCCAGTCCTTTCAACATTCTAAATGTTTCTATGAGGTCCCCTCTCATTCTTCTGTACTCCAATGAGTACAGTCCAAGAGCCGACAAACAGTCATCGTATGTAAGCACTTTCATTCCAGGAATCATCCTCGTAAATCTCCTTTGAACCCTCTCCAACATCAGTACATCCTTCCTAAGATATGGGGCCCAAAACTGCACAAAGTATTCCAAATGAGGCCTCACCAGTGCTCCATAGAGCCTCATCAACATTTCCCTACTTTTATACACTATACCTCTCGAAATGAATGCCAACATAGCGTTTGCTTTCTTTACCACCGATCTGACCTGGTGGTTAACCTTTAGGGTATTCTGCATGAGGACCCCCAAGTCCCTTTGTACTTCTGTACTTTGAATTTTCTCCCCATCTAGATAATAATCTGCCCGTTTATTTCTGTTTCCAAAGTGTCCAATGGCATATTTCTCAACATTGAATCTCATCTGCCATTTCTTTGCCCATTCTCCTAAACTATCCAAGTCTCTCTGCAACCTTCCTGTTTCTTCAATACTCCCTACTCCTCCACCTATCTTGGTGTCGTCTGCAAACTTAGCCACAAAACCATTTACTCCATAATCCAAATCATTAATATACAAAGTAAAAAGAAGCAGCCCCAACACTGACCCCTGCGGAAGACCACTAGTAACCGGTAGCCAACCAGAACAGGATCCTTTTATTCCCACCCTTTTCTTCCTTTGATACCAACTACAATGGTGAAAACTGAGGATTAGGAAAATATTGTTGCTTTTTTTAATATAATAACCAAAGTAAATATGAAGTAGGTGATGTGCAATTCCACAGTAAATATCATTGCTTAAATAATAATCTCAACAGGAATATTTGAACGATCCAAGATTTTTGGAGATGTCTTACCATGAAAAGGCACCATGTAAATGCCAGTATTCCTCAATTAAGTCACCTTTGATGCTAATTTTTTTGGCTGCATACAGAGGAAATTCTATTCCCAGATGGTGTGTCCATAATTAGACAACCCTACCGTCATTCAAGCTTGGCGCCTGTACTGTTAAATGTGGCTGAAATCAAATTGAAGCACACAATTCATGTATAACCATCATCCACTCCTTGCATTTCTAGTGAAAAATAACTATTTGATTGGGAGGAGTTGAAGCATTTTCTTTTGAGTTATTTTATATCTGTTCATTAAGATCACAATCACAAGACAAAGGAGCAGAAATAGGCCATTCAGCCCATCGAGTCTGCTCCATGAGCTAAACTAAAACTATTCCTATCTAGCCCCAATTTCTGGCCTTATCCCCATATCCCTTGATACCTTGACTAATTAGGAGATAAGATATAGTTAGCTGTTTAATAGACTGTTTATTGTAAATACAGACATATGTCCTGCCCCACATCCAACTCATTGGCTGAAACAGAAAGGTCCTGAGTTATTAGTCAGAAATATTGGTTACTTCCACTAGGTGTCAGTCTCCCTCCTCTACAGCTTAAATGAATTCTACGGTAACTTTTTCCTACATCTATTGCAGACGCCAGAGGGCATTCAAGTGCTGCTTTCTTCTTCAACAGCATTGCTGAGATCAGTGAGGATGGGTTCCTCCAGTAACAATTTGCAGCAAAACTGTATCCCATGAAAAGTAACCATCAATCAAAGCACTTATTTGGTTTATGTCCTGGAAGGCTCAATAGAAATGCAAGCTCTTTACTGAAATGCAGGAAGGTTTGCTTTATTCGGCAGTAAAACCATGACAGTGTTCTGAAGAAATCAGAGGAACTCTTCCCCTATTTGATTATAATGTGTTGCATAAAGGACCTGTCAGATACCACTCACTTTCCCTTTATATCCCATTTAAAAATTTGGGTTCAGCATGGGCTCTGCCTTAACCAGAGTTTGATTTCCCACTCCACCACCCTACCCCAATCACAGAGCAAACTCAAAACATTAACTTCTTGCTGACAATATTTAATCTTATTGTCTCATGATGTATTTCAGGTCCAACCTATTCACATGGTTTCACTGTTAAGCCAGTAGAAGAGGAACAGCTTGCATTAACTGGTCCTCTCTCTCGTGTTTTGCTCCCATTTGGTGCTCTTAAAACGTACTTGGTGTTGGATTAACCATTTATTTTGCTATTTAAATAATTTTAGAATAATTCTAAAACAATAAAATCCATTACATTCGAGAAGCTCTTTACTGACATCCACTAACATTTTTACTACATCCTCTACAGGTGACTGTGGCAAACTATCTTCTCTCACCCTTTATCAATCTTGATGATATCCCAATCTCCCATTTCTGCTTGTATCATTACCTTTTCCCAGTGTCAGGAAGCCTGAGGCACCTGAGCAAAGACAGAACAGTACTGCCCTGGAACAGACCCTTTGGCCCACGAATTCTGTGCCATCTGTGATACCAATTTAAAGTATTCCCAGCTGCTTGGACATGATGTATATCCCTCCATCCCCTGCCTTTGTGTGCCCCTGAATAAATGCCTCTTAAATGTTGCTATCATTTCTGCTTCCACCACTTCCCCTGACAGCAAGTTCCAGGCACCTACATTGACACTATTCGGATTTAGGAGACAGACTAAATTTTCAAGCCTGCCATAGTACTAAGAGTTGTTGGGAAAACCAATTCAGATGCTGCAACAGATGAACAAGGTGAATGCTGGATAATAGGTGGTTTAAAATATTTAAGAACTTTGAGCCACATTTACACATCATTTCAAAATGAGCACAAGGAACAGTTAAAGACTGCTGAGTTTCAATGCCACTATATATAGCAAGATATTTTTTGCTGTTAACGTTACTGGAATATTTGTAGTTGTGATTATAGCTAACTGTCAGCTGTGGCTGCCATGTCAGTAGAAGGAATCAATGTGAATCTAATCAGATTGCTGCAAAGATTCATTTACATATGCCTGATTGCCCTCTTAACTAGTCTGGCTTAAATATGATTCTGATCCCACACCAATGAGTTGACTCAACTGCTCTTTGAAGTGGACTCAAAACTGTATTAAACATGCAATAGTTCAAGGTAGCTTACCTTCCAGGCAAGATGATAGGATAATAAAATGCTGGCCTGACAAGTGATACCCAAATTCTAAGAATGTGAATAAGAGGGACAAATATGCTTGACATGAAGGGTATCTATAGAGATAGAACAAACACTAGCCAATTATGTGGTTCCACGTCAGTCATTATTGTGCAAGTTCCAAGATCAAGATGATCATTTAAGAGAAGGTGAAGAGAACAGTGGGGTAGAGAAGAGACCAAACCAAAGTCTGGGGAAGATTAGGAGTCATAGTAGGCAGTGGGTAAAATCATAAAAGTTGGAAGAAATTTGACTCCATCAGTTACATAAAGTAACACACTGAGACTAAGTGACATTGATAACAAAGAGTTTCCTCAAAACTACAATAAATAACTTACTGAGTTTATAAATAATGCTAACATAAGTACATAGAGTGGGAAAGGTGGCATATGGTATGCTTGCCTTCATCAGTTGGGGCATTTATAGGAGTAATGAAGTCACATTGCAGCCATATAAAACTTTGGCAAGGTCATGCTTGGAGTATTGTGTGCATTTCTGGTCACTCCATTACAGGAAGGACATGGAGGCTTTGGCCAGGGTAAAGAAGAGGTTTACCAGGATGCTGCCTATACTAGAGGGTATTTGCTACAAGGAGAGGTTGGACAAACTTGGATTGTTTTTTTCCAGTTCTGAGGGGAGACTTCAGCTTAGTGTGAAATTCAGAAGACACATCTCGGACACCTAATGACTAAAGTGTCAGACTAGGTTCTTGGTTTAAATCCCAGAGTGGAATGTAAATCCACAGACTAAAATTCAAGTGCTACCACTGAGCTTAGTTGACACTTGTCACCAGCACTACTTTGAGAAAGTGACCTGGTAGGCACAACATCCTGGATCTGAAAATATATTGCAAGCCCATCTTTCTTGCTAGGTCTAAATCCTGTGAGTACCTTCGCGAGGTAGATTCCAGTGGCGCAAAGCAGCAGCTCACCACATCTGCTCAAGGGCAATTAAGGATGGGCAATAATTGCTGACCATGTCAGTGACAACCAGATGCCTGAAAATGTCTAAATATTTTTCTTAATTGAAAATGTAGTGCTAAAACAAAAGGGTAGCTTCATGAATCAGATGATTTTGAAGCTAAACTTGTTTGAACCCTGACTAGTGCTCCCTTTCAATACAGCTTTCCACTGGTATCCTATCAAATTAGCAAATATATGATGAAAGCTCTCTCATTGGTTGAGCAAGATATCCAGTAATGTACAAAAAGAATCCGCTGTAGCTGGGTGTGTCATGCAATTTCTATACTTTCTCCAAATAACGTTAGTTATTAAATACAAGAATATACTTTCTCCAAGAACATAAAACCTATTCTACATCATGTGCAAATCAACACATCCATCTACATAGTAATGGAATAATAATACACTGACAAAGTATTAACTATGCATTTTTAATAAGTGGGCCATACACAAGGAATCCTGCAGCTAATAGAACACTACAGCACAGTTCAATGTTGTGCCGACATTTTATCCTGCTCTAAGATCTACCTAACCCTTCCCTACAACATAGCCCCACCCCACCCCCCCACCACCATTTCTCTATCATTTATGTGTCTAAGAGTCTCTTAAATGTCCCCAATGTATCTGCCCCACAACCTCTGCTGGCGGTGCGTTCCACGCACCCACCACTCTGTGTAAAAAAAGACTTACCCCTGACATCCTCCTTATACCTTCCTCCAATCACCTTAAAATTACATCCTCTCGTGTTAGCCATTGTTGCCCTGGGAAAAAGTCTCTGACTGTCCACTCGATCTATGCCTGTCATCATCTTGAACACCTCTATCAAGTCACCTCATCCTCCTCCTCTCCAAAGAGAAAAGCCCGAGCTCACTCAACCTATCCCTCATAAGAGATGCTCTCCAATCCAGGCAACATACTGGTAAATCTCCTCTGTACCCTCTCTAAAGCTTCCACATCCTTTCTACAATGAGGCAACCAGAACTGAACACAATACTCCAAGTGTGGTCTGACCAGAGTTCTATAGAGCTGTAACATCACCTCGCAGCTCTTAAACTCAATACCCCGACTAATGAAGGCCAACACACCATATGCCTTCTTAACAACCCTATCGACCTGCCTGGCAACCTTGAGGGATCTATGGACGTGGACCCCAAGATCCCTCTGTTCCTCCACACTGCCAAGAGTCCTACCATTAACCTTGTATTCTGCCTTCAAATTCGATCTCCCGAAGTGTATCACTTCACACTTATCCGGGTTGAACTCCATCTGCCACTTCTCAGCCCAGCTCTGCATCCTATCAATATCCTGTTGTAATCTACAGCAACCTTCTACATTATCCACAAGACCACCAACCTTTGTATCATCAGCAAACTTACTAACCCACCCTTCCACATTCTCATCCAACTCATTTATATCCCTGCGGAACACCACTGGTCACCGACCGCCTGGTAATGGGGGGTGGGCTTCACAGGGTAGCAATAAAGTATTTTTAAAAAAACAGCCAGCATTACTGCAAACACTTCTAAATTTAGTATAGCACCAGCCTCACCTCTTCTTTAATCACACGTCTTCATTCCTGGAATAGCAAGAGTCAATGGGTGCACTCCCAGGCCTCCAGCACTTTGATTTTGAAATAGATATTTTGGACACAATGGGGTAGAAATATCTTGGGCAGTAACCCTGATCTAGGCCAACAGCAAATCGACTACCCACCCAATAATGATTGCATTGAAACCAAAAATTAAATATCAGGTAGACTATATAACAGACAGCTGATGCAATATTGGGCATCTTGTGCAAATGCCTGAAACAAAAAATTCTATCCAAATGTCATGTAAACTCAAACAACAAAAGATTAAAATAATTCATATTAAATTCTTTTGAAGACCCTCATGCTATCTTTCACAGCAGTGTAGTCAATCTACCCCACCATCCAGTTGCCGCTATGAAAATACAAACTTTCTTCATCATGAAAATTCAGGTTACATTGGATTTGACTAAATACAAAATATACACAATACCCTTTTACAATTTATAAAAGTTTCAGGATATAAACCTACCACTACTGCACTACCAGAGGAATTCACTGGCTAGAAAGTATTTTGGAACATTTTTAAATAGGACTAAATATTTTTGAAAAAATATTTCATATATATATGTGCACTGACCAGAATTACTTGTCAAAAGCATGCAAGTTATGGATACTGAATGCGTAATTATTTTTATTTAAATGAACTGGTTTAGCAACACACTAACACCCGGAAAAAGGCAACTGAGCCAGCAATTGTTGGAAAGCTCAATTATTCTGAACAGACACATGGGGCAATATTGTTGAAACACCAAGAGCCTTCAATGGTGATTTCAAAGTTACCACATTCAAACTTGAGGTAACAGAGCATTTGATTTAATTATATTAGAGAATTGTGCCATAGATAAAAGAATAGAATAAATATAATATAGAAAATGTTAATTCAAACCTGGATAGTTGTTCAAGGCAGTGGCACTTTGTCAACTGGTGTCAACTTTGCTCTAGTTGATGGTACTCACACCCAAGGCAGAAGATTACAAATACAAGTACCAGAGTCTTCAGTTAAAAAAAAACTATGCTGACATTCTAGTGCAGTACTATGGGAGTGTTGCATTGTTGGCAGTGCCATCTTTCAATTCATTTTTCATCCAAGACCAAATCTACTTTCTAGCTTTAACATTTGAGGCCTTAATATACTCTTCTGAAGAGCAAGATGGTCATCCTCAAGTACAGGACCCATATTTCTTCAAAGTCACAGTAACAGATTATTACACTACTATTTTCAGGAATGTTGTGTGCAAATTGTCTGCCTCATTACCCACATTACAGCAGTGACCCCACTTCAATAATACTTCATGGCAGTAAAGGAATTTTGGATGCCCTGACAGCAACCTCCTTTCTTTGCACCAGAGACACATGCATTAACTAGGTTACTATTGGTGAATACCCCTTTAAGATGGAGCTTTTTGTGTGTGTGTGTGTGTGTGTGTGTGTTGGCATGGTTATGACAACAGAAGATAAAGGACGTAATGACGTTGTCGAAGGGAGAGGGGGAAGAGGCCTGCTAGTTTCTCTATCGATGGATGAGAAACAATAACTGTGTCTGTCACTGCAATCCACGTATGGAAATTGGAAGTAATACGGTGGAGTTCACTTTGTTACTGACCTGTAGAAGGAAACAGGTATTTGTGTGGACGGCCACGATTCAGATGCTTTTCGGGGTGAGGAAGTCACTACCGAGTAAACACTGAGGTGTCGTTTGGGTTCCATCGTGGAACATTTGGATTTCGTAACTACTCTCTCTATGTTCTCTACATCTACGTCTTATCTTCAGACAACAGTGGTTGTTGAAGAAGCCTTTGCTCATGTTTCACCTTATGGCTTGCTGACCTGAACTTTAAGAACCATTCCTGGACTTGGAGTTTGGGACTTTGCCACACACACACACACGATGAGTTTAGTTTTGGGGTTAATGTTCAAAGTTTAACATTTTTACTTCTAACATACTAACATTTTTACTTTTATTTTTCTTATTATCATAACTAGTGATTAATAAAATAGTTTTTAACACTGAATCATGACTCAGTGTGTTTCTTTTGTCATTGGTTTGTAACAAAATGAAAACTTTTCTTTCTTTGGAATATGCCAACTTTCCAGTCGCCTACTTTTCCATGCTTCCCTATATCCAAAAATAAAAGTAAATGGAAGGACCTTGAGAATAAGGTTTTGTATTTTCATATCCAACTGAGAGGAAATATTATTTGACTGAATATTGAATAATCAGATTTCAAACAACTTCAAATCTTTTATTCATTTGATCTTGGTAAAGTGATCAAAATGTTTTCTTTTTAACTACAATCTGAAGAAATTCATTTCACATCGCATCACTTCAATATTTTACTTTACATACACAGAAAGAAATTACCAAAACACTGACATTTAAAAGAACATCTCAAATGACCTTAGCCAAAATTAGTGTTTCCAAAGCCATACAGTGCTCAAAATTAAAGCCTGCACCACACAGTATACGTCTATTTCATTTTAGACCAGCAGAGATGGCGTGCAGCAATCACATACTGTATGCATTAAAACACATTTTACAGATTTTAAAATCATCCTTGAATCAGGCTTCTCTTTTTTTGATTATCAATGGCCCTACATTGTCTCCCGTTTCATCATTGTGTTTAGTGTGAGAACCATCACACATTGGGAACTGAAATACAAAAGAGAAACACTGTTAGCTTTCTGCTTAGCGTATTGAATTCCTTACCTTCATAAAACACAAAATTGTTCTTTGTTGAAACAGTTGTTGAAAAATAATGCAGCTGGTATATATGCATTTTCAAAAGAAATTTATTATAGGTGAAATGCATATATATTGGTACCTCATGGGGATTAGTGTTAGGTCCAGTTTTTTCTGATATACAAGAGGTACACTTGGGTATAAATAAAAAAAACTTAACTTTACCAATGGCATAAAATTCAAATGTAGTAAATAGCAAAAAGGATAACAACAGGATTCAGGAGTTCATTGACAGATCAGTGAAACGGACAGAGAGGTGGAAGATGAAACTTAATACAGAGCAGTGCAAAGGAATGAAAGAATGCACTTTGGAAAAATGGCAACAACTAAATGAACAGGAATAAGAGAGTGATTGGTTTCTAAACAACTTGCATTCATCTAACACCAGTAACTGATAAAAGCATTATAGAACACTATGATTAACCAGATAAGTTGACAATGAGATAAAGAAACTATCAGGAGGGACAACTGAAAACTTCAGTGTATTTGATTTCAAATTGGAAATCAAATGCTAGATCCCAAGTGGTCTCATGATGAGCAAAGTTAGAAACTATGACGATAGTTATAGAGAGCTGCAGCTTTCTGTTAGCTTCGTGAACTAAATAATGCAAATACCAAAACCTTCCATTCCTAAACAATGAATCTTTCTCCCTCCCAGCAACTACTTGGGACTGAACAAGACCGATCTCAACCTTGGCAACATATTTGACCAGAGATGACTTTTGCATCATACATCCCTTCCATCAGGAAGGCATCCTGTTTCCAGTGTTTTTACATGGCCTCACTCTATCCCTGTCTCAGATAAATGTCTGTTGAATTGCTCATTTATAGCTCTGGCACCTTTGGAGCTGCCTATTCCAATATAATGTTGGCCTGTCTTCTACAGGACACCCATCACAAACCTGAGTTCTTTCAAAATTCTGTTGCCTATGTCGTAACATGCACATGTCGCATTGATCTATCACTCCCTGGTCTTTGATTTCACTGAGCCATGGCTTAATCGGTAAACAACTCCATTATGTTTTTTCTTGTTTTCAAATCCCCATACACAGTTGTCTCATGCTTTCCATCTCTGACCCCTACACCCCCATGATATCTGTGACTGTTCAGTTTTACTCAAAGTTTTTCCCTCACAGCCATGCTTTCAGTTGCCAAGGTCTAAAGTTCAACATGCTGAATATAAATATTCATTGCCTTGTGCAATACCTCCTTCAGGTCCATAAAATAATTTTAATTGACATCAACTTGGGTTCAGAAACTCGATGTGAACTGACTGAATTTTCATACATTATTAAAATAAAGGAGGCTAATTTATTTTGAGGCTCAGAAGATTACAAAAAGTCAATCAAAATATATGAATAGCCAGACCATCATTTCTGTTTAGCATTATTTGCATTGTTCTTGTAAGTTTTACACAATGGAAGTTCAATTTTAGTGACAATTACTTGCTTTCTATATCTAATTATCATATACATACTATGTGGACAAGTAGGAGCCACTTCAACTCAAGGGAGCAAGTACTTCCAGTGCATGAATCACAAACAGCAGGTAGGTCCAAGTAGATAAGGTGGTAAATGGCACATTGGCCTTTATTGCAAAGGGATTGGAGTTTAAGAACAGTGGAGTTTTGTTACAGTTGTATAGGGTGTTGGCAAGGTCACATCTGGAATACAGAGAGCAGTTTTGGTCTCCACACACAAAAGATATTGTAGCATTGGAGGCAATCCAAAGGAGGTTGACCAGGCTAATTCCTGGGATGAAAGGGTTGTCCTTTCAAGGGAGGCTTGACAGTTTGGGTTTCTTTGAAATTTAGAAGCATGAGAGGTTAGCATAATGCTATTACAGTGCCAGCAACCTGGGTTCAATTCCCACCACTGTCTGTATGGAGTTTGTACGTTCTCCCCATGTCTGCGTGGGTTCCCTCCAGGTGCTCTGGTTTCCTCCCACATTCCAAAGATGTACAGGGTAGGAGCTGTGGGCATGCTATGTTGGCGCCAGAAGAGTGGCGACACTTGCGGGTTGCCCCCAGCACATTCTCAGTAACACAAAAAGACGCATTTCTCTGTGTGCTTCGATGTACATGTGACTAATAAATATCTAATCTAATATCTAAACCTTATCCAAACACACAAGATCCTAAGGGGGTTGACAGGGTAGATGCGGAGATGTTTCCACTAGCGGGAGAGTCGCAAACAAGAGGACATAGCTAGAAAACAAAGGGCTAATCATTTAAAATTGAGAGTAGAAGTTTCTCCTCTCAGAGGGTAGTGAATCCCTGAAATTCTCTTCCCGAGGGTGGTGGAGGCCAGATCATTAGATGCATTCAAGGTGGAGATGGATAAATATTTGAAAAAGTAGAGGAATTGAGGGTCATGGGGAACTGGCACAGAAGAGAAATTGAGGCCAGCAAAGATCAGTGATGATCAAACTGAATGGCTGGGCAGGCTTGAAGAGCTGAGTGGCCTACTCCTATTTTCTTGTGCACTCAATCATAGAACTAAATTCTGATAGTTAAGACAAGGAAATCAGAGATAGAAAGCCCAAGAACATGTCTTTGAAACCCAACTTCCTGTCAGTGCTAACGATTTAGTATCTTCTCCTTTGTGTTGCCCATACTTCCTTTGATTAGCAGGCAGATAACTAAGCAAATTTGGCATTCTGTACTTTGGACGGGCAGGAGAGATGTTTAGTGTTTCTCCAGGATTGCTCTCTGACCCCAGATTTGTTGATGCCTGGTCCATTGATGAGGAAAGAGGTTCTTTGTTCACTAACAGAATTTTGATTTTCATACTTTTTTAAAAAAAAATCTCACAAACAGCAACACTTGCTTTTATCAAAAAAGATACTACATTACTTTATCACTCACACAACCCTTAAAAATATAAAAAAAACTACTTGGCAAAGAATGGGACAGTAAATGACTTGAACTAATGAACATTTCCTTACAACATAAGGGGCCATTCAGCCCACTGAGTCTATAGCAGCTCTCAATCTTATTTTCCAATTAATTCCACTGCAGCCCACTCTGTGTGCCAATTAACTCCTGATTCTCCTCCCACCCTCCAATGCTCTGGGTAATTTATAATGGCCAACTGACCTAACAACCAACACATCTTTGGAATGCGAGAGGAAACCACAGCACTTTGGGGAAACCCACAGGGAGAACATGCAAACTCCACACTGACAGCACCCAGGGTTAGGATGGAACCGGGTCACTCAAGCTATGAAGCAGCAGCACCTGCTGTTCCACCATGCTGCCCTTGCTTCAGTACTGAGCTGCCCTACAGCATACCACAGTGTTTTATTTCCTAGGGTTTTTTTTTGCCAACTTTAAACAAGAATACTTTCTCAAATACATTTTGTAAGATTAACCCTTTCTCCAGTTGTGATGCAAAAATCTGACCCACGTCATCAAAAGGTGAAAATAAAGCACCTTGAAAGCAAAGCATACACACAAGGTAATGGGAACATAGGAATGTACACGATTGACAAAGATCACTCTGGTGCATCTGACTGGCCCCGATATTTCATGATATTACTTCTGTGTCAGAATTTTATTATAAACTTATTCAACATTTTCAGATACTTATAGCAGTGAATTATGCTTCCATCTCCCCTGTAAGACCATCCTACACATTCCCTATCTTTCACACAAGTCTACAAATTTCATCCCATGACCTTGCACATTCCCAAGTCCCCATGACATAAAATGAGGCAACTGAATTGGCATTCTTACTTGTTTAGATCGCCAGCATCTACAATACACAGCTTTGTCTCCCAGATCTTCAATATCAAATGCATGAACTACTTTAGGTGTATCCTTCTGGATGTCTAGGTTAACCAATGACTTACAGCCTTTGTCTCTTGAGTATAAAGTTCTGTAGGCCACATAACCAATAGCAGCAGCTCCAATTGTCAGTGAAATTGCTGCAGCCCATTCTGTTCAAGGGAAGAAATCAGAGAAAACTGTTTGGTTAAAACTAAATAAGCACTTTGCTACACTGTTTAACAAAGTGAGCATAGTTATTTATTTTTAAGCAATGCAGGAGGCAGCACAATAATGACAAACTTTTCCCATAATACAAATTGAGTTAAACTATTGATTATGCTAAAGGCTGCATGACATGTACATTTTATTTTACATGCAATCATGAACAGATATATCAATTACTTGTCTTAATGTAAATGAATTAAAACCCACCTCAACAATATTTATATGTATAAGGACATGTTCCCATCTTAAAAGTTATTGCTACAATAATTAACTAATGTAACAATTAAAAAAACACCTTTAAACTGCCTAATGCTTAAATTGAATGCAACTCGAACATGAAACAGAGGAATTTTCAATTCTGATAATTTGTTGGTCAAGCAAGCTTCTGTAGGTTAGTGTTATTTTATTTATATGCAAAGGCAAATAACAAATGCAAACAGCTGTCAGTACTGTGCATGGTACGTCCCAAGCACCCTGTAAGTTTTTTTTCTTAAAATGTCAGAAACTGCTACAGCAGCTTAATCAATCCCAATAGTCCAATGAAAGCATAGCATTTTGTGAGCATATTCATTGAATGCTGCAATCCATTGCAGAGTAATGAGCACTGGCCCCTCTAGCCCAGAAACAACACCACAGAAAGTACTAAAAACCCACATTGATCAATACAGTTTTTTGATGTGTTCACAGCCAACTGAAGGAGCAATCAATAAATTTTACCAATAAATTCCTGGTTTATGAAACCTATGGGTCAGTGCAGGGACATAACTTGGTTCTTTAAATTGCAATTCAGCAGCTGGACTTCAGAAATTTGGTTTCATAACTCAAAACTTCTAAACTACTAATCCAATACAGTTTAGCAACATTATGACCACTATGATCACTTTGCACTAAAATGGACTTTGTTTGGTTCTAATGGCATTCTTTCTTGTAAAATTTGTATTTATGTTTTTCTTGTGAACGTTGCTCATATGATGCTATGTGCCTGTGATGCTGCTGCAAGTAAGTTTTTCATTGCACCTATGCATACATGTATCTGTGCATATGGAACAAACTCGACTTTGACAATATCCAAGCCACTTGCTAGTAGTTTAGCTGGGCTTGCTCGTTGCCGTGAAATCATAGGAACAAGAGTACTATAAATCAGTTGCCTCCCCCCACCCCCACGAGCTTATTCAGCCATTCTAATGCATCTTGACTGGTTTCTATCTCAGTTCTGTTTATGTGTTTTTACCCTAAACCCTAAATAGCTTTATTTAACAAAAAACATTGGCCTGGTAGTATATTAGTACATCTTTGGACTTGTAATCTAAAGATCCAAGCTAATGATCTGGGGAAATTAAATTCAAGCCAAATTTTTGCAGTCAGCAAAATGTAGTCATTTACATTCTAGTGAATCTGTGCTGTTGTCACCCGAAGGCCAAAATATGCTTCCCAAGATACTTGTGTCCAAAGCTGAATTCTCTATCAGGGCCTGATAAAGGGTTTGAAGAACTGAAATGCAGCTTCCTCTCCCTCACTGAGATCAAAGGTAGGAGCCCATCAGCCTCTTTAATTGCTTCTCAATATCACCGTGGACAGTGGCAATGTCTTCGATCTTCAAAAGCTGCTGCAGATCTTTGTTTATATAAGATCTATCCGGTCAAGAGGACGGACATTAATACAGTTTAACACCTCATCCAAAAGATAACTAAAATTGCTCTCTTTGTACATACTGAAGTGGTAGCTTATCACCTTCTTACATGGCCACTTGAAATCAAGGGCAACTCATTTTCACTCTGGTTCTGTGGTATCCAAAATGATTGATGAACCCACTGTGGGACACAGAGACTCTACCGCAGATGGGGCAGGAGGCAGTTTATGGAGCAGACAGGCGGGTGCATTGTTGTGAGGTGGTGCACTCCTACCACCATGCTGTGCTTGTGCGCTCTCCTGGCACAAAGGAATAAGGTTCTTAGTACCATCCCGAATGTTCCTCCTTCACTTTGAGCTGTCATTTGCCATGGATTCCCAAGGATCAGTAGGGATAGAAGAGAGTACAGCACAAGAACAGGCCCTTCAGCCCATGATGTTGTACTGAACTAATGACACCTAATCCCTTGTGGCTGCATATGGTCCACATCCTTCTGTTCTCTGCATATTCATGTTCCTGCCTAAGAGCCTCTGAAATGTCTTCATCGTATCTGCCACCATTGCCACCCCCGGCAGCGCAATCCAGACACCCCCACTCTCTTTATATCAAAACCTGCCCCACACATCTCCTTTGAACTTTCCCCTGCTCCCCTTAAATGTATGTCCTCTTGTATTAGACATTTCAACCCCAGGGAAAAGATACCAGCTGTCTATATGCCTCTCAGTTTTTATGAACTTCTATCAGATCTCCCCTCAGCCACTCCAGAGAAAACAACCCAAGTTTGTCTACCCTCTCCTTATAGCATGCCCTATAATCCATGCAGCATCCTGGTAACTCCTGTATATAGCAGGTTTTACCAAGAGGCTCTGAAAACACACTTGAATCTTTTTCTCTGACCACCTTGTTATCTTGGCTTAAGCTCAGAATCTCCTGATGCTGAGAAAATAGCACAACCACTTGAGCCAATGTTAACATACAAATTAGACATAAAAACCTACTGTGTATTGGGGACTCTTAACGTCTTAGAAAGTGTGTTTGTGCATACACACATAAGAACACTCTCATTAACAAAAATATGTGAATTACTAACAGCTTGAGTAAATGTATGATTAGAGTTAATACTAAAGAATGATTAGATTAAACATTTGTTTTTATTTCCAGTTAAGCCAAGCTCATTCACTATTGACCAAATGGCATTCAGAAACCATCTGAACTTTGGAAGCAAAAAAAAACAGGAACCTGGAGAGAACCTGGCATGGAACCAGAGCGAAGCCAAGGATGGAGTGGCTATAGCAAAATATAGTACAGTGGCTAAAGCAAAATAAAGTCGAATGTGTCATACAACTCTCATTGACATGTGCATTGTACCTATATTAATATGGCCAGGAATAGAAGCATATGTATTGCTTAAGCATTGCCTATTGAGTACTGTTATTGAGCATTAACAGGTAGGAATTCATCCACATGCTGCTAACAATAATACTTAATACCATGAATAAGAAGTAATACATTCATACAATACTTCATATTATGTAGAATTCATCTGTTCAGATATTTCAATATATACCTATTATTCCACTAAACCACAGAGTGGAGATTTCCGTAAGTGAATTAGCAAGTTCAAGTAACTTGCATTGAGCTGAAAGACTAAAAGTTGAGGTAATCCAAAGGCGTGAAAATTTGCGTTGTGCACTGCTAATGTGGGAATTCCAAATTAATTTACACAGGGAAAAAGGAGAAAAAGAAAACTGGTAAGTAGTCCCATTACAACACAGATTCTGTATTCTGGCACGTTAACGCGCTTTGAAAATTAATGCATTCGTTCAACAAAGCCTGCAGACTTTAACCATAGTTTATAAACTGTTACTGCACCGTGTGTGACAAGTGCACAGGGAAGGTCGTCCACCAGGTACGTCGGGGGGGGGGTCCATTGGGAAAGGCATGCGTGACCTTTGACCTGAGGTAGGCAGCGTAACGTCACTCCAGCATCAGACCCGCATGCAATAAACTGTTGAGTGCCGCTTGCAGGCCGATTCTAACCAGTTATTGCAATTTTACAGGGCTAGGCTGCAGCCAGTGCAGTTTAGATTTTCCGGCCAGGAGAAATGGCGTTCCTTTGGCTGGGTAAGGTTGACCTTCCTGCTGACATTACTGCACGGTCCACTTACATGCAGCACTGTGTCAGATCAGCAGCCAGCGCCAGCGATCGGTGCGCAACATTTACCACCGACTCACACAGGCGGTTCCTTCAGCTGTGCCTCCCCAAGGGTGCAGTGGGACCCTGCCTGCAGCTGGGGGGGGGGGGGGGGGGGGCTGGGAGCTGGGAGCTGCCTGAGACAGAGCGAACCCCCAGCTGGCCCTGCAGAACGCACGGCAGCCGGACCCATCCAGCGGCTCCTTGCAGGCAAATCACATACAAGAGGGTGGGCTCCCTCCTCCCGTTACCTTTCAGCGTGGAACTGCTCCCCATCACCGGGCTGAGTCCGATCTCTGCCCTTCGCTCGGGATCAGCAACAAAAAGTATCAAACCCGGTCGGCGTCACGTGCTCCGAATCGCAGGCCGGCCGGCTGCTGACGTCACGGGGAAGGGGAGCTGCGCATGCGGCTGGCTGTCTCGTGACGTCAGCCGCAGGGCTCCCCACCCCCTTCCCCACGTGCTTCATGTCCTCTGAAAGTTCCCGGGCGCTTCGGAGCCAGTGAAGTGCATCGTGCTGCAGCGGCCAATAGGTACACGACTATTCCCTGCAAATAGCATTGCACAATTTTTTTTTATCCAGGTTGATTGAGGAATAACTAATGGCTAGGAACCTGGGAATAACTGAGAAACAAAGGACTGCAGATGCTGGAATCCAGATGAAAAACACGATGAAGGGTCCTGACCCGAAATGTTGACCGCCTGCTTTTCTCCACGGATGCTGCTTGGCCTGCTGAGTTCCTCCGGCATCATCGTGCTTTTCATTTTTAACCTGGGAATAATTACCCATTTGAATAATTTTCCCCGCAACACACAAGATGCCGGAGGAACTCAGCAGGTTAGGCAGAAGAAAGAAAGTCGAGTTTCTCGTCATATACACAAGTACATATATGAACAGTTGCAATGAAAAACTTACTTGCAACAGCATCACAGGCGCACAGCATCAGATACACAACATTCACAAGAAAAATATACAGTAAATTATACACAATTTTAGCAAAAAAGAAATTAGAACAAAAAAAAGTCCATTGTAATGCAAAGCGGTCAAAGTCGTAGTATTGCTGTACTGAGGTAGTGATTAGGGTTGTGCAGGCTGGTTCAAGTACCAAATGGTTGATGGGAAGTAGCTGTTCTTGAACCAGGTGGTGTGGGACTTCAGGTTTCTGTACCTCCTGCCCAATGGTAGCTGCAAGAAGATGGCATGGCCTGAATGGTTGGAATCTTTGACAACAGATGTTAGCTTCTTGAGGCAGCACCACCTGTAGATACTACCAATGGAGGGGAGGGACGTGCCCGTGATGTATTGGGCTAAGTCCACTATTCTCTGCAGTTTCTTCCGTTCTTGCACATTCAAATTGCTGTGCCAGACCATAATGCATCTATGGAGGAAAATGGACAATCAACGGTTTGGGTCAAGACCCTTCACCCTATTTCTTTAAGACCATTCACATCCATATGAGAGAGCAAGCAGGGTTTCAGTTTGAATGTCTCATCCAAAATTTAGCACTGCCAAAAATGGATTGTAGTGAAGCATTGGCCTGGATTCTGTACTCAAGTTCTTGGAATGGAACCTTAACTTACATTGTGCTAGCTCAGGAAAGATGCTAGCTCATCTACCAACTGAACCCTTCCTGACATAATGGAATCTTGTGCTTGAGGCTGTCTGTAGCGATTGGATTTTGCAGAGGATAAAGGATATGCACTAAACTATGATTGTCAACTTTAGCTTAGTTTGTAGGGCACTCAGTTCTGAGTCAAAAGACTAGGTTGAGGCAAAATCCAGGCCAACATTCAATGCAGTACTGACGGAGTGTTGAAATGTTCAATGATGCATTCTTTTGGATGAGGTATTAAACCATTCTACCCCTCTCAGGCGGATCTAATGTCTCCATTTCATAGAAGAATGAGTATGTTGCTCCTGGTGACTTGCTTAATATTTATCTATCAACTGTCATCACTGACTGATTTCTGATCCTAATATCATTGTATTCTTTGAGGTACGACTGTGTGCAAATTGACTGAAGCAATGGTACATTACTAGAATATCTTTACCTGTAACCCCAGTACGTCTTCTCTACCTATTGCCCTAATATCCAAAAAGATACGCTGCCAACACAATTTTATCTTTTACTCTTCTATTCTATTCCACTCTCTCCTTTCCCCTTCATTCTCAGAGCAAGACAGGGAGCAGTATAGCAAAGAAGTTGCACCAGTATCCTTAAAAGATTAAACCCTTCACTCAAGAAACAAATTGAATTTACCTTATCCTAAATTATCTTTAATTGAAGTACATCCCTCCTTAATGAGACCAAAGTTATACACAATCCTCCAGGAAGAGCCATAGAGTCATACAGCATGGAAGTAGGCCCTTTGGCCCAACTCGTCCATGTTGACCAAGATGCACATCTAAGCTAGTCCCCTTTGCCCGAGTCTCAAAGAGGTTCAAGACCAATTAAGCTCTTCTGAAACTCAGGTAGATAAAAGATGAGTGGAGCTAGCAGAGATCAGGAGACCATAAAGGACTTTGATTTGAACGCAAGGATGAGAATCCTGAATTGAGCCCTGGGTGCCACTGATGTCAGTAAAATGAGCTGATCATACACTGGGGCTTCCTGTAAATTACAAGGCAGAATTTTGAATAAACTCAAGGTAAGTATATCAAGAGTTGGGAGAGGACAAAGGCTTGGAAGATTGTTTTCTCAGCAGATGGGCTGAGGCAGAGACGAAGATCAGTGATATAACAGAGTGATCTGGGTGCTTATAGAAAGTTAGCATGCAAGTACAGCAAATAATTAAGAAGGTAAGTACTTGAATATATTGCAAGGAAGATGGGGTGCAAAAGTAGGGGAGTCTTGTTACAACAGTAAGGACTGGTTAGGGTAGGTACAATAACATTTAAAAGGCATTTGGACAGGTACATGGATAGAAAAGGTTTAGAGGGATATGCGTTAAACTCGGGCAAAGGGGACTAGCTTAGATGGGCATCTTGGTCAGCATGGATGAGTTGGGCCAAAGGGCTTACTTCCATGCTGTATGACTCTATGGCTCTTCCTGGAGGATTGTGTATAACTTTGGTCTTATTTAAGGAGGGATGTACTTCCATTAAAGGCAATTCAGAGAAGTGACTTCCTGAGTTGACTTCCAAGATGAAGGTGTTGTTTTATAAGGAATAATTAAGAATCAGAATCGGAATTATTATCACTGACATATGTCATGAAATTTGTTGTTTTATGGCAGCAGTACAGTGCAAGACATAAAGACATAAAAATTACTATAAGTTACAAAAATAAATAAATATTGCAAAAGAAGAATAATGAGGTGGTGTTCATGGACCGTTCAGAAATCTGATGGTGGAGGGGAAGAAGCTGTTCCTGAAATGTTGAGTGTGGATCTTCAGGCTCCTGTACCTCCTCTCTGACGTTAGTAATGTGAGGAGGGCATGTGTTGGGTTGGGCCTATACATATTGATGTTTGAAGAACAATTTGTGATCTTATTGAATCAATAAAGATTCTGAGGGGGCTTGACAAGGTACAAGCAGAAAGAATGTTTTCCCTTGTTGCAGAATCTAGAACTAGGGACTGTGGTTTTACAGTAAGAGGTAACCAATTCTGAGCCATAATGGACTTAGAGGGAATGAAAAACACCATGACGCTGGAGGAACTCGGCAGGCCAGGCAGCATCTGTGGAGAAAAGCAGGCGGTCAACGTTTCAGGTCAGAACCCTTCTTCAGGGCTAAAGATAGGAAAAGGGGAAGACCAATATATAGGAGGGAAAAGCAGAGCAGTGATAGGTGGAGAAAAGAGGGGAGGCGGGGTCAGCACAAGGTCACCTTGGTAATCTCTTCCCAGAACAGAACTTGAAATTGATTTGGTAGTCTGATATAAGGCATACAAACAACATGGGCTGTCCAACGTAGCAAACTGTTTCACAATTACATCAAGTAACTAAGGAAAGAGTAGAGTTAATTACAACCAAACTGCTCACCTTTATGGGGAGATGCTGACGTAAGGTTACTAATAAATATTTTTTTGCTCTCTGCCCAGAGTGATGTTGCTTTTATTGTAGTTAAGGAAGCTGAATGTGAAGTATTGGATGGAGTAGCCAAAGTAAAAGAAATACTAATGGATGAGCATCTTTGAAAAAGGATAAATCATCAAGCCCTGATGAAATATTTCAAAAGCTGTTAAAAGAAGCAATAAAGGAAATTGCAGAGGCTTTGACTACAAATGTTCAATCTCTCTGGTTGTTGAGTGATGCCAGAAAATTGGAGAACAGTTCACATTATACCATGGTTTAAATAGGAAAGGGTAAACTGTGTAAAGTACTTTTATAAAGGGAAGGTCGATTAACAAACCTTCATCCACCCTCTTCCACTAGTACCAACCTCAGCTCTGTCATTCTGACTCTCTTGGCCTCCAGCTTATCACAACCATTTTCTTTGTTCTGTCCAACGCTCCCCTTCCCCTTCATTGATTTCTTTAATTTCTAACTCTTCTTATTTCAGATAAAAGATGATTGACCTGAAGTGTTAACTCTGTTGCTTTAGGTATTATTTCCAACATTTTCTGTATTTATGGTGTGTATAACAGGCCTCATTTGAATTTTTTGTACGTTTAATAAAGTAGGTCGATGAGGACAGTGTGCTTGATGTAGTCAAACATTAAGTTCAGCAAGACTTTTGACAGGGTCCTGTAAGCAGACTGATCAATAAAGTAAAGACCTGTAAGATCCAAGAAAGAATGGTAAAATAGATCTAAAGTTACCAGGCATGGACAATTGGGCTGAAGGGCCTATTTCTGTGCTGTTTACCTCTATGAATCCATGAGTATTACATTAGTTTAGTAAGGAGCCAGAATAATTACCATATAATATTGTGAGGCTAGTGAGAACTCAGGATCATCCTTGAGGACTGAATGGAGGTGTTCTGCAAGGTGGTCACCCAATTTGCAGGACACAAGAGAGTGCAGATGCTGTAATCTGGAGCGAAAAAAAAACAAGCCACTGGAGGAACACAGCAGGTTGTGCAGCACCTGTGGAGGCAAAGGGATAGCCGATGTTTTGGGTTGGGACCCCGTATCAGAATCTTGCACTAGACCTGCAAGGTCTCGACCCAAAATGTTAACTATTTCTTTGCCTCCACAGATGCTGCTTGACCCACTGAGTTCCTCCAACAGTTTATTTTTTGACCCAATTTACAATGGTTTCTAATACCAGATAAAGCAGTTATTCACTTGCACTTCTACAAATGTAGTGTACTACATTCGGTGACCATGATATTGAAGATGGGATTGAAGAAACCAAAAGTAGATTGGATGGATGGTCTGCAGAATACCTGCATTCAGTCTGTAAGGGTGACCCTGAACCTGTCAATTTAATTCTCCATTCTGACCTCTTTGTTTTTGGCGAATATAAGCTCCAGGAACAGTTTTTCTCTCCTAGAATCTTCCTGATCTGCTGCGTATTTCCAGCAATTTCTTTTGTTTCAGAATTTGAGTAACTATAGTGTTCTGCATCTCACAGTTCGAGCACATTCTTTCGATTCCTTTTTTTTGCATTCAACCATACTTGCAGAGTTTTCCAACATGCCCTGTCTCACCTCATCTCAAGTCCCTGTTACTTTTTTTCTTCTTTATTAATTTTTTGGGATCTGGGCATCACTGGCAAGGCCATCATATATTGCTTTGGAGAAGATGGTGGTTATCACCTTCTAGAACAGCTGCAGTCTCTCCTCAGCCTCCTCCACTGCCAGGGTGAGGTCAAGGGCAAACTAGAAGAACAGCACCTCACATTCTGCCTAGGTTGTCGACAACCTGACCACATGAATATTGAATTCTCCAATTTCAGGTAACCTGCTCCTCCTCTGTCCCTGATCTACCCAGTTCCTCCCACACACACACACACCTCCCCCCCCCCCCCACCCCACCCATCACCGTTTCTTTCCCCTCTTCCATCTACCCATTAGTCACACACTCCTCCCACGGGGTCCCCTCCCCCAACTGTTCCCATCTGACTTCCCCACTTCCCTTATTTGGTTCCATGCTCCACTTACCTTTCCTATCAGATTTCATCATCTGTAGCCCTTTGTCACCTCCCAGCCTGTGTCGCTAACTCCACCCTTCCATCGTTCATCTGCCTATCACCAACCACCCCACCCACCCCTCACCTGAATCCACCTTTCGATTCCTAGCTCTTGATCCACCCCTTCCCATCACCTCTTTACAGTGGCTATCGCCACTCTACTCTTTCAATCCCAGGGCAGGGTCGACTGCCCATTTCCCTCCACAGATGCTGCCTGGCCCGCTGCGTTCCTCCAGCAGTTTGATTTATGTTGCTCCAGATACCAGCATCTGCAGTCTCTCTTGTGCCTCCACAGGTACGAGAAATCTGAAATAAAAACAGATGCAGAGAAGGAAATGAGTTGATCATAAAACAGAAACCCCAGTAATCAATGAGCTCCACGGCTCTGTCAGCCTTTCTGGACAAAAAAGCTACAAATATTGCAAATCTGAAATAAAAATAGAAAAGGTTGGACCGTCTGTGGAAAGAGAAACGGACTTCGGAAAGTTTCCCATCGAAGACCCTGCCCCACAACCGCAGCCTCCGCCTGCTCCCTGCGCCGGTGCACTCTGGGAAATGTAGTTCTCCCGACTCCGTCGCTTCAGGCGACATGGCGCACTACGCTTCCCGACGTGCAGCGGACCCAACGCGCATGCGCGTTGACGCTTGCTGGTTTGCGGCCGGAAGTAGAGCGAGGGCCGGGGGGAGGCGTCGGTGGAAACGGCAGCGTCCCGGTGGGTGACAGGAATCGGCCCCGGCTCGGTCTCCCCCCTGCCCAAGCCATGGCCAAGAGGCGGATAGAGAAGGTAAAGGTCCCCTCCGCCCCGAGGGAATCAGACCTCAACTCGCAAACGAGTGCGGGCCGGGCCTCGGCGGAGACAAGTTTTCCTCCCTCCCCCCCTCCCCCTCACCCCCCTCCCTCCCCCTCATCCCCCTCCCTCCCCCTCATCCCCCTCCCCCCCTCCCTCCCCCCCCTCCCTCCCCCCCACCCCCTCCCCCCCCCCACCCCCTCCCCCCCTCCCTCCCCCCCACCCCCTCCCCCCTCCCTCCCCCCACCCCCTCCCCCCCTCCCTCCCCCCCTCCCTCCCCCCCTCCCTCCCTTCCCCCCACCCTCCCCCCCTCCCTCCCCCCCTCCCTCCCTTCCCCCCACCCCCTCCCCCCTCCCTTCCCCCCACCCCCTCCCCCACCCCCCTTCTCCCCTCCCCCTTCTCCCCTCCCCCTTCTCCCCTCCCCCGCTACCCTCTCTCCCCCCCCGCTACCCTCTCTTCCCCCCCCCGCTACCCTCTCTTCCCCCCCCTCTTTCCCCCCCCTCTTTCCCCCCCCTCTCTTCCCCCCCCCCCTCTTCCCCCCCCCCCACTAATTGTTCGGCGGGGGCAGTGGCCCGAGGCCTCCGGTCCCCATCGCCGCCCCCTCCTCTTCTCCAGGGTAAAGCCTCGCTGGCCGATTACCACCCTAAACGAACCGGGTGAGGAGAGAGGGTCGGGCCCGGGCGATCCCACAATGGGGTCGTTGTGTGGGGGTTGGGACCTCCCCTCCCCACGCCAGTCCCGACTTGCGGCCGCCGGCATAACGCCTGGTGAGTTATTTGATGATGGTCCACTTTGCCATCGACCGATGTCACCGGTTCCTGCTACAAAACCTTCCCTTCCCTGATGCACTCTACCAGGCCAACAAAAAAATGTGGATTATTTTATAGATTCATACATTTCTCCTTCCCCAATCTGAAGACTATGGAGCTCAGAAGAATCAGATTCATTATCATTGACTTATATAACGTGAAATTTGTTGTTTTGCAGCAGCACAGTGCAAAGACATGAATTATTATAAATTAGAAAATAAGTAAATAGTGCAAAACAAAAGGAATTACGATGTAGTGTGTTCATGGACTGTTGGGAAATCTGATGGTGGAGGGGAAGAAGCTGCCCTAAATCGTTGAGTGTGGGTCTTCAGGCTCCTGTGCCTACCTCAATGATATAAAAAGTTGCAATTTCTTTTTCCACTAATGTGCTATGGACATCTTAACTTCCATGTTTTCATTTTACAGAGATGTGTAAAATTTTAGTTTGAAATTAGTTTCTTCTGGAAAGTAAAACTGAGGAGGATTTGTGTTTCTGCCAGAGTTGTCATTATGATGTTTGCTGCACTGACAAGCCTGATGAAGCTATTTCTGAAGAGTAAAGGATATATCCTGTTGAAATGTTATTTAATGAATGGCAGAGCTGTTAATTTTTCTAATTCTACTGTCAACACTCAAATGGTGGATTCTAAGTTATTACATTAGTGTCTGTGCGACTCTACTGCCTGGACTAGTTCTCTGTTTAATATGTAAATGATATTCTACTTGCAACCTACTCCTACTCTGCACATATCACTGATTTTGTTAGGTGGGCTTGGTAAAGGGTTGTATGAATGTGTATCAGAATATTTAGGAATTTTGTGGCCATAAAAGAATTCTGCCAATGATGATTCATTTATTCGTTATAATTTTAAAATCTTGTTTTTCAAGAAGGAACACATCTGTCCATATTATTGGACTACTAAGGCTGTTTTCTCATGGGAACTACATTAGTTGGCATCCTGAGAAAGAACTAAATTATGAAGAAAACCTGATGTCTTAATTTGTCAGTCATTTCTTACCACTATTCATTCTCTTCTGTCAAGGCAAAGTTGGTGTTGCTGTAAGACTAATACTACTTAGGGAAGAAGTATATCTCCATTTTGTGGGGAATCATGTTATTTGAATATTCTGAATCCTAATGATTTTCTTCAAGATTTAATATTAATCATATGAGGTTCAAAGTTTGTTGCAAAATTTCAGTATTAATCTCTTTGTTTAAAATATTCTTGAAGTTTGTAGCTTCAGGTCCAATTCCAGGTGTGAACATGGGGCAATACACCACACCACAGGATAAGCCCTTCAGCCCACGATGTCAAGCCAAAATAATTAAACCAATGACTCCTAATTAATCTCTCCCCTCTTCCCTGCACGTTGACCATATCCCTCCTTTTTCTGCATGTTCGTGTGCCTAACTAAGAGTGTCTTAAACACTCTATCTGCCTTTACCACCACCCCAGCATGTGTATTCCAGGCCCCCACCACTCTCTGCGTAAACAAAATCTTGCCTCACACATCTCCTTTGTACTTTCCCCCGCCCACCTTAAGTACATGCCCTCTAGTATTGGACATTTCAGTCTTGGGAAAAAGATTGGCTGTCTATCTATGTTTTGCATAATTTTATGAACCTCTATCGAATCTCCCCTCAGCCTCTGCCACTGTAGAGAAAACAGTCCCAGCTTGTCCAACCTCATAGCAAGTGTCCTCCAAACCAGGCAGCCTTCTGGTAAACCTCCTCTGCATTCTCTCCAAAGCCTCCACATCCTTCTTATAATGAGGTGACCAGAATTGAATACAATACTGTAAATGTGGCTTAACCAGAGTTTTATAAAACTATAACATAACTTCCTGGCTCTTGAACTCAATACCTTGACTAATGAATGTAAGCATGCCATATGCCTTCTTTGCCACCCTATCAACCTGTATAGCCACTTTTAGGGAGCCATGTACCTGAACCCCAATATCCCTCTGTTCATCAGTGCTGGTAAGGATTCTGCCATTAACAGGGAACTCTCCCTTTATGTTGGATGTCCCAAAGTGCAGCACCTCACACTTGCCTGGATTAAACTCCATCTGCCACTTCTCCACCCATATCTGCAACTGATGTATCCTTTGGCAATCCTCTATGCAATCCACAATGCCACTGATCTTTATGTCATCTGCAAACTTATTTACCCACCCCACCTCATTTTCATCCAAATCATTTATATATATGACAAACGTATATAAATTACAGGAGGATATAAATAGGCAGTTTGGATTGAAATGAGGAAATTATACCAGAAGAAGACACTTGTGTTGGAAGAAATTAGCCAAATAAATTGGATGTAGTGATGCTAAGTTAAAGAGAGCACAAAATAATGTTCTTTTGGTTTCTGTTAGTTTGGCAGAATAGTAGAAGTATGTTGTGTGGAACTTGTAAGTTATGAAAATTTCAGTAATCCATGGATGTTCAAGAAAACAACTGGAAACTGTATTGTTTAGTGTTCTTGTTCAAGCCTGAAGTGACTTATTTTAAGAAATTCTACCTGGCAGGATAATAGTTTCCTGGAATGCACATTGTACATTGTAGTCACTTTCTCCTCTTCCCCACCGACCCTTTGCCGACTCCACCTGTCTAGAGAGGGTTAGCAAAAAGAGAAAGATATCTGGTTGACTTTCTCAGAAAATCCCCGAAGGAAGATTTCGTGTGATGACTGTGCAGGAATTACTGAATGGCCTTGTTACCTGACAGCTATACATTGCTGAATTTCTGTGATGAGGAGAAATATAGTGAGAAGGGATGACAAACCTCATTTCTCCAGATGGGGAGAAATAATATCTCATAGGGTGAGCCAGTAATTACAGAAAATTGGAAGGATAGATAGTTTTATTTCTACTTGTAGCATCAGGACAAGAGAAGTAAAATTGACTATAGAATATCCTGAAAGATAGGATAGGTAAGTGGCCAACTTCTTATTGAAGTAACATGCAGGAAATACGCAGCAGGTCATGGAGCATCTGTAGAGAGGGGAACACGTGTTTTGAATCAATACCTTTGTCATTTGACCTTGGGGAAAAGTGTTGTTCAGGTTTTAAGATGAGAGAATAGAGAGGAAAGTCTCTGAAAGCGTGAAAAGCAGGAGGGACTCAATTTTAAAAAAGAATGATAACACAAGCTGAAAGTGTCATAATTAAGTAAGGAGACAATTACTAAAATATGAAATTAAAAGTAAAAATTTAAGAGTACCTGATGTGAAACAGGCCAGGCCTGTCAGGAGGTAAATGTTTAAAATATTAGTCCTGATGTAATCTGCAATAGCATTATCTTTAGTTGAGATGCGCACATCCTGCAATATTAAATACGCTGAAAGAAATGCAAAAGCAAACCATAAATGTATTTTTTAAAATGGAAATTGGTGTTGCCAGAAGATTGGAGGGACTGGCTTTTTAAGGCTCAATTTTAAATTTATTGATATAGAACGGAGTTCTTTACTCTGTATCCATGAATATGTGAATGGTGCTAGCAGGCCCCATAATGATTGTGTCCCATTGCACAACGGTTCACCAGAAAAAAAGTGTCTTAAAATAAGACTCATTGTGCCAGTTAAGTACCTTCTCTGTTCTACTATCATGCCAATCAACTATCTTCTCTATGCTACTAGCAATGTTTAGATTATGATAAATTATGCATCAGTAGGATTTCGGATGTAGACTGCCAGTAGAATGATACACCTGCATTAGTTGATAGTTTTTTTAATTACTTGCAACCATGGTGCTTTTTTTGTTTTAACATTGTGTATGATATAGACATTTTTAAAATCAAATGTACATGGTTAAGTTTTTTTTAGAGTTCCATGGGCAATACTAGGTATCGGTTATAATTTGGAAATTATTGTTCAGTTTGTAAATGACCTAGTTATAAATCTGTTTGGTTTATAATTGGATATAGTGCACTCTCCAGTCCTGAATTGAAGTCAGTTTAACAGGTCTGGACTAATTTATTATAAATGTCTATTCTTTATACAAGATTCATTTATGACAACAGATTGAGAGCCAACTCTTCTTAGTGTTTCATCAATAGCTACACTAATTATAAGTGCAACAATACAAATGAAAAACTAAACATATAAATGTTGGAGCATTAGTAGACTTGCTGGTTAAATGCTTTGAGCCAGGGCTGCCATAAGAACTTCAGCAAGAAGCTTGTTAATGGTATAAAGGCAGGTGGGGAAAGGCCATAGGAAAATCATGCCAGCAAATAGACACTGAAAAAAGCACAGGGGAATATTAGAAGATGTAACTGTCTTTTCTATAATAAAATAAAAAGTATGTGAAACATTTCTAAAGCAGTGAGAGACCTTCCAACCCATGTCAAGAAAAGGACAATTGATAAATCTGTTTTTAAGATAACTGCTGTTTATCAACAAGTCTGTTCTCCTTGGCTTCCTGCTCAAATCTGGAAGTCAATGGGCTAGCTTCCTAATTGCATCTTGCAGATAACTTCCTTGCACTCTGTGTATACCATTCTGTTGTGAACAGGCAAGACAGCATTTATCTTGTTAGCTTGGAAATCTCAATGTGGCATAAGCATTGACACAAGAGTGAGTGTATGGTTAAACGCTGCATTCTTTTAATGGTGCTTGGAATTCCCTCTCCTGGTGGACGTCTTGCACTATGAAGTCATGAAGAAATTGGTCAAGCTACTTGTACGGGAAGAAGCAAGGTAGCGTGTGAGATTACCTCCATTCAAATTGGGTTGAATACATATGGATGAGTGGAATACAATATTTTTGGCTAATAATTTGTGTCATGTTGTTTGGTACTTGAGCAATCTCATACAAGGATGAGGAACACAGTAAGAGACCTGGTGGACATTGATGCACTGAGGGAATACACGTGACAGATACAATTCACCATGAACGAATGAATGCTTTTATAGGAAGACAAATGATAGACAAAGTTAAATTGTGTAATTTTAAAATGGGGTGAATAAGCAGGGACCTACAGGTCTTTATGCACAGTCCTTCAAATGTGACAAATTATGGAAGATGGAATCCTGGACTTCTGAAGAGTACAAAACCCAGGATGTTATGATGAACCCATGTAAACGAAGTAACTAAGATTGTTTGAAGCTACTTCTGTGCAGCACAAGAGGAGGAACAAGAATTCTTTGGAAAGGGTGCAAAAGGTGTTTAGTAAAGCAGTTCAAGAATATGGATTACAGTTATGTGGATAGACTGGAAAGGCTGGTCATTAACATGTTGAAACACATGCAGGGTTTAAATAGAATAAATAAGGAAGCAGCATTTCCAGTGGCTGAAAGAATGATAGCCAGAGGACACAAATTAATGTGATTAGCAAAATAATTGGATAATATGGAGAAAACTTGCTATAAACAAGACAAAGATTTGGAATATGCTATCTGATGGGGTGGAAGATGTAGATTCAACAGTAGTTTTTGAGAGGAAACTGGATGCATATTTAAGTAAAACAAAAATTGCTGTTACCTGGGGGAAGAAGCAGGTACTTAAGAAATTACATTTTTTCTGCTCAACACTCTGTGCTACATAATGAATTTTTGAACCCAGCTTTTGAATTTGAAATATTACATAAATCTGTAATATAGCAGATCCTCTGATTGTTAGTGCCAGACTTAGGTTTCCATTAGTGTCGGGATCAAGCTGCAATTTGCTCAATTTAGCCACAGTTTTTATTAGCAGCATTAGTAACCTACTTAATGTGTAATACTACAAGAAAATGTGACTTAATTTTTTATTTGTTCATTTTGAGATTACTTAGTTATTGTATTAATAACACATTTGGCTATTTTTATAACTTTGGATCAACATTAAGAGTGAGCCTTTCACAACTGTGCTTCCTTTTAGGTAGCCTGTGAAATGGGATCAGGCTGCAGGTAGGCACACAACAGCAGTTATCTGCTCAGCTTGTCTATACTGGAAATGGTTGCCAAGGCAAGGTAGCAGGGTGTTACTCTGCAAGTCAAGAGTAGGTAGAGTATGGTTTGATTCTACCAACAGCATTGGAATTTGAGGATGAAGCTCCATATTTTTTGTACAATGTTTTTACAAAAAAACCTTATTTTTCCTCTCCAGTTATCATTCTCTCCACTGAAGGCACTGAGTCATGCTGGGGTACAGTTCAACATGTACATGTCACCATTCGATACCTCGCTCAAGTGGCCATTCTTCATATGTGAACCTAGACAATGGGTTTTTGCAAGCTGTTCGGCAGTGGGGGGCATCACAGCTGAGCCTGATCCTGTCCACGCACGCACTTCACAGCAGGTGAATACTGATCAGGACCTGCACCCCTGGCTGATTTTTACCTTTCACTAGCCCTTGGCTGTTGAGAGCCCCTCCTGCCACCCTAGCTGAGATCGGCTAACTCAGCACAGACTGGGAATTCGAATCTGGGATGTTCTGGTAGGTATAGCTCAGTCAAACTCTGGCTTCACCAACTGAGCTATTAGGGAGATGCACAATGGAGTATTTTGTTTTGTAAAGTGTGCTGTACTTTGTCCCATTAGCAAAAATGTTACTTTAAGGAAATACTTTAAATATGAAATTGTTTGTCTCTTGTACTTGCTCAACGTCTTCACTTTTCCTTAAATATCCGTCAGTTTAAAGCATTTGCATTCCAACATTTTAGATCTGTTCCTCAATGGATTGTATTTCTTTGATTTGCATGATAAATTAGTGTATTTAATCCACTTGAAGTACTGATGAGACTGTTCTTTTGTTGTCTTCTGAGCTTCTTGATGAAATTGCAATCTTAAGTTTTCTCCCTGGTTTCATCAGTCACTTTCACATTTCCATTTCATTTTTATATGTTTTGATGGCCACAAACACTTTTTTGTTTAATGAGTATTCCAGACTGTATTAAATATAAGTAGCTTGGATAAAAACAAAGGGGTCATTAGCAAAGTTTAGCAGCTTTTGTGTGCTATTAAAAGATTATGAATCCTATCTTAAAACAGATTGCTGTCTCTTATTTTTGCTATTTCTGCTCTTGGTAGAAGATGCCTCTATTCTGCTGTCAGCTGATGCCTCTGCTTCATTTCTGGGGTTGGCCTCTCCCAGACCCAAGAGCTGCACTTCGGATGCATTAGCTGCACATCTGTGTTCTGTTTTTACCCCCACAACCTCTTTTTTTCTGCTGTGCTTTGAGGAATGCCGTGAAAAGGTGCATTTGTGTGCACATAACTGTGTATGGACCATCCCACAGTAACTGCACCCTAACGAGCTAAAATCACACTAAATCAGTACCAAACAGGCTAAATTAAACATTTTGGTTACAAACTATTAGTGAGAAAATAGTTTAAAAACCGAGATTTTAAGGATTCTCAGAAGAACACTTTTATCTTGAATCAAACTTGTGAGCACCAAATGAGTGAGTAGCTGCATCTGTACAAGCACAAAGTGTTGGAGAGAATTGAGTCTAGCATTTTCATCAACAGTTTCTGGAATAGCTTGAGCATTCGTCTCAATGAGAATCCCACTGCTCACTCAAAGTGTTTGACCTTGCCTGCCATCCCTGTTGTAAATAACAGGATGCCAACCAGCCCCATTCTCGCTTCATCTTGGGCCATGTGCTGTTGATTCTGAGGTACCCAACTCCTCTGTTCCTTGATCCATTTGCAGCATAAGTTCTCTCTGCATGTACGCCATTCTAATCCATGTGCTCCATCTCTCAATCATAAGCAACACCAGGGAGGAGTTCTGGTTAAATACATTAAAGCTTTGCATGGTACTGGACTGGTTGAAAACTCTGACCAGTCTGTTTATGATTAAACACCAGAATGTATAGTTCAAAATGCAAATAAAAAAACTGCAGATGCTGGAAATCTGAAGTAAAAACAGAAAATATAAGAAATGCTTAATGGGTCAGACAGCATCTGTGGAGAGAGAAAAAAAGAAGAGTTAACTTTTTAGGTTGAGGACCTTCCATTGGACATAGGAAAAGGTAGAAATTAAACATATTTTAGGATGCAGGGGAGGGGTGAGTAGAATAAAAGGGAGTCCATGATAAAGAGACCCACTGACGCAAGTGATGGTGATGCTGATTGTGAGATGGTGGTGAAGGCTTATTAAATGTAGCTGATATGGTGAGGAGGTGTAGATAGATCAGCTGTGATTAAGATGCCTTCAGCCAGTGACACTATCACTTGTATCAAGTGTTCTCTCTTAGTGTCTTCTCTGGCACTTGCATTCCTTTTTGTTCTCACAACCCATCCCTCCTTGCAACTTAAAACATTTGATTTCTAACTTCTAGTTCTAAAGAAAGTCATCAACCTGAAACTCTGTTTCTCTCTCCACAGATGCTGCCAGACCTGCTGAATATTTCTAGAACACAGAGTTCCTTTTACTGCTTGTAGAACAAAAATATACTTTTATGGAATGGATTGTCAATAGTGTACTTTGAGGTAGAGTCTACTTTTGCCTAACTTTGGTTATCAGGGATGGTATGCTGCAATATTCATCTTAATGCATATTTTACCATGACACATAAGCAGATTGCTGGAGTGTTAGATTCTGATCACGTGGATTAACTGTTGATTGTAGTTGAGCTTGAAAGAAATCAATTTTGTTTAACAGTCTATTCCCATCATTTGTTGAGCTTGTGATGGGAATATTTATCACTTCACACCTTGTATATGGACAAGCAGTCTGTGTGTGGAATAACTGTTGCATTAGTGCACCAATACAAACTTGCTGTCGTGATAAAAATCAGGATTTTACATTTTGTGTGATTCCAATGTATGCTATGCATTTATTATATGTTAAATATAGACCTTTAGGTTCCTGGAATTTAAATCCACACAATGATTTTATGACAGTCAAACAGCTCCTTTTGGATTAAGTACATTGTGAAATCAGTCCTGGAAAATTTCTGAGAGATAACATTAATATTTAGATACAAATAAGTATGTTTATTTGGACAATGATATCCAAATTGATGCATATTTGATTGAAGTTTAACTTGATTGTATTTCTTTTCCCATTCTGAGTATTAACGTTTTTCATTGCTGGTTCAATTTTGTGTAGCCTGTGAATCAGTTTGTTTTTAATGTAGCATTAGTATTTGTGCTTACCATGGCACAGCATGATGTGAGTATTGACAAGTGTTAGATGTCTCAAGTTTATTTATTTTTCAGGTTCAAGGATTTGATGGGCTAAAGCTTAGTTTGCATTTTAATTAAAGACTCTTTTTCTGCTGAAATCGTAAGAGTTTAAAGATGATTTTCATAAAAGCTTACAGCAACCAAATTTGCATAAACCATACATATACCTAACGAATATTTTACTAGCCAGGTACTCCAGCAAGTATGTGAATTTTTTTTTGCACAATGTGATTTTGCTGCAGTAATAATTTTTCTTTTGATCATTCAGGAATTAAAAGACTTGCAGCGAGATCCACCAGCTCAGTGTTCAGCAGGTCCATCAGGAGATGATAGTAAGGGTGTTTTGTTTTTAAGATGCACATTTTTAAGAATCTTTTTCCACCTGTTCTTGTCCTAAACGTTGCTTAATATTTCTTGCCTTCAATGTTTAGTGTTCGCTTGGCAAGCCACTATAATGGGACCAGTGAGTAGTTCAGAATTTTTTACATTTTATTTTCATCTTTAAAAGAAAGTACCTGATATATTTAACATGTTTTTTTCCTTTTCCCTAGTATGACAGCCCATACCAAGGAGGAGTTTTTTTCCTTGCAATTCAGTTCCCTACAGATTACCCTTTTAAACCACCAAAGGTGAGTTGAATTTAGGACATTCTGCACATTGAGAGGGAAAATGGTAACTTTCTCTGAGGGTAATAGTCACTTTTTATACTTTTTATAAAGGTTGCATTTACAACAAAAATATATCATCCAAACATAAACAGCAACGGCAGTATATGTCTTGACATTCTGCGGTCACAGTGGTCACCGGCATTAACAATATCGAAAGGTAGGGTCAATATCTTTGACATTTTGAATATACTCTTTGGGTATCATTTCATTGTTCATACCGTATCTCTTTTGGAATTTAAGTAAACTTTTTGTTTAGTAAAGCAAACATTTGAAACTGAAGGCCACCAAATGAAATTTGAAGAGTTGTTTTCCAACTAAGCTCAAATGAATGGAGCTTTCTTATATTTTGGTATTCATCCCACATGATCGCTCTCTCTATTCAGAATATAAGTATGGTGAGGCTAGAGGAGGAATGGTCAAGTTATTGTTCAGAGGAGTAATGCATGTTTTGGAGCTGTAGTGCGGAAAGGAGGGAGGTGGATGGGTGCAAGGCGATATTTTATCTGGAAAATGTTGTACCTGCTCTGATGTGATTTGGCATATAGGCTTTGGATATTGAGGATTATCAAAAAAAGAAGAGGTCGGATTAGAAAACTGGTTCCAGAGTTGCAGGGGTGATGGCATGCCTAACCACAATTGGCTGCTGAGATAGAGGCTACAGTAGTACCTAGAATAGAATCAGATGGGGTAAAAAAATTAAAAGGATTACATTATTTATGTTTATGGATTTGTGTGGATCTGCACTAGCACAGTGGGCAACATGTCTTCAGTGCTAAATTTCTACTAATGCCAACCTCCTAAGAGCTTCATGTTTATTCTTATATTAACTGCAGTACTGTGCTGGAAATTTGTGGCATGGAAGTAAGTCGTCAGGCCAAAACTTGATGGCAGGTTCATCTCACTTTCCAGCTTTTGCTTCCATATCCTTTTATATTATGACTCTTTCAAGTGTTCTTCCAGGCATCTTTTTATATGGTGAGGGTTTGCTGCACCATCAACCTTCAAGCAGCAAATTTGAGACCCCCAGCACTCAGTAAATTTAACATTTTTGCAATTCTCCTGCATTTAACAAAGCTGGCCATGCTAGTTATTGACCTCTCCACTAAGGGAAAAAGACACTTGTAGTTTACGCTGACTAAGCCTGATGTCATTTAGCATGGTTCAATTAAATCTTCCCTTGGACTCCTTTTTTCCCCAGCCTAGAAAGCTTCTCCTCATTACTCCCCAGCTGTGACGATGTCACATAAATCTCCTCTGGACCCTAAATACTGCTGCCAGATCCTTCTTATGGTAGCACAATCTGCTGGAGGAACTTGGCAGGTTGAGCAACATCCCTCAAACCCTCTCCCAAGATGTTGCTTGACCCGCTGAGTTCCTTCAACAGATTGTTGTTTCAGATTCCAGCATCTGCTGTCTCTTTCCTGTAGTGGGGTGACCAGAAATGTATACTGTATGATGGCTCTGGTCTAACCATTGTTTTATACCGTTCTAGCCTGATCTGCCTGTTCTTGTATTCCAAAGTCAAAGTCGAGTTTATTGTCATACGCACAAGTACATGTGTGCACAGATACAATTAGAAACTTACTTGCAGCAGCATCACAGGCATATAGAATTAGAGACACAACATTCACAAGAAAAACAAATGTAAATCATACAAGAAAGAACACAATGAGAACAAAAGAAACAGAGTCCCCTTGTGGTGCAAAGTAGTCATAGTGTTGCTGTACTGAGGTAGTAATTAGGGTTGTGCAGTTTGGTTCAAGAACTGAATGGTTAAAGCTGTTCTTGAACCTGGTGGTGTGGGACTTGCAGGCTTTTGTACCTCTTGCCTGATGGTAGCTGTGAGAAGATGGCATGGCCCAGCCAATAAAGTTGGGCACCTCATTTGCTGCCTGTCTGTCCTGCTACCATCAAGAATTTGTGGACATGCATTCACCAAGTAAAGCAAGGAGCTAGTTCTGACCAACTGATTCATGAGGCTAATATGGGATCCCACAGACTCTGCCACTGATAGGTTGATAGTCTTGGAGAGGTGCTCTTTCTGCCATTTATGTTGGGCTTCTGTGTGCTCCTGGTGACCAATCTCTTCCCAGATGCTCCACCATTTAAGTGGCCATGGATCAGTGATTCCTGAAAATAGGTTGGAATGTTATGACTTTTAACATAAGGACATAAGAATTAGATAGGCCAGATGGTCCTTGAAGCCTGCTCTGCCTTTCATCAAGAATATGGCTGATATTGTACCTAATTTCCATTTCCTATCACTATCCCATGTTAACATATCCTTTGATTCCTTAATGTCCACAATCGATCTTTTTTTTATGAATGAACATAATGACCATACTTCCACAGCTGTCTTGGGTAAGGAATTCCAAAGATTCACTGCCCTCTGAGTGATGAAATTTTATCTCGTCTCAGACCTACCACTGCTTCTCAAACTGTGCCTTCTGGTCCTGGACTCCTCAGTCAGGGGAAATATCCTCCTCCTTGCAAATAGCAAATTTAAACATTTTTCAAGAAAACATTGAGAACATCCTTGAATTTTCTGCTCTGTCCATCTGGTAATTTCTTGGTGTGATTGAGTTTGAAGTGATTTGTAAATTTTGGGAGCTTGGTATTGGCATGCAAATGACATGACCAGGCAATCAGACCTGACAGAATATAATTCGGCCCTCAATGCATGGGATATTGGCTTGGGAGGAACACCAACATTGATTCAATTATCCTGCCAATGGATTTGGAGGATTTTGTGGCAAAATACTCTCCAGTATTGTGAGGCGCCTGCTTACAGGTAGTTCATGTCTTAAAAGCACATAGAAGGGCAGTAACCACTGCTGCAAGGTAGACCATGAGTTTTGCATTGAGTTTCAGGTCTTTGATTTTCAAAAGGTCTTTTCCTCAGACAGTCAAAGCTGTGCTTTTGCACTAAAGGTGATGATGAATTCCATTAATGTCTACCTTCATTGAGGGATGGCAATCATTGTGTTAAAAAGGAAGAAGTATGGCAGAGCCAAGCTGAGTGGGAAGATAGAAGATTGGGAAATTTTTAAGGTGCAGCAGAATTTAACTAAAAAGGTAATTCGGGAAGAAAAAATGAGGTACGAAGGCAAGCTAGCCAGGAATATTAAGGAGGAAAGCAAAAGCTTTTTTAGGTATGTGAAGGGAAAGAAGTTAGTTAGGAACAATGTTGGGCCCTTGTAAACTGAATTGGGTGAAATTATTACGGGAAACAGGGAGATGGCAGTTGAATTTAATAAGTACTTTGGATCTGTCTTCACGGGGGAAGACGTAAGAAATCTCCCAGAAGTGAGGATGGACAAAAGGCAGAGGGTGACAGAGGAACTGAAGTGGATTGACATTAGGAAAGAAATGGTGATGGGTAGACTAATGGGGCTGAAGACTGACAAATCCCCAGGTCCAGATGGTCTGCATCCCAGGGTACTAAAGGAGGTGGCTCTAGAAATTGTGGATGCGTTGGTGATCATTTTCTGATGTTGCTTAGATTCGGGGTCAGTTCCTGAGGATTGGAGAATGGCTAATGTTATCCCACTTTTTAAGGAAGGAGGGAGGGAGAAAACGGGGAACTATCGTCCAGTTAGCCTAACATCTGTGGTGGGGAAGATGCTAGAGTCCATTATTAGGGATGAAATAGCGGCACATTTGGATAGCAATGATAGGATTGGGTCGAGTCAACATGGATTTACCAAGGGCAAATCATGCTTGACTAATCTACTGGAGTTTTTTGAGGATGTAACCAGGAAAATAGACGAGGGAGATTCAGTGGATGTTGTATACCTCGACTCTCAGAAGGCATTTGATAAAGTGCCGCACAGGAGATTGGTGGGTAAAATTAGGGCTCATGGAATTGGGGGGCGGGTATTAACATGGATAGAAAACTGGTTGGCGGATAGGAAACAAAGGGTAGGGGTGAATGGATGTTTCTCAGAATGGCAGGCCGTGACTAGTGGGGTGCCACAGGGCTCGGTGCTGGGACCGCAGCTGTTTACGATCTATGTTGATGATTTAGATGAAGGCATTGTGAATAACATTAGCAAGTTTGCTGATGATACAAAGTTGGGTGGCAGTGCGACATGTGTAGAGAAAGTTAGGAGAATTCAAGGTGATTTGGATAGGTTGGGTAAGTGGGCAGATACTTGGCAGATGAAGTTTAATGTGGATAAGTGTGAGGTTATCCACTTTGGGAGCAGGAACAGGAAGGCGGATTATTATCTGAATGGTGTGGAGTTAGGTAAGGGGGAAATACAAAGGGATCTAGGAGTCCTTGTTCATCAGTCACTGAAAGTGAATGAGCAAGTGCAGCAGGCAGTGATGAAGGCTAATGGAATGTTGGCCTGTATTACAAGGGGAATTGAGTACAAAAGCAAAGAGATTCTTTTGCATTTGTACAGGGCCCTGGTGAGACCACTCCCTGAGTATTGTGTACAGTTTTGGTCTCCAGGGTTAAGGAAGGATATCCTGGCTATAGAAGGCGTGCAGCGTAGGTTTACGAGGTTAATTCCGGGGATGTCGGGACTGTCTTATGCTGAGAGGTTGGAGAGACCGGGATTGTACACGCTGGAATTGAGAAGATTGAGAGGGGATCTGATTGAAACATACAGCATTATTAAGGGATTGGACAAGATAGAGACAGGAAATATGTTCCAGATGTTGGGGAAGTCCAGGACCAGGGGGCATGATTTAAGAATAAGGGCTAGGCCATTTAGGACAGAGGTGAGGAAAAACTTCTTCTCCCAGAGGGTTGTGAATTTGTGGAATGCACTGCCTCAGAGGGCAGTGGAGGCCAATTCTCTGGGCACTTTCAAGAAGGAGCTAGATAGGTTTCTTATAGATAGGGGAATCAAGGGATATGGGGACAAGGCAGGAACAGGATATTGATTGTTGAGGATCAGCCATGATCTCAAAATGGCGGTGCAGACTCGAAGGGCCGAATGGTCTACTTCTGCTCCTATTGTCTGTTGTCTAATTGGTTCCTGTTTCCCAGTGTCTCATTGTCGACCTCTGTTTTTGGAGGGTTTTGCAGGTTAATGTAAAAACAAAAAATGCTGGAAACATTTAGCAGGTCAGGCAGCATCTGTGGAAATAGAAACAACTAACATTTCAGAACTAGGACCTTTTGTCAGTTCCAATCTCTCGTATGTTTCAGTGAACATCTTGAAGGTAGTTTTGAGCTAATCCTCTGAATGTGTGTACACACGGGCATCCTCCGCATATTGCAGCTTGATCGCCAAAATTAGGATGAACTTAGTCCTGGAATGGAAATAAAGTAGATTGAACAGTTTCCCCTTTGTCCAATAGGATAACTCCTCTTCAACAGGAGGTGAGGTGCAGCAGTACAGAATGAAAAGGTGTGCTCAGTTTATCAAAAGCTCCCTCCCCTTAATGCTCCTCCAAAAAGTTTAGTTAAAATAGTCAGACATGACCTTTCCCTCAGCAATCCATGTGGACTGTTTTTGATTAATAGTTGACCAATGTCAAACTGGACAATAGTTGAATTATCTCATTTTCCCTTTTGAAACAAAGCTACCACATCAGCAAACTTTCAGTCCTTCAGCACTATGTCTTTTGCTAAAGTGATTGGAATATTATAAGCGCAGTCACTTTTCAGGAGCCTGAGATACATTTATCTGGGTCTGGCAATTTATACCCTTTTAAAGGAGCTAAGCCCCTGAATGTGTCCTCTATTTACTATACACAATACAGAATGTTTTTCCTTTAATATCAATGCCCCTACCATCTCCTCTTCACAAACTTGCAAGACTAGGGTAGCACAGTGGCAAAACTAGTAGAGCCACTGCCTCACAGCTCCAGAGACACTGGTTCAGTCCTGACCTCGAGCACTGCCTGTGTGGAGCTTTCATGTTCTTCCTGTGACTGTGAATTTCTCCTGAGTGCTCTGGTTTCCTTCCATATCCCAAAAATGTGCAAGTCAGTAGGTTAATTGGCTACTATAAATTTTTCCTAGTGTGTAGATGAGTGGTAGAATCTTGGGCATGTTGATGGGAATGTGAGAAGGATAAAGTAGGTTAGGATAGGATTAGTGTAAAAAAAATGGGTGGTCGGTGAGGACTCAGTGGGCTGAAGGGCCTGTTTCTGTTTTGTATTACTGTGTGACTCTTAAGACATGCAAACTATGGAGGTGCCTTCCACCTCCATTCTTGGGCTGCCTTTTGGTCTTCAGTGGCATCCACACTTTCCACTCTAATCATCTTTCTTTTCATGTATCTTTAAAAGTTTTGGGTTTTCCTTGATTTTACCTGTGCGTATTTCATGGAACCTCTTTGCTGCCTTAATTTTCTTATCAATTTCACTCCTGTACCTACTATACTTGCTGTGATGTTGAGTTCTTGATTTGTTGTAAATGTTCTTGTCTTGTTTTATCTTGCCTGTTCCTTGATACCCAAGGGAGAGTCTAGAATTGTGAGCTTCACCTTATTTTTTTAACTCCAATTCCTCAATTGTCTCCTGTTTTGCTAATTTATCTTCCAGTAGCTGTTTCCAGTCCATTTTTGCTAAATCATACTTCACTCTAGTTTAGTTGCCCCAATTTGGACCTTTTACTCCCATTCTAATTTTGCCTCTTTCCACAGTAGTACCAAATCTAACTGAATTATCTTCATTGCCTATGTATATTCTCTGTTTGCTACCTTTTCCAATTGCCCAGAGTCTAGTACATCCCCTGCCCTCTGTACATGTTGATTAAAACAAAGTTCTGCTGAATGTATTTCAATAATGCTGTTTCTTCCACATCCTTGACTTGGGTACCTACCCAGTTGATGATGGAACAGTTGAAATTTCCAACTATTGCAGCTTTGTTATTTTTGCACCTCAAATCTGTTTACCTATTTCCTCACCTTCCTCTAACTATCAGTGGTGATATTGTACAGTCTCACTAAAGTGATTGCCCTCTTTATTTGTTTCTCAATTCAATCCATTTGGTCTCTCATTGATCATTGGAGTAAATCACACCTCTTTACCTGTCACTCAGAGGACTGCATTATTGGAGATGGCATACTTTGGATGTGATATTCAACAAATATTCTGACTAGCCAATACAATCAATTTAAAAGGTTCTATGACTCAAAGAAATTCAAGAGTTTTCCTGCTGTCCTGGCCAAAATTCATCCTCGGCCAAAATTCATCCTCAACCAAAATCATTAAACAGAATGACTGGTCATTAATCTCATTGCTGATTATAAGATTGTGCACTGCATAAAATGGCTGCCATGCTTGCATGAAAATCAACAGTGATTACACTTCAAAAATACATCATTTGTTGTGAAACACTCTGGATGTTCTAAAAAGCTGGAACGTATTTGTGAGCTCTTTTTCTCCTGCACATAAAGGATTTAATTTGATCTGTTGTCTGAGTTAATTACAGCAATTATGCAGATTTATAATACACTTGGGAGTAATGGCCATTGTTCTTCTTTCTTGACAGTTTTATTGTCTATTTGCTCATTGTTGTGTGATCCTAATCCTGATGATCCACTTGTTCCAGAAATTGCACACATGTACAAAACGGATAAAGAGAAGTAAGTACCATCTGTAGGATTGTTAGAGCCACCTACAAATGCTGTTTAATCAAGGTTTTTTTATTGCCATTTTTGACTAATTAAAGTGCAAATTGAAAGCACCCCAGCAATAGCCATTTGCTCCTATAAATATGTTGAACATTCAGTTAAGTTGCAAACATGTTATAAAGTTAATTGGAAAAAGTCCATATAACCATTCTGGTTAAATTTACCAGGGAAAATAACTTGGTGAGATTCTCAGGAAACTGTGAAGCTTTTTATTAATTGTTTGCTTCTTGAAACTTAGCACTGGAAACCTTTGCAATTTATGCAAAACTAATGCACCAGTTTATCTGATTTTCACTGAATCACTAAAGAGACAAAAAAGGATATAGAACCACAGATGTACGTAACTACAAGACTAAATAAAATATATTCTTCTTTCGAAGGCCTGTTTTGTCCAACCTTCAGTACCTCTTTCAAATGCTCATGTAGGTTTGCATTCACATTATCCACAGAAGATGATGGGAGCCCAAAAAATCATCCTACACTGCTGCTTATGTTTTGATTTGTTTCAGAACACAGGCATCCTTTCAGCAAAGAAAGCATGTCTGCTGGTCAGTAGCCTTTTCCATGAACCAACCTTTCCTTGAATGATTTGAGAAAGAGACCTAATACATTCCCCTAACCATGGGCTTCCTAGATACAGACTGAACACTGAAAAGTCAAGAGGACAAACCGCAAAGAAACCTACTGAAATATTGCCCTAATACTGACATCAGACTAGCCACCAACCATCCGCTTAAAATGGGCTCCAGGGTCAGGTGAGGCAGCTGAACCAGTGGAGATGAAGGCTGCCCAAGAGGACTGACGTGAGCAAATTGAGAAACGCAGAACAATCAGCATTGTGGCCATTTGGCAATTCAGTTTAAGTGATCCCTTAAATCTGTTTGTGTGTAATAAAGTGACATTTTAGATCCAGAGAGTAGGGCTAAGTTCAAATACATAACAGATTACATATTCCTTTACAGTCTGCTTTGAATACAACTGGTCTTCTCAAATTTCCATAGACTTAAATCACAACTCTGTTAAGTATATTTTTGTGCTAAGTTTGTGTTGCTTGTTTTACTTTTGGTAGATACAACAAGCAAGCAAGAGACTGGACTCAGAAGTATGCAATGTAGAATTGGTGATATTTGTACAACAATCATCACAAGAAGAAAAACTGGCAACATTTTTTTTACAAATGGAACCCATGAAGTTCACAATAAATATTCATTGTGGGTGATGAGTATTGTAAATTTTCTTTAGTTAAAACTGCAAATAGAAAAATGCTCATTGGTCTTTGCTGAAAACTGCAATCAGTTTTTGCAGAAATTGTCAAATGAGCAATGGACCAAGTAGTTTACTATTAAAGTGCCACATGGTGGGTTTTTAAACCCCCTTCTTACAAGCATTCTAATGCTAATTCTGATTTCCTTTCCCCAATAAATCTGCTTTGCAATTCTATGCATTTCATTTTTCTCTTGTATTAACAAACACTGTTATTTGAGGCATTTTCTTTTCACTTTCCTGTCCTTATTCTAAAATATTGTATAAAACATAGGAATAGATATCATTGCCATCATTGAGTGCTGTTGATGAATTCTGCCAAGTTTAAATGATGGCCCATCTATTTTGGCAGCATTCTACTCATTTACTGTAAGTGAAGGAGATGCATCATTCTAAAGTTTATACTTCAAGTGAGTTTTTAACTTGTGTGATTAACTGGATCACTCAGCAACCTTTGTGTTGTAGTGCATGCAAAGTATCATGTGTATTGAAAGTTACTCTTTATTACCCTGTCATATGTGCAAAAGTTATTTTCATCTAGTTTTCACTGTCATTGGGGGATAACTGCACATGTATTTCATGCTAATTTTTATGTTTGACATGCATTCATTGTTACCTATCTCTGGGGAAAATGTACCTTCACTTGAATATTTTTCATAACACTCTTTACAAGATCCTCCTTTCCTGCTTTTGACACATTTTCCATGTGGTTATGTGATTTTTATTAAGTCTGCCAGTTGGATACAAATTATTTGGAAATTAGATGCAATCATGGAAAACTGTTTATCTTGCAGCTCATAATATATTGCAGATCTTGAATTCACAAATGAGTTTCTTGCCACTCCACTATGTATAAAAAGTTACTGCAATATGCATCCTTATCTAAGTCGCAGAGAATTGAACTGTTCTACTGGTAATTAAAGCCATTTGAATGCATTACCAGTGCTTTGCTTTCTTATATATATATTAAAAAAAACTAAATTTTCTGCTTCATAAATTTTTAAAGATATTTATTCTTGAAACTTCCAGCCGTCTGCTTTTTATTTTGCTGCATGAAATGTTTATAGCCTTATGTAGTCTGCCCCCTATTCTTTGTAAAAGCCTATTTTGTCATTTCAGAGCACTTTAAGAAAGTAGTGTTAATGTTTAAGGTCTTGTAACGTTTGTCACATCGTTTTGTGGTAGGTCAGTAGACCTGAAGCACTAACTTCCAGTTTCCTCAGATGCTACTTGATCTGAGTGTTTCTAGAATATTCTGGGTGTTTGCCAACATCTAAAGTACTTAGTTTTATTCAACATTCATATTCACAGTGGCTGGTCCATGAGGTACAAAAACTAGATTAAATTGTGAACCAGTCGCATTCAAAAAATCTTTTTTATAGAGTATTATTGCATATTTCAGTTCACCTTTTCATGACAGTAGTGCTGAATTGAAAAGTACAAAGCTAAGTGATGGGAATGGAGGTTCTTAAAAGCAGCACATGGAGGAAGGTTGGTTCCATGTCTGACAACTGCTGAATATTAATTATGGATCCCTGAGATTTTTTTTCTTAAAGAACTGTTAAAACTGAAAAATCACACAGCTTGTGCGTCTTTATGTTCAAATAAAAGAGGTCACAAAAATCACTTAATTGCAGAATCAGTTTTGAGTTTATATTCTGTGTACTTTGGATGAGTGTTATTTTCCCCCATATCTTTTATTATAGTTAAAACCTGTCTTTTGGAACATTAAAATTTTGCATGTGTTGTATATTATTTGCAGCAAAATCTCCAATGAAGAGTGTAAATTTGGAAAGCTTCTGATTTTGCAGAATTTTTGCTGGGAAAATAATTGCCAATAAGATAATGTTTTGCAAGTGACCCTGTTGAGCTGGGGTAGGTGGCCATCACTGGTCATGAAATGATTTGGCATCTTGCAGGAGAAAGAGCACTGTCAGAGAACCAGTCTGGGTTTTCAAAAGTTGAGTAATTACATAAAATCAGGGGAAATCTAATTAACTTTTCAGGCAATGTCCTTCAAGAAGAATGTATTGGTTTCTGGGGGAAGGGCAGGGTGGTTGCCATACTTCAGAAAGATACTGGGGCAAAAAGAAGGGTTAAATTATAAGAACAGGTGGGTTATATCAGTATTGTTTTGAATATGGTTAATTAAGAGGTGATCCTCCTGAAGTAATTATGAAAATATTTGATTAAGGTAATTAGAAACTCTGTCTAGTGGGAGAATCCAGAACAAGGAGGCAAAACAAAAGTTGTTTGGCTCTTCACATCTAACATGAGAAAAAAATTTACAAGCTAGTGTAGGGTTGGCAAACCTGTTGTGGAGAGGTCATTGACGTTAATGGTCATTTCTCAGATCAGGTTTTAGAGAATTGTGAAACCAAGCCAGATAATGGAGTTATCGTGAAGATTATTTGTGATATAATCAATTAAACTACAAGTTTGAGTGGTTAAATGACTTCCTCTGGATTCCATGTTGAAGTTGAATCTGGTATTTGAAATTGGTTAGACAAATTGAATCTTTCAAAAAGATTTTTTTTATGACATTCATGGCGTTAAGGCATGATAGCTTTATTGACCAAATTCCTTTTTATTTATTGGTGGGATGTGTGTCATTTTGGTAAGACCGGTATTACCCATCCTTAACTACCTTGAAGATGGGTATGATCTGCCAGCAGGAACCAATGCTGTCTGTATGGTGAAGTTACTTCTGATGTAATGTTAGGTACAAAATTCCTGAATTTTGAACCCAGTGATGATGATGAAGGAAATTTAATATATTTTAGGTCACAGTGGTGTGTCACTTGGCAGGAAACTTGTAGCTGCTGATATTATCAAGCACACACTGCAGTAGAGGTAGCAGGTTTGATGAGTCACTGTATGTAGCCCATCAATTTGTTGATACACACTGCAGGCATGGTACTGCTGTAGAGGAAGAAGTAAATATTGCGGTAGGTGGGGGGTACTAATCAAATGGACAGCTTTGTACTGGTTGGTTTGGAGCTGCTTGAGTATTATTAGAGCTGTACCATGCAGTTAAGTGGATGGTGTTCCATCATGCTCCTTTGATGTGTTTTAGGGAATCAGATGAACTACCAAACTACAGTGAATTAGAAGTATTCCTTTCACAATTGTTTATGTTGATATTTTGAGAGTATTCAATAAGGTCAGCTTTTATAGATTGCAATTTTTCTGTTACCATAGAACAATACAGCACAATACAGGCCCTTCAGCCCACCATGTTGTGCCGACCTAAAACACGCCTAAGACTATCTGACCCCTTCCTTCCACATATCCCCTTATTTTAAATTCCTCCATATGCTTATCTAACAATCTCTTGAACTTGACCAACGTATCAGCCTCCACCACCACCCCAGGCAGTGCATTCCATGCCCCAACCACTCTCTGGGTGAAATATCTCCCTTGAACTTCCCACCCATTACTTTAAAGCCATGCCCTCTTGTGTTGAACATTGGTACCCTAGGAAAGAGGCACTGGCTGTCCACTATCTATTCCTCTTAATATTTTGTATACCTCTATCATGTCTCCCCTCATCCTCCTCCTCTCCAAAGAGTAAAGCCCCAGCTCCCTTAGTCTCCTCATAATCCATACTCTCCAATCCAGGCAGCATCCTGGTAAATCTCCTCTGCACCCTTTCCAACGCTTCCACATCCTTCCTATAATGAGGTGACCAGAACTGGATACGGTACTCCAAGTGTGGTGTAACCAGAGTTTTGTAGAGCTGTATCATTACCTCACGGCTCTTAAACTCAATCCCACGACTTATGAAAGCTAACATCCCATGATCTTTCTTAACTACCCTATCCACCTGTGAGGCAACTTTCAGTGATCTGTTGATATGAAGCCCCCAGATCCCTTCTACTATCCTCCACACTGCCCAGAATCCTGCCATTAACCTTGTACTCCACCTTGGAGTTTGTCCTTCCAAAGTGTACCACCTCACACTTCTCTGGATTGAACTCCATCTGCCACTTCTCAGCCCAGCTCTGCATCCTATCAATATCCCTCTGTAAGCTTTGAAAGCCCTCCACACTATTCACAACACAACCGACCTTTGTGTCGTCTGCAAACTTGATAACCCACCCTTCTACCCCCTCATCCAAGTCATTAATAAATATCACAAAAAGTAGAGGTCCCAGAACCGATCCTTGTGGGACACCACTAGTCACAGCCCAACAATCTGAATGCTCTCCCTCCACCACAACCCTCTGCTTTCTACAGGCAAGCCAATTCTGAATCCACATGGCCAAGCATCCCTGGATCCCATGCCCTCTGACCTTCTGAATAAGCCTACCATGCAGAACTTTGTCAAATGCCTTACTAAAATCCATGTAGACCACATCCACTACACTACCCTCATCAATCTTCCTGGTCACCTCCTCAAAGAACCCTATCAGGCTTGTGAGGCAAGATCTTCCCTTCCCAAAGTCCCTAATCAGTCCATGATTCTCTAAATGCTCATAGATCCTATCTCTTAGAATCCTTTCCAACAGCTTACCCACCATAGATGTAAGGCTCACTGGTCTGTAATTCCATGGACTATCCCTACTACCTTTTTTGAATAAGGGGACAACATTTGCCACCCTCCAATCCTCCAGTACCATTCCCGTGGACAACGAGGACTCAAAGATCCTAGCCAATGGTTCAGCAATCTCCTCCCTTGCCTTGTGGAGCAGCCTGGGAAATATTCCGTCAGGCCCCGGGGACTTATCTGTCCTAATATTTTCTAACAGCTTCAACACATCCTCTTCCTTGATAACTACATGCTCTAAAACATTAACCTTACCAACAATGTCCTCAGCGTCATCAAGGCCCCTCTCTTTGGTGTTCAAAATACGATTTTCTTTATAGGATATGATTTACAAAATTCCATTTTGAATATATAAAATATAAACAGAATGGTGCAGAATAGAATATGTTTACTCACAGATTGGAAATTCAGGAGGCATATGTAATTGTCAATCCTTCTTTCTGTTTATTTCCATAAATGGTGATGTTGTGAGTGGACAAAAACATTCTCAAATATGAATTATGTACCAATGAGCTTCAGGGAGCAGATTATTAAAATTCAAGCAGTAAATATCAATGAAAGACCATTAACTTTCTTGGCATTTGAGAGCTGATTGTGACTATATTTGATTATTGGTATGGTGGTGCTTAAGCTTAATGTGTGAGAACATCTTCATCTTCAATCTCCTCTCTGGGATAAATGTCATCTGATCTTGATATTTGTCACAATTCAATGTTCCCATCAATATCCTGTAATCCCCTAACCTAAGCCATTTGTGGAACCGCCAATGCCACACCTCTGCAACATTTCAAGACTGTGTACATTATTGGTAAATTGGTTTATTATTGTCACATGCACCGAGGTACAGTGAAAAACTTGTCTTGCATACCATTCATACAGATCAATTCATTACAACAGTGAATCAAGGTAGTACAAGGGAAAACAATAACAGAATGCTGAATAAAGTGTTACAGCTACAGAGGAAGTGCAGTGCATGTGGACAATAAGGTGTAAGGTCATATCGAGGTAGATTGTGAAGTCAAGAGTCCATCTTATCATACTAGGGAACTGTTCAATGGTCTTTTTTACAGCAGGATAGAAATAGTTTTTGAGCCTGGTGGTATGTACTTTCAGACTTTTGTATCTTCTGCCGATGGGAGGAGGGAGAAGAGAGAATGTTCGGGGTGGGTGGGGTCTGTGATTATGCTGGCTGCTTCACCGAGGCAGCAAGAAGTGTAGACAGGGTCCATGGAGGGGAGGCTGGTTTCTGTGATGTGATGTGCTGAGCTGTGTCCACAACTCTGCAGTTTCTTGCGGTCATGGGCAGAGCAGTTGCCATACCAAGCCATGATGCAGCTGGAAAGGATGCTTTCTGTGGTGCATCGATTAAAAAGTGGCAAGGGTCAAAGGGGACATGCCAAATTTCTTTAGCCTCCTGAGGAAGTAGAGGCACTGCTGAGCTTTCTTGGCCGTGGCATCTACGTGGTTGGACCAGGACAGGCTATTGGTGATGTTCACTCCTGGGAACTTGAAGCTCTCAACCCTCTTAACCTCAGCACTGTTGATGTAAATAGGATCATGTGCACCATCCCCCCCTTCCTGAAGTCAATGACCAGTTCTTTTGCCAACATTGAGGGAAAGGTTGTTGTCATGATAACATGTCACTAGGCTCTCTATTTCCGTAGATAGAGTTAGAGCAGAATCTGGCCACGCAGTCGGGAGTGTATAGGGAGTAGAGTAGGGGGCTGAGGACACAGGCTTGTTGGACACCAGAATAATCATGGCACTATTGCTGCCAATCCTTACTGATTGTGGTGTTGGTCAGGAAGTCAAGGATACAGTTGCAAAGGGAGGTATTGAGTCCCAGTTCTCAGAGTTTGGTGATGAGTTTGCTTGGAATTATAGTATTGAAGGCGGAGCTGTAGTCATTAAACAGTAGTCTAACATAGGTGCCTTTACTGTCCAGATGCTCCAGAGGTGAGTGTAGGGCCAGGGAGATGGCGTCTGCCATAGAATTGTTATAGTGGTAGGTAAATTGCAGTGGGTTGAGGTTGTCTGGGAGGCTGGAGTTAATGCGTGCCATGACCAACCTCTTGAAGCACTCCATGATGGGGGATGTCAGAGCCACTGGACTAGTCATTAAGGCATGTTACCTTGTTTTTCTTAGGTACTGGGATGATAGTGGTAGTCTTAAAGCAGGTGGGAACCTCGGATTGAAGCAGGGAGAGGTTAAAAATGTCTGCAAATACCCCTCCAGCTGATCTGTGCAGGATCTTAGGACATGGCCAGGGACACCATCCAGGTCAGATGCTTTCAATGGGTTCACTCTCCGGAAGACTGATCTTATGTCCGCAATGGTGACTGCAGGTTCAGGTGCATTGGAGGCTGTCAGAGTGGGTGGTGACATACCAATCCCCTTCTCTTCAAAACGTGCAGAGAATGCGTTAAGCTCATCGGGAAGGGATGCACTGTTGTTGGCGATGTTGCCTGACATTTTGTTTTGCAGCACATTATAGCACGTAAGCCCTACCACAGAGTCCCAGACCAGCCGTCATTTATTTTGGACTGATGTTGTCTCTTACCATCCATGATAGCTTTACTGAGGTTGTATCTCGATTTCTTGTTTCGGTCAGGGTCACCTGATTTGAACACCACAGTCCTGGACTTCAGTAGAGAGTGGATCTCCTGGGTCATCAATGGTCTCTGGTTTGGGAACACCTAGACTGTCCTCTTTGGTACACAGTCCTCAACACACTTGCTGATAAAGTCTGAGACGGTTGTGATATACTCATCTAGGCTGGCTGCTGAGTCTTTGAACATGGACCAGTCTACCGACTCAAAGCAGTCGCATAGAAGCTCATCTATTTCCTAAGACCAGCATTGTATGACTTTCTGTACTGGATCCTCCTGTTTCGGCTTCTGTTCGTATGCAGAGAGAAGGAGCACATCCTGGTAGTGTGATTTACCAAAGTGTGGGTGGGGGTGGCTCAGTACATGTCTTTGGTTGTCTAGCAATGGTCAAAGGTGTTTGGGCCCCTGGTGGGACAGCACATTCTTGAAGTTGGCCTGGTTGAAGTCATCGGCAATGATGAATAGGGCCTCAAGGCATCCTGTTTCAAGGCTGTTGAGCATGGAGCATAGTTCATTGAGTGCAGGCTTTGTGTCCACCTGGGGTGTGAATGTAGACTGCTGTCAGGATAGCTGAAGAATTATCTCCTTGGGACAGTATGGAAAGAGTAAAATGCTTCCTATTCTAGTAGAATCATGAATTTGAAGAACTTGGGGGTTATTCAATGTTCCATGTTTTATCAATCCTGCAGGAATGAAATGAAATGTGTCCATTTTGTAGTCTGATCACTAAATCAGCAAAATGAGTGCAGAGGGGTAGAAATAAAAACTGCCTGTTGTGGGTTTCCACCCTTTAGAAAAACTTTTTCATGATTTAAAAACTTTTTTAAATTGCAATATTTTCCTGTAATCTTTTGTATTTCAAGTAATTTTCCATAACTATTGTCTAATTCTTGATATTCTAATTAACTTTCACTGTATCATTTCCACAGTTCTTATATCCTATCTAAAATTATACCTCCAAACTGCAGGTCAAACTAATTCAAAGTTGCGTCCTTGCTTCTATATTCAATTTCTCATGCTCCTACAATCAGTATCATCAGCAAACTTCAGCAGTGTTTCTATTGTGCCAGCTTCCAAATCAGTTGCTAAATGGTTAAGCAAAAGAAGCCAATGGTCTTTGCTGCCAATGATGCACATCTTGTTAAACTGAAATATATCCATTAATCTTTTGCTTCTGCTTCTCACCATCTCTTTGTCAATATAACTACATTCCTATGTGATGCACTTTTTCTTAAATCTTATAAAATGCAGTGAAATATTTAAGTACATCCACCACACCTCATTAGTCTTTATTCCTATAAAATTAATTTATAGTCTTTCCTTTACAAATTCAGGCTGTCTCTGATTATCTACTCTAAGCTCTGATTAATATTATTTCATAAGACAAACTAAGAATAATTTGAGCCTACTTCCTTCATTCTGTAAATGAATGTATTTTTCTTCTCTTCAGTGTTTGGGACAGCTGAATTTATGGAGATAATTGGAAAATTATGGCTAGTGTTTCACCTCCTCAATTTCCTTAAGTATTCTGGTATGCACATCTTTTTGATCTAATGATCTTCAGATAACCTTTAGTTATCTAATACATAACATATTGCAGTCTTAAACTGCAATCTTGCTATGCAGTTCTATCAATAACAAAACTAAGAAAAATACTAAATACTGTAATTTAGGAATCCATTAAGCCTGGTCTTTATTTATGCAATAAATTTAAAACTTGCAGAGAAATCACAACTTCCCATGCCATACTTTAGAGTTAATTATGCTAGTTAAGGATTACTTAGAATATGCAAGCTGACCAAATTTAATTATTGGTCAATGTACAAATATTGGTCAAGCCATAGGGTGAACTCCCCAGCTCCACAGCTGAATATTGGGAACACAGTTTAGCTCCTCTGAAATAATCTGTGCCTCATCCATACTCCTCTCTCCTACACTTAATTAGTTCATGCTGACTCACGGTTCATTCCTAAACAAATGTACACATTTATAAACTAATTGAGCACTGCTATTTAGTTGAGGCAGAGAGTTGATTGAAGATGCACCTAGGCTCTCTTATTAAACTCTTATCAGATGTATTAAAAAAAATCTGTTGTCCATTCAGCCAAAGAAATACAAAGAGCTCTCAGTATCATGTATACACAGTCATACAGTGTGGAAGCAGGCCCTTCAACCCAGGAACTAGTGCCAATCACCAACTGTACATTTACACTAATCCAACATTAATAACATCTTGTTATTCTCCCCACAGTCTCATCAAATCCCACCAGATTCTACTGAGAATGTGTATAAGGTATAATGAAAGGTTAGGAGAGTAAAAGATTGTGAGCCCTGAAACGAGAATTTAAGGGTACATCACTATGGCTGTAATAGACTGCTTGAAATAGCTGTGCTTCGCTTTGCAGTGCCTTGCTTCAGAGATTTTGCTTGCTTCAGCTAGTTTTCTTCAGCCTTGAGATATGATTGTACAGTACAATCAGCTCTTGTCTCAGCAAGTCTGCACACTTGACTCTTGCTCCACTAAACTAACCCTGAGCCCACCATGAGAAACCTTATGTATACAAAGATAATTGGTAGAATAAGATGGTCTGAAAAGTTTAAGGAACTATAGCTTTTGTAGAAATAGTAACTTTTTAAGTAAATTCCTTTGTAACCAATCACGGTGTAGAAAGTAAGTGCCATGCTGCCTGACTAATGCATGATCGTTCCTTGTAAGGTAGTTGTTTGCACCTCTGAAAAAGTATAAGAATGTATGTAGATCAGTGTATCTCAGAGATCACCCGGTCCAGGGACGTAGGTGCCTGGCTTGGTGCTCTCTCCTCAGATCAAGTAATAAAGAGATTGAACGAGAACAGTGGTCTTTTGAGTCTTCTCTCCGACCGAATTCGACACTACCACTCACACACTAGGGGCAATTTACCTACCTACACACCTGCATGTCTTTGGCAAATGGGAGGAAACTGGAACACTGAGGAAACCTACGTAGTAACAGAGAGAACGTGCAAACTCCACACAGCCCCTGATACCAGGATTGAACCTGAATTTCTGGTGCTGTGAGGCATAAGCTCTATATGCTATGCACAGAATCTCTGACTTTGCCTGGAAATGGGTCTAATTTTGCTTGTGTCTCTAAATCTCCTAAAAGTTTACAGTACTTCATTTCTGTCATCATCTGATAAATTATTTCCTATCTTAATAATTGGTTTCCTCTGAGTGTTCCAGTTTCCTCCCACATCCCAGACGGTAGGCAAGTTAAAGCTTTATGAGCAACTACCTATCTGGAACCAATTCCTGGTGCTCAGTTTGAACAGGAGAGGCAAATCAGCTGCCTTGGCTTTTTGGTTTCTGAAAGCAAATTCCTTGACTGTGTCTGCTTACAATATATTATCACAAGGCACAGTTCAGCTGGTGTCTGTGGCTCAACTCGACTTGTTGCCTTAAGGCGATAAATGGTTGTAATCACAGTTTTATCTCCTCATAATGTCTTACATCTTTCGGCATGCTCGCCTTCATTGGTCAGGAGTTGGGACATCATGTTACAACTGTACAAGACATTGGTGAGATTGCACTTGGGAGAAGTGTGTGCATTTCTGGTTACCTAGATATAGGAAGATCTCATTTAACTGGCAAAGGTGCAGAGAAGATTCATAAGGTAGTTACTGGGACAGGAGGGCTTCAGTTGTAAAGAGACACTGGATCAGCTGGGACTGTTTTCCCTGGAATGGAGAAGGCTATGGATGACCTTACAGAGGGTTATAATATTGTGAGGGGCAAAGATAAGGTGAATGGCTAGTCTTTTTCCCAGATAGGGGAGTCTAAAACTGAAGGGCGTAGATTTAAGATGAAAGGTGAAAAGCTTAAAGGGGACCTGAGGGGCAAGTTTTTCCACACAGAGGGTGGTGAGTATATGGAAGGAGCTGTCAGAGAAGGAGGTAGAGGCAGGAGTAATGACAATGTCTAAAAGACATTTAGACAGGCACATGGAGAGAAAAGGTCAAAGTCGAGTTTATTGTCATATGCACAAGCATGTGTATGCACAGATGCAATGAAAAGCTTACTTGCAGCAGCATCTGAGCTTTGAGAGGGATGTGGGCCAAATGCAGGCAAATGGGACCAGCTCAGTTTGGTCGGCATGGACCAGCCGGGCCGAAGGGCCTGTTTTCCGTGCTGTCCGACTCACGTAAATTCCAGAAAATGCTGGGAAGTGACCGATGCTTTGTCGTCGGTTTGAACCATTGATCGAGTCGCCCGGCATCGTTGCAGCGAGGGGGAGACGCACTGCCTCTAAACTGGCCGCCCGGTCGGGTGGTCGCGGCCCTACCGGCTGCCCGCTCCGTCCCACAATCCCCCGGCGCTGGGGTGGCGGGAGGCGGGAGCGACGTAATGGCGGCTCTGGTGTCTCTCAGCGTGGGCTTGCTCGGCAGAGGGCTGGCGGGGCTGCTCGGTTGCCCGCGGGCCGTCAGGTGAGTGGCGGGAGTGGGTGAAGGGCTGCCGGCGGCCTCTTTGGTGCAGGAGGTGTGGGCGAGCGCAGGCTCCCGGGCTCCAGGCCCGAGTTCCCCTCCGGCCCCCCCAGCCTGCGGGCCCCAGGGCGCCGCGGCTTCCGAGTCCGTTCGTTGCAGCGTTGTGAGCGGCGGGCGGTATCACCGCAGTCGAGGCTCCAGGGTGTCCGTGGAGTGAGTGGGGAGCCGTGTTTGTGACCCCCGCGCTCAGTCCATAAACTGCGCCCCCCCCCCCCAGGAGATCATCTGCTTGTCCTCTTCCCTTCCCCCACCCACACCTGGAGATCTTCTCCTCTCCCCTTCACCACCCCCACCCCCGGAGATCTCCCTCTCCCCCCCCTCACCCCCCGGAGATCTCCCCCTCACCCCCCGGAGATCTCCCCCTCACCCCCCGGAGATCTCCCTCTCCCCTTCCCCAACCCCGGAGATCTCCCTCTCCCCTTCCCCAACCCCGGAGATCTCCCTTTCCCCCCCCCTCACCCCCCGGAGATCTCCCTCTCACCCCCCGGAGATCTCCCTCTCCTCCCCTCACCCCCCGGAGATCTCCCTCTCCCCTCACCCCCCGGAGATCTCCCTCTCCCCCCCCTCACCCCCCGGAGATCTCCCTCTCCCCCCCCTCACCCCCCGGAGATCTCCCTCTCCCCCCCCTCACCCCCCGGAGATCTCCCTCTCCCCCCCTCACCCCCCGGAGATCTCCCTCTCCCCCCCCTCACCCCCCGGAGATCTCCCTCTCCCCCCCTCACCCCCCGGAGATCTCTCTCTCCCCCCCCCCTCACCCCCCGGAGATCTCTCTCTCCCCCCCCTCACCCCCCGGAGATCTCCCTCTCCTCCCCTCACCCCCCGGAGATCTCCCTCTCCCCTTCCCCACCCCCGGAGATCTCCCTCTCCCCCCCCTCACCCCCCGGAGATCTCCCTCTCCCCCCCCTCACCCCCCCGGAGATCTCCCTCTTCCCCCCCCCTCACCCCCCGGAGATCTCCCTCTTCCCCCCCCCCCTCACCCCCCGGAGATCTCCCTCTTCCCCCCCCCCCTCACCCCCCGGAGATCTCCCTCTTCCCCCCCCCCCTCACCCCCCGGAGATCTCCCTCTTCCCCCCCCCCCCTCACCCCCCGGAGATCTCCCTCTCCCCCCCCCTCACCCCCCGGAGATCTCCCTCTCCCCCCCCCTCACCCCCCGGAGATCTCCCTCTCCCCCCCCCTCACCCCCCGGAGATCTCCCCCTCACCCCCCGGAGATCTCCCTCTCCCCTTCCCCAACCCCGGAGCTCTCCCTCTCCCCCCCTCACCCCCCGGAGCTCTCCTCCCCCCCTCACCCCCCGGAGATCTCCTCCCCCCCCACCCCCCGGAGATCTCCTCTCCTCGCCGTCCCCCCCCACCCGAGATCAACTTCTCTCCCCCCCACCACTGGAGTGCTCCTCCTCTCCCCATTCCCCCCCCCCCGGAAATCTCTCCCCTCTGTTCCCCACCCCACCCTGGGAGATCATCTTTTCACCCCTGTTTACCCCTACCCCTGGAGATCTCCTCCTCTCCCCCTTTCCCCCACCCCACCCCCAGAGATCTCTTCCTGCCCCCTTTTCTCCCCACCTCCGGAGATCTCCTCCTCTTCTCCCCCCCCCCCCCCCAGGAGATCAACTCCTCTCCCCCCCCCCCCCCCGCCACTGCTGGAGTGCTACTCCTCTCTCCTTCCTCCACCCATCCCTCCCCCTGCCCAGGGGGCATTTCTGCAAGGAGATGGCCCTTGCCCCCTCCCTCCACAAGGAGATACCCTTTGCCCCCTCTATTATTTCCTGCTTACAGTAAAGCATCGCCTTGCTTCCATCTCCTTCCCTCAGACTGCACAAGCAGCTCCCCCCCCCCCCAAGATCCCCTCCTTGTCCTCTTCTCTTCTGTCCCCACTGAGATAATTTCCTTTTCCTCTCATCCCCCATTCTCCCCCTCCCTCTCTACAAGGAGATTCCCCTCCCCCCCATAAACATCCCTCCTCTTCAATCCCCCACACAAAAACATCCATCCCCAGCAATGTAACACAACTACTTTCTCTCCCAAAATTCACAACCCCACTTCGCAGAGCAACAAACTTTCCATTTGAAAGACTGTAGTACTGGCTTCAACAGCTCACAGCCCCTTCATCCCCCAAGCAATGTGGCCTTCTGATAGTTCCCCAGGGACATGTTTCCATTGCTAACCCCCCCCCCCCCCCCCAGCAACATCACTCCCCTTACCTCTAACCATCCCTCCTCTGACAACATAATACTCCTTTACCCCCCCCCCCCCAAAATAATACTCTTCCCTTTTTACCATGGTTACACCTTATACTCTTCTCCTATACCTCCAGCTTACTCCTTTCAAATAACATTAGCAAACCCTTTATCACCTTAATCACACAACACTCTCTTTACCACACTCTATGTATTACTATTCGTGTACTTTCCCCAGCCTGGAAATATATCACGGATACTTTATCAGTGTTGGAACAAAGTCCAAGAAAACCTTGCCTTGCAGCTGATGAAGAAGGCAGGTCACCGGCACCACCTTATCCTGGGCCGTTACAGTAGGCATTAAAGACTGGCCTTGCCAATGACACCTCAGGGTGATCAAAAAAAAACTGAATTCCTTTTGCATTCTGGTTAGATGCTTTTCATAGGATTCACTGTGTGATTTGTAGAAATGGAGAAAATGTACATATCGCTAAAATAAATTGGCAAATCCTGTATAATGTTCCCAGTTCAGAATGACTGTATAAGAAAGTCTACTTTTATCATTTGGATTTTTCATAGAGTGGATTTGTTTGTCTTGTAGAGTAATGAAAACTAGTAGTCTTGCTTCTAGGTGAGTTATTTGGGCCCACAAGTCTGTGACAGAAAAAAAAATCAAATTCTGAGCATGCTGGGATTTAATTAATGTGTTAGAAATATCTGATTCTGATTTTTCTCTGTAAAGTGGCCTTGCACATACATCAGGGGACAATAACAACATCATTGGGATTATTATATACTGTGTTTCTGTTGGTTATTTTCTGTTTATAGGAGCAGAAAATATTGGAAATGTACATGTTACTGAAAATGTTCATTTTCCCATTTAGTGAATGGCCAGTAAATTCCTAATATTTTCCATTTCTTATCTGTAATTTTTTTCCCTCCACCATAAGGAATGGGTTGAATCTCCTCATCCACTCGCTAATGGTTTCAGGGTAGAATTAATATTTGGGGAGCATCTAGTGCTTGTTCACAGCATTGCAACTTCTAAAGCTGTGTCCATGAGGCAAAAAGATCCTGACTATCTGCCTTCTGAAACATTGACAGGGATAAGTACCAATCAGTGCAAAATGAAGCAATCCAATGCCTTGTTGGTTTTGCTTTTAGTTTTGGCTTGGGATTGGTGAGGGGAGGGTGATTGGTGGGTTAGAAGTCTTTGGATTCATGCCGCATGTTCATCGTAATGTTGAAGTGATTTATTGTTTGCTGGTTCAAGCTTTCAGATGAGACCTAAAATCAATGCTGCATTGAGTGCACCTAAAAGATTTGGTGACAACTTTGGAAGTTGTCCTTCTAGCCAATGTCCCTCTTTTAACTAACATCAGAAAATTACAAGTAAAGTTAATAATTTGACCAGGTGTAGGCTATTTGGTCCCTGGAGTCTGCTCCGCTGTATAATAAGATCATGCCTGGTCCAATTCTAACCTTGGGACCTGATTTCTCGTCTACCCATTGTCACTCTTTGCCACTTTATCAGGAAGCTATCTACCTCTGCCTTAAAAATATTCAAAGACTCTACCTCCATCACCCTTTGAGAAAGAGAGTTACAAATATTAACAATCCTATAAGAAAAAAATTTACCTCATCTGTCTTAAATGAACAACTGCTTGTTTTTAAGCAAGTGAGCCCTGGTTCTAGATTCTCCCACAAGAGGAAATATCCTCTCCACATCCACCCTGTTGAGATTCCTCAGGATCTTCTATGTTTCAGTCAAGTTCCCCCTCACTTTTCTAAGCTTCAGTAGATATCAGTCAAGCCTGTCCAACTTTTCCTCGTATGATGACCTGCCCATTCCAGCTATCAGTCTAGTAAACCTTTTCTGAACTGCTTCCAATGTACTTGTATCCTTCTGTGTATAAGAAGACCGATACTGTACACAGTACTCTACATGTGGTCTCACTAATGCCTAATATAACTAGCATTGAATACTTTAGTATTCAAATCCCCTTCCAATAAGCAAAAGCATTCTGTTAGTTTTTCCTGCATACTAGTCTCTTAGAGATCACGCACTAGAACTCCCAGATTGCTCTGATCTCAGAGCTCTTCACAGTTTATTCTTATTTTTCCTGCCAAAATAGATTATTTCACATTTTTGCATGTTGTACTCCATTTGCCAGATCTTTGCCTATTCACTTTTTGACCTCCTCACAATTTACTTTTCTCCCTAAAAGGCAAACTTACCAATCATTCATTTGGTGCCTTCATTCAAATCATTTAAGTAAATTGTAAGAAGTTGAGGCCCCAGTACTGATCCCTGTGGCATACTGCTTGTTATATCTTGCCAGCCAGAAAACCCCTTTATATCTCTCTATTTCCTGTTATCCACCCAGTCTTTTATCCAAGCCAATTTGTTACTTCCTATTCCATGAGCTTACATTTTCTGCAATGATCTTTGATGTGTCACCTTTTCTGATGCTTTCTGAAAATCTAAATCTGGTTCCACAATTTCCCTTTCACAAAACCTCAATTTTGAAAGTTCCCTGCTGTAACATCTTTCACTATGAGAACTGTTAAGGTAACTGCTTGTAGTTTCCTGCTTTCTGTCTCGTTTGGTTTTTGAATAAAAGAGAGATCTTTTCTGTTTTCCAATCTAATGGAACCTTTCCAGAATTTTGGGAATGCTGGAAGATTGAAACCAATGCATCAACTATCTCACTAGTCACTTCTTTTACCAGCTTAATATGAAGTCCATTCAAGACTGAGATTTGTAACCCACAACTCCCGACAATTTGCTCAGCATCGCCTCCCTGGTGATTCTAGTTATCGTGAGGTCTTCCAACTCTTGATTTACAGCTAATTTCAGGATGTAACCTGTATCCTCTATCATGAAGACAGATGCAAAATACTTGTTTTGTCAAGCATCTCCTTGTTTTCTATTATTAATTCTGGTCTCACAACCTATAGGACCAGTGACATGTTAATTCTTTTTCAAATATTTATTCCAATTTAGATATAAAAAGAAAATGCCAGAAACACTCAGCAGGTCAGTCAGCATGTGTGGGAAGAGAAATGGTAATGTTTCAGGTCCAGGACCCTTTAGCATTTTCTGTTTGTATTTCAGATTTCCAGCATCTGCAGCTTTTTCTTTATTTTATCTTTCAACTTACTAGCCAGCTTTATCATCTGCTCTAATTTTTCCTTCCTTTTATTATCTCTTGGGTTGTTCTTCAGTTTTATATTTTGCCCGATCTATGACCTGCCACCCACCTTTGCACAATGTTATGCTTTTTCTTTAAGTCTGATGGTATATTTAACTTTTTTTTTCCCACTGACTGTAGCATCTCAACTTGGAATTTTTTTTCTCATTGGAATGTATTTATTCTGTGTATTCTGAAAGATCCCCTTAAATGTTTGCCACTGCATCTCAATCGATTGTTTAAACTAATTTGTTCACTTTACTAGCTTTGCTTTCATGCCGTCATAATTGCCTGTAGTTAAATTTAATAAACCCATTTTTTAATCTTCTTCAACTAAATATAAAATTTAACCTAGTCCTGATGAAGGGTCTTGACCTTCACTGTTTATTTCCCTCTATAGATGCTGCCTGACCTGCTGAGTTCCTCTAGCATTTTGTGTTTGTTGCTACAGATTCCAGCATCTGCAGAATCTCTTGTATAACCCTATTATGATTGCTGTCTATTAGCAGCACCTTGATTTTTGAGATGAATTCATCCTTTATTTGTTGCACGATACCAGGTTTAATGTAAATTGCTCTATGGTTGGCTCCAAAATATGCTATTATAAGAAACAATCCTAGAAGCATTCTGAACTCATTTAGTCTTCCTTTGCTCATTTGGTTTTATCTTTCCTAAATCAATTAAAATCACCCATGGTTATTGCTATAACTTTCCAACAATTATCCACTATTTCTTCCTTTATACTCTGTCCTACTGTGTAGTTACTGTTTGGGGTCTGTATACCACTCCCACAAGTGACTTCTTGCCTTGTGTTATTTCTCATCTCCACCCAAACTGCTACACTCTGGGTTTCTGAACGTGAGTAATCTACTTCTCTAAGACGATTATTAATTCAAAGAGCTGCTCCCTAGTCTCCTGTTCTTTCTAAATGTCATGTACCATTTGATATTCAAGTCACAGTCTCTGTCATTCTTGCAGCTATGTCTTCATAATGGTAATTAGATCAAATTAATTTCTATTTGTGTTCTCAATTCATCTGTTTTGTTGCAAATACATTCAGATGCAAAGCCTTTAAATTCATCCTCTGATTATTTTTGTAACTTCCAGCCTCATTTATTGATTTACTTTTAGACTTGTACTCTATCCCCTTCTGTGCAGTTTATCATTTCCCTTATTAATACCTTTCTCTGTAGCCAGGTCTCTGCTCAATGATCGATTTGATATTTGTGGAACTAATCCCATGCGAAAAACACTATTGATAAGGAGGGAGACTCTTAGAAGGAATCTATATGAAGAGAATCAAATTGCGTGGAGCTAAGGAACAGCAAGTGGCAAAGGGCATTGATGGGAGTTGTCTAAAGGTCTGCCAACAGTGCAGGTGACCCCCCCCCCCCCCCCCCCCAACTGTGTCATGGTTCGGGTTACAGAAATTCACCCTCATGGGATTCACAAATCACTTCCTAAAGTCCAAGGTGGGGAACAAAATTATGGAATTTATGTTGGGGGAGAAATAAGTAAATAATAACAAAATGTGATAGAAACATTTTTTACTTTTTCAGCTTTTATTTCTTGACAAATGCACAGATTCATTTTACTGTCTAGCAGTTTTTTTCCCTCAAAATTTTTCATATTATTTACTTGATGTCTGAAACAGAGCCGGCAAATTTAGGTGCAAGTTGTAAACCTAAACGACTACTGTTGTTTGTTGTGAGTAATATCATTAAACTACCTTACCTACAGTATATTTGATATACATTTCAAAGTGTATGTCTCCATTCAAACTGAAGGCTGGAAGGATGATGAGCATCTGCAGTTGCTTGTGTCTCCAAACACAGCTTCTTGTCACTGAAGAGATTTGCTTTAGAAACTGACAAGGCAATTTCTTAAGTGCTCCCCACTCCCCCATCTCTCCACCCTCCCCCCCCCCCCCCACTCCACCATGAACCAGCTGCTGTGATACTCATCATTATTATTGAGAGGAAAAACATCCCATTGGAACACATCTCCACCTATAACATGAGATTCTATGGGAAATGGGGTTTCACATCATGGAAAATTGCTTTATGGACATTTTCCTAGGAACACAATCCCTCCATAACAGAGAGGTTGCCAGTAGTGGTAATACCATAATTATGGCATCCTTAGTCTACATATAGACGGGGCAATTCAAATGGAGGATAAATTCATCGACGTTTGCTCGTTGGCTTTCTAGACCTGTTAAAGAAGCAACTATGGGGCCTGTTTAGATCCAAGTTTTGTGCAGTGTGAAAGCATTATTTAATCTTGTAGTTCAGGGCTCTTTAAGGAAGAATAATGAATACATGGTAGAATTGCTTTTAAATTAAGGTTGAAAATGGTTTGGTTCAATTTGAAACCAGCGTCTTGAATCTAAACCTAGTAAACCACAAAAGTATGAGAGTGACTTGGCTATGGTACATTGGGAAACAAGCTTATGAGATATGACAGTAGATAAACATTGGCTAACATTTAAAGAGTTAATGCTACAAATATTCCCAATAGGAAAAGTGATCAAATGATCAAACTATGGCTAATGAGAAGTTAAAAGATAGTATAAGATCAAAGGAAAAGGCTTGTAATATTTGAGTTGGGAGTTTGTGATTAGTGAAGTGCTACAGGGTTTGTTGCTGAGGTTCCAGCTGTCACAATCTACATGAATAACTTGGATGAGAATGCCAAGGATAATGTGTCCAAGCTTGCTGCTGATGTAATGCTGGATGATCATGTGAGTAATGAGGTGAATGCAGACAGATTTGAAGCGTTATAAGCAGGCTCAGTGAATGAGAGATGACATGCATATGAAACATAATGAGGAAGAATGTGAAGTTATCCACTTCAGGAGAAAATAGAAACTGAAAAGAATTGGTTTTCAGAGGAACCTGTGTGATCACAATTCATAGAAAGTTAGCTTACAAGTAAGTAAGCAGCAAAGAAGGCAAAAGTTATGTTGATATTTACCACAAGACTTTAAGTAAAAGAGTATACATTACTTAATACTATTATGTAAGACCCTAATAAGAGCACATCTGGAACATTCTGTACAGGTTGGGTCTATCTATCTAAGGAAGGATATGCTTGTAATGGATGGAGTCGCATGAAGCTTCACTAAATTCATTCTTCAGTTGGCATAGATTGGCCTAAGAGAGATTGAGCTTTCTGGCCCTATATTTTCATGTGTGTGGAAGAATGAGTGTTGATGTATTGAAACGTAGAATTCTTGCAGGGCTTGACAGGGTAGGTGCAGGGATATTTTCTCTGACTGGGTGTCTTGAACTAGGGTCAAAGTATGGACGCGATCATACCAGATGGTGATAATGAGAAATTTATTCACCCAATGGGGTAATTAATCTTTGGAATTCTCCATCCAGCTGGGCTGTGGAAACTCATTCATTGACTATATTCAAAATGTTAAGAGAATTGGGGAATACAGCACTTAGAAAGGTGGCACTGATTTGAAAGATCATCCCTGATCTTATTGAATGGTACAGCAGGCATGAAGAGCCAAATGTACTACTCATTCTGTTTCCAATTATTATTGCTTCCAAAAATGGATTTCAGAATTCTCACTGTTTAAGACATCTAATTTTTCTTATCCTGCTACTGAAAACTCAAATTGTCTTCAATAATACTTATGATTTGCCATGTTCCAATTTTGCATCCTTACACTGAACCCACTTCACACCAGATTAATGAATCAAAGTGGCACTGTTGGTGACCCCTTAATTGTTCAAAAAATATTTCTACAAAGAAAATACTTTTGGGAGATTTATTAATTGCACTCTTATTTCTGAGCTCACACTTATTCCACTTTTGAGGTCAAAACTATACAATGAACAGGAAACTTAAATTTTGATTTGGTTTGATTTCTAGTTCCATTCAGTGCTTTGAAAATACCCTCCTTTTAACTTTGATGAGCAGCATACTCCCTCTTCACTAGATTTTTTTAAACTTGGGTTTAATTAGTAAGTGAAGTTAAAACAATTACTCAGCAAGGAAGCAGTTTAGAGCAATTTATAGTTACAGTGGATTATAGACTGCTTTTGCATCATTAGAAGAAAAATTTAATTGTTTGCAAACTCTACCATATTAATTTTGCAATGAACCTTTCCATGTTTACTGAACTGATGGTGATTATAAGCAGATACAGGAGCATCCCATCTGACTAATCTGTTCAGAAGGTTTTATTTTGCAAAGCTTCATATATTCCAGATCAAACTTGAGGCTGGTTAACTAATCCTGAACTGTTTATCAGGGACTTTGTAAAATTTGAATACCTGTTTTCCACAAGTCAAAACAAAAATTGTCAAACGTGAACCCATTAGGTCGATTGGCATTGCAAGTTCATTTTGATCGCATTCAGTTTCATTGAGTGCAGCTTTTAAACTTTGTACTGTAACTCACTTTTAAAATTCCAAATATATAGCCATTGTTTCTTTTCTGAATGGTCCATATTGTCACAATGTTTGACAAGGTTTATCGTCAAGTGTCAAAAGGAAATAAATACTCTTATTTTCCTATATTTCTGCTTTGACTTGCATTGTCAGTGAATGTTGAGAAGTAACAGAAACTTTTCTTTGTGAAACAGCTGCAGCAACTTTTGCATACCAATACGAAGGTTATCATTGGATAAGCCTCCCATCATCCCTCCAAAACGGCCACTCACTGCTTATCTACGTTATGTGGTGGAGCAGCAACCGATCTTATTTAAGCAAAAACCAGGTAAAAAAATTAATTTAAAATGAAATTCATTTTAGTAGCACAGGGTGGTGTACCCTTTGAAACGTCTTATTTTTCATAATGTCCTTCAGTAAATCCTCTTACAAATAGCTGTGGAAACTGAAGACCCCATTGTATTTCAGAAATATCCAATAGCATCTGTGGAAAGGTAAACAGTTAATGTTTCTGGTCAAAGGCTCCTTGTCAGAAAGGCCTTCAACATGAAACATTAACTCTCTTGGAGGGCTGTGACTAGTGGGGTCCCACAGGTATCAGTTCTGGGACCTCTACTTTTTGTGATATTTATTAATGACTTAGATGAGGGGGTGGAAGGGTGGGTTAGCAAGTTTGCAGATGACACAAAGATCCGTGGTGTTGTGGATAGTGTGGAGGGCTGTCGTAGCCTACAAAGGGATATTGATAGGATGCAGAGCTGGGCTGAGAAGTGGCAGATGGAGTTCAATCCAGAGAAGTGTGAGGTGGTACACTTTGGAAGGACAAACTCCAAGGCAGAATACAAGGTAAATGGCAGGATTCTGGGCAGCGTAGAGGAGCAGAGGGATCTGGGGGTTCATATCCACAGATCACTGAAAGTTGCCTCACAGGTGGATAGGGTAGTTAAGAAAGCTTATGGGATGTTAGCTTTCATAAATCATGGGATTGAGTTTAAGAGCCATGAAGTAATGATGCAGCTTTACAAAACTCTGGTTAGACCACACTTAGAGTACTGTGTCCAGTTCTGATCGCCTCATTATAGGAAGGATGTGGAGGCGTTGGAAGGGGTGCAGAGGAGATTTACCAGGATGCTGCCTGGATTATAGAGTATGGATTACGAGGAGAGACTAAAGGAGCTAGGGCTTTACTCATTGGAGAGAAGGAGGATGAGGGGAGACATGATAGAGGTGTACAAAATATTAAGAGGAATAGATAGAGTGGACAGCCAGTGCCTCTTTCCCAGGGCACCAATGCTCAATACAAGAGGGCATGGCTTTAAGGTAATGGGTGGAAAGTTCAAGGGAGATGTCAGAGGGAGGTTTTTCACCCAGAGAGTGGTTGGGGCATGGAATGTTCTACCTGGGGTGGTGGTGGAGGCTGATATGTTGGTCACATTCAAGAGATTGTTAGATAAGCATATGGAGGAATTTAAAATAGAGGGATATGTGGGAGGAAGGGGTTAGATAGTCTTAGGTGTGGTTTGAAGGTTGGCGCAACATGGTGGGCCGAAGGGCCTGTATTGTGCTTATATTTGTTCTATGGTTCTTTCCACACATGCCTGACCTATCGGTATTTCCCATAGAATCTGTTTTTATTTCAGATTTCCAGCATCTGCAGTTCTTTGACTTTTGATTTCCAATTGTATATTTGCAGTTTTATTTTTTGTTTTAAAGATCATGGCCAATATTTACCTCGAATGCAATAAAACAGGGGCAGAATTCCTGTTGAGTGAAATCATTGGCAGCCTGCCCCCGATCATGCTGTTGTTCTGGTGTGGGCAAGGGCACAGTCTTCCACAATCCATTGGGGTCCGGTGTATCTAGGGCTTTCGTTAGTACTGAGAGCCTGCTGCACTTGTAGAAAACTTGTGATCAACAGTTCTGTCCAAGGCTGCCAAAGGTCTCTGTTAACATGGTCAGTGAATATTTATGAATTATTTTGACAGAACACTAAAAGACACAGGTGACCAAAAAAAACATTTTAACTAAAATAATAAGCTTTCCTTTCCTCCTTCCCAGCCAGTGAAGTCCCTTATGATTTGAATGGACTGGTTAAACCTGGCTGCTGCGAAGCTTGTGGAAATTTTCACGGCCCTAATGGATTCCGTAAGGAATCCAGCTATGTAGCACAATGATAGGTGGTGGGGCAGAAGATGCTGACAAGGAAACTGGAACTCTTGTGGGAGACGTGCATACATCCTGCATTAGCACTGGGCTGGAGTCAAAAATTCCAGGCTATGTATTTTACAGGGTATTACCTCTATGTAGTTGTTGGACCATTCACTGTGCAATCGACTACGTTATATTGCAACAGAGTACACGGCCTAAGGATTTTTTTCTTTAAATTGAATTGGGTGCTATATAAATGTATCTTTATAATCATTCTGTTTGCTTTCTGATAAGATATATCTTTATTAGTCACATGTACATCGAAACACACAGTGAAATGCATCTTTTGCGTAGAGTGTTCTGGGGACAGTCCGCAAGTGTCACCACACTTCCGGCACCAACACAGCATGCCCACACATTCCTTCTTTGGAATGTGGGAGGAAACTGGAGCACCTTGAGGAAACCCACATGGACACGGGGAGAACGTACAAACTCCTTACAGACAGTGGCGGGAATTAAATCCGGGTCGCTGGTGCTGTAGTAGCATTGTGCTAACTGCTACACTACTTATTCCCTTGTATTCCTCATGAATACAATGGCACTTAGACCAGGAGGAAATAAGCACAGTTTGAATTGTACATGGTGCTTTTGAGATCCAGTTATTGGGGATTGGTTAGAAAAAGGTTTGCCACGATATAAAATGAGCAACTTTCTTTTTATTTTTGATACGGTAAAATTTGAAAGCATAATATCAGCTGATAATTACCAATCCTCCCTACTGAGTGCACTGTGTCAGATTGTCAGACAGACTCTTAAGTTGCACTTTTCTGCAGTGGCTGGGTGGCTGTAAATAAGTTGGACACAAGTATTTCTGGATTGGAGGGCTTCACGGCAGGTAGGACAAGCCGATACCTATGAGGGAAAAAAAATTAAACGGAACAAGGGAGAAGAGGGAATGGAAGGGATAGAGAAGGATGAGAGCGGGGCATGTCAGCATTGAGGTTAAAATTGGGCTCTTGGCAGAATTTCACTTTTTGCTTAGGAAAAAGAAGGCTGTCAGTGAGCAGCCTATACAAAAATACTGTTCTCAATGACTTTGAGGAGTTCCCAAACCTAAAGGATGGCTGTGATATCAGAGGCTGAATGAAACAATTACAGGCAGAAATCAAATGAATGGGTCATCCAGTAATCTCACTATGTTTGGTATGGATCACTTTTGAACTTTTGTAATGTCAGGGCAGAAATATCAGCTGAAATGATTAGCAATTAAAACTATCAGAGCCAACCTATTGCCCCTATCATTACGTCAAGGTTTGGTGTGTGTATGTGTATACATATAAATATATAAATATGAAAAAAATACATTCTAAGCATCATGTAACATGTCTGACATTAAAGGGAATCATACATTTATTGACTGTACCTTGGTTATCAATGAGTTAGAGCAAGGCACCCACGTATGTCTGTGTTTCCAGCAAATCAAAAGTCGTTATACTCTGAAAACAGGCTAGTTAGAGGATATAGAAACAACAGCAACTAATCCAAATAAAATCAAGTAATTTCTCTGAAGAAGTACTGGAAGTCCAGGATAGTTGCTTCTAAATTAGATGCTTCAAATCATCTTGATCAATGTAACAATGTCGTCTGTAGACTGAATGATAGTGGAAGTAGCCATTCATCCTCACCTCGTCTAGAATTGGATTGTCACTGTAAAGCCTAACAGGAAAGGCTCCTTAAGGATGCAGATCAGATTTTTAGAAGTTGCAGCGGCAGTCATCATTCTATGGGAAAAAGATTCTGACTATCTACCTATCTATGCCTCTCATAATTTTTATATATCTCTATCAGGCCACTCTTCAGACTCCTTTGCTCCAGGGAAAACAAACCCAGCCTACCAAATCTCTCCCCCATAACCAAAGTCCTCCAATCCAGGCAACATCCTGGTGAATCTTCACTGCACTCTCTTCAATGCAAGAATGTCCTTAAAACACAAGATCCAAAGCAGATCTACTCTTTCAACCATGAGAACCTTCTTTGGGAATCTTACATATGCCTCAAGCCCCAACTCTTTGCTTAACTTGATTGGGCATGATAATCGTACTCAAAACAGAACAAAAAGTAGCAGATACTGGTAAATAAAGAAACTTGAGTGACACTGCATCTAGATGTCAGTTTGAACATCTTAGTTTCATTTAGTACAGCTAAATAAATATGCATTGAAGTTTTCACCAATCTACAAATGGCTAAACTTCCTCAGTCTTGTGTATTCATGCATAAAACCTTCACTGATTGAATCATCCACATCACTGACTCTCAAATGTGAGATCTATCAGTTCCACTCTTACCTAACAACATCACATTTTCAGATTACAATGCAACGGGAATAATTTTTCTGGTCTTTTAGGTGCAATATTGGAGTGTATGCATTCTCTATATTTATTATCTCTTCTATTAATCTACTGTTGGCATTTTGGAATGGATTTTTTAGAGCTACTTAAAAGTTGAAATTTTCCGGATTGCAGATTTCTAAACATAATTTTTTTTACTAGCAGCAGAAATATAGAAGGGTCTAATAGTTTTCTTGGACTTGTTGTTTATGCTGATTTCTGGCAATTTTTAAGTACAGGGTCCTCCACCAGGTTACCCCAGGGTTCCGTTCCTGAGAACTGTTCGTAACAGAACAGTTTGCAAGTTGGAAATGTGGCAGTTCTAGCAATATATTTAAATAAAAACATAAGCCAACCAAGGGAAATGTGTGATTAAACCAGGGCATTTAACTCAACCATTCAGGTTTCTCTGCAAGAAGCAATGATACTGCCGCAATCCATGTTCCCACATGGCAGAAGGTGCCTGCAGCCCCACAGCAGCCGTGTTCATAACCTGGGTAGGATCTGTATACCTAAATGCAATTTGAGAGATGTTAGGCATCAGCAAATGGGTGCAATTCTGGACCTAAATTTTGGGTTTCCTCCATGGTTGAAGCTTGTGTCTTATTCTTTCACTGTGCTAGATTATCATAAGCCAATCCCATGACGCTAATTTGTTTTGGCCTAACATGAAATAATCTATTTACAGATCTCAGTGTGGTAGAAAGGACTAAATGGATTGCTCAGCTTGGAGACAGTTAACAGCAGATCAGAAACAAGTAAGTGGTTTCAATTTCCTGGTCAAGAGTTATTGGCAATAAAATAGCTGTAAACAACATATTTTGACTTGCTCACTACTGCTAAGCCTGTTATCAAAAACTGACTTAACTGCCTTTTGAAATAACAGATAATATAACTGTCTTGCTTCCAGCCATATGAAATTGCAGCAGTGATGGTAAAGCAAAATATAAGTTGGAATTGGCAGCCTTCGAAGCTCAACTCACTCCAACTCAATTAGCCAGTTTGAAGGAAGAAAAGAGACAGAAGCTGGCCAAGCGAAAGAACAATGAGGCAGAAGCGAGTAAGTACGAATTACTATTCTATTTTGCACAACAGTACATAATTCTGGAGAAGGCTACGTCAGCATTTCGCTATTTTTGGTAGTGCGCACCATTTTTCTCCATATTGCTCAGAGGGTCCACAATTGGGGCCATTTGCAATGCCAGAATGCTGGTGAGGCTGATCACCTTCACTTCCCGGAACCGAGACATTTTCTGGCATTGTGAGTGGCCCAGCTGTATAGAGAGGAAGAAGGTCAAGAAGCAATCATGATGGGGCAATTCATTCGTCAAAGGGAGACAAGTGTTCCTGTGGTTGCTAAAGTGATTCCAGGATGATGTATTACGTTCCTGGCACCAGGTTCAAGTGTCACAGGAGTGCAGAATATTTTTGGGGGTGGGGAGGAGGGGAGCATTAAATTTCTGTTGAAATTATTGAAGTCCAGATACGTATCTACTTGGGTTTTGATGTGAAGAACTGTTACTTTAACTATTTTTTGTTGCATGTAGAAGCTTACAATGTTGGGGAAGCCTAAACGTCCACGGACAGCTTTCAATATCTTCATGGCGGAAAACTTTGAGGACGCCAAAGGTGCACTTCCACAGTAAGAATAACAAAGCAATAATTATAATACTAAGAAATGAATTACTTAAAATACTCTTGTTCAGGTTAAAACCTGCTCTTACCATTCACAATCACAATGGGGGGGAGAAAAAAAGTACATGCGAACTTCAGTGTTATCCTTCCATTTATGGTGGCACCTCTGCTTTAATGTTGCATTTATTTTTAAAGGTGTAACATTAATATTGCCCAAATGTTGCATTGCTTCTCATTGTAGTAATTGTGATATAGTCTGCATTAACTAAGCAAAAAAAATGGCAATGCACATCAGGTTAAGGTGCTTTAAGCGAAATTTATTACCTAATGAGGAATTAGATTTATATGTAAAAGTATTCTGATGTTGGAATTATTGTGGGGAATGATAGAGAAATGTGTTTGGATTCTATTTCAGATTAGGCTCTGCTGTTACAAATATTTTAACCTGATTGTAATGGTTTCCATATATTTTCTGAGTCATTGATTGTCAGCACTGGAGAATGGAACTCTGAATTTGAAAACTGTGCATGAACCCATTATATATATATTTTATATTCCTCTTCCTCTGTCTCCACCCCACCCCCCCCCCCCGCCCCCCCAGCAAAGTGAAGTGTCTTTTAAGTGCTCTTATCATATTTTCAGCTTGAAGGCTTCAAACCTTCTCCACTTAGGACAAACTTGTTAAACTTTCATTCTTTTTGGTTTGAGGCCAATAGAACAATATTTTTATACACAGTTTCACACAGCAAAATCATCTTCAAAGTTTGACATGACAAGATAGCATTTTATTGAAGGATTCCACTTCGGATGTAAGTCACCTTGCAAATATAAGGCAAGTTAACAATGAGACTTCACTTATCTGGTATGCACCAAGTTTGCTTACAAGCTGTAAAAACTCTTTGTGTCTCTTCCCACAAATAATAAACTGAATTACATCAAGTAAAATTTAGCTTTCTTTTTTGGATCACTCCCAAACATTTTACTTAGATAGTTTGACTGTGGCAACCTTGGTCTATTAACTCGTGCATTAATTTTGGACCAACCAATAGCTCTAAGAATTTTTTCTAAAGTGTTTTCTGCAGCTCATTGAATGTTTTATGTTAACTATTTAAATGTTCCCATGGTTCAGCATGTTTCAAGACACTGTTAATAATGCAGTTTCCTTGAATGCCAGATTAGAGCAGTTGTCTGCTCTGTTTGTATTTTCATATTCAATTTTGATACACAGAATTCTAATAAAATCTTCCATTCTACCATTGCTTTAGAAATGGGTGAAACTATTGCATTCAGTTTGGTTCCACGTGCATTGTATGTTACTTCAAAGGAGCACAACTGGAGCAGGTTGAGCTGAACTAAGTAACTCTATGTCAAAAACTAAAAGAAATAAATTATAGAAGTTATTTGCTCTTCTGCCAATTTGAGGTCCTACAGATATCAATTCATCCACTTGGAATTGGAGGTGATGGAAGTCCTAAAACAGTGCTTTTCTTTCAACTTGTGCATTGTTGTTTATTCCTATTTTATTCAAGAAACAGTAATTTCCAAGCAAGTTTGTAAAATCAAATTCTTTGTACTTGCAAGGGATACATTTACATTTAAGATTTGATGGATGTGTTTGTTGAGTACCGGCCATAGAAGGCCTATCAATGCATTTATGTCTTTGTCAGTTATTCCATTAGTCCATTCTACATAATACTCCAAATTTTCCTTTTTAAAGAGTCAACTCCCATTTGAAACATATTAATAAATCTGCTTCCACCTCTGCGCTGGGAATTGCATATCAGGTACTTGGTTATTGGTATTGGTTTATTATTGTCACTTGTACCGAGTACAGTGAAAACTTGTCTTGCATGCCGTTGTACAGATTCAATTCATTACACAGTGCATTGAGATAGTACATGGTAAAATAGTTTTCAATTGTGAGCACCACCATTAAATCACTCCTTAACCTGTTTCTGTTGGAGAATAGTCTCTGGTTCCTTAGACACCCCATATAACTAAGTTCTGCATGCCTTATGGTATTCTTCCTGTGTTCAGGCCCTAATGTCCTTCATGCAGCGTGGTGCTGACATGATAGTCCAACTGCCATCTAATGTGATTTGAGAAGATTCTGTGTAACTTCCTTTTCTTTGTTTCCCCTATGAATATTTAATAAAGTTAAGGATCCATGTTCTGATTTTGTCTTCTCAAATTGTCCTACCACCTTCAAGGATTTGTGTATTTGCACCTCCAGATTTCTCTGTAACACCATTTGTTTATTTTGCATCTCTTCATGTCTTTTGTATCATATATCATTTGCCCCATTTCACAAGTCCTGAATATTCTTCTTGCTATTTGTTTCATTGCTGAGTTTCATGATCTTCAAATTCAACCCAATGTACGCTATTGGTGTCAAAATTCCTATTGGCCAAAGCCCTACTCCCCATTTGCAGTGTGGTTTTGTGCATCAACAGGTACAAATGATTTGATCTTTGCCATGCCAGAAGCACCAAGGAAAGTGCAAGGAGTAGCCTCAACCAGTATGTGGCCTTTGTCAGCCTGAGAGAACAAGAGACATTGACCCTATCATCTGAGAGGGATTGGAAAATCCTCAATTTTGTTTGCCTTTGGAAATATTCTCTCCATTTTATGTGTACTACATGTTGACATGCAAGTTGTAATATCTAACTGATGGATCCTCTACAGATCCAATCGCAGTGCGGTCCGGGACTTGAGGACCTGAGTTACAGGGATAGGTTGAATAGGTTAGGACTTTATTCCCTGGAACGCAGGAGAATGAGGGGAGATCTTATAGAAGTACACAAAATTAAGAGGGGTATAGATAAGGTGAATACGTGCCGGCTTTTTCCCCTCGGGTTGGGTGAGACTAGAACTAGAGGTCACGGGTTAGGGCGAAAGGTGAAATATACAAGGAGAAACTACTTCACTCAGAGGATTGTGAGAGTGTAGAATAAGCTGCCAGTGGAGGTGGTGGATGTGGGTTCAATTGTAACATTTAAGAGAAGTTTGGTTAGTTACATGAATGAGAGAGGTATGGAGGGCTATGGTCCTGGATGCAGGTAGATGGGACTAGGCAGAAACCAGGCTGGCATGGACCAGATGGGCCAAAGGGCCTGTGTCTGTGCTGTAGCGCTCTTTAACACTTTGTGGAAAATGGGCAGTAGTGGTAAACCACAACACGAGGAACAGAAGCTCATCTGATTTGAATAGCAGGTGTTCCAGGAAGTCCATGACTACTCGCCAAGAGGGCAGCATTACATTTCTGGAAATGGCGCTTTTGGAAGGTGTACAGGTGCTCCTCTGGTTACAACAGGGTTACTTCCCTGCAAACAATTTGCATTACGAACTGTTGGCAAGTCGGAACTGCAGCCGCAAACTGAGTTCCCACATGGCAGAAGATGCCTGCAGCAGTTGGCAAATTCATCCCACCACTCTCCCAAATGCTCACTGTACACATGTCTGGCATTCCTTAAGCTGGGGAGGACCTGTAATTGTTTTCATGTATCGGGCTAACAAATAACTCTTTGAATGTTTAGTTGAGATTACTTTCATCTGGGATTCATAGATCCAGACGTGAATTGTTGGAATTAATGATATATAGTCAAGAAATGTTTCTGTGACATTTAATATTGGATATTTGGACTTTATTTGGATTTCTAAGATTATCCTTTTTAAATGTCAGTGTGCACAATTTGACTGGTGCTGTTATTTAGTATTATCTATGTTAATTGTCTTCTGTCTTTTGTTTCTTCCCAAAACAAATTGTCAACATTTTGTCTTTGTAGGCAAAGCTGAAGAATCTCCAGGATGAGTGGCAAAAGTTATCTGATACACAGAAACAGGTAAGGTTGGCTTTTGTTTGTATTTCAAGATTAAATGTTGCATAAATACGTAGTGATCCCCTCATCTCTTAACGATTGGTTTAGAATTTCTGTCCCAGCATACATTTCCATTTTTATGATTTCTTGCCCAATTCACTTTTCTGCTCAAAATAGTGGCAAGAAACCATGACCTGGGGGGTGTTAACATTTTCCCATCAGGAACTTGGGTTTAACTCCCTTTGTGACTGATGGAGTCTGTCTAATGAATACAAGGCTTCTGCGTGGAATTAGTTTGGTCATTTGTTGTCCATTTCTTGGCAGTCAAAACCTACAGAATAAAACTGCTCTTTATTTATCAGTTATTGAGGCTGGTTTAAGGACTTGTTTAGGATAGGCTTTGTTCCCATAGCCTTTCAAGCATTTCAGTGTTCATTGAGAGAGGGCTGCTTTTCTACCTCCACTCCACTTTTTTGTTCTATCCCCATTAACCTTAATTCCCTTCATCTATCAATCTTATTCTTGACTATATTCAACGACTGAGCATCTATAGCCCCTGAGGTAGAGTACAAGTATGAATGGGACAAGAAATGGGAGAGTATATCACTGTGATATAGTAGGTGTTGCACTCAAGGATGAGGCATAGTGCTTGAAATGAGAAGTGTTATTCTTCTCCACTCTGAGTCAAATAAATACTAAATTACGAACAATAAATGAGCTATTATTTGACAAGCATTTAAGAAGTAACACAGATCCAGGTGTCTTTTGGCCTTAGCACTTTAGAATTACCTGGTGAAGAAAAACTAGTATCAATTAACCAACTCTTCACTAACATCGGAGAAAACTAAAACAAAATTGTTTAAGTGAGTGCTAAAGCAGTGAACAGAACTGCTATTTCTAAACCGTACTATAATGATCATAAAAGGGAATAGCACAGAAACTGGCCTTCTTGGCCCATCTTGTTCCTGCTGTCTATCTACACTAATCCAATTTGCCCACATTAAGCCCATATCCTTCCATACCAGGATCTATACCATACCAGCCAGGATCTCCCAGTGGCCAGCCATTTTAATACCACTTCTCATTCCCACACCGACATGCATGTCCACAGCCTCCTCTACTGCCAGACGTGGATTAGAGGAACAGCACCTTATATTCCACCTTGGTAGTCTCCAACCAGACGGCATAAACGTCGATTTCTCTAACTCCCAGAAACCACTCCCCTCTGTCCCCTCTTTTCCCTTTTCCCACCTGCCCCATCACCCCATTTTTTTTCTCCTTTCTCGTCCTCTCCTATCAGATTCCATCTTCTTCAGCCCTTTGTCGCTTCCACCCATCACCTCCAGCTTCCTTCATCATTCCCACTCTTCCCCCTCCCTCACCTGCCTATTGCACCTTACTCACCCGGATCCACCTATCACTCCCCAGCTCTTGCTCTTCCCCTTACCCCCACCTTTTAATATTGGCTACCTCCCCTTTCTTTCCAGTTCTGATTAAGGGTCTCGACCCAAAACGTCATCTGTCCATTTCCCTCCATAGGTGCTGCCCGACCCGCTGAGTTCCTCCAGCATTTTGTATGTTGCTCCAGATTTCCAGCATCTGCAATCTCTCTTGTGTCTCCCTCTATACCTTTCCTATCCAAGTACCCGTCCAAATACCTTTTTAACCATTGTAATTGTATCTACTTCCATTACCACCTCAGGCAGCTCATTCCAGACATTCACCACTCTCTGTGTGGAAAGACTTGCTTCTCAGATGACCTTTAAGTTTCTCCTCTCTCAGTTTAGACCTGTACCCTCTGGTTCTAGACTCCCTTGCCCTGGGAAAAGGACTGTGACTATCCTATCTATGCTCTTCATAACTATATCAACATGAACAAGATCGCCCCTCAGCCTCTAACATTCCAGTGAGAATAAACCCAGCCCATCCAATCTCTCCTTGTAACTACTGCCCTCCATTCCAGGCAACGTCTTGGTGAATCTCTTCTATACTCTATTGCTGCCACATACTTCCTATGGTGTGGCGACCAGAACAATACACAATATTTCGTGTTCATGTTGAAAAATGTATGAAGTGAGCATTTATAAATTAATTTGGATACCTATAAAGTCTTGTTAAAATATTACACCAATAATATTTTCTAATGTACACTGAAATCTAGCCACTAATCATGTCATCAATTCAATTTGTAATCTATTGTAGTTATAGAAAATCATCAATAAGATGATTTCACGGAGAATTTTCTCACTATCTTCTGTATTATCCTGGCTAAAGTGTTGCAACAAGATTTCAACAGTGATAATCCTGGGCCTCTGAATATTTGTACCTTGAATTTACATTTTTCTCAGGCTAATGTTTGCCTGTAGGTTTAGCATTGAAATGAAAATACTGTAGAATTGGATAAGTTTGAATCAGTGCCAGGAATGCAGAAGTGACCAGGTGAGCTGCTGCATTGAACAAACCTACCTGGATCCTTTAGTGTCTGATCATTCAGTTGTTGAGCAAATACCTGACAAATATTTTATAATAGCAAATTTGAATTGCCCCACTTTCTGTCTGCCAATCCCATTCCCAGTTAAAAGTAGTGCATATATTTGTGATGTTGAGGTAAGGTGTCATTATTTTGGGTACACAGCATTTTATTTTCAACACTAAATCCTTCTAATCTAATAGAATATGCAACATTCAATTACTGAGGGTTTTCGCTTTGAGATTATAGATCTACTTAAATATGAGTTGCAACTGCCTCATGTTGAAGTCCTTGGAAAATGCCTGATTCAAAGATCCAGTGAGGCTTTAATCTGGAATTAGTGGAATCCCTTGCAATATTTGGGGCATTTTATATCAATTCTATCCAAGTTTAATGAGTTTTTTGTTTCAACTGCTCTCAGACATCAGGAAAAAGAACTAGTAGATCACTTGACCTTGATTTATAACTTGTTCAAAATGCTAAAAATTGTTTACATTTTGGATTTCCTGATCACCGAAACAAAATAAGTAAACCAAGAAAGACTTGACTATAAATATTCTGGATCTGCTCATAGGAGGTGAGCATGGGATTTGAATATCAGCTCCTGAAGCAACTCTGTGAGCACTGGGTACCTATTGAGAACTTGCGGAAAAGAATGGCAGAGTTTGCTGTTCTTCCATTTTTTGCTATTGAATCAGAGAAGATTGTGTGTAAAATTGTGTAATGCTAGTCATCATGCTGCTCAGCATCCTTTTACTTGTCTGTCAATAAATCCATTTTAGTCATTGAGTTTTTCTGTGTTGAGAAATGACAGTAGAATACATGTGTTCTCCATTAAGTAGTGTGCTGATGTTTTGTTAGGTATTAAATCTGGGAGCTCTTGCTCAGTAAAAATCAAAAGTCCAGTCGAGTTTCAAAGATTCTTGAGCCATAACTGCAAATGAAGTGGTTTAAGGATGGAATTTGAGTCATTAGAACCTCTGCCTTTAAATCAAACTACACATTAATGCTGTAAAGGAAGATTTACTTGTATGGCTGAAGAGTTCTATGCTTCACTGTATGGCTGAAGAGTTCTATGCTAGTTTGTCTCTGTTTATGACTTGTCACATCCATTAAGAAGATGTCATGCCAGATGTTTTTGCCCAGTTATTAATTTGACCCATGTGGTGGGAAAGGGTCATATGTAACACATGGGAATTCCTTGACACTTTGCCTTGTGTTACATTTATTTCAAAATTAAAAGGGGAATTCATCCTGAATGGTCCTCATTCCAGCTGATAGTGTTTGCTTAAAATGTATTTTGGCATTAATGTGATTATTTTAGACAGTAAACTTGACATTCAGGTGATTTGGAAGTGCCCAATAATTCAGTGTTCCACACAGTCAAAACTGTGTGATCTCCAGATAAGTAGATGTTAGGAAATAATTATGACAAAATAATTTCATCCCTTTTTTTTAGGGTGTGCATCCTTCCTTGTTTCTGTACCAAGTGATACAGCTTAGAAGGAGACCATTTAACCCATCATGGTGGTGCTGATTCTTTGCTAGAACTACCTAAATGACTCCACTCCACTGCTCTCTTCTAATAGCCTTTCAAGTATTTGTACTTTTTTTTTGTTGAGTTTGCTTCTACCACTTGCACACTGCATTACTGATCACAATTTGCTGCTGGTCCATTACCCAATCAACTTGGTGTACATATGCCTCTAGAATTTTTTTGTATCATTTGATTTGTATTGCCTGTCCTACTTTTTTCTACTAACACAAAAATACTTGAGTGAAACTTAATACAGGTCGGTTATTTGTCCTTTTACCCGTCTCTGTCTCCTGAAGCCTACTATTTTCCTGAATCTCCATTATATTTCCAAGATTTGTGTCATCTGGAACTTTGTCATGATGCCCTGTGTAGGTCGTTAATGTATGTTGATCAGCAGAGTAGTCTTAATATTCACCAACTCCTGTAGGATATTATTTTACTCGTCACTGAGAGATTAGGTAGTGTTCAAAGGGACGGGTGTGCTTGTATACAAGTCATTGAATGTTACCATGTAGGTGCAGAAAGCAGTGAGGGGTTTGACCTTTATTATGAGATCATTTGAATGAAGGAATAAGGAAGTCTTATTAGAATTGTAATATGTGAGGCTGCACCTGGAAGGTGAACAAAGTTTTGGTGGTCTTATCTAAGAAAGAATGTACTTGCCATGGAGGGAGTGCAGCCAAGATTCACTGGTTGTAAGAAAGGTAGGTTTGCCACATTAGGAGAGAGTAGGATGGAATTGTACTCTAGCGTTTAGAAGGATGAAAGATCTCATTGAAGTGTGCAGAATTCTTAAATGGTTTGACAGGCAAGATGCAGGGAAGATGTTTTTCTTGACTGAGGAATCTTGGGCTAGGGAGCAGGGTTTCAAAATAAAGGAAAGTGGTGTTGAACTCTGAGGAGAAGCTTCAGTCAGGGTGGTGAAGCTTTGGAATTTTCTACCCAAAGGGATGTAGAGCTTTACTTGTGTTCATTCAAAACCAGGATTGATAGATCTCTGGATGTTAAGGAATTGAGGGTTATGGGAAGAGTTCTGGAAAATGATGCTGAAATAAAAGATCAGCTATAATCTTTGATGAATGATGGAGCAGGCAAAATGGGCTGAATGGCCTGCTCCTCTTGTTATTTCTTTTGCTCTGAAAAACCAGCCTGATGAGCAGACAAAATTATGTACAGGACAGTTCTTTCTCCTCAGTACAGGCTAAGGAATTGAGATACAAAACACCAGCAGTGCTACTGTTGGTGAATGTTTAATTGCAGCATTTTTAGTTATAAATGAGCATAAGAACTTAGCCAAAAAAAATATCAGATTGACAACAGATTTTGAACATTGCATGTCAGTATAAGATTTTTCATACTATAAGTAATTCCCTTCATGTTGAGACAGAACTGGGGCATCTTTCAAAAAATCTGGCTTCTACCTGAAAGGAAAGGAGTATATCTGGACAGCAGGTCTATGATGCTTGTGTTTGGTAAAACTATTTATTTCTCACAGTGCAATAACTCCATTTGGATAGATGTTCTTGAGATCAGAATCATTAAAACACAGTATTATTAATCATTGAATTCAAAGTTTTATACTCCTTTTTAAAATATCACAAGTTCAAATATTGTTAACCTTTATCTGATGTAGTTTGTTGCTGTGCAGGTTTCTTTAATGCAATGTATGAATTCTGAATCATATAATCAGACAACATGTCTCATTCTGCCTATAGAATATTAGTCATGTGTAATGACCACCCACAGAACTTCTCATACATTGCCCCTGTACAAGGGATATTGCTAACCCAGTGTATGTGATTCTATTCCAAACACTTTTAATACAGTCTTTACTAGTATTTGCCTTTGAAAACTTAAGGTGTGAACGTTTGTGGGAAGATACTTATGTCAGAGGCTCTGCATTGCAGGGAATTTGTAATTAGCTATCAGATTTAAGGCTTCTACAGGATACAAAATTTGAGTTACAGCTTGTAATAAAGCAGTGGTTTTCAATAAAGATGCATAATCCTGAGCTATTTGGAGTTGATCTTTTGTGACATGCCACAAATGAAGCATATAGGATGTTTCAGCATTCTGCTAAATTTTGCACACCAAGGGATGTAATAACTTTGAAGGCCTAGCAACAATGCCAGAATAATAATTGGTAGGAGGAGATGAAGTTGTGTAAATAAATTGGATAATTTGAAGTTACGGGCTCAAAATAAGATGTCATTAAGAGTGTGACGATTGAAATGTTTGAAAATAATAGATGGCATTGATAAATAATTCATTTCCTGGTGGACAAATTCAGGACAACATTGTAATTTTAGAGCCAAACCGCTCTAGGAAGAAATTTGCATGAACTACATGAAAAGACTGTAATTTAAAACAAGGTGTATAAAGGGAGACAAAGATACTTCATAATGTGAAGAAAAAGTGGGGAATTGCAATTGAAACAGTTGAGCGTGGCCAGCCAGAATAATAATGACCAATTCATCATTCTAAAACCAGCCAATTGTTGTTGCATGTTTATTGGAATTTAGCTCATCGTTTTTGAACCTTCCGGTTGAGAAGGTTCACCTTGAGCTACTGGCAACTATGAAGAGTGCATTTATAATGGAATTGCTATCTGCTGCCTTCATTGTGGAAAACGGAGTGCGTTGTTTATAATGGCTGATGTCAATTAGAACTTGCACCCAAGAGACAATTGTACTTCTGTGAAATTGCCTAAGGAAGATTTATATTGTGGTCAGGTGATTGTTACTTAGTTATCCAAGATATCAGATTTAGCACCCAGGATATTAATTTGTCAAGTTGCTGATCAACTTATTTTAATTCATTTTCTAGTTGACTGGCGAGTAAGCACGCAATGATATGTAGCCTCCAATTTCACTGCAGTAAAACTCTGGGTGGATCTGGATTGGTCCTTGATAGATTTTAAGACATAACTTTAAACCATCTCGGGATCAATTTTAGTGCGTGCATTTGGGGAGGGGTGGGAGGGTGGTGGGGAAGACGGTGAAAGTTCCCTAGAAATAGGAATTATTTTATTTGTTCAAGAAATGTGGGTGTGGCAGGCTGAGCCAGCATTTAATTGCGCATCCCTAATTGCCCTGGAGAAAGTGGTGGTGAACTGCCACCTTCAACTGCTGCAGTCCTGTTAGGGAGGCAGTTCCAAGATTTTGGCCAGCGATCTACAAGAACATCCAGGTGATGGTGTCCCCATGTTTTTGCTGCCCTTGTTCTTCTTGGTGATATGTTGTTGAGGACAGTTTTTGCTATTATCATTTCCAGTGCCAAGGTCAATTCTGGGCGATCCATCCGGTTTTGCTTCTTTGTGGCTTTCTGGTAGTTTATTATAACTGAATGGCTTGCTAGGCCATTTCGGAGTGCAATTAAGAGTCAAATCACATTGCCAGACCAGGTAAGAATGGCAGATATCCTTCCTTGCAGGACATTAGTGAACTGGACGGGTCTTTACTCAATCGACTATGGTTTTCATGATCATCATTGAACTTTTTAATTCCAGAATTCAAATTCAAAGTTATCACCGTCTGCTGTGGTGGGATTCAAATCCTGGTCCCCAGGACTTTGCCCTGGTTATTTAGAACATTACTCCAGTGGTCATACCACTGTGCCATTGCCTGCCCTGAATCCTGTCAAATGCTGTGGAATTGATTCTTTTTTCTGTTCATCCTGATGAACTTATTAAATTGCCTTAGAAATAACAATCCCTTTTTTCCCATGTAGCAGCTTGTCCAGTGCATTTATTGAGCAAGAGAGTCCAGAGATATGTCCTAAAAGTAAATGCATATTCTGGAATGAGAATAACTTCATCATCAACATTTGTTTGAGTGGAAATGAGTTTTAGATCAATGAATAACATTTGTTTAGATTTTATAGTTTTCTTGTCCTACACAAAAGTTATCACTGGTTTAACATCTTTAACATAAATTATATATGTATATATTGGGTGTGTATGTTCAATGACACCAGCCCTCTTAATATTGTCAGTCTATATGTGGTTGTGTAAAATTGACATAAGTGATTTCATGTATTTGCATAAAATCTCTGGTCACACCAAGACATCTCAAAAATTTTCATTCAGTGAAAAAGCATTTTGTAGACTAGCTATTCTGCAATAAAGCATTACACCACACCAGGTAACCAACAGTGGTATAGAGTGAGGGAGGGTTATTGATCACATGGCTTTAAAGTAATGGGTGGGAAGTTCAAGGGAGATACCAGAGGAAGGTTTTTTACCCAGAGAGTGGTTGGGGCATGGAATGCGCTGCCTAGGGTGGTGGTGAAGGCAGGTACATTGGTCAAATTCAAGAGATTGCTAGAGAAGCATATGGAGAAATTTAAAATAGAGGGATATGTGGGAGGAAGGGGTTAGGTAGTCTTAGGCGAGGTTTAAAGGTCAGCACAACACTGTGGACCGAAGAGCCTGTATTGTGCTGTACTATTCTATGATTCTATGACAGAGAGAATTCTGGGCCCTACTTTGATTGGTGCCATCAGATCTATAATGTCTACATTAATTAATCCCAGAAACAACATTTGCTACTCTAGTTTAAGCTCTCTTCCAAAAGACCACAGCTCTTCGCCCTCAGCTTTGAACTGAACTGTTCTAGATTGCGTTCAAAACCTGGCATGAAGCAGAGCAAGCGAATATTGTTTAAATTTGATTTGTAAGGCCTAGCGAAAAGCATGATCTGTAGTTTATTTCCTAGCTGTGTGTCTAGTTGAAGTTTCAAGCCACAAGTTCTTCCCACTGTTCCTATCTTCTCCACTTCATCCTTTTCTTTTGCCCGATTTCCCAACCCTGAACCCCAACATACAAGTAGAGGTACCGGGTGAGGTTGTGTGGAAGCCTCTTTGGTAAAACTTTGTTTCAAAGCTCGTACCTTTAATGCTCCCTTGTTTAAGAGAATTAAATGGTCAAAGAAAGATCAATCAAAGGAAAGAATCCCTTTATTTCTGTGATCCTGATGTACATAAAATTTTCAGAGAAATGAGCCATTTGACCCAACTTGTCGTAATCATGTTTATCCCTCGCATGAGCCTCCTTTCTTTGCCATCAGAAGTACTGTTTTTCTTCTCTTGTGTAAATCTCTTGCACTCACTGTTACTCTTTTAGATGTACAGACAGCTGGCTGAGGATGATAAAATCCGATACCAAAATGAAATCAAGTCCTGGGAGGAGCAGATGATTGAGACAGGACATGAAGATGTCATTCGCAGAAAAAAGAAAAGAGCTCAAAGATTGTCGCGGGCAAAAGCGAAATCAAATCGAACTGCGTTGCAAACAACTCCCACAAAAGCTAAAGCTTCAAAGCCGTCCACAGCTTCAAAAACAGCTAAGGCAGTTAACAGCAAGAAAAAACCTGAAGAATAAGGTTATTCCTAAGAGAACTATTTTTATTGACCATACTGGTAACTGTTGTTGAAAACTGACTACTATTCCTGCCATTTCATGAATCTACATGGAATATATTCCTGAATGATTTCATCAGATCTTTGAACTTCTCTGCAGAGAAACAATTTGTGACAGCAGATATGCTAGGCACTGTGTTATAGTCACTTCATAGAAAGTTAGTGTATACAGTCTAAATTAGGCATATGTGAGGAGCCTCTTGGCTTCAGTAGAAGGGATGATATTTACCGGTTGTAAATACACAAGTCTTGTCTGAAATAATGTTAGCTAAATTCAGTTTTGTGATCTACATATTGTGGAGTTAGAGAACTCCCCTATGGACAGGATCTGTAGTGCAAATTTTTGCAACTTTTTTTTTGTAAACTGAAATAATGAATGCAACAAATTATTAGCTGAAGAGTCTTCAATTATGACATGTAAATAAAGATTCAGATTTGCATAGAATATTTGCAAAGCACTTTTTCTGTAATCAATATAGTGAAACATCCCATGGTATTTAATCTGGGAGAGAAGTGTATGCGCCATCTAGGACTTGGCTAAAGCCATGAGAGGAAAACAGATCAAGTGAATTTGAGGGGAAATTCTGGAATGCAGAACAATGCTAGTAAAAGGTTCTCTTTTCAGATAAAAATAGACTACTGGTTGGTGGAATCAATGTCTGTGGGATAGACTGCAGAATATGCTGGTAAAAGTAAATTGATTTGTGATTGTCACATGTACCAAAGTACAATGAAAAACATTGTTTTGCATGCCATCCATACAGATCATTTTGTCACATCAGTGCATTGAGGTAGTACAAGGGAGAGCAATAACAGAATGAAGAATAAAGTGTTACAGTTACAGAAAAACTGCAGTGCAGGCAGACAATAAGGTGCAAGACCATAACAAGGTAGGTTGTGAGGTCAAGAGTCCATCTTTTGTACTAGGGGACCATTCAATAGACTTATAACAGCTGGATAGAAGCTGTCCTTGAGCCTGGTGGTACGTGCTTTCAGGCTTTTGTGTCTTCTGCCTGATTTGGGGGGTGGGGGAGAGAAGAGAGAATGTCTGGGGTAGGTGGGGTCTTTGATTATGCTGGCTACTTCACTGAGGCAGTGAGAAGTGTAGACAAAGTCCATGGAGGGGAGGCTGGTTTCCATGATGTGCTAAGCTGTGTCCACAACTCTGCAGTTTCCTGTGGTCTCGGGCAGAGCAGTTGCCATACCAAGCCATGATGCATCCAGATAGGATGCTCTCTAAGGTGCGTCACTAAAAATTGGTGAGGGTCAAAGAGGACATGCCAAATTTCTTTAGCCTCTGAGGAAGTAAAGGCGCTGGTGAGCTTTCTTGGCCGTGGCATCAGTATGATTGGTCCAGGCTATTGGTGATACTCACTCCAAGGAGCTTGAAGCTTTCAACCCTCTCAACCTCGACACCGTTGATGTAAACAGGAGTATGTGCACCGCCCCCCTTCCTGAAGTTGAGATGAAAGCAATGAAAAGTAGGACAACCTATGATAGGAAACATGGAATGAATCAATGGTGCTTATCTGATGCTATGTGCCTGTGATGCTGCTGCAAGTAAGTTTTTCATTGCACCTGTGCATACATGTACTTGTGCATATCACAATAAACTCGACTTTGATTTTTGAGAATTGTTATGAGACTTGTTCCACTGTAGGATGTGAGTAGCAGAGTTGTGGATCAATTGGAAGTGTATAAAGGGTGCTCAGGTGATGGGTCACAAATAGTGGCCTCAAAATAATCAAGTGATGTCAGTGGGAGAGGAGAAATAATGATGTGATTGATAGTATTTGGGATTTGATCCTCAGATTTGAGTCAGCAGGGTATCAAAAGTTACTTAATCTTGGCTAAAGAATAAGCTAAAATTGCAAGTAAAAATAGAGCATTTGTTTTGAACTCAACAAAGCAACTTTGATTTTGATAGTGTTAACTTGGAGAATATTCTGGTTCACCCACAGTTTGATGTCAGTTAGCCTGTCTGGCAGGTGTTTGTATAATCATGGGTGGAGGTAGTGGACTCTGAGGACTTGGTGACATCACCAAAAGTTTGGAGATTGACCCTATGTCTACAAGCATGGTTTCTGATGGGAAAGATGTGCACAAAGGAAAGCAAGCCAGCTGGGCTGAAATGATGTTTCTTAACAAACCTTGCATGAGTGGGAGGAGAAACTGTTTCTGGTATAACAGTTCTAGTAGGACAAGGAAGAGTAAATCCAGGTATGATGGTCTCTGAGCATGACAGTGGGGGGTGATGGAATAGGTAGTTGTGGTAACGGGTGCAGAGCAACAAGCTGGGAAAGGAGCAGACAGATTGCATTAACAGGATGTCTTTGTTTATTTTGACTAAGGCAGTGGTGGCGGTCAGCCAGAGTATGAACTGGGTTGTAAGGATTTTTAAAGGAACTTTTGGGGGAGAAGTAAATACAGCAATCAGCAACAGTTAGATGTTATAAAAATTGGGATTAGGAATGGGCAGTAGGTAATGATGAAATTGAATTTTGGATTGGGGTTTACAGTTAGTCCATTCCATCTAACCTTAGAATGTATAATTGGAATTTTTTTTCCCTGAAGTTAACATTGCATTGGTATTTTTCCTGTTTACTTCTGTTTTTAAACTATTACCAATATTCACGTAACATTTGGCAGTTTTTGTTTTGCACCAGATTTTGGATCTATTAATTGTTTAAATATACCACCCAGTGCAAATCGGAATCCCATTGGACTTGCCTGTAATTTTAAAATGATCTAGTCAGACTGGCGGTTGTGAGGATTATTGGAGACGGTGAGCAGCCTGACTAGTGAAGCCACTCAATTTTGCTCCCCTGTATCCTAGCCACTATAAAATAGTTGCAGTGGTAGCATAATCGCCCAAGGGAAGTGCATTCTTCAAAGTACTGATTGACTGGACAGTGTGTGTTCCTGGCTATCAATACTGGATATTCTGCATTCCTTTGGAATTTGATCACTGCACTTGTATGGTGAATATCATGGGGATACTGTTATCTTTTCCTGCTCCAGCTTAAGTCTAACGTAGCCCAACCTACACAATGGAATTTCTGGAGCCAGGGGAAATATGAGCTTACAGCACTGAGATACACGATGACAAAATGACCTGCTTATTTTAATAAATCTCATCACCTTTGGGTGTCAACATATTTGCAGAACATGAGCTCCTGGAGTCAACTGTGAAAATCACTATCACAACACACAAAAATACTGCAACCAGATATAGAAAAATTGAAGTATATTCAGCGCTTGATAATGTAAATAAAAATGTTTCAGTATCTTGTATTCCCCAACATTGACATGGATTTCGTAATCTGGTGAAAGAAGGCTGCAAGCTCTCAGTACATCCAAAAGTGCTTTACAGTCAGCAACGCATAGTTGCTGTTATGATGTGGAAATGTAGCAATCAATTCCCAGAGCATGATCCTACAGACAGCAATGGTGCCATAGTGTGCTAGTAATCCAAAATCCTGAGCTAACGATCCGGAGACTTGAGCTTAAATCCTGGAGGGATTTAAATTAGTTGATTTTAATAAATCCAAAGTTTTATTAAAAAAGTTAGTTCCCTTAGTTAGACTGGTTCTTCTGCACCCCTGCAGGTGGTGGTGTTCCCTGCACTTGCTGCCCTTGTCCTTCAGAGTAGAGATGGCGGGTTTGGAAAGTGCTTCTCAGAGTAACTGCAGTGCATTTTGTAGATAGTACACACTGCAGCCACTGTGCACCGGTAGTGGAAGGAATGAATGTTTAGGATAATTGATGGGATGTTAATTAAGGAGACTGATCTGTCTTGGATGTGGAGATTCTTGAGTTGTTGGACCTGCACTCACCCAGGCAAGTGGAGAATGTTCCATTATACTTATGACTTGTGGCTTGTAGATAGTGGAAGAGTCTTGGGTGTCAGGAGGTGAATCGCTCACTGCAGGACATATAGCCTGTGACCTCTTGTTATAGCCACTGTATGCATGCCATTGAATGTCAGGGGTAGGTGATTAGACATTCTCTTGTTGGAGATGGTCATTGCCTGGCAATTGCACAGTGAAGTATTGCCACTTATAAGCACGTGCCTGAATGTGTCGAGGTTTGTCTGCATGCAAGTATGAACTGTCTCGTTTTCTAAAGAATAAAATGAAATTGAACATTGCGAACATCAGTGAACATTCCTGCATTCGACCTTATGATGGAAGGAAGGTCATTGATGAACAAGATGGTTGGACATGGACACTGCTCTGAGGAACTCCTGCGGTGACGTCCTGTGGTTGGGATAGTTGATTTCCAATTATTGCCCTGCACTCTTTTTTTCCCCCTCATTTTAAGATATCTATTAGTCACATGTACATGGAAACACACAGTGAAATGCATCTTTTGTGTCTAGTGTTCTGGGGGTAGCCCGCAAGTGTTGCCATGCTTCCAGTGCCAACATAACATGGCCACAACTTCCTAACCCGTCCGTCTGGAATGTGGGAGGAAACCCACGCAGACACAGAAAACGTAAACTCCTTACGGACAGTGGCCGGAATTGAACCCGGGTCGCTGGTGCCGTAATAGTGTTATGCTAACCGCTACACTGTCCATTGCCTGTCCATTGGAGATACATCCTTAAATGCAGCGTAATCAAAGATAGTATACCCTGGGCAAAATTCTTTATTGTCAGAAATGGGATTTCCACTGTACTTCACTGCAATTGTCTAATTGGTTTACCCAGACCAAATTATTTAACATAGTAACAGTGAACTGTTGAAGTCAAAAAGCAAAAGCAGCTGGGACATGGTTCATGATTGGGTTTAGCAGGTAAGCTCATAAATTGAATTCCTTTAATTTTTTTTTAAGTAGGTAGACAAATAATTTTTACAAAGAGAATCACTACCAGGACCTTGCCAGTTGCAATCCTTTTTGGGTATTACTTAGGCAGTCTTAACCGAAAGGGTCAGTTTGTACCTTTGCTTCATTGTAATGGGTCAAAGCTGACTCAAGCTAGTATATTAAAAGTATCCAAACCCGTACCCATGTAAACTTTGAAATAAAGTCTTGGCTTTGACTTTTGGTCAACAAAGTTTACCTGAGCAATGAATAGCTAGCTTCATATTGTATTACAAAAGTAATCGGCATTTGATAAACCAAGTATGCCAGAGCAAAACTGATTTGATTATGGCATTACCTAATACCCCAGTGATTCATATTAATTGTTCCTAGACTTGTAATGTGTTTATTTACTGAATATGCCTGTTAGTAATCAACAGCATTGGCTTTTTATCAGCAATACTTCAATAAAAGTTAGAATATAGAACAGGCTCTTTGGCCCACCATGTTGTGCTGAACTAATTAAACTAGTAATTAAATGCCTAACTAAACTAATCCCTTCTGCCTACACAATGTCCATTTCCCTCCATTCTCTGCACATTCATGTGCCAATCTAAGAGCCTCTTAAACACCTCTATCATGCTTGCCTCCACCACCCCTAGCACTGCATTCCAAGCACCCACCACCACACATCTCCTTTGAACTTACCCCCTTTCACCTTAAATGCATGCGCTCCAGTATTAGATATTTCAACCCTGGGAGAAAGATACTGGCTGTCTAACTATGCCTCTCGTAATCTTATAAACTTCTATCAGATCTCTCCTCAGCCTCCACAGCTCCAGAGAAAACAACCCATTTGTCCAACCTCTCCTCATAGCACATGCCCTTTAATCCAGGCAGCATCCTGGTAAACCTCTTCTGCATCTTCTCCAAAGCCTCCAAGTCCTTCCTATAATGGGGCCACCAGAATTCAATGCAATATTCCAGATGTGGCCTAACCAGCATTTTATAAAGCTGCAACATAACTTCCTGACTCTCGAACTCGTTGCCTTGACTAATAAAGGCAAGCATGGGATATGCCTTCTTTACCACTTCGTCAACCTGTGCAGCCACCTTCAGGGAGCTATGGACTTGGACCCCAAGATCCCTCTGTACACCAACACTGTTAAGAATCTTGCCATTAACAGTGTACTCTCCCTTTACATTTGATCTCCCAAAGTGCAACACCTCACACTTGGCCGGATTAAACTCCATCTGCCATTTCTCCACCCATATCTGCAACTGATCTATATCCTGCTGTATCCTTCGTCAATCTTTTACACTATTCATAAAACCACCAATCTTTGTATTGTCTGCGAACTTACTAACCTACCCACCCACCTTTTCATCCAAGTCATTTATATATATCACAAACAGCAGAGGTCCCAGTACGATCCCTGTGGAACACCACTGGTCACAGACCTCCAGCCAGACAAGTTAAAAGGAAAAGAAAACAACTATGTAACATGGAATTGAAGAAAGCACTTTTAAGTTAAGAGTAGTGGTGCAGAAAGGAATTCCTAAGCTGTGCACTGAAGCACATATTGTTGCAATCCATGCTGTTCCTTCCCCTTTCCACCCTAAGGAAGCAAGAATCTATTTATGCAGCTGATTAGCATGAACAGTCGTGTTCAGTGGTTCTGTAATCAATTTATCCACAGCACTTTTCAATGTACATTACTCAGCAGCTCTTTCTTTGAACATTTGCTTAACATTTGTTTTTGATCTGTTCATATTTGATTTAGTAGCAGTAATATTAAAAGTATATGTAATCATAACCTGTTTGCGCTATCAATCACACTAGTTGTGTTAAGCATAGGTCTCTAAGCAACTGTCCAACCATGTGACTCCACTACATAAATTTACAGAAAAATTCTAATGATCAAACAATCATAAACAACTATGTGCAACAATTGCAATAATCCCAGGATATTCTTGCAGAGAACACCTTAAATTCTGTCCTAAGTGTCAATTTTGCAATTAAATCCTACTTGAGTTTTTATACTTCAGTGATTCTCATGCTACAACCACAATTGATTGGTAGGCAGGGTTTTGAATACTGTCTACATTCTCTGTTTTATTCAAGAATTTTACATAAATTGCAGCTTTGACCTTGCCCTGATGTGCACTGTTCCATAGAACGAAAGTTCCAGTACTTTAGTTGTAATTTGTCAGGTTTCTCAGCAAGATGGTTAGTGAGAAATGATAAAATTCATGACTATGGAATTTAGAGTTTGTAGTTAATTACCTGAGCGGGGTTAGATTGCCTATGACCAAAACTGTGAATATATTCATGTGTCTTCCACCATTACCCCTCAGTCTAAAATTTACAGTGATAACAAGATCATATGTGTTAGATGCAAAATTATAATGTTTCATCCTTCAAAGCTATCAGGATTCTCCAGAGCAAATGATGATAGGCAATTTGTCTTAACTTCACTAATCAATATATTGCTAGCTAAAAGTAAATTGAATGTTTTGAAGAAGAAAATTGAATAATTAATCTCCTAATAGATTGCTACCAAGATATGTATGTGCAGCTGTGAAGTAACATCTGTGTTATTCAGTGTGTAAGAAATACATTTTAAATCATCATTTTCACTTATTCAATCACAGTATTTGTCCACAACATTAATTAATTAATGGCAGAAATTATTCAAAATGTATTTCTCCCAAAAAGACCTGTGCATGCTATGATAAAACCTGTGCAAGAACGTGTAAGGCAAGGCTTTCACTCTGCTCACTTAAAAACAACAAGCAGGCAGAAGAGGACGTGGGAGGACCTCTGCATCTGAACAACAGTACCCAGAATGCACTGAGACAACTAGGCAGAAAGTATGTGTTTAGAACTGAAAAGAAACATTCCTTTTAAAACCCCAACATAAAAAACATTTTCTGCACTTTAAAGCATTTGGGGGGAAAAATTAGTGCCAATGGTGAAGTTTTGTTTTGAACAGACCATATGACATAGGTGCAGAATTAGGCCATTCTGCCCATCAAGTCTGCTCCACCATTCAATTATGGCTGATATTTTTTCAACCCTATTGTCCCGCCTTCTTCTTGTAACCCTTAACCCCCCCCTTACCAATCAAGAACCTATCAATCTCTGCCTTAAGTACATACAATGACTTGGCTTCTACTGCCCTCTGTGGCAACAAATTCCACAGATTCACCACCCTCTGGCAGAAGAAATTCCTCCTCATCTCAGTTCTCAAGGGACATCCCCTTATTCTGAGGCTGTGTCCTCAGATTCTGGACTCCCACACAATGCAAACATCCTCTCCTCAAAGACTTGTAACAGATTTGTCAGGCAAGATCTCGTATTAACAAAACCATGCTGACTTCACCCCATTTTATCATGTACTTCCAAGTACCCTGAAATTTTGTTCTTATTAATGGACTCTAATGTCTTAACAACCTCTGAGGTCAGACTAACTGGCTTATAGTTTCCTGTCTTTTGCCTCCCTCCCTTCTTAAACAGGAGTGTTATATGTGCGATTTTCCATTCCTCTGGGGCCCTCACTCTTGAAAGTGAGTGATTAAGGGGTCTTGTTTCCACCACAAGCAGAGTGTGATACTTGAGGTACATAGATAGAACAGGGCCTTTGGTCTACGATGTCTGTGACAACAATGATGCCAATTTAAACTAATCCCATCTGCCTGCACTTGATCCATATCCCTCTATTCCTTGCCTATCCATGTGCCTGCCTAAATGCCTCTTAAATGTTGCTATTGTATCTGCTTCTACTGCCTCCTCTGGAAGTACATTCCAGGCACTTACCACACTGTGTAAAAAAAAACTTTGCCTTGTAAATAAATTTCCTCTAAACTTTTCCCCCATCACCTTAAACCTATACCCTCTAGTATTTGTCGTTTCCACCCTGGGGAAAAGACTCTGATTACCTGGACTCTCTGGACAATTGGAGACTTTTTCCCAGGGTGAAAGTGGCTAACAACATGGGGCATAATTTTAAGGTGATTGGAGCAAGATATAAGGGGGATGTCACGGGTAAATTTTTTACACAGAGAGTGGTGGGCGTGTGGAATGCACTGCCAGCAGAGGTTGTGGGGGCAGATACATTAGGGACATTTAAGAGACTCTTAGATAGCCCTCCATTTTTCTATCATTCATGTGGCTATGTGGGAGGGGAGGGTTAGATAGATCTTAGAGCAGGATAAAATGTTGGCACAACATCATTGGCTGAAGGGCCTGTACTGTGCTGTAATGTTCTGTGTTCTACGTACCAACCCCATCTATGCCTCTCATAATTTTATATACTTCTGAGTAAGTGTAGATATTCGTTGACGAAGCCCCTTAGCCTCCGACGCTCCAGAGAAAGCAATCCAAATTTGTCCAATCTCTCCTTATAATAATATCATATCTTTATTAGTCACGTGTATATTGAAACACACGGTGAAATGCATCTTTTGCGTAGAGTGTTCTGGGGGCAGCCCACAAGTGCCGCCACGCTTCCGGCGCCAACTTCCTAACCCATATGTCTTTGGGAGGAAACCGGAGCACCCGGAGGAAACCTAAATATTCTCTAATCCAGGCAACTTCCTGGTGAACCTCTTCTGCACCGTCTCCAAAGTCTCCACATGTATTGCACCAACCAGAACTGCACACAATATTCCAAATGTGGCCTAACCAAGGTTTTATATAGCTGCACCATTGGCTTCCTGACTTTTATACTCAATGCCCAGACTAATAAAAGCAAGTATGCCATACACCTTCTTTGCCACCCTATCTACTTGTGTTGCCACTTCCAGGGAGCTATGGACTTGCACCCCAAGATCCCTCTGTACATCAATGCTCCTAAGGGTCCTGCCATTTACTGTATACTGTCCTCTCACATTTGACCTCCCAAAGTGCAACACCTCACACTGTCTGGATCAAACTCCATCTGCCATTTCTCTGGCCATATTGACAACCGATCTATATCCTGCTGTATTTTTAACAACCTTCCTCACTATCCACAACCCTGTCAATTTTTGCGTCATCTGCAAACTTACTAATTAGCCCACCAACATCTTTGTCCAAATCATTAATGTGTATCACAAACAGCAGAGGTCCCAGCAATGATCCCTGCAGAACACCACCTCCAGTCAGAATAACACCCCTCCACCTCTCAGTCTTTTATGGCTAAGCCAGTTTTGAATCCAATCTACCAAGTCACCATGAATCCCATGTGCCTTAATCAGCCTTCCCTGAGGTATTATTTTGATGCTGGAACCAGCCAATGGCCAGGCCCTTTTGACGATGATAACTTGCTACTATGTGCTTAGAATTGGCAGTGGAGCTATGAATGAAAGGAGCTATACTGACAGCAGGTTCAATGAGAACTACATATCCACCATGTGAGGCTGGAAAGGATTAAGTGAAACAATGTAAATAACTGGGAATAAAGCAGAGATATTTGATGCAGAGATATTTGATGAATAAACAAATACTAAATCCACCACTCAATCAAAAATTAAGATTTAAAAAAGATGGGGAAAGAAGATTCAAGTTCTTGTATCTTAAAGTTTTGAATATTGTGGATGAATATAACAGCTCGAGGCTATGTTACATATTATTTAATGTTGACACTCCAGCCATAATTTAGCACGTTATGTTGCTGAGTAAAGTTGATATTTTTACCTTGGTCACAAAAGTGCTGCTTCAAGGAATCTATATATTGCATTGGGAACCCACTGTGAAATTTAAACGGCAATTATATTCAGCATTGATTGGAAGTCCCTCTCTCTGTTAACAATCTCAGGCAGCTTTGGCTGGTTTACAAACACAGAATCCTGTTCAATTCCAGGTTCTCTTCATAACAGAGACTGCCTCTGAGACATCAGCATCCCTAGCCCTATTGAAACACTTTTCCATACTCAACTATTCAATGTTACCTTGGTCAGCCTCCCATCCTCCACCACCTAAATTTGGTTCTTCCAGAGCTCTGCAGCCTGAATGGGATGGGCAAGCCTATGAAATGTCAAATTAATAAAGAATAGATGATTTCTGTGTCTTACTGATATAAAATTGCATCGAGATGCAGTGATTGAATCCAAATTTGACCCATCAGCCTTTGACGTTGCACAGCTCTGCCGCAGACAACAGATAGATTATTGTATTATGAAATTGAGAAGGAAAATGGTTTGGCAGCATTTTGGTTATTACTTCAGATTAGTGGTAATAAAATATGGGCATCTTGTTGCAACGTTGATGAAAATATGCTGTTGGGCTACTTAGACTTTGTCCTTTAAATTGTATCAATAAGTAATGTATTACAATAAAGTTCTGTTTTTAAGATTTGCTCCACTAACTAAAACTTTCAAGTTGACCATCTTTGCAGGAGTTCTTTGGGTGGCTTATGTGGAATACTAATTTGAGTTGCATTAACCATCTTAGGAAAAAGCAATGACTTAATACTTACAAATGCAATGATGGCAAAACTGTCATTGTTCTCTTTCATTAACACCATGAAACTGAGAGCAACTTCAATTTTAGGTCCAAACATGGATGTGTGCAATGTTGTTAATGATTCCCTATTCCTCATAGTGCACTCTTGAAATTTTCTTTCCTAAAACAACATTCTCTAATGAAATCTTCATGTTTTAGCAAACTATCATTGCTGTAAATTATCCCAAAAATCAGCTTTTTTTTCTTTATCTCATACTAACCTGTAATTACTGCTTAGTGACTTTTCTGGGTCAAAAGCTTTAGGGTGGCATGGTAGTGTAGCGGTTAGCACAACGCTATTACAGCGCCAGCAATTGGGGTTCGATTCCCGTCGCTGTCTGTAAGGAGTTTGTACGTTCTCCCCGTGTCTGCGTGGGTTTCCTCCGGGTGCTCTGGTTTCCTCCCACATTCCAAAGACGTACGGGTAGGTTAATTTGGGTTTAAAATGGGCAGCGCAGACTCATTGGGCTGAAAGGGCCTGTTACCCCGCTGTAAATAAAATTTAAAAAAAAAGAGAAATTTAATGGATATAGATTATGGTTCTTAAAGATAAAAATTTTAATATACATATTTCAATTTCTATCTTAATTTTATGGAATCATACAGCACAGAAATGGGCCTTTTGGCCCAACTCATCCATGCCGACCAAAGTACCCATCTAAGCTAGTCCCATTTGCCTGCATTAGGCCCATATCTGTCTAAACCTTTCCTTTCCATGTACCTGTCCAAATATCTTTTAAATGTCGTTATTGTACCTGCCTCAACCACTTCCTCTGGCAGCTCATTCCATATACATGCCACGCTCTGTGTGGAAAAAGTTGCCCCTTGGATCCCTATTAAATATTTCCCCTCTCATCTTAAACCTATGCCCTCTATTTCTTGATTCCTCAACGCTGGGAAAAAGGCGGTGTGCATTCACCCTATCTATGACCCACATGATTTTATATGCCTCTATAAGGTCACCCCTCAGTCTCCAATGCTCCAATGAATAAAGTCCTAGCCTGCCCAACCTCTCCCTATAACCCATTCCCTCAAGTCCTGGCAACATCCTTATAGGTCTTTTCTGCACTCTTTCTGGCTTAATGGCATCTTTCCTACAGCAGGGTGACCAAAACTGAACACAATACTCCAAATGCAGCCTCACTACTATCTTGTACAATGTGGACATGGATCTCAGGTGGATGGTTTACTTCTAGTTTAACGGTCAGGGGAATTATCCAGTATGATTGTTTGTAGAGCCAGCTTGAAACCATCACTATTGTTGAATGCCACTGAATTTCTAGAACTGGGACATTACGGGAAATAATATTGGGAAAGGGGATCATGGTATTGTGATTGCTTGGTCCTTGTGGTTGGATCTCTTGGGTAGCAGGTATCGTTTCACCAATCTTTAAGCGAAAAGGGTCAGCCAAAATCAAATGAATGACATTCATCATATGGAGGCCATCCGCTGTTGTTGATTGGTCCATGCTAACCATGTGACAGCTTTAACCCGTCCAAGGTCCTCTGTTCACCTCCAAAGCAATGTGTCAGGCAGCCTTTTTGACATTTGCTTTGTACCTGGCCTCTTCTGCTTTTAATTATGCACCTCACTTTTATTTTTAACTTATTATTTTCTTTTCCAATTATCTTTAACCAGTCTTGCTTTATTTTTCCTTCAGGTTAATTAGGTCCTGCCTTGTGGAATCCATTGTGTCTGAATTCTCCTGTTGCATTTCCTCTCCTCTCTATTGAGCCCAAATGTTATCTCCATACTATATATACCTGGGACTCAAACAGAGTAGAGCACGAGTTTCTCACTGTGGCTCCATGTGCCCTGCATGGCAACAACAGTCTAATTTTAATTCATTTCATAACATCCATTTTCTCTCTTTCTCTGTAATAGCATTCCCCTTCCCTCCCCAACACACAATGTATACACCCACCCTACCACTCAATCATCATGAAAGAAAACTCAAATGAAAGCTGGCTATGATGTTGTGCACTAATTAGTGTAAAATTGAAGGGAAAATGGAGTTGATGTTTGAGTGCCTTGGAAGTCAAACGTGAGACCATTCAGGGCAAAATATTTGAAAGTATGTGGTTGGGAAAAGCTACGATAAACTTGTTAGTTGGAGAGTCAGGACAGTTAAAAATGTTGAAACAAATGTTGAGAGGAAAAGGGGAAGACAGAAAACAAATGAGATGATAGAGAGTCAGAAAGAATTAGTAAGTGAGATGAGCATAATCCTTCTTTTAATGTAGTTTGTAATGTGTGAAGGTCATCGGCATATCAAATAATTACTGCTTTAAAATTGGTGAAGAGCCAGTTTTTTTTATATTAAGGAAGATCACTTTCTGGAAGAAAAAATATATAATTTGATGAGTAAAACAGCTAAAAAGATAAGGAACTTGTTCATAACAATGTCCCATTCATGAAACATCATGGGACTGATTTCATGAAGAGATTCTTGAAATAATATTGTGATACATTTAATATCCTTCATCACTTTGACCATTATCTGTATTAACTTACAAAACACAGATCCTAAAGTAATAAAGCAAGGACTAGTGAAAAATTGAGTTTTTTTTTTAAAGCCAGAACAATGTCAAGATGAAAGCTAAAGCCTTTATTGTCAATTTTCTTAAATACCATCTTTGTTAGCTACTTAATGAAGCATTCCTACCTGCAATTAAAACAGTGCGCTGAAAGGGAATATGTGACCAGTTTTCATCCATAAATGAAATATTTTACCAGAAGTATATTTCAGGAGTTGGCAATGTGACCATTCTGTATATCATCAAAAGCCAAAGGAGATGATCTAGCATTGCTTTGCAACCCAATTTCGTGTGAAATCTACACTAAAGCATTTCATGTGAAACCTACACTAAAGCTGATCCAATGGAAATGGAAATCTTTTTGACTTAATTTTCAGTTTATTCAACACCAAGAAACAACCAGCACTGCCTCGGCAATATTACTGATATTCAACCAATAATTCTCTCCCACGGAATGGGGATCCGAGCTGCACAGGAGCATGAATTCAAAGCTCTGTTATTCTCCAACGGAAAACAGCTCAGGGAAGCGTAATTTAAGGAGGAGACAGCAACAGCAACAAAAAATTTGCTTTTCATTACTGTCTTTGTGGGATTTCAAGTATATTAAGTCAGAAAATGTTCTGCGAGTTATCACATGACAGGTTCCTGTGGACAACAAAGGGTTACTTAGGAGACACAAGTGATCTCGACCCAAAACGTCGATGGTACATTTCCCTCAGCAGATGCTGCCTGACCCACTGAGTTCCAACAGCATCTTGTGTGTTGAATAATCACTTCGTCTCCTTTTCTTAGTTCCAGATGAGGGATGAGTGTTAACTAGGACACAGGAAGAACTTGTTATTCATTTTCAAGTAATGCTCTGGAATATTTTACATCAATGGTGCAGGTCAGCAAGGTCTGAGTTTAATATCTAAGAGGCAGCACCTCTGGTGATACAGAATTGCAGTTTAAAAATATTGGCCAATTTAGTAAATAAGTTGTGGTGGAAAATATTGTTTTGAGGAGGAACAAGTCTTGTGACCATCTGCTTTCTAAATTCCTGAGTGTTGTTGGCTCTATCTTTGAATAACACATGGGTAATTTATCCTGCCCTCAACCCTTACCTCTGCTAATTGTGGATGTTGGCCTAAATGTTAATCTGAACTCCTTGCCTTTATTTTGTTTTGAAGTGCACAGTCAGGACTATGAGTAGTCAGTTGGGGAGATGGTGTACCAGCTCTTTTGAAGCACTTGGTCAATGGTTGATACTTTACTTGGCTTCCTTCTGTTTGCATTTGGTCTAGCAGTGTGAGTCATCACTATATTGTTATATGTCTGTTATCACAGTCTTAGGTTCTGAGTAGATTTTGTTTTCACCTTTACGTTTTCACAAATTGGAATTGGAATTGGAATTGGTTTATTATTGCCACATGTACCGAGCTACAGTGAAAAACTTAGTTTTGCAAATCATCCAAAGCAGATCATTTCAAAACATAAGTACATCAAGGTAGTACAAGGGAAAAACAATAACAGAATTCAAATATAGTGTTACAGTAATAGAGAAAGTGCAGTGACCATGAAGAGGTAGATTGTGAGGGCAAGAGTTCATCTTATCATATAAGAGGTTTGTTGAAGAGTCTTATAACAGCAGGATAGAGGATGTCCTTGAGCCTGGTGTTGCATGTTTTCAGGCTTTGTATCTTCATGGCCAGGTGGGAGGGGTCTTTGAATATGTTGGTTGCTTTACTGAGGCAGCGAGAAGTATAGAGAGAGTCCATGGAGGGGAGGCTGGCTTTAGTTATGTGCTGAGCTGAGTCCACAACTCTCTTCAATTTCTTGCGGTCTTGGGCAGAGCAGTTGCCACACCAAGCTGTGATTCATCCAGATAGGATGCTTTCTACAGTGCATCTATAAAAATTGATGGGGGTCAATGGGGTCATGCTGAATTTCCTTAGCCTTCAGAGGAAGTAGAGACGCTGGTGTGCTTTCTTGGCCATAGCGTCTACATGGTTGGACAAGGACATTGGTGATATTTACACTTAGGAACTTGAAGCTCTCAACCATCTCTGCCTCAGCATCATTGATACGTACAGGGCTATGTGTTCTGCCCCACTTCCTGAAGTCAATGACCAGCTCTTTTGGGGATAGGGGATAGGGATAGGGCTGAGCCAGTTTTGTCTTGAGAATTTAGAATGTCAACAGTTGCCTTGTAAAGTTATTTCACTTGCTAAAAAGGTCAGGATCCTTTTCCAACAAGTTATATGCTCTTGTTTATAATCTTGAAATGATATTTCACACACACTACAAGCGAGGATGCAGGCACAGGGTTGGGAAGGGGCACCTACAGGTGACTCATGCCAGATGTGCCTCAAAAGATGGGACTGCTGCCTGAATGCAGAGACTCGCAATTTATTGACATCCTCAATTACTAGTGTCCTGACAGAAGGTAAATGGAAAAATTACATCACTTTTCTTCCCCCCACCCCCTCCCCCGCATAGAAAGCAGGGGTGGTTTCAATGCATGAGGGTACAATTTCATCCTATCTCCCCAAATGATTAATCTCCTTAAACTTCACACAGCCCTGCAAGTATAAACTTTATACCTGCAAGGATAAATTATATCTGCAAGTATAATTTTACATAAGATGTATGGCACAGAAACAGACCATTTGGCCCAACCAATCCATGCTGGCATACAAGTTGCATCAAGCTTCTTCCCATCCTCCTTCCCCTAACTCTTTCAGTATAACCCGCCATTTGCTTCTCATTTGAGTCCTCCTAATTGCATCTGTACCATTCACCCCTACCAGAACCAATAGTAGCCAATTCTACTTTCCCACCAGTCTTGGGGTTGAAACGTTTCTTCTGGACTCCCTCCACAGATTCTACAGACACCTTCGTACACCCCAGGCAATTTACAGTAACCAGTTAACATGCCAGCACTAGGAAGAAACCAGAGCACTGGGGGTAATCCCACAAGTTCACAGGGAGATTGTGCAAACTGCACACAGACGGCACCTGAGATCAGGACTAAATGCAGGTCACTGGAGCTGTGCGGTAGTGGTACTACCTGTTGTGTTACCATGCCACCCATGTGCCCTTGTTTGGCTGTGTCAGTGTTTTATCTTGTAGTTCTGTTGTAGAGTGCAAGGGATGTTTCAGTATATTATGGGTGCTGTATAATTACAAGTTGTTGCTGTAACAAACCACTTCCTAAACCTTGAATTCGTAGCCTTCTGACTGAGGCAAGAGACCAGCTGCCCAGTGAGCTATAACTTGCACTGACCTAACACAGGTAAAATTCCTTGCACAAGCCAGGTATTGTTGCAGTGTGGTTGGCTGGGATCACTGATGGTGGCACTGAGGTGTAGGGAATTAACAGCAGTACTTATTTTATATTGCTGTTAGCTAAACAAAGGCACTTCTGTAGTATGTAACAGCTGGTGAAACCGGCATAGCTTGTGGGAAAGGGTACAGTTGTCAGCTATTCAATATTGTACAACACATCAAGCAGTTCAAGTTGATTAAGTGGTGACTGGGGACTACAGGAATGAAACTTTCAGTGTCTCCTCAGCTGGCCAAGGACTTGAGTGCTGTCTTTTCCTTGACGTTAAGAATGGGACGATGTTTTCTAATGCATCAAATACTTAACACCAGACTTTGTTGGCCACTGTTCCATCTTCACTCCTGAGCTTGCTTTCACTACCTCCACGGTGACTAAAGATTCGATTTTAAAATGCTCACCCTTGTTTTTAATTCTTTCCACGATCCGCCTTCTCCCGACCTCTGTAATCCTCTCTCGACCTGCACCTCCCAGATGTGTGCACTTCTCCAGTTCCTTATGTTCGTCCCCGATTTCCATCTCCCCACCTTTGACATCCTCCATCCCAAGCTCCGGAATTCTGTCCCTAGCCCCCTCTGCCTCTCCCACCTTTTTCTCTTCTTTTAAGATGCACTTTAAGCCCTACACTTTTGATCGAGTTTGTGTGAAATACCTTTGTCTACACTCCTGCTAAATTCTTTGGCCCATTTTACTACATTAAGGGCACCATATAATTGCACGTTATTGTTGTTAGGATAATGCTGTTAACCTGCTTTCCAATTATCCAAACCTTATCCTTTGTTTCATTCTCTTTAGTTTTTGCTTCTGCTTCCTGTCATTACTGTTCTAGTTTGTTTGTTGCTCTGAAAATAACCTCTGCTGAGCACCCAGTCCAGCTTGATGTTCGGAGTCAGAGGTGCCAACTTTGAAAAAAGGCACTGATGAACTGCCTGTATTCCCACAAGTGTAAGATCCCATGGCACAGTTTGAAGAACACTTGTCATGGTCCATTTCATCACTTTAACAGCAGAACACTGGTGCAAAGATAAGGTTGGAGGAACTCAGCAGGTCAGGCGGCATCTATGGAGTTAAACGGACAGAAAACATTTCCGGTTGAGACCCTTCATCTGGACTGAAAGATGGAGGAGGAATAGACAGTATAAGGAGGTGAGGGGAAGGGGCGGAGCAAGAGCTGGCAGGTGACAGGTGGCTCCAAGTTGGGGGGGGGGGGGTGGTTGGTGATACGCAGATGGAGTAGGGAAGAGTGGAGTTAATGACAGAGGCTGGGAGGTGATAGGTGGAGGTGGCAAAGGGCTGCAGATGGGAACAGTGAGGAGAGGGGACCCAGTTGGAGGAATGTGTGGGTGATGGGCTGATAGAGTGGGTGGAGGAGGGGAAAGAAACAGGGTGATAGAGGGCTGTGGGGGGGAGGTTGGTTGGGTCTGTGTTGGAGGAACTGGGTAGATCAGAAGAGGGGAAGGAGGAGCGAGGGGGGAGCAAGTTACTTGATCCAATTTCTTTCACTCCAGATGAAGGGTCTCAATCCAAAACATCAGAATCAGAATCAGGTTTATTATCACTGACATATGTCTTGAAATTTGTTGTTTTGCAGCAGCAACACAGTGCAAGACATAAAACTTACAATAAGTTACAAAAATAAACAAATAGTGCAAAAGAGGAATAACAAAGTAGTGTTCATGGGTTCATGGAACATTCAGAAATCTGATGGTGGAGGGGAAGAAGCTGTTCCTGAAAACATTGAGTGTGGATCTTCAGGCTCCTTTACCTCCTCCCCGATGGTAGTAATGCGAAGAGGGCATGTCCCGGGAGGTGAGGGTCCTTAATGATTGATGCCGCCTTCTTGAGGCGCCGCCTCTTGAAAATGGTCCTCAATGGTGGGGAGGGTTGTGCCGGTGATGGAGCTGGCTGAGTCTACAACCCTCTGCAGCCTCTTTCGATCCTGCGCATTGGAGCCTCCGTAGCAGGCGGTGATGCAACCAGTCAGAATACTCTCCACTGTACACCTGTAGAAATTTGCAAGAGTCTTTGGCGACATACCAAACTTCCTCAAGATAAGATATCTTTATTAGTCACGTGTACATCAAAACACACAGTGAAATGCATCTTCTGCGTAGAGTGTTCTGGGGGTCAGCCCACAAGAGTCGCCACGCTTCCGGCGCCAACATAGCACGCCCACAACTTCTTAACCCGTACGTCTTTGGAATGTGGGAGGAAATCAGAGCACCTGGAGGAAACCCATGCAGACACGGGGCGAACGTTCAAATTCCTTACAGACAGCTGCCAGAATTGAACACAGGTCGCTGGCGCTGTAAAGAGTTACGCTAACCACTACACTACTGTGCAAACTCCTAACGAGGTAGGGCCGCTGGCGTGCCTTCTTCGTGGTTGCACTCCATGGATGCTTCCTGACCCACTGAGTTCCTCCAGCATTTTGTATTTTGCTCCAGGTTCCAGCATCTGCGGTCTCTTGTGTCTCCAGCACGACACTGATAGCCAGCTTTGTGCATCAGCACAGGGCACTGATTCATTACAGAGCTCCTGCTCCCAGTGTCTGCACCCCACTGTACTTTAAAGAAGACCCTCTCTCAGGCTGTGCGCTGTCCTGCCAGGAGCCTGGTGCGACTCCCTGCCCTCTGCTAGTACTCCCCCCAGTAATGATTCGTCCCGTGGGCTCAGTGTGGAAAGGCTCCCTGTGGAGGGTTAGCGTTGGGCAGGCTCAGCATCGAGATTGTGGGGCTAATCCCACGTCCATTGCTGGGAAGTCCAAGTGTGACCGCCCTCTCGGATCCTCTGGTCTCTCTCGTCACCTCCTGATGGATGTGAGGAAACTGCTGACTCCTCTCTTTGGCTGCATGTCTCCTGCCAGCCCAGAGGTTTCTCTGCAGTAACAAACCCAGGTATCGTGTAGGCCAGCGTGCAACCTACATCACACAACTCGCCCAGGCCTCCCAGGTGGTCTCTCCACACTGACCCCATGGGGTGATTCATTAATGGGGGACCGCCATGTTCCCAGCACAGAAGCGCTCACAGAACCCTGTTTACTGCTGGTTCCAATAGCACTCTTGTTCCTGGGGAGTACATTCCCATGCACAAAACGAAGGATCAGTGTACTAAAATCAGATGATCCAAACATTACCTTATTCCTCCTTTTGGGGTTTTGTTGTACAGAAATTGGCTGCAAATTTCCCATATAATCGAGTGGTCAAATTTGGAAGGACTTTCTGTAGCACTTTGGAATATCCTGAGGGAATGATCAAGTATTTCAATACCAACTTGTTTTATTTACTCTGTTATCCGTACTCTGATTGTGAATCCATTTTTTTTTCTCCGCTCGCATATTATCTTCAATTCATGCATTTTCGAATCTGGCAAATTGTCAGATTTATCATAATTTTGTGGCCGGTGTCCACATTTTTCCACTACATGTCTGCGCTCTGACCGCTGCCATTCTCAAAATGGCCACCAGATGGGGCTCAATAAGCATGTTTCCTGTATATCTCAGCCCGCACTTACACAGCAGTTTCCTTGTCTGAACTGCATGCTGGAGATTGGGTTCCAGTTGAGCAGTACTCCACCTACATTACACCGCGTCTGCCTTGCTGGACCTCTTGCCATGCTGCCCAGGAGGTGACTGCACACATGCCTGGACAAATTATGTGTAGAGCCTTTTCCCAGCTGTTTAAAGTGGCAATGTTTTAAGATCTAGAGCACCTTTAAGCTGTTATACTGAGATCAGTCCAATTAAAGAGAATCCCAGGAAATCGAACGAAGCTCTACAAACCAGGTGTGGCACAGCATTGGATTAAAATTCTATGTGGCAGCAGACCCAAGTGAGCTGAGACTGCTTTCCCAGGGAATCTGACCCTACACCTCTCAACCACTTGAGACTGACCCAGTAGATGCAGCACCAGTAACACACCTTGTGTTGCTTCTAATCTGGTTGCAGAAATGAATCCTGAATATCATTTTAAAGCTGTCAATAAATTTAGGCCCATGTAGTTAGTTCATTAAAATGAAGGACTCCCCCCTTGCATTGAGAAGCAAGTCAGGAAGCATCTATGGAGGGAAATGTACAGTTGATGTTTCAGGTCGAGACCCTTCATCACCTGACCTGCTGAGGTCTTCCAGCGCCACTGTGTGTGCTTCAGATTTTCAGCATCTGCAGTCTCTTGTGTCTCTATAAGAATGAGAGTTGTGCATGTATATGGGTATTTTATTTTACACCGTCAGGTAAACCTGGAGGGACAATCTTCAACAAAAGGGCCTTGTGTAAAATTGGCTTTCGGGGTTGCAACCTGCAGAAGAAACTTTGCAGAATCACCACCTTTTCCCCACTCTGGAGCCTTTGTTTTAAAAATAAACACTCCTTCCCAATGTAGCAAATCCCAATAAGGAAATGTAATCTCAAATTAGAAGACCCTGTTCCAGAATCACCTACTACTAATCCCCACCCCAAAATGAGGTGCAAGCGTAGGCTACGTGGCCACTCAGGTCTGTGCTGCCTTTCAATAGGATGATGGCTGATTTTATCTTAGCCTTAGCTCCATTTTCCCGCCTAATCACCATAATTCCTGATTCTCCTGCATTCCAAAAATCTGTCCATCTTTCTTGGTCTTATTACATTCAAAGTCTTGGATACATTCAATGACTTGACATCCACAGCTCTCTGGGGTAAAACAGTCCCAAGATTCATTACAAGGAGAGAGGAAATTCTTCCTCACCTTTGTCTTAAATAGGCAAGTCTCCCAGTCCTAGAATCCTCCTTGTGCATCTACCCCCACCGCCCCCTCCCCCTGCCAAATCATGAATATTTCAGGACACCTCTCAATGCAGAAGTCCCAGATAATCAAGTCTCTAATACAGAAACACATCACCACACAGAACCCATTCTCTGGTACATCATCTGATACAGAAACACCTCCCCCCCCCCCCCACCCAGTAGACACAACCCTTAAAATAACAGCCCCCAAGACAGAAAACTTTGAAACAAAGTCCCCCAAATAATGGAACCATTTGATGCAGAATCCTCTAGCACAGACCTCCCTTCCATCAAAAAATCCCCAGCATTGAAATTACCCCAGTATTCTAACCTGATACTGACTGCTGCTTCACACCACAGTGGGAGTTACAGTATTAATTCCCAGTTCAGTTTAAGGCCATTCTCCTGCACAGTTTGACAGATGTTGTAGTTAGATGAATAGAACCAATTGGATGTTCGGTGGAATAATCATTCTGCTTGGACTATGAAGGGGATACAGTCAACTATAGAAATTTTCAAATCCACAGTCTCCTGAATTTTCCTCTCCACTTCTCCCTCCATGTCTGTTCACCTCTAAATCACATTCCCACTGTGCTCTGATCCAAATAACCCCAGTGCCTCAAAACATACAGACTGACCTGCTGTGGTGTTTTGAACACCTCCTTCTCTAATGTTCTTGCAATCCAGGGCTTCCCTTCTTTGTCATCTGAACTCTGAGGCTTCCCTTTCAAGGCCTTGATGCTGCAGCTGAATTCCTCAGGTCTGACCCCAATTGGTCTGATTCGCTTGTCAACATACCACCATGCTTTTGGAATCTCCCACATCATAATACGGCTGTGAGAAATCTGCCAGAGGACCTACTCAGTCACCGAGTTAGCAACATTAAATGTCTGATTGAGAGCAATCAGCAGGATTTAATTTTAATGGTACTTATAAGTATTCGGATTTACTCCACCCTCAGGATAATAGTTACCCTTCTGTTATTCTCGCTGTTTCCAGAGATGGCACTGAAGCTCCTCTCAACCAGTCACAACAAACAAACAGCACCTAGTTAACAAGGGACAGGTTGACTAGCAAAACACATCCTTGAAATGGTGATGGTGTCATTCTGCTGTCTAACAGATGATAATGTAGGATATGATTATTGAAGGAATGACAGGAGAAGGCTGGAGAATTTTACTTTATGACCCTTTGAATGGCCTTCCAGAAACAGTGAGACAAAGTACATTCCATGAGAGGAGCAGATAAATATTTGAAAGGGGGAAATAAAGTAAAAGATAAGGTAAGATAAGTTACCCTTATCAGTCACATGTACATCGAAACACAGAGTGAAATGCATCTTTTGCGTAGAGTGTTCTGGGGCAGCCTGCAAGTGTCGCCATGCTTCCGGTGCCAACGTAGCATGCCCACAACTTCCTAACCCTTACAACTGTGGAATGTGGGAGGAAGCCAGAGCACCCGGAGGAAAAGAGTAAGGAATGGAGTTAATTTCTCCGGCAGAGGGCACAGCACCATTGATTGCAAGGCTTTCCTGTGTGCTGTACGTTTCAAATATTAGTGCTTGATTTGCATTGATGCGGTTGCAGTTTGTTCAGATAATTAACCTGTGTCATAATCATGGGATTTAACTTGTCCTTCAGCTGCTGTTAGGTTTAATTCATTACCTAAACAGGAACTCAGGGCAAAAAAAATTGTTTTGGATACAGTCCATGCTGGAAACAACATTCACACAGGGCTTATTCAAGTCTTTTTTTTGATTTCAGGAATGGATTTCAAATTTTGTATGTCAACTACTTTGTCAATCTTCCCGTCACAATCTTCCTGGCACGGTAGCGTAGGGCGGCACGGCAGCGTAGTGGTTAGCGCGACGCTATTACAGCGCCAGCGATTGGGGTTCGATTCCCATCGCTGTCTGTAAAGAGTTTGTACATTCTCCCCGTGTCTGCGTGGGTTTCCTCCGGGTGCTCCGGTTTCCTCCCACATTCTAAAGATGCACGGGTAGGTTAATATGGGTTTAAAATGGGCGGTGCGGACTTGTTGGGCCAGAAGGGCCCGTTACCACGCTGTAAATAAATTTTTTAAAAAATTTAAAAATATCCCATACCCCAACATACCCTGTGATCTTTTCTCCTCGTTCTGTGTATTGGTAAAATTGGCCTATAGAATCTTGCCTGTAGAGTATCGGTAGAGTTTGAGATAGATTGGGTTGAATTTGAATGGAATACAAACTGGTTGTCTCCTTCTCATTGGATGCAGTCCCTCTACTGGAACGTAGGAAATAGAGGAGGACCACTGGACCCTTTCTGCAATTCAGTCGGATCATGACAGATCTGTATCATAATTCTACCGACTCAATTTGATTCTGTAGCCCTTAAAAACCTTCTCTAATAGGAGTTTGAAATTTCTTTATAGCTTTTCATAGAGAGAGGGAGTCCTCCATCTCCAGACATAAAGAAGTACTTCCTGATATAGAACATAGAACATTACAGCACAGTACAGGCCCTTCGGCCCACAATGTTTTGGATATGTCCATGCAGTATCACCCTGAATAATAAATTTTTAACATTACGATTACCCCCAACTCATTCTGAACCATCCTGCCCGGAGGAACTAGTTTTCCCCCTATCGATCCTATCCTTTGAATGCTCCTAAGCATACGCCAGTCTTCCTTTCTGAAGGGAAATGGTTCATGCAACCTATTCTCATAAGGAAAAACTGCTGGAAACACTCAGGTCACGCAACATCTGTGGAAAGAGAAACAGAGTTGATGTTTCAGGTCAAAGGCCCTTCCTCCTCATAATTTCATTCTTTTTAGCGCTGGGACTAATGGCTAAGTGATTGTTTTTTTTCCAGAAAGTTACTGAGTATAATTTGAGGAGAGCTGGCTCTGTTGGTGTCGGGGAGGACGCATTCTGCAGAGATTGGATGTGTGCGTGCAGCAGGGTGGAAGGGAGTTTGAACAGCATGCAGCAAGATTATTCTCATGGAGCCCAGACTGTGTGGGGTCCATGAGAATTGACTCATGGATTGACCCTCCTTTGCTGAGTCACAAAAAGGTAATTAGTTTATTGTTGTCACATGTACTGACACACAGTGAAAAGCTTTTGTTTGCATGCCAGTCAGACCATTCCAGACATAAGTACATTGAGGTAGTACAAAAGGAAAACGATAACAGAAAGCAGAATATAGCATTACAGTTACAGAGAAAGTGTAGTGCAGGTAGACACATAAAGTGCAAGGGCCACAATGAGACAGACTGAGAGATCGAGAGTTCATCTTTATCATATAAGAGGTCCGTTTGAGAGTCTGATAACAGCAGGATAGAAGCCATCCTAAAGCCTGGTGGTGTGTGTTCTCAAAGTAAATTCTAACTCACAGTTATCTTGTTCAGAGCACACCAGCTGAGACTCAGTGGTAGTGCAATCGATTCCGAATCAGACTGTGGGTTCAAATCCTACTCCAGGGATGTGAACACACAATCCAACCTGATGTTTCAATGAAGTGTTGGAGTGGCTGTATGTTGTCAGAGGTCCCAAGTTACAAGGTGAAACTAAAAACCCGTGTCTCCCCCTCAATGAAGATAAATGATGCCAGACCCCAATGTGAAGAAAGGCAGGAGAGTGCTCCTAGAGTTACGACTGATGTTCATCCCTCAACCAACTGCTGAAGCAGATCATCTGATTATTTACTTCGTCCGTTTGTGAGAACTTGTAAGCTGCTGCATTACAACACTTACCACACCAAAATTAGTTATTTGCCTGTAAATAACGACTTGAAATTATGAAAGGTGCCAGTTCTTTCTTTCAACTGCATTTTGTTCACATGAAAGTAACTGAGCTGCTTGGCATTAGTAGCAGAGCTTCTAAGAATGGATATAAGATTTTTTTATTAGTCACATCGAAACACAGAGTGAAATGCATCTTTTGCGTAGAGTGTTCTGGGGGCAGCCCGCAAGTGTCGCTACGCTTCCGGCGCCAACATAGCATGCCCACTACTTCCTAACCCGTACATCTTTGGAATGTGGGAGGAAACCGGAGCACCCGGAGGAAATCCATGCAGACACGGGGAGAACGTATAAACTCCTTACAGACAGCAGCAGGAATTGAACCCGGGTCGCTGGCGCTGTAAAGCGATACACTAACTGCTACACTAACATGCCTGTCCATTCGACTGAGATGTATGTAGAATGCTGTGCTCGTGCGGGGAGAGAGTGATGTCAGAGGAGAGCTTCAGAGAAGGTATGAAACTCTGAACTCTGTACTTATTGAGGCAGCTGGCTTGTTCCATGCTTTCTCATTTATTGATGGTTCACTCAGTTCTGTCTGATTTCCCCTAACTTGGTTTTATGCTCTAGCTCTCATTCTCTGGTCCCTTTTCTTTAGGGGTAGAATTTGATTCACTGGCTGGGGTTAAGGATGAGTGTGCATGCTGGAAAGCTGGTTTGCCTACCGTAGTCATACGTTAACAGTTCACCAACATCAGGAGGTGGAGGAACCCTTCCCAGTGTTATTTTGCTTCGCGTGGGCCAAAGCTAAATACTTCTGCACTCGATGCTTTTAAACATTCCTTTACCTTTACCCAGTGCTGCAAGGAGTAGAACACACTGCAAACTGGAACAGCTACAGCATCGTCTCTGTGGATGGTTGAAGAGAGGATTGGGTAACATGAAGCGAGGAAGAAACAAACAATGCAAAAACCCACAGAATAAAGTGGCCCCATAACCTTCTGCACTTGGGAGCAGAGGGACCCAATTTCTGATAAACACAGAGACGGCATCCAGATTTTGAGCCATATTGTGTTATTCCTTTGACAGTGTGTTTGAAGATGGCACTGTGACATTGTTAAAGTGTGAAATGATGTTTTGTAGGAATAGGCAGGAAGAAAGGAAAAGGGACAGTCAGTGAAAATAGGCAGTGATCATAAAGACACGTCTTTAAAATATAAATGTGTGATGGTTGAGAGTGACGGCTTTGCCAGAGGGTCAACGTTTGATCCCAGTAGGATAATGGCCAGAACTTCCTTGAGTCAAAATTTTTGATTAATTATTGTTCTAAGAAGCAAGCAACTTGCCAGGAACCCAACACATCTGCACCACAGCACTGGGCAGCTGCCAAAGGGGACATAAGGGGAAAAACACTTCTTTGTGTTTTGTAACCCAACATGCAGTGAATGTCCCAGTCAAGTCGATGAGTTCATAATGATCACGGGAAATTACAACGACGGGACATTTCATCCCACTCCAGCCACTCCAATGTGTTCTCTTTGGTGTGACTATGCGCCTCAGGAATAAAATATTATATTGTACTGTATAGGCATTTTTAAGATTATACTGGCTCATCTTTGACCCAAAGGTCTCCAAGCAAGAAAAGCAAATCCTTTCTGTGCTTCTGGTTTTAAATTGCGTTTGGGCATTACAAGAAGAAAAAAAATCTCACTTATTTGGCAACTTAAGAGAGCTGGGGTAGGGGACATGACCCCTCCAGTCTCCTCTGCCACTTAATAAGATTGTTTCTGATCTTATTGTAACCTTAATTCAACATTCCTGTGACTCCTGGTAACCTTGCACCCACTTATCAAGTATCTCTCAACCTCTGTCTAAAGATTGTTCAATGGTAGACCATGAACTTTGTGCTGGGCTTGCGCTGTTGATCTTCAAACATTCTTTTCCTCGGATGCCTAGAGGCTGAGCTGGCACACACTGAACTTGGTGATGAATTTCACCATTGTTTGCCTTCACTGAGAGATGGCTCCTGAGATATAGGAAGCCATCCATATTTTCTAAGGTCTCATCATGGACTTGTATTGTTGGAGGGCAGTGTTGTGCAGTGGGAACAGGTGTACAGAGGACCTTTGTATAATATACGGTCCATTGTCTTGTATGCTTAAGTGAATAAGTTGATGTAAGTTGGAGTCAATCTCTCAACATGTGCATGCATAAATTTCATCAGCATATGGCAGCTCAGTGATTGAGGTTGGAATGACCTTGATTCTGGAATGGAGATTTCAACCCACTGTGGAGAACAAACTTCTTCCTGAGGGCTAGGGACTGAACGAGGGTCTGGGGAACTTGTGGGGAAGGGTTGAGGGAGCTGTGGGGGAGGGCAGAGGGTCCGAGGAAAGAGTAGGTGAAGGATGCCCAGCCACAGGGAAGGAAGGAGGCAACTGAGTAATAAGCTACTTAGTGAATTTATGAATGCCAAAGGGCTTAATATTGTAACGAGAGATAATGGATGCATTGGATGTGAACTCCTAAAGTTCCTTAGATTTGCAAAGATCTCGATGGATTTGTAAAGCAGAACCCTAACAAACCTTATCAAGAGAGGAGGGAGACAGCAAGAAACTATAGACCAGTTAGTTTGTCATGTGCTGGAATTAAAGAAATAGCACATGACCATCCCTCAGGAAGAAGTTTGTTTTCCACAGTGGGTTGAAATCTCAAGGACTCTGTTCCCAAATCAAGGTCATTCCAACCTCAATCACTGAGCTGCCATATGCTGATGAAAAAAATCATTACAGAATTGAGCAGTAATTGTATAATGGCTTTATGAAAAGGAAAATGTGTTTGACGAGTTTATTGGAGGACATTGAGGATGCAATAAATAGGATGAACAAACCCTACTTGTTGAGCAGCACAGTGGTGCAGCTAGTAGAGCGATTGCTTCACAGTGGCAGGAACCTGGCCTCAGTCCTGACCTCGGGCGCTGTCTGTGTGAAGTTTGCACATTCTCCCTGAGACTATGTGGGCTTTCTCTGGGTCCTCCCACATCCCAAAGACATACAGGTTGGTAGGGTTGTTTGGCCTTTTTAAATGGCCGCTGTAAATTTCCCCTACTGTAGGGTGGCAGAATCTAGGGGAATGGGAGTGGACGAGAATGTAGGATTAGCATAAATGGATGGTTCATAGTCAGCATGGACTCAGTGGGCCAAAGGGCCTGTTTCAGAGCTGTATCTCTCTGTGACTCTGAAGGTTTTTTTCACAATGTAGGAGATTATTATATTGGGGGTACAATATTAGCATGGATGGAGGTTCAGATAACCAACAGAAACAGAAAATCAAGATTATTTTCAAGCTGCTACAAGTGGGGTGCCACAGGGATCAGTGCTGGGGCCTTCACCATTTACAGTCTGCATTAACAACTTGGATGAAGAGACCAAGGGTATTGCAGCCAAATTTGCTGATGATACAAAGGCAGGCGGGAAAGCAAGTTGTAAGGACACAGGTAATCTGCAAGTGAGATAGATAGCTTTAGTGAAATGGTAGAAATTTGTCAGATGGTGTATAAAGTGGGGAAATGTGAGATTATCTATTTTGGTGAAAAATAGAATATGCTTTAAATGGAGAGAGACTGCAGAAAGTTGTTGTACAGAGAGATCTGGGTGGCATTGTACATGAAGCAAAGGCAACATGAAGGTCAGCAAATAGTCAGGAAGGCACATGCATTGTAAAGGGCTTTGGTGCCACTGTGAAGAGCTATGGTGAGACCACACCTGGAATACTGTGTGGAGTTTAGGTCTACTTATTTAAGGGGGATTTATTTGCATTTGAAGCAGTTCGAAGAAGGTTCACAAGTTTGATTCCTGGGCTGATGGAAAGGGCTGAGAAAGTTAGGCCTTGACTATAGTACAGAGGAATGAGAGATGATCTTATTGAAAGAAGTGAGATTCTGAGGGAGCTTGACAAGGTGGACATTGAGAGGCGGAATCCAGAACTGGGAGCGTTATTTCAAAATAATGGGTTTGCCCATTTCTGACAGATATGAGAAGGAATGTGAATTGGGGGGTTGTAAACCTTTGCAATCCTCCACCCCAGAGAGCTGTGGAACCTGAATCTTGCAGCATGCTGTTGTGCAGAGGGACTTGGGAGTGCTTGTACATGAATCGCAAAGGTTGGTTTGCAGGTGCAACAGGTTATCAAGAAGGCAAATGGAATGTTGGCCTTCATTGCTAGAAGGATTGAACTTAAGAGCAGGGAGGTTATGCTGCAACTGTACAGGGTACTGGTAAGGCTGCACCTGGAGTACTGTGTGCAGTTCTGGTCTCCTTACTTGAGGAAGGATATACTGGCTTTGGAGGCGGTGCAGAGGAGGTTCATCAGATTGATTCTGGAGATGAGGGGGTTAGCCTATGAAGAGAGATTGAGTCGCCTGGGACAATACGTGCTGGAATTCAGAAGAATGAGAGGGAACCTCATAGAAACACATAAAATTATGAAAGGGATAGATAAGATAGAGGCAGGAAAGTGTTTCCACTGGTAGGTGAGACTAGAACTAGGAGACATAGCCTCAGGATTCGGGGAATAGATTTAGGATAGAGATGAGGAGGAACTGCTTTTCCCAGAGAGTAGTGAATCTGTGGAATTTTCTGCCCAGGGAAGCAGTGGAGGCTACCTCATTAAATATATTTAAGACACTGTTAGATAGATTTTTGCACAATAGGGGAATTAAAGGTTATGGGAAAAGGTGGGTAGGTGGATCTGAGTCCATGGCCAGATCAGCCATGATCTTATTAAATGGCGGAGCAGGCTCAACAGGCCAGAAGGCCTACTCCTGCTCCTATTTCTTATGTTCTTGTATTCTTATGAATCATTGAAAATATTTAAGGCCAAGACAGACATATATTTAGTCTATAGAGGAGTCAAGGTTTATGAGCAGCAAGCAGGAGAAAAAGAGCAAAGGAAGAGCAGCTGTCATCCTACTAAATGGTGGAACATGCATGAGAGGCCATGAAGCCTACTCCTGCTCTTATTTCTTGTGCTCATATTGGGGTTGTCTTTCTGTATCAGAAGGGTCAGAAGAGGAAAGGTTGGAGGTTCTGAAGGTTTTCCATAGTGGGGTATGTTTCCAGATAGGGGGTAATTATACTGGGGTAGAGGTTGCTATTTCTATGATTGGAGTGTCTATTTAGGAAGGGACTGCTGAAAGGCTGGAGATTCTGCATCAGGGTTTCCATATTGGAATATTTCCTTCTGTTCTTAGGTAGCTCCCTGTCAGGAAGGACCTTTAAGATGAGTAACAGTCACAAATTTCATTTTAATTTTGTAATAAAGTTTGTGTAAACTCATCTTGGTGATAGTTCTGATTCACAATAGGCCTCGTTAAAAGGGTTTGGGATCGATAGTGATAAATCCTAGTCGCAAGGGTACAAGGGAATGAGCTTGCATTTTTATAGAGCTTTGTGTTTTATCATCAGTGTGTCCCAAAGTGTTTCAGAACCAATGAATTACTTTTTGAAGAGTCATCTCCATCGTTCTGTAGGCACTTCCTGCAGTGGACTTGCTGAAATCTTCCACGTATGGCAGCTGAATTAAATGAACAGATGATATAGGATGAAGGTTGAGGGATAACTTTTGACAAGGGTGCCAGGAAAATGTCCCAGCTCTTCTTTAAATGGTGCCATGGGATCTTTTATGTTCACCTGAGAGCTTATAGCTTCCTATCTGAAAGATTAATCTCTGAGAGTGCAGTACTCCCTCAGAACAAAACTGGCCCATAGATTATCCAAGCCAAGCCTGAACTTGTTTGGACTTCCAGCTGAGAACATTGGGAAACAATTAGGAGCAGCAAAGCTGACCAATTATTCTCCTCCATAACCTGAGGCCGCTGAGGTCTGCTAACACAACTGGACGTGGTTGAGGAGAAGGAAGAGCACTACAATATTGATGATGAAAGAATTGACCATTTATATGGATGCAGAAAGTGCCCCAAGATATTTTGTAAATGCAAGCAAGCCAAAAGAATGGAAAATCAAATACCGAAACAAGATTTAATATTTACTTTCTGATATTCAACGTTTGCTGTAACTTCCAAACACCTCTATCAACATTGATTTGGAAAATGATGAAGAAAATATTACTTGGCAATAGATATATATGTGTGCAAAAGTTTACACTTATTGTATAAGTACATGTATTTTATGTGTAAAATACAAATATGTTTGCATAATAAAAAGTCAATAATTATAAAGAAAACTGAACAGCACTGGGAGTTGTCGACTCTACTGGGCTGCATGCTTTCAGGGTCTACATTTTTTGAGTGATATCTGTGAGGCTGCACAAAGTCAAAAGCACCCTATGAAACTTGCCAGTAGAAAATTAAAATATAACACCAGTGAATTTCGTAGAGTCCCTGGCTTAATGGAATCTGCAGTGCAGACTGAATAACGTGGCTCTCACTCACTATTAAAGCCAGGCTGATGAGTTGATAGCTTCCACATTCTTGATGGACAGTGAAGATTCAAAGTGATTTCAATATCAGTAGTAGTTTGCAGTTTTTCACCAAATTAATCCCCATCCAAGTAAAACAAGGCTAGGTACTAACTGGTAATAGAATTAGGATGTACATGTGTAATTTAGTCTCTATCTTGCAGTCAGTTACCTTACTTTTAACATTCAATTCCAAATTCTGGCTGCTCTGCTTTGGTTCAGTGGTGACACTTACATCTGAAGTAGAAGTCCTGGGTCCAAGACTCACTCCAGTAGCTTGAACACAATCACAGCCATTCTGTAATATAGCAATGAGGCAGTGCTGGGCTGTCAGGTATCATCAATGTCATATTTAATCTACTCCCTCAATTGGATGTAGTATACACACATCACTATTCAAAGATGGGGAGTCCAACCCCATTCTCGAGTAATATTTCTTCCTGGATCAATATCACAGAGGTAGATTATCTGCTCATTTATATCCTTTATACTTTATATCATTTATATGACAATAAACTCGACTTTGACTTTGCACTAAATTTTGTGCCTTGCTATGCATAAATTTATTTTTGCTGCAAAAAGGCTTCGGTATTGCGGAGTGCTTTGGAACTTTTAACTCAGGAAGGCTTGATAGACGTGTTGGCTACTTCACCTTTGTGTAATGAGACTGCCGATGTAAACTGGTCACGCTGCCCTTACAGGCCATGACCAGTGGAGGCACTGAAGTGCATCCAAAAAGGATGCCCAAATTGGAAGTGGCAACAACAGAAATGAGTCTAAATTTCTAATCTAAACGATTGATGATTCACTTTTTTAAAAGCAATGTCGTTTTATCAACGATATATGCAGATTAGTTGGCACAACTTGTCCCACATGCAATAGGGACTGAAATCAGAAGTTGGCGAAGATGAAAACAAAATAAAACTGCAGGAGCTGGAAATCTGAAATAAAATCTGGAAATGTTGGTAACAGTCACCAGGTCAGCCAGCATCTGCGGGTAGAGAAGCGGAGTTAACGTTTCAGGTCGAAGATGCTGCCTGCCCTGCTAACTGCATCCATCATTTTCTGCTTTATTTCAGAATCTGATGATTGGAGTGAGAGCAGGAAAGTGGTAGCTGCTCTGATTCTGGGGATTAAAGTATTTTAGGAAGTAGAAATCGCTTCAGATCTTGGCGAGCTGACGAGGGGAGGGGGGGGGGAAGTTGGGTTCATTCACTTCTTCAGTTTGTGTACTGGAGAAGAGCCCCCCCCCCAAAAAAAAAATCCGCTGTAAAACCTTACAAAGAAAACACAGATTAACAGCACCGTCTCTTGCCTGTTCGTGAAATGTTGACCATTTTTCCATTTTAGACAGAATTTCCCTCCAAGGGGTTAATGCTGAGCAGTTTGTAACAGCGTCTCAGCGTTGCCTGCATTCGTTGAGAAAGTCCGTTTCACTGAGGAATGATTATTGTAATAGGTTACAGATTAAGTTGCAATGGGACTACTTTGGGTGGAATTGTGCGGATGGATTTGCTCTGCAGTGTTGGGGGAGAGAGAGAGAGGGAAGGAAGGGGAGAGAGAGAGAGAGAGTTGGATGCAGACTGGATGTGGTTGCGGAGTTCCAACGCCAGCCCCAGGCTCGGGTCAGCCCCCTGTTGGAAGTGAAACTGACCGAGCGCGGCGCTGCTGCAAGCCATGGCGGCTCAGGGCGACTCTCTGAGCGGCTACCTGGTGGCGCCCCAGCCGCTGCAGGAACCCGGAGCCACCGACCCTGGCTCCAACAGCGAGAGGAGCACCGACTCGCCGCTCGCAGCCTCCGAGGACGATGGGCACGCTCTCCCGCACTGTACTGACCCAGACTGGGTGGAGGAGAGATTCCGGGTGGACCGTAAGAAACTGGAGGCGATGTTACAAGGTGAGAGAGAGAAGAGAGAGAGAGAGAGGGGGCAAACAAACCCTCTCTGTGCTCGTCGGGCAGTGTGGGAGACAGCAGGGAAGTTTTCACCAGCGGCTGCCAACAAATGCAGTGTCTGGGTCAGGGTGCAGTCCGAAACTCAAACCAAGGGCGTGTGCGGGGTCGGCTCTCTGAGCAGTTGGCAGCTAATGTCTAAAAATTGCTATTTCACCAGGAAAGCCAGTTGTACTTCTGACAGCTGCACTCAATGCGTGGCCGCTATATCAACAGCTCTTGCGGGACGCCCCGCTACATACTGAGTCAACCCGCGCTTCTACAGCTGATCCGGAGTGCGGAGGTAACAGTCTAACTGAGTCAGATGCAGTGTACCCTTGGACCCCCAGTGAGGGTCCCTCATATCCATTGAGCTCCCGAAACAGCCTGCAGTATAACTACAGCACGACCCAGGCTCCAGGCTGGGGAGTCCTTTGCTCTTCGCAAAACCTAAATAGTGTTTTGAAGAAACGTTAACAAGTTATAGCCCAGTCGCCAAGTAGTATTGAAGGATGTCAGACCAGGTCTCGGTCTCAGCCTGAGGCTTTATTTAGCTTTAGCATACTGTTTGCAACTCGAGAGAAATCTGAGCAATTCAACAATTTGAAACCCATTGGTTAATGCCCGCCGAGTTTTGCAGGCATTCCAGGTTTTTGGCCCAAACGCATTTTTTTTGAAGTACAGTTTTAAAATAAAGTGAGTCGATCTACAGGTTTGTGAAGCTTTTATTCCGAAGTTAACGACCCGCGTGCCCTGGGTCGCTGGTGTAAGTGCCTGCTGATCGGTGATGGCTGAGAGTAGCATCTTGTCATCGCTCTCCCCCACCCCGGCTACATCTGTCCAATTTTTTCCCCCTCATCTATTTCTCTCTGTCACCCACCTGGCTCCATTTGTGCATCATTTCCCCTCCTCCTCCTCCTCCTCCTCCTCCCCCCCCCCACTCCTCCCCCTCCCCCCCCCCACTCCTCCCCCTCCCCCCCCTCCCCCTCCCCCCCCCACTCCTCCCCCTCCCCCCCCCCTCCTCCCCCTCCCCCCCCCACTCCTCCCCCTCCCCCCCCCCCCTCCTCCCCCTCCCCCCCCCCCCCCCCCTCCCACCTCACCTGGTTCCACCCATCACCTACCAGCCTCTGTCTCACCCCTCCCTCTTGGCTCTTTACACTGGCTGTCTTACATCTATTATCTCAGTCCTGATGCAGGGTCTTGACCTGAAATGTTGACCACCCCTTTGCCTCCACAGATGCTGCTTGAGCCATTGAGTTCCTCCAGCAGTTTGTTTTTCTTGTTTAAAGTGTTGGGATTTCAAACAACAATCAGATTCACGGTCATTACAAAGACAGCAGTAAAGTGTACCTGAACATTGGTACAATTGTTTTTGACTTGAATTTAGAATTTACTGAAAATCTGTAATTCGATATCCTGAATACACTAGGAAGGCTGATCTGGGCCAGTGCGGAAACTACATAGATTACAGAAGAGGCACAAAACTACGTTGAATGTTACACATAGAAATCCAGTCCAGCCTTGCACAAGCCCCTCTAAGCCATCTCACCTCATCAACACATCCTTTTTTTTGCTTGTGTTTATCTATTTTCCCCTTAAATGCATCTATGCAATTTGTCTCGACTCCAAGTGGAAGCTAAATCCACATTCTAACCATTGTCATGATAGAGGTTTCTTGATTTGTCTACTGGATTTATTAAGATAAGATATCTTTATTAGTCACATGTACATCGAAACACAGAGTGAAATGCACCTTTTGCGTCGAGTGTTCTGGGGGCAGCCCGCAAGTGTTGCCACGCTTCCGGCACCAATATAGCATGCCCACAACCTCCTAACCCGTACGTCTTTGGAATGTGGGAGGAAACCAGAGCACCCGGAGGAAACCCACGCAGACACGGGGAGAACGTACAAACTCCCACACAGACAACGGTGGGAATTGAACCCGGGTTGCTGGTGCTGTAATAGCGTTACGCTAACTGCTACGCTACCATTACTAAACCTCTGTTAAACATCCTAACGTCCAGGAGGAGTGGTTGTCCATACTTGCAGACTAAGAGGAAAGAATTGCCGGGTAGCAATCCAAGAAGATGACTGACCTGATGTTATGCGTCCAAATCAGCTAATGAACTCTTTTGTCAATTCTGCAATATGTTTTGTTTGTAGCATCTGAAACATCAGCGTGATATGTTTTGGTTTGAGCTGCCTTACATCTTTGTGCTTTGAGAAAAGTTCTGTGCTCTGAGTAGGATTACCTCTGTGCGGTCGTGTAGTTTAGTGAGGGTTTAGTTTTACATTAAAGCGCTACATATTTGTGTGTATCGTGATATTGCGTTGTTGCTGGTTGATAAAATGAACTTGGGTCACTCCTGTTATGAAATTGATTTGGTTTATTGTTGTCACATGTACCGAGGTACGTGACAAACTTGTCTTGCATACTGTTCATACAGATCAATTCACTTGAGGTAGCACAAGGTAAAACAATACAGAATGCAGAGTAAAGTGTCACAGCTACAGAGAGAGTGCAGTGCAGGTGGACAATAAGGTGCAAGGTCATGACAAGGTAGATTGTGCGGTCAAGAGTCCATCTTATTGTACTAGGGAACCATTCAATAGTCTTATAACAGTGGGGTAGAAGCTGTCCTTGAGCCTGGTTATATCAGAGGGGGCTTGTGCAAGGTTGGACTGGACTTCTGTGTTGTAACATTCAATGTAGTGCTTTCAGGCTATTGTATCTTCTGCCTGAAGGGAGAAGAGAGAATTGCTTTTTATAGTAAAAATAATTGTATTAAGTAACACAGTAAAATGAAACTATGTGTGGGGAGATTGAACTGTCCAATAATTTGAATTCAGGATTTTGTAGCAATGTGCATTAGATTCTGGAATATATTTTAATGCATATCAAAAGTTATGGTTACAAACTTGAACTTGGGAAAGGTGCAGTTTTTTTTAAGATGTTCTCATGAATCAACAAACTGAGATAATTCTGTTCTATTGCCTCAGTGCAACAAAGGCACATCGAAGGGGAGAATACATATTCCTGTCTTGACTTGATCTAATTATATATTTGGTCAGTTAGATAATTTGTCCTGTGTAACTTCTATTTAGTTTAGAGATTATGCCCAGTTGACAGTGGTGTGTAAAGTGGGTTTGACAGCCATACAATCTGATCATTTTCATGGGTTTTTTCATACTCAAAAATTGTCAGTTTCAACAGGATTGAAACACGTGTATTTATTAAGCTATTCAGATACAATCATTCTGAATGTTAAAAGAGCCTGCACCAGCCTTTTACATGACATCAGTATCTAGCGTTCATTGACCCATTTTCTCCTCTACTGTAACAGTGGTTGTTCAGTGGATGTCATTGGCAGCTGCTATCTTGTTTTCCCATGGGAGTTTACATTTAACTATACAGCATGTTACACCGACACAGAGTGCTTTGGCTACCATCTCTCTGTACAAGATCTTATGCAGTCCCTGATCAGTGGCTCCCCATTGTCAAGAACTGAGATTATAAACTTATTTTGAAGGAAAACTTAGTTTTTTTGAAGTTGATCTACATTACAGGAGAGACTTCTGTTTATACAAAAATACTTCATTAACTGTGCAGTACATCGGGAGATCCTGAAACAGATGTAAATGGAAATCTTTCTTTCCCAATCTGTGAATTTGTCTAGTTACACTGATTCTAATTATGCAATGGTCACCCTAACTAACCCACAGTAAGACATACAGAGGTTAATTTGTGAACTTAATATGCTATCATTGCTGTGTAATTAGGCCAGATTTGGAGGTTGAAAGCAATTTAAACCAATACACTCACAGTTTCATTCGATGATTTTGAAGTAAATAGCTTCTGGGTGTTGGTTTATTGTAACAGACCATTTGATTGTATATGTCTTGCCTTCATTATTCTTTTAGATTGATGATAGTCTAATTGAGGTTAGTAGACCATGAGCTTGGTGCTGGGTTTGTGGACTTGGTCTTCGAACGTGCTTTTCCTCAGTTGGTTGAAGGCTGTGCTGGCACACAGGCAGCAGTGAACTTCATCACCGTTGTCTGCCTTCACTGAGGGGTGGCTCTCGAGATACAGACATTATTTTTGGAGGAACATCCAGCTACTGCTGAAATCAAGACCTTCAAATGTTTTTCATCTTTCAAGCTACATTTCAAAATAAAGCATGGGACTTTTTAAAAAAAAGTTTTAAAAATCTTTTAAACTTGCATCAGGTTTTCTTACTCCGTTTCTCAGACAGGGCTGAAGTGGGTGAAGAGCCCTGTGTGGATCTGCAGACTCTGACACGGATGGGGCAGGTTCTGCTTGATGCGGTGAGTGGGTGGGGAGCCTAGAACCTGCTGCTGCTTCTGCTGTTTGTGAATGGATTTCGCCAGAGTCCACTGCCCTCCTGGGTGCTCCTTCTCCATTTTGATCGGTCGTGGGTCCGGCATTCTCATGAATCAATGGTGACATTAAATCCTTTTCAAGGAGGCTTTGAGAATGTCCTTGACGCTTTATCTATGTTCTGGGAAACTCTCCCAGTGTTGGAGTTCAGAATGCTTGTTTCTAGGGGGCCTGGTGTCATGCATGTGTGTGATGTAAGACAAGATTTCTTTATTAGTCACGCGTACATTGAAACACACAGTGAAATACATTTTCTTTCTGCGTAGTGTTCTGGGGGCAGCCCACGAGTGTCACCACGCTTCCAGCGCCAACATAGCATGCCCACAAATTCCTAACCCATACTTTGGAATGTGGGGGGAATGGGGGGAAACTGGAGCACCTGGAGGAAACCCACGCAGACACAGAGAGAACATACAAACTCCTTACAGACAGTGGCCGGAGTTGAACCTGGGTCGCTGGTGTTGTAAAGCGTTACGCTAACCGCTACACTACTGTGCCTGCCCACCAGAGCTGTTTGAACGTAATTAGTCTCTATTGCTGGGGATGTTGCCCTGGAAGAGGGCACTGACATTGGTCACCTGATTGCCTCTGCAAAATCCTGCAAACCAGTGCTGGTGGTGTTTCACCAGTGCTTGAGGTGCCAGCTCTATGTTGTCTGTGACTCCAAAGCATATCGGAGGATGAGGCTCTCTGCTATTTAGTAGAGTATAAGCTTGGTGTTGGGTTTGCGGGATTGGTCTTTAAATATGCTTTTCTTCAGTCAGCGGAAGCCTGCACTGGAGTTAGCAGTACACTTCATCACTGTCTTCCTTCAATAAGAGGTGATTTCCAAGATGTGGATTTTAATTCTTGGAGGGCAGCGACGTATAGTGGACAGGTTGGTTGGGGAACCTTGCTGTCCAAGTGTTCAGTGTGAAGCCCATCCTCTTGGCTTGGAATGCCAATGGCTTGGAACTTGGCTTCATGCGTAAGTGTTGTCAGGGTACAGTAAATCAATGACTGGGGTTGGGGTGATCTTGTCCCTGGAGAGATGTTGAACAGTTTCCCAATCACCCCCCCCCCCCCCCCAAGCAGGGTGCTGATTGAAAGGTGCAGAATTGCAGTGAGGAAGATTGAGAAGAGAATTGGTGCGATAACACAGCCATACTTGACCCCAGTGTGGACCGGGATTGGGTCTGTGGTGAGCATTGCAACTTGCATGACATCATGTAGCAGATGTAAGTTGCTGATGAATTCTGAAAGCAGGTCAAATTTGAGAAGGATATTCCATGCATTCTGTTGGCTGATGGAGTGGAAGGCTGTTTTAAGTTTAGAAAAAGGCCACGTACCATGATTAATGCTGTTCTCTGCATTTTTCATAGATTTGTCACATGGTGAGGATCATGTCCGTTGTATCTCATGGATAGAATCCTCACTATGAGGAGGCAGTTGAGGAGGACTGTATGGATGACTCTCCCCATGGTGGGCAGCCAGGGAGATGCCTCTGTAGGTACTGCAGTTGAATTTGATGCCTTTCTCAAAGATGGCCACGTTGTGGTGCTTGAGTCCTCTGGCATGCTCTCCTTTCCCAGATGAGGTTGTGAATTTATGCCTGTATGATCAGTATGCAAGACAAGTTTTTCACTGTACCTCAGTACAAGTGACAATAATAAACCAAAACCAATACCAGAAGTTGTCCTCCATCATGTTTCAGCGCTTCAGGGATTTTGTTTGCTCCAGAGGCTTTTATGTTCATGACCAAAGGGAGACACCCTTACCTTGGTTAGGCATATGAGCAAATAGTTTCTCCCCTCACTTCCACTGGAACACCAGCACTGAATGCCCTTTGAGGGTGAACTTGAGGATGTGAGGGAGGATATATTGATAATACACTGAAGCGTTAATGGACAAAAATTAATCATGAGCTGAAGAAGCAAATGTTGGTCCCAATAGTAAATGAAAATCAAAAAAAAAACGCAGATGCTGGAAATCTGAAATAAAAACAAAAAATGCTGGAAACACTAAGCAGGTCAGGCAGCAGAGAAGCAGATGTGTTGAGTGTTTCTGGCAATGTTGGGCTGAAGAAAGTGGAGAACGCACAAGGGTCTGCTTTTGGAGGAAAGGACTTCAGGTGTCCAACATGTAGTCTGGAGCCATGGGACAGGATTCCTGGGTATCTTGATTATACCCCAACCCACTACAATTTTGTAGCAGCTCACTGCCATCCCGGCTAAGGTTGTATCACTCAGCAGAAACTGATAATTCAAGCAGGCAGCTTCTGACCTCTGCAGAACCAATAGAACTGGTGGCAGACTGCACTAGGTTTAGAATCAAACGATTCTTGATGTCACGGAAGCTCAGCAATTTAAATTTATGCAAAATATCAGCCTTACTAAGTGCCGTTTGACCCACCTGCAAAGGGTATAGGCTGGGTGTAGTTCCTCGCTGTCCAGTCTCTGGTGAATGTGGCTGTTACTCACACATGAGACTTGAAATTGTGTGTTGACTAGGTCTTCAATTGTCAGGGCACCTCAACTAAATGTGCTCCCGATCTTGCCTGTGCTTGGCATCTACACTATATCGTTTCCTGGGGGTAACTACCTCACTGTTTTTTGCTTGCAGTTGACTTGGCTCAACTTATCTCATCTAGCTCATTACAGATTGGGGATGTTCTTGGTGTGCGTTTCAGCCATTCACTGACTTACCAGTGAGTTATTCAGAGAGAACATTAAGGTTCATAAAATTCCCTTTGATAGCTTTTTATATTGGAATGCTCCCACTTTAATTTTACTGCTCCGCGGCTAGCAGCGAGAGTAGGGATCTTGAAATTACAAGCACTGAGGCTTAATTGTCGATCTTAAACTGATATGAAAAACACTCAGTCACTTTGAAGTTGGAGATCTGGCTGGATTTCGTGGTCACCTCGACTGCTTGAGTGATCCGCTGATAGTAGTGGGGAGGCCATTTGGCCCACCTTGACTTAACTGTTTGGAAGGATTTGCAAATCCTATTGGTCGATTGCGTTGTACTCCGTGTCTCATTGGTTCTATTGCCCATTACAACTGATCTTTGTATGTACTCAAAACGAGGAAACTGGTCTTTCATTAGGTTTGCATGTAATAAGTGGGCCGAAAGGGATTCTTAAGGTTGTGAAGAGCCCCGTGCTGCTATTGAAAGAGGAGACATCAAAAGAACTGATGCATTATTTGGAGATGGCTGAAGATTACAGAAGTATAGACACTAAATTGCTTCCAGTCTCCTTCCCAAGATGAGTCCAGTCTGCCGTTCCCATATGAAAGTGGACACCAAATGCTTTATCAGGTGTTGACATAGAATGAGCCCTGTGCTTTACTTAATACATAGGACCAAAGTTGATTTAAAATGAGCTTGCATTTATGAGGCCTTTATTTCGCTCTTGCTTTAGGCTTTATTCTCGGTTAAATACTTTTGAAGTGTTGTTGCTGTTAGAATGTAGGAAACATTAGACAGCAATGTGATAATAGCCAGATATGTTTTTTAGTTATATTGACTCAGCGTAATGATTTGCTGGGAGCAGTAGAGATAACTGTCCCAGTCTTAATGTTTTTGAGGATGCTTTTACATCTTCCTGAGAGCGTAGATGTGGCCTCAACTTCAAATCTTATCACCTTCGAGCTCTCCCTCCGCACAGCACCAGAGCACTGTCCTGGGCTTTTGTCCTCAAGTCTCCTGCAGTTGGGGCTGAGCACCGAGCCATCTGACTCGGATGAGACTGCAACCAATTAAGCCACACAGCTGAAACTATCAGCACCAAGTAGTAACTGTTGGGATTTGGGGAACTGCTTTATCTGAGTGGACAGACTAAGCTTCACAACTGACCTGGTCACTCAGTTAATCCAGAGTTTGGGTGGGTGAAGGGCCAGAGGGAGGGAGTCGTAAAACTTTCCGGTATTATGATTCACCGGACATGATTGTCTGGAATTTGCTTCAAGTTTTTCTTTCCTCTGCTGGGGGCAGGTTAATGATTGATGGTGTATACCACATATGTTTTAAAACCAGTTCACAAGCTAAAATATTGATCTGGACTCTCAGGCACTTTGAAGTTTAATACAAGGAAATACTTTCCATAATTGCAGCCTGAGGATTCTTCTCTCGATTGTTGTGGTAAACTTGGCTGTGCCTAACTGCCATCACCAGAAGTGAAGAAAATTCTTGCAGGGCTCTTCAGGCTGGATGCAGAGAGGATGTTTCCTCTGTCCAAGGCTCCACAAGCAGGGATCACTGACTCAGAATAAGGGGTGGGACAGACAAGATGAAATTTCTTCACTTAAAGTACTGAATCTTTGAAACTCTTTTACTCTGTGGAGAACAGTGGCGGCTCATTCAAAACACAGGTTCTTGGATGTTAAGTAAGTCAAGGCATATGGGGATAGTGCAGGGAATTGGCTGAACAGGCTCAATTGGTCTATTGCTCCTGTTCCTTGTGTCCAAAATGAAAAGACTGATGATTTTTAACAAATGATAACACTCACCCAAGAGGACTGGGTTTTCGTAAACATCTGTAAGCAAGGTTACGGGACTGAACGTAAACTTCAGAGGAACTGATCAGCTGATACAAATCTGTTGTATAGCAACTCTTCAAGGAGTGTAGTTTCTCAGCTGGGATCCATTCTGCTTGAGTGCAAACTATCACAGAGCATTTCCAAAAGCCTTCCCTTCTGTTACAGAGACTTCCTGACTGGAGCTATTAAACCATCAGAGATCACAAAAGATGATGATTTCAACAATATTGCATCCAGAAGCCTGTTCCTTCACCTAAACTGTGAAGGGTATGTTGGTGAGGAATGTGGCTTTGTTACAGTAAGAGCTTCCAAGTAGCAAAGGAAAGATTGAATTTCTTTTTCAATGATTGCAGAGGCCAGAGAAAGTTTATGGACTGTGGCCAGTGATAATATGTGAAAGTTTTGTGTGAAGCACCTAAACCACCCATTGTGTCAATGCCTCCACTGTTGAAGACCCACTCATCATCCTCAATGTATTTGGTTGTTACCTATTTTCATTTGCTACTTTGCTACAAATATTTTTGATATTAACATGAAGATCACCACTCATTTAATGTGAGAATGAAATTTACAGATTATTTATTAAACTTTATGATGGTATGCATTTATTTTTGGGGAAAATAAAAGCTGCAAAAATGTGGCTGTCTGTAAATTAAAATGTTTTCCTTCAGCTTTCTCAAGTGTTATGTTTTTTAGATGTAAAATCTCAAAGGTGTGTGCACCCTTGAAGAGATAGGAACCTGTGCTAAATTCAGTTTCGTATCACTTGTCGCAACTAGAAGATGAGCACAGTTCTGTCGAGCTGTAACACATGGCAAACACAAGCCTGGAGCCTCCAGCATTTTGTCGCAGTATTTTATAATATAAAATTTTGTGGCTTGTACTGTACTAATGCTTGTTGTGGTCGTGGTTCTTTGTGTGACCAGTTACATCAGACTTGTGCTTCAGTAATTGCTTTGTGTAACAGGTTAAAGAATATTTCATTTCTGGTAATTAATGGAGAGAGATTCAGTGAGGCTGGTGAATACATTTCTAATCTTAATCACCTTGTCTGTCAACTTGTGCCTGTCTCACTATTCATGTATGTTACAGTTTATCTCAATACAAATCTATCCTACTCACATAGCTCATGCATTCATATCTTTATTCATTCCTTACATTTCTGCATGCCTATCTCCATCTCTTTATTCCTTTATCTTTTTGCTTTATTTTCACATCACTTTTTGTTTACTTCATTGTATCTCTCTTCCTCTGTTAATTACGGTGATGTTAATTGGATATAAGTTTCATAGTCAGAAGGCGCATATATTAGCATATTGAATAAAACAGAGATTAATGGAGGTCTTTAGGAATGATAGTCAACTTGTACGGTAACGTTTTTCTCTTGCAGCCTACCAGAGGAGCTTCCTCAAAGCCTGGCTTTGCAACTGAGGCAGAGAAAGATGAGAAGGTGATGGTATTACCGTGCTTCATCTGTAGAGAGCACCCTGACATCAGCCTGCTCCCTCAGCCACTGCCCTGTTCTGTGCAGGGCTGTACAACAGAACGTGAGATCTTTTCATCCATACCCTGTGTCAGAATGACCCCATCACCTGCAGTCATTTTCCTTCATTCTCCTCTCATTTTTGTGTTTTGACAAACAATGATTGATGCTTCTACATTGCTGCAGAAATATAAACAAAATCCTTTATTTTAGATCTCTTCTGGTGAATGGGAATATAGGATGTGTCTGTGCAGTGGGCTTGCTGATTGCCAGGGCTCTTGTTAAAGCCAGTGTTATGTGATGTTCTGAAGGGTGAAAGCCTTCTATGAAGTCTGTCAGGGCATAACTTTGGCAAGACATCCTTCTTAATTCACAGTCCTTGGAACGGTCCTGCAGTTATATCTGCATCAGCTCAATCACTTCCTTCTGAAGGCTACTTGAATAGACTGGCAACTTCTTGGAGGATTGTGTTCATCCACTTGGGTCCTCATTCTGGGAATTGGGTTGAAAAAGGGAATAGTTGGTCCCAGAACACGTGATGGAGGTGTGCAAGGTTCTGGGCATAATGGAGGATGTGGATGGTGGGGTTTTGAAGGAGGTGCAGTTGAGCAGGCTGTTGTGGAAAATAAAGTCCAGTCTCTCGAAGAGAAATGAGCTGAAGGTGGGGGTGGCAGCGAGGGTGGGGTTGGAATGGAATTGCTGAGTGACGTACACCATTCAAAGCTTTGCCTGGAAGGACATTTTGCAGTGTGAAGCACTTTATTTCCTTTGGGCCCCTACCCCCGAGTTGTTGCCGTGTTGATTTGGGTTCTGGGTTTGGGCAGGATCCCACTTTAGAAAGGCGTTCATCTTGACCTGTTTCTGAAAGATACAGATGAGAATTTATTCATCGGTGAAGAGAAAGCTTAAAACTTCTTTGAGAAAACACTTAATTTGGGGGAAAATAATGCAGGATTCCCTTTTTCCCCCTTCACCTTCCTCCGTTTCTGTTTTGTTGATAATGTGTTTAAACTATTGGCATCTTTCCTCCTTGTGGTATAAGGCTGAAAGCTCAGTTGTTGTCCAGAGCTACCCCATGAGTGAACTCTCACTCCCTACATACCACACTGCATTTCTATTTACCCTGCCAGGTTCAACTGAAGAATGAATTGGTTGATTATTTGCATATTGACGAAGTGTCATTTGGTACAGTTCAGTAAGTCATGATGTAGGAATGCTTATTGCTACCATTGCTCTTGGATGTGGGAACAGAACACAGTTTATCTCAAGTGTTTGAAAGAGGTTAATTTGTTCCCAGGAAAGGACCCATATCTTTTACTTCAGAAACATCTGATGGGATATCCAAGGTGTATTTTTGGTAATTCTTCGTTTAGTTCAAAAGTTTAGAAAGTGTACGTCATCACACTTGGACCTATTAATAGTCTGTTTTGGGAACATACAGGAATGCCAGAAGTTTTATTAAAGTCAGAAAGAAATAACTTGTTTCCTATGAATCAAATAGTAAAAATTAAGAATATTTCACTGTCAGCATGCTGCTTTGTATGTACTGCTGATAATTGTTAGTAGACCTTTTGGATTATGCCTGCAGCCTGAACGGGAAATGATTTAAAAAAATATGCAAAATGGAGGAAGCCACTTAAGGCAAGCAAGGTACATAGTAAACCTCAGTGATGTGGGTTTCAGCTTCACCACTGTGATTGAAGCTGCAGCTCAGATATCGGGTGAGATTGGTTTATTATTGTCACATGTACTGAGGTACAGTGAAAAACTTTGTTTTGTATGCCATCCATACAGATAATTTCATCTTATCAGTACATCGAGGTAGTACAAGGGAAAAGCAATAACAGAATGCAGAATATAGTGTTACAGTTACAGAGAGAGTGCAGTGTAGGCAGACAATATGGTGCAAGGCCATGACAAGGTAGATTGTGAGGTCAAGAGTTCATCTTGATTGTACAAGAGGTCCATTCAGTAGTCTTATAACAGTGGGATAGAAGCTGTCCTTGGTGGTGCATGCTTTCAGGCTTTTCTATCTTCTGCCCTATGGGAGGGCAGAGAATGTTCAGGGTGGGAGAAGTCTTTGATTATGTTGGCTGCTTTACCAAGACAGTGAGAAGTGTAGACTGAAGAGAGGCAGCACGAGAAAGTTCGCTCGGCATGGTTTTGGATAATAAACATGAATATACGAGGATAAAGGCCAAAAGTCTTGAAAATATTAATCTAATTTGGTATTCTGCTTTGCCCAATTGGCTGTCAAGTTTACCATGAATAGATCAACCGGTGCCAAAAGTGCTTCACTGCTGGAGAAGATATTTTTAGTAAGTAGGCTTTTGTATCTGCAGAAAATCCCAACGTGCTTTATGTAAGGGAGTCACATAGCGTCTCTCTACGTTTTAGACTCGGTGTTTGTGCAGGCTTGGTTTGCCAATTTCATCCTTTTTGGATGTGATTACAGTGTTCCTTTGGTATCTGAGATTCTGAGTGTTTTCCTTCGTGGCAATCACTGAACTTCAGGTTTTGGAAGACCAGCACTGAAGCTCTCCTTGCATCAGAAAAGCCTTGATCTGCCTTTAGAACTGCAGCCGTGAAGACTTACAGCCCTGAAGAGAATGTTTGGTAGTTTGAGGAAGCACTCAGTTTGGGGCTAGGATTGCATTTGCCCTCCGTTTCCTCACAACCCTTTCTTCCCACTCTCCTGCTCTGAATGACAATGATGCTCTTTTACTTTTTGTTTAGTCTGTGGAAGCTTAGAATTGGGTTCACTTGAAGAATGTGGCTGTTGATCAGGTGCATAATGAGAATGTTGGTCAATGCAGTTTGTTTGAGTTCAGATGTGGAAATCTCTGCTTCTCCCCAGTGTCACCGTACTCCTGTTCCCCCGGCCCCGGTTGTCCACCGTGCTCCCGTTCCCCTGTCCCTCCCCTCCCGGTGTTACAGTGCTCCTGTTCCCCTCTCCCTCCCATGTCACTGTGCCAAAAAATCCTGATTTGTTTCTCCATCCTGCTGAGAGCCAGTTTCAGAATCTTTTTCCTTCATTAGTTCCTTCATAGTCTGACTGTTTTCCCTTGGCATTGGACGTCTCCAGTGCATGTCCCTTGCCCTGTACTCCACCCCCACTGCTGCCTTTATTTCTTCCTCCCAAGGACTAAACTGTCACTGTCTCTGCCTCTGCTGTTGTGATAGTGCTCCTTGCATCTCAACAACATCCTCTGAGATCTTGCTGTCTTATAGTTGTAGAGGGCAAGAATAGGCCCTTCAGCCCACCATGGAACATAGAACTTCAACCTCTCATTGCTGCGGTCTGCTTCAAAAGGGCAGCAATCGTACCAGTACCCAAGAAGAGCAGGATGAGCTGCCTCAACGACCAGTAGCACTCACATCTACCGTAATGAAGTGCTTTGAGAGGATGGTTATGGCTAGAATTAACTCCTGCCTGAGCAAGGACCTGGACCCGCTGCAGTTCACCCACCGCCACAGCAGGTCTACCACAGACGCAATCTCATTGGCTCTCCACTCGGATTTGGAGCACCTAGGCAACTGCAAGACATACGTTAGGCTGCTGTTTATCGATTACAGCTCTGCATCCAGCAGCTCTACTTTGTTAGGAGTTTGAGGAGATTCAGTATGTCACCAAAGACTCTTACAAATTTCTACAGATGTACGAGCGGAGCGCATTGTGACTGGTTGCATCACGGCCTGTTATGGAGCCTCCAATGTCAGCCAGCTCCATCACGGGTACAACCCTCCCCACCATCGAGGACATCTTCAAGAGGCGGTGCCTCAAGAAGGCAGCATCCATCATTGAGGACCCTTGCCATCTGGAACGTGCCCTCTTCTCGTTACTACCATCGGCGAGGAGGTACAGGAGCCTGAAGACCCAAACTCAATGATTCAGGGACAGCTTCTTCCCCTCTGCCATCAGATTTCTGAACGATCTATGAACACTACCTCATTATTCCTTTTGTTTTCTTGCACTATTTATTAATTTTTGTAACTTATAGATTTTCATGTCTTTGCACTGAACTGCTGCCACAAAACAACAGATTTCACATCATATGTTAGTGATATAATTCTGATTCTGGCATAGAACAGTACAGCGCAGGAACAGGGCCTTTGGCCCATGATGTTGTGCTGTACTAATTAAACTAGTAATTATAAACCTACTGAACTAGTCCCTGCTGACTACCCAAGTCCATATCCCTCCATTCTCTGCATATTCATGTGCCTATCTAAGAGCCCTTAAACACCTCTGTCGTACCTGCCTCCACCACCACCCCGGCAGCGCATTCCAGACACCCACCACTCTCTGTGTTTTTTAAAAAATACTTGCACCGCACATCTCCTTTGAACTTTCACCTTAAATGCATGCCCTCTAGTATTGGATATTTTGACCCAGGAGAAAAAGATACTGGCTCTCTGTTCCATCTGTGCCTCTCATAATCTTATAAACTTCCATCAGGTCTCCCCTCAGCCTCTGCTGCTCCAGAGATGCCAACATCTACACTGATTCTCAAGCACCTGTTTACACATCATGTTATTTTAGTCTCCCCAATCCCGTCATCCACACACTGGGGGCAATTTACAGTAGCCAGTTGACCTACCAACCCAGACATCTTTGGAATGTGGAAGGAAACCAGAGCACCTGGAGGCAATCCACACAGTCACAGGCAAAACATGCAAACTCCACACAGCACCGGAGGCCAGGATTGAACCCGGGTCACGAAGAGGCAGCAGCACTACAAGTTGCAGCACTGTGTCTCATTAAGTTCTCAGATATGACTAGCCCAGATGTTGCTATGTAAGTGAAAAATCATTGTGCACCTTTCCTTTCTGTGTGTGACCTTTGCAAGAACACAGTTGACATGGTCCCTACTATATCCTATGGATATTGGGCAATGGAGAGACTGTAAATGTGAGGAAGTTGTGGTTTGGTTTGTTGTCAATGCTTAAAAAATGTGCATGTATTTCAGAGAGCATTATCTCAGACTTATATAATGTTGTTTTTTCCACTTCATGATATTCATTTGGTTTGAATTATTTCAGCGTAGTACATATTAACCAGAAGATAAAGTCAACTTTGAGCACAAAGTATTTGAAAAGTTCTTTAAGACAAAAACTTCAATGCATTGTATTGTCCATCTTTTCACCCTTTCTTTACCTGTTTTCCCAGATCCATTGAAGATTTAAAATTGCAAGTGTTCGCAGAACTTGACGATTTGGGATCTGGATGGGTTAGGGATGTTTTTTCTAAGTTTACTGTTCTGTGCTCCACTGGTGAATGATGGGGAAGTTCACATGTTTGTGCTTTCTAGTACAGTGGCAAGTGGAAACCAGGTGACTCCAAGATGAGCTGGAGAGAAGGGAAAGTCAATGTTGTGGTTACCACAGAGTACCCTTGGTTGTTTATTTAACATTGGGAAGACCAAAATCTTTATCATCCATCCCCATCACATTTTCGAACCACTGCTGAACCAGATCCTTTCCAGCCAAGGTCTCATTCCCATTCCCGCTTCACCACAAAGTTCATTATACTGCTGTTTCCTACACCTGTCTCATCTCAGCAGCAGCTCAAGTCCAGCCCTCCAGACTCCTCCCAAACCCACCTGGCTGGGCTCCCATCCTGCACCCTCCATGAGCTTCTGTTCCTTAAGAACTCCTACTGGATTACAACCCTCATCATCAACCGCTCAGTTGGTGACTTACAATGGGCCCTGCTTCAGCAACAACTCAGTTTTAAATTCTCATCCTGCTTGTGCACAAGTTTATCCTTTTTGCAAATTGTAGGCTTAACTTGATTTCCCTTTCCAAACAAAAACTGTTTAAAAAAAAAAGCTTTGATTAGCCAAAGATTCAAGAACTTTAGCCAAAGTTTTCCAGAGTGCTCTTCAAATTTTGACACACTCAGTGAATTGGTATAATTGCTTCAGTTAGTGTTGGGATTTGCACATTTTGTCCGACATCTGTAGGAAAACAAGGGTTATTCTGTTTCTTGAGAAACTCGATTTGCATGAGCCATGACTACACATGATTCTCAGGAAACATGACATTTGGTGCACTTTTGAGGAATTACAGTGTGGAGTTATAAAGAGTAATGTTGAGTGATCTCGCTAAATGCGTTTTGGTGAAAGTAATTAAAGTTGGTCTGGCTTCCTCTGCAGCAAGGAAGGCCAAGTGGCGATTTAATAGATTTTTAAAAATTAATTGACAATTTTCTGTATTTGGTCATCAATTTAATGTTGGCAGCAATATAATTGGAGGTATTTAATAGTTATTTGCACAGCTTGTTTAAAGCATGGATTGTTTCGCCACAGGGAGTAGTTGAGGCAGCTCCACATTAAATGGAAAGCGCTCAGAACAGACTGAAGGGATTGATTTTGGATTGCTGCTGCAAAGGACTGGTTTGGACCAAATAGTTGCTGTCTTTATCGTGTGCTGTATACTTTTTATTTTTGTATTTGTTTGTGGGATGCCAGCCCTAATTGCCCCAAACTGAGGCATCCGTTAAGTATCAAGCACTCTGCTGGGATTAGAGTCATAAATAGGGCAGACTGCTGCTCAGTGTAGCCAGGAGCGGGTGCAGGTGGTAATAGGGTCTGAGTAGAGGGGTGGGGGATGGGGCCTGGATGGGGAAAGGGGCCCAGATGATGGGGCAGGGGACGGGGAACGGGAGCAGGTATTTGGGTGGCTGGTGTGGAGCAGAGAACGTGGTTGTGGCGTGGGACCAGGGAATGGGGACAGATGGTGGGGTGGGAGTAGGAGCTGGGACTGGGTGTGAGTTAAGGAGCAGGGGTCCAGAGACGCTGTCGTTCAGAACCCCACCCTGGACTGCTGTTGAGGCAAAGCCACTCGGTCGACAGCGCACAGTGTTAGCGGAGGGTGGCCTGCTTCCCAGGTCTGAAGAGCGAGGGAGGATGTGGGGAAGAGTAAGGAAAAGAGGACAGTGAAGGTGGGGTGGCTGGAGAGCAGAGGGCCAGAAGAAAAGAGAGGCGAAAGTTTAGGGTCCCTGGCACAAGGAATGGAGAGGGCTATGTGGTAGGGTGTAAGAGAGAGGGAGGAAGGGTGTATGGTGGGAGGAGCCAAGTGGGCCACGGGCACCCTGAGGTTTGGGGATATAGTGTGTATGGTGGGGGTGGGGTGGGATGAGTGAGAAGGCAGCACTGGGCAAGGGCATCTTTTCTTGAGGCCAGTGTGTGTGTGTGCATGCCATATCTGTCTGCACAGCGCTAGTAACCTGGGTTCAATTCCGGCTGCTGTCTGTAAGGAGTTTGTACGTCCTCCCCATTTCTGCGGGGGTTTCGTCCGGGTGCTCTGGTTTCCTCCCACATTCCAAAGACATACGGGTTAGGAGTTGTGGGCGTGCTATGTTGGCGCTGGAAGAGTGGCAACACTTGCGGTCTGCCCCCAGCACATTCTCAGTAACGCAAAAAGACACATTTCACTGTGTGTTTCGATGCACGTGTGACTAATAAACAAAAACCTTATTAAAAAGTAAGTGCTGAAGGGCATCTAAGTGCGTGACCACCCACTGTTGAGAGTTAATGTCCACGTGGTACAGCCTGGTCTCCAGTCACCTTGGATCCCTTTCCCTCTGGACCAAGATCTCGTTCTGTCAAGCCCACGTGGTAGCTGAGGTGCAGCAGCCATCCCACATTAAAAGTAATCACGTGCAGCCAGCTTCCACTCCTCAGTATGCAGTTTGGAGCCTGTAATGTCAAGTCCCTTGTGAGAGCCCCAACAGCAAATTAAGTCACCTCTGAAGAGCTGTCTAAGAAGAAACTTGTATAAATCAGTAACCGGAGAAGATTGATGGATATATCTGAAAATTGATTTTCTATCTTTGCCAAAATTGATGAAGGTTTATGTGATTACATTTTTGAGATTCTTCCTTTATCTTTTTAGTAATGTGCTCAAAAGTTGGCCAAAAATAAATAGAATTTTAATAGGTGTGGGGTAAGATCAACACTAGATGTGCTATGCAGCAGTTTAGTTTTGGCAGGACAAGTTATATATTTCTCGGTCTGTTTCTCCTGTGGAGGCTGTGTGTACTCAGTGGCTCGATTGCCATCTTTATCCGTTTGGCTTGGTAAATGTTCAAGTAATTTTATTTGTCCAAATATTGTTGTATATTTTTCAATTGCTACCCCAAGGGTGGGAAGAAAACAGGCTTTTAGAAAGAAGGTGAAGGAAAAGAAATGTTCACCCTGTTCATTTGGATACTTTCTGGTGGTTAGTTTTACCTGGTAGTCGTTTTCTAGCATTTTAAAGATAAATCCATGATGTTAGTGTCCAACTGGTAGAGAACCAACCTTCTGGGTATTAAAAATTAGGGGAAGGAAAAAATGACACATTTCCTCTGATTCCAGCTTTCTATCAATATCTCCTTCCTTCGTGTCTGTCTCTGCCTCTGCACTTTCCTTGTCTTTAAGACCCTCCTTAAAATTTACCTCTTCGAACAGAGCTTTGGACCTCTCCTCTTAATAACTCCTTTGTTTTCCTTTTGGCTCTGGGAAGTACTGTTGGTTAATTTTCTGCATTAAAGGTGCCATAGAAGTAATTTCTTATACTGGAATGTGTAGTTAAGCTGTGTAAATATTGTACTGCGTGTAATTGTTTTTCCTGAGGCTCAGAATTTCTATTGAAATGTAGAATTGTAACCTCTGTTTCTGTGTTCCTCCATGCACCTCTCCATATTTCTGTTGTTCATCTCTGGTCCTACACCCTGAAAAAATTTAGCGCTTTCCAGCGCACACCACCATTGTTAAGTGTCCTGATTTGCCGAGACACTCTCTAGAGTTACCTCTTAAGCTCTCTCTGTCTTCCCCTATGATGCTCTCTCAAATCCACCTTTTTTACCTTGCTTTAATATCACCTTGCTTCAACTTTTCTTCAGTAATGTTCCTGTTAAACATCATGGAACATTTTAGAATGTTAAAGTTACTATGCAATTATGTGCTTTTGTTGTTATTGCAAAATAGTGGTGTATTTCTGTGAACAGTCACACAGCATAGAATGGCATGCTGAGTTGTTAAGTTATTGGAAATGTAGGTGCTTGCAATGCTATTCAGGTTGGGAAGACCTCTTTTGCTTGTCAATGTGTGAATGTCTTTGGTTTAAACAGTCAAGTCAAAACCAGTTTTTCACACTTTGGATCTCTGCATATAATCCACATGGAGAAGTGCTTCTGTTTGACAAAGTGTGACCTTGAAGTAAGTGCACACAGGAGAGTCAACAGCAAAGCAGGGAGAAGAAAAATGCTACTTGCATATTTATGAGGTGGAAGGAGCAGGTGGAATGGGAGGTATGCAAGAGCCTCCATTGAAACCAGGATTGAAGTGGAACTTTTCACAGTTTGTTGTAAATGGGGGCTTTTCCATAGGAACGCATGTATCCATGTTCATGCTGGGAAGAAAAATCTAAATCTCAATCTTGGGGGAAGTGAAGGTTTGTTTATTTGACATTCCTAAACAATAAAAAAACACCGAAGCTGATTAAAGGGGAAACACGAAATGCACTTCAGAGAGCGTGCAATGGAGTGCTCCGATAGTTGTTCCAGTTTGAAATTGAATACATTTGTTAGCATATATATGCTTTTCGAGCATATAATTGAATTGTTGGACTATCGTAGAGACTCATGGTCAAGAGAAAGCTGGAATGGAGCATAATTTTGTACGCACTGGCTAATAATTCCTTTAAATAACATTGGGCGTGAGAAAATACTTAAGTCAAGAAATTGCAGATATTGGCAATCTGAAATAAAAACAGGAATTCTAGAAGTACTTGGCATGTTGGGCATCATCTGCATAAAGAATAGTTAATGTTTCAGGTCATTAGATCCTTCATCAGAAATATTTATGGCAAGATGCCTCCTCTTAGGCAGTGCTTCTTGATCAAGTACATCTTGTTTCCAGTCCAGTACTGAGGAGGCCAATGTGGGACCAGAAGACTCTGCCACAGGTGGAGCAGGAGGTGTTTGATGGGGCAGACATGATCTGCTCCCCCTGCCGTTTATGATGGGCTTCTGTGTACATCTGGCAAGGGGGTTTGTGATTCTCAATACTGTCCCAAATATTCCTTCTCTGCTTTGAGCAGCCATGACCAGGGATTGCCAGAATCCATGACAATGTTATGCATTTCCAAGGAGGCCCTGAGAAGATCTTTTGAATTGTTTCTGCAGTCCACCTGGTAATTTCTTGGTGGAACACTGAGTAGACCTTGGTACCTGCTTTGGAGATCTGGTGTCAGGCATGTGGATGATATCCGGTGCCTGGTGCATTCAGCTGGGGCCTCAATGATAGAGAGGTTGGCCTGGAAAAGGATGCTGATATTTGTTTGCTTACTGATGGATTTGGAGGATTTTGGTAAAGAGAGTGGTGGTGTCTCTCCAATGCCTTGAAGTGCCTGCTGGAGGTAGTCCAAGACTTAGAGACTAACAGAAAGGGAGGGATCATTGCTGCTTGATAGACCATGAGCTTTGCACCAGGTTTGAGGACCTGATGTTTAAACACTCTCTTGCGCAGATGGCCAAAGGCTGTGCTGGCGTGGTGAATTTCATCATAGACGTCTGCTTTCATCAAGATGTGGGAAGACATCCACGTTGTCCAGTGTCTATCTTGGATCATTATTGTTGGAGGGTGGTGTTGTGCATTCAAGTAAGTTGATGGAGGATATTTGTGTTGTGGATGTGAAGTGTAAGCCCCATTCACTCATGCTTCAGTGAAAAATCCAAGGATAACTTGGAGCCCAGTCTGCTCTGAGATTGGGGCTGTTCTAGACCACTTCATTAAGATGATAGCTTGCATGCCACATTGAAGCATACACAAGATGGACATGAGGTTCTGCGAGCAACCTAATTTGAGAAGGATGTTACATTCCCTCTTGCTAGATGGAATCAAACTTTTAAAAGGTCAAAGAAGGCCATGTGTAGTGGTTGTGCTGCTCCCTGTGTGTTCCTCTTTCAGTTCTCTTGTATAATTTTGCATAACTTATGTTTAATTTGTTTTTCTTGTGAACGTTGTGTATTTAATGCTATGTGCCTGTGATGCTGTTGCAAGTAAGTTTTTCATTGCACCTGTGTACATGTACTTGTGCACATGACAACGAACTTGACCTTGACTTTTGACTTTGAGTTCACGTGCCGTGAGGATTGTGTCCATTGCGCCTCGAGATGGATGGAATCCACGTTGCGATTCTGAACTGGCTCTTCAACCACTGGGCAGAAGCAGTTGAGGAGGACCCTGGCATTGACTTCCTCTGTAACAGACAACAGGCAATGCCTCCTTGGTTACCCAATCAGGTTTGTCCCCTTTTGTTTTTGTAGATGGTCACAGGTATGAAGCCTCTGAGGTCCTCTGAATGTTGTTCTTTTTGAATATAACAACCCCACTCACACCTGAATCGCTAATAGAGTGAGACACAAAGGGGAATAAGTGTCTGGTTCTGTATCTTAATTGGTCTTAACATTTCCCTTTGCTCTCATCCCAATCTAATGAAGGCAACTATATATAACGTTATCAGACTATATGAGGGTTTCACATACACTGTTTATCCATGAGCAGTGTTGTGTGTCTTCGTGTGAATGTAAATTGACTAGGATCCAATTGAATGTTCTCGGTGAAAGACAGGGATTTGCACAGCTTGGGGAACCGGCAAACGGAGCTGGAACTTGTCCAATCCCAGTTATTGCTGAGGCAAAAAGCAAAAATATCAAAGATCCTGGGGGCGCCTCTGTTGAGAAAATACCAGTCAACATTCCTGACGTGGAATCTTTCCAGGAAGCTTCTGCTGAGGTCAATTATGCTGTACTTTAATTCAGCACAGACTACAGTTTGAACTTGAGGTATTCTTGGTATGGTTGTTTTAGTGTTGGAGAAACCACATGTGCTAACAAATGTCAAAGATTGTTCTTGAATACTTTAATAGAACTGCAGACAAGAAATTCCTTCAAGTCAGTGTTACATCCTAAGTTTCATTATTACTACGTTATTGCCAAGTCAGGGGTGGTCCAGCACATGAACGGAAACCTGCAGGAGGTGGTGTTTCCATGTGTCTGCTGCCCTTGTTCTCCTTGTTGGTAGAAGATGTGATCAGAGTAGCCTGTGTAAGGAACCGCAGTGCATTTGGTCGACAGTCCACAGTGTGTCAGTGGTTGTGGGAACGTGAAGTTGGGGGGGTGGGGAACCTGACCATTCAGGTGCTTCCTTATCCTAGATGATGTAGAGCTGCTTGAATTATTGGTAAACAGACCTCTGGCACTTTCAAGGCCCAATATTACTGCAAGTTAACCTTGCCTAGATATCACCAAGAATTTGTAGCATCCCAAGGGTTTAAAAACTGCATCTATTATATTCACTGTTTCTACAACTTGCCAGTTTATGTCATAAGCTCTTTATGAAACCTTAAAGGTACCAAAATAACACTGTGTTGTAGCCTGGCTGGATTTAAATTGCTTCAGTTCTTTGGAAAACCTCTCAATTATACATCCATTGGAAATGCTTCCAAACAAGTCCCACGTGACGCTTGTGTTTTAACTGTTGCTCCTCCTCCCTCCCACCAATGAGCCTGCCTCAGCAGCCTAGCTGCAATGAAATGACTATAATCTGTAATCCTTTGTATTAGAATAAATGAGGGTACGTTTGTTTGGACTATAGAAGGTTACAGTGTAGGAGGAGGACATTATGCCTATCATGCCAGCCAAAAAATAGCTGTTGTAACTAACCTCCTCAGCTCACTGTCCACGTTCATCCAAGTCCTACTTAAATGCAACACTGTGTCTACCATTGTTTCCCTTAGTAGATTTGACATGGAGGATGTTTCCCAGGCCAAGCTGTCCAGTACTAGGATCACAGTCTCAATATAAGGGATGGGCCATTTAGGATTGAAAAGAAGAGACACTTCTTCACTTGAGAGGTGGTGAATCTGAAATTCACTGCTGTGGATGCTCAGTAATGGTTTGCATTCAGAACTGAGTTAGATAGGCTTTTGGATAACGGTGGAATCAAATGATATGGCACGGGGCAGGAAAATGGTGTTTGAAGTCAAAGATCAGCCACAATCTTGTTGAATGCAAGACCAGGCTTGAAGGGGCAAGTAGCTTACTGTTCCTTTTGCTTCTATTGTTTTGTCCTTCTGGCGACAAATTCTGGATTCCATCGCTCAATTCCTACCCTAGTCCTTCCTTGGCATGCCTTAGGTCTGTCTCCATTGTTGTTGATTTTCTTGCGAAGGGGAGAATATCTTGTTCACATGTCTAGGTTTCATTATCGTCTACATCTCCATTAAATCTACCCTCAGTCTGGAGGTGTAAGTAGGTCCACGCGTTCGGAGATTAATACAGCAGGGAAACAGGCCTTTCAACCCATTGAGTCTGTGCCAACTATCAAGCACCCAGTTACACTAATCCTGTTTAATTTTCCCCACATTCCCACCAAGTCTCCTACTCAGCTACACACCAGGGGCAATTTACAGTGGCCAATTAATCTACCAACCTGCACATCTTTGGGATGTGGAAGGAAACCCACACTGTCATAGGGATATTGTACAAACTCCACACAGACAGCACGTGAGGACAAGGTTAAGCTAGGGTTGCTGGAGCTTTTAGGTAACAGCACTACTGCTGTGCCACTGTGCCGTCTACTGTCCAGCCTATTGGTCAGAATGTTCAGTCCACAGTTGATAGCCACTGTAGCTAAGCAAGGAATTGAACCAGTGACATAGGGCTGGTTAATTCACCGAGTGGGACACATCTGGTCGCATTTAAAACTCACTTTGCCCTCGAATAGGGTTACCTAGACAGGCAATAATGAAATAAGCCATTACCACTGTGTTGGTAAGAAATTCAAGTTATAATTACCCTTTTTGTAAAGAAAATAACCCCATCTTATTTATAGGATCCTGGGATCCACAAATAGAAATGTTGAGTACAAAAGCAGGGAATATTGAATCATTTTGTCATTAACATCAACAGCCTTGTCATCAGCACAGAGCTGGAGCACTCCAGAGGGCACATCTCTGCTTCTGGTGTCGGGGTGATATTATTCTCAGCATAAGAGCTAAAAGGATCTTATTCTGGTGACCATGTTGGCTAGGAAATGTGTTTTATGACCTGAAAGGTCTGTTTAGCCGAGAAGATGGAATTGCAAAGGTCCTTATTACCTATACACAAGGATTATTTCTTGGTGAAATTGGGTTGCATAGTCAATGGCAGTAAAACAGACATACACTAATAATGATATTATTTGGTGCAACATCTCTTTCCACCTATATTGACTCCAATTTGCAAAAGCTTCATTATGAGCATAATGTGTACTTAAGGTAAGATTAAGGTACCTTTTATTAGTCACGTGCATCAAAACACACAGTGAAGTGCACCTCTTGTGTAGAGTGTTCTGGGGGCAGCCCGCAAGTGTCGCCAAGTTTCCGGCGCCAACGTAGCATGCCCACAACTTCCTAACCCATACGTCTTTGGAATGTGGGAGGAAACCGGAGCACCCGGGGGAAACCCACGCAGACACAGGGAGAACGTACAGACTCCTTACAGACAGTGGCCGGAATTGAACCCAGGTCGCTGGCACTGTAACAGCGTTATGCTAACCACTACACTACAGTGCCTGCCCCTACACAGCCATGCCGTATCATCTCAAATTGGAGTGGAAAGCCCCACACTGTGACCAGTCTCAGGAGAACTTGGAGCATGTTGTGGTGGTTTGCTGTTTTTGTCATTATTTAAAGGGGACAGTGTGCTGATCTCGGGAGATCTGCCTGGGCAGTTTCAAGCAGCTGCAGGCAGCTTTGAAGCACTTGAATCCTACAGAGTGTGCTGCAGCTAATAGCATTGTCTCAGTAGTCAGGAATCTGGCAGCACTCCATGCTGAAGGCATTGCTGGCCAAACAGGTGGCTCAGGAACCTTGTGGCAGGAGGCAAAGGCACGTCCATCAGTGAAGATCTGACTCTCTTGCACCTGGACCTTTTCTGATGAGCAATGTGTTGGCTGGCTTGGGTTTTCAAGGCTGTTATCACAGAGCTACGTGACATTCTGCAGGAAGGCTCTCAGGGACGTTCTCATGCCTGGACTAACCTATGTCGAAGTCATGATCGTGTTGACTTCCACCTTCCATACCCTGGGATCTTTACAAGTGGCTGTAGAAGATCCCTGCCACGTCTCCCGATTTGCTGCATCAGAGCAGTCAGATGGGCATTGAATGCACAAAGCAATGATTTCACTCACTGGACTTCACTGGGGAAATGGTGATATCCTGGGCACTGGGATTTGCTAGCAGGGCTGGTCCCCATGAGTACAAGCAGCCATTGACCGTACTCATAGAGGCTCCATGAAGAACCTCGGTGCTTACGGCAGCGGGAAAGGTTTCCACTCACTCCGTCTACAGCGCCTTGTAAATTAGCAGCAACTTATGGTGTGCGCCACGTTGTCAGGAAGTGCACGTGACCACCTTCATTCTGATGGACACTGCACTGCCAAACATCTTCAGCAGATGGCACCACCCTGAGGAATGGGTCCTGGGGGATAAGTGCTCCTGCCAATCTTACATCCATGCACTCTCTAACCACAGCAGCTGAGTGCAGATACGAGAGCCACAAAATACCGGGATCATTGTGGAAAATGTTGGTCACCTAGATGAGGTTTTGTTGCTTGCAGCAGACAGGGAGACCTGCAGTATAGGTAAGCAAATGCAGACATGTCTGCTGTACACTGCAATTCCCGCAAACTGAAGACAGTGGTTGGTGCCAGAGGAAGAGCAGCAAGAAGTCCTGGAGCCCCAGGCCCTGAGGCAGAGCCTACAGAACAGTAAGAGCAGGAGGATGGAGAAGGCTATAGAGGATGGCCCTTCTTAGTGTCCACGGCTTCATCTCCCTGCTGAGTGTAGGAGGCAGGTATTGTCAGTACAGGCTATAAGGAACTCCCTGATTAATGCTTCTCATTCACAATACAAGCCAAGTGATCTCCACAATCCAGTTGTTACTATAGAGTACATCCTTAGTCACATAGGGCCACACAGAAATCCCTGATATTCTGCTTTCCAGGTCCAATAGCATTGGATATAACATGAATAAACTAGTCCCTACAACTACTTAAATAAAATCAGAAATTGCTGGAAATACTCAGCAGGTCAACCTGCATCTGTGGGAAGGGAAACAGAGCTAACGTTTTAGCTTGAAGACCCTTCATCAGAACTGCACTTCTGATAAAGGGTCTTGGACCTGAGATGTTAGCTCTGTTCCTCTTCCCACAGATGCGGGCTGACCTGCTGAGTATTTCCAGCATCTGCAGTTTTTTTTTGGGTTGTCACTTAAATGGCTTGCTGCAATGTCTCTGTATTCCTGAAAGATTGGCACTTGCTTAAAAAACTCTGATCTCTGCACTAAATGCATCATCTTCTGAGGCTCCACATGCTGCAGGTATAAGCGCTAGGGTATACATCACCCTAATGGGTCTTGTAAGGATGTGAAGTTTCTTTCTGCACTGCTTCATTGTGTGGGGATTCCAACTGGGAAGCGCACTACTGTGGCCGCTCCCTCACAGGCTCAACTTGTGCTGGCCTTGGTGGTGCACCTGTGCATAGAGCCTTCCTCCTGGTCTGTATCAAGAAATGGCTGAGATCACTGGATATAGCAAAGGCACGGGACAAGGCAACATCCCGGCTGTAGTATAGAAAACCTAATCTCCACAATTAGCCACACCTCCACAGGTGTTCCAATACATTTGCAACATTGGCATGTACCCACTAATGTGGAAAATTGCCCAGGTTTATGCTGTTTGCAAGATGAATACAGTCTGTCGAATTTCACCCAACAAGTCTACTCTCAATCACCAGCAAAGTGATAGAATGTGTTATCAGTAATCCTATCAGCGACACTTACTGAACAATAATGTATTCGTTGTTGCCCATTTGCCTCCAGGCCTCATCACAGCCCAGGTCCAAACGTCTACCAAGGAACTGCATCCAGAGGTGAGTGTGCATTGAGAGTGACTGCTCCTGACATCAAGGCAACATTTAACCAAGTGTGTTATTATGACCCCCTGGTAAAACAAAAGTCAGTGGGCTTCAAGGGGAGAACATTCCAATGGCTGGACTCTTACCTCGCACAAAGGAAGATGATGATAGTGGTTGGAGGTCAATCATCCCATTGACAGGATATTGGAATCCCTCCCGAACAGCACTGGGAGAGACTCCATGAGGAGGACTGCAGCAATTCAAGAATACGCTCATGCCACCTTTTCTGTGAATACTGTACAGCAAAGTGTCAGGAGCTGCATGGGATTGGGTGAGATCCTGTTTAGAATTACACAGGTCTTGTTTTATGACTAGCTTCTGGTTATAAAATTGCTCCATGCTATTTCACAAGTGTTTTTGACCAATTTTGCTCTTTTTTTTGAGGGATGTGGGGTTGACCAGATTTGGCATTAATGTTAAATGCAAAAATGTTTTTAACACCCCAAGGTAATGCAATCCAATGTCTAGCCATTTCTTTCCCTGCCATTAGCTGTTGTAACTTTACCAATGTATAAGATCGGTCTTGTTTGTGACTGGTTTGGTTCATTGATGTTGCTAGTGCTGTGTGATCTTCCACACACCACAATCAGGCTGCTTAACGCAAAGGTGCATTTTAAAGATACTTTCTATCTGCCAAAATCAATTTTAAACAAGTAACTTAGTGATTTTAAATCACCTTGAAGTGTGCTGTTTTGTGATTGAATTGCAGAAGGATTGTAATGAATGCAAACTGTGGCTCCACTAACTTAAATAATAAAAGTATGGACAAAGACTGGTTCACAAAGAAGCTGTCCTTCTATTTAACCTTCCAAGTGTCAAAGTTGGTACTTCAGATGTTGAACTGAGATGCCCAGATTAGAATGTCTATGCCAAGCATGATTAGAAACAGCAGTTGTACTGCTGGAGATGCCTTCAATTCTGTGGGCTAGTTGAGGAAAATTAAGGAGTGTGCGTGTGCATATTTACATTGGAGGACCTTCAGTAAGTGTTGGGATTGTACTGTGGTAGGACTAAGTTTCTTCGAAGGAAGAGAATATTTGAGGGTTGAAGGGGTCAGTGGATATTTGGCATTTTGAAACATGAGCGGGATTGAGGTCTTGATTTCTGTTTTCCAGTTAAATATTCAACTAGAGGAGATTGTTCAGAAGTACTGTGAATAAATGTCGAAATACAAACAGAAAATGCTGGAAATACTCAGCAGGTTCTGACAAAGGGTCTCAGACCTGAAACATTGACTCTGTTTCTCTTCCCACAGATGCAGCCTGACCTGCTGAGTATTTCCAGCATATTCTGTTTTTATTTGGGATTTCCAGCATCTCCAGTTTTATTTTGATTTTCGTCAATAAATGCTGCATTACGTTGAAGTAATGCAGGTTGAACCATAAAAGCAAAACTACTGAACCAATGTGTTGGAATTAAATAAAATGGCTTCAGTATAAGGTACAAGTCTACAAAGTCTCTTTAATACCTTGAGATAATGATGATACATTTGTTTTTCATCATTATGAGGAAGTTAGTGAATACAGGAGATCTTATTGGATGTGGACCTCTGTATATACATACTCATTAATTGTAACTTATAAATGTCTAACTACTAGGAATTAATCAACATAGTGTTAATCTATGAAAATTGCCAACTAAATGGCTGCCTACATTCTTTGAGAAAGGAAAACCCAGATCTTTTGCCTGCTTGCTTTTAACTGACAAACATCCTGAGTTGGAAGGCATATGTTGTGCTATTGAAATACTGGAAGATCTTTGGGAGGCATGAAAGCTTGTTCCTTAAACAAGAGGTGTCCACAGGACAACGTTTCTAGGCATTGAACACTAGCTATGGGGGCTAATTGAAATCCAGATGTGGCCAGAAACACTTCTGAGTAAATAAATGATTTCAATCCTCCACATTTGTGTGTACATCGAATTGTTTGTCTTCATTTGTCGATGAAACAGTAGGAGGATTTGCAAGATGTTTTTGGATGTTGTGTGTACCTTGAGGCCTTAATTGTCGGCTATCTGCTGAAACTGAGTGCAGTACTTGTTTCTTTTTAAAAAAATCTCAGCATCATGAAAATTCAGGCCATGTAATGTGAGAGAGGACCTGTGGTGTACACCAAATGAGGGCACAATTATGGGAGATGCTATTCTTAGGTGAGGTGTAAATCAGTATCTTGCCTCCTGTTCAGGTGGACTATTCAAAAAAGAAGTGCAGGGTGTTCTTCCAGTGTTAAAACCAAAATTATGCCCCCATCAATAAATCATCTCATTGATGTCTGTGAGACTTTTCAATCTACGCTATTATTGTCAAATGTATGACATGGGCAACTGTTCTTTGAAAATGTAACCATTGGCTTGAGCCATGGGAATATTCTGTGGAAATTTCTTTTCCTCACTGTTAGAGAGAAAACACGTCTCAGTCGACCATGTTATTTGTCCCTTCTTTTTGATGTTATTACATGGGAAGGTATATAAGACCTGCTGGGAGGGGAGCTGAGCACAGTGGGAGTGGGGGCTGAGGGGCACAATGTAGGTGAGGGATGGAACATCTGCTCAAATTGAAAATGAAAAGAGAGGTTGGGGATTGTTTTACTGCATTGTTTCCGTTGATCATTCTTAATGGGGACCTTAAAACTTGCCTGAATTGTGGCCACTGTCAATTGGTTACAGTATGGCTGGGAGCAACCAGACCAGATGGAATGCACTTTAATTAGACCAGCACCACTCCAAGATCCCAGCTATGAATCATATCAATGTAAATATGGTGACTGTTTTCTTTTTTTCTCCAATTACGTTTGGGGGAAGTATGGATGGTCAGAGCCAATTATGTGCAGTGGAAATTCCTAAATGCTGTTGTTGAATCAGTGATGGAACACTCACTGTGGTGGATGCGATTCCTATTGATCCCAGATGTCTGCTCTGTTTTGTCGGGTTGCTCAGTCTTCGAAGGCCCACTTGCTGTGAAGTTGAATAGAGGCCCATGTTATTGGTCTCACAACTGTGTGCTTTTTCCTGGAACTGGGTGTGAAGGGCTTCCTGAGTATTGCTGAGCTCTTCCTTAACTAAATCTTGGACAGAGGTTTCCAGGAATTAGGTGCAAATGTGGCCAGCTCGTTTGCTGTTTCATAACTCTCGTTGTAATTGTTCAGGTGCGGGTCAATCATGGTCACATACACAAGGAAAATGTGGCAGATGGTGGAAATCCTGAAATGAGGAACAAAACAGTTGATAACCTTCGACCGGTCAGGCAGCATCTGCGGAGAGAGATGCAGTGATAACAACCTGTAACACTTTGTTTCTCTCTCCATACAAGTTGGCAGTCTTCCCAAGCATTTCTTTTAATGTTATTTCCAAGCTGTACAAAGCTATGATGCATTTATTATTTTGGAGCATTCAAACTCTTGTTTGGTAATTCTCCTGCAAAGTACATTGGGGCATTTTAGTTTTGTTGAAAAGGAATTTGTTTTTCAATGAAATCTGCAGTGTTTGGCCATGCATTTCTTTCATGTTACTGCTACAACCTTTGTGTATTTGTGTCCTCAGTTACTCTTAGTTATTCTAATAGAGAGACCAAGAGTGTGCAATGGCAGCCTTCACTCTACCATTGAATAGATGAACTGCTTGGGTACATTAAGTACAGATTTTTTAAATTTTATTTTAATTTTTGTCATTATTTTGACTGTCCCATCTCCCATGAGTAGGAAATGGATGCAGGAGGAGGATATTCAGCCCATTGCTCCAATACTGGCTTCCAGCAGGGGAATTCCATCAGTCCCATTCCCCCTCCACATATTTCCCTGTAGCCTTGAACTTTATTCTCTTATGTACTCACCAATTCCCCTTTGATTCTTTTGCCACTTACCATAACCAGGGGCAAGTCACAGTGGCAAATTAACCTACCAGCACATCTTTGGGATGTCATTTCCAAACCATACAAGAGCCGTGATGCATTTACAAGGAGGATGTGCAAACACCTCACAGACATCACCTGAGGTCAGGATCAAACCTGGGTTGCTGGAGGACTGGTCTGAGGCTTGGTCGGTAACTGGGAGTTGGTGGTGATACAAACAAGGTGCTGGAGGGACTCAGTGTGTCAGGCTGCATCAGTGGAGGGAAATGGGCAGCCGACGTTTCGGGCTGAGACCCTTCATCTGGTCTGGAGCAGTCCAGATGAAGGGTCTTGACCTGAAATGTCAACTGTCCAATTCCCTTCATAGATGCTGCCTGACCCACTGAGTTTCCCTAGCATTTTGTTTGTTGCTCCAGATTCCAGCATCTGCAGTCTCTTGTGCCTTCAGTTGGTGGTAATAGGTGATGTTCATGATGGTCAGATTATTGCTTTGGGAAGCTCTGCAAAGCATTGTTGATGGATTGACTGACTGGAAGCGAGAAAATTGCCAACTGCAAGATTTTGGTCAAACTTTTATTGTAAGTTAACCAAAGAAATTGTTAAAAATGCTTTTAGTATTTTACACATGGCATTGAAGGATGCTCACTCGACTTGCGAACAGCATACAATACATTTTAGGTCCCAGAAAACGGTGACACATCTGCATGTTTTTTTTTTGTGGTAGCTTAGCAGCAGGCAACAAAACTTTCCCAGGAGATGAATAAGGGAATGGGAGCAGGCAGTCTTCTCTGGCACTTCACATGGAGTAATAGAACTGAAGGTCGGAGGTCTCCATTGAGACGATGATGAGTGATTCAGCAAACACCGCTACACTGAGGAGGTGGAAATATCTTTTTGCAGGTGGAGGGGCTGTTTTTGGTCATAATGTCTTGGTTTCTGTGAGTCAGAATACCTCAAATATGTTTTAACTTTGATGTCCCAGTTCTGTGAAGTATCCTGTAGTCTTAAATCGTGCCTCAAGACTACAACACAGATTCTGTTTTCAGTAGACCACATTAATCAGGGAGGAATATGGCAAGACTTAAAGCTATTCCAAGTGGACCTACCCTAGTTGTTTCCTTGTGTGGTGGAGGGGACAGCCTGTCCCAGTGAGCCAACACCATGATGTTCTGTACGTGGACTGTGTGCAACATGTTTTGATATAATGGAAAAGAAGTTTTCAAGGCCTTTGTACAGAGAGCATTTTTTTTTTGCATTTGTGGCATTCACAGACTGGATAAAACTGTCATCAGTTTTGAAACTGGTCTCCGAGTTTCAAAACGAACTTGCGGGAATGTTATTTAAGTGAATGAGCAGTAAGTGTGTGCAGCTAAGGAGAGGTGCAAACAGATCACTAAAGCACAAATTAACTGGACTTGTATTGGTACAGTAGAATATGGGATGCTGTCAGTAATTTCCTGGCACATATGGATCTGTTGTGGACCAGTTAATGGCAATTGATTGCTGTGATCAACAATTCTATCACATTGTGTGACAGAGTTGTTGGAGAACATGGACAAGCTAGACTGAGATTTATTTTTGTCTTGTAATTCCTGTGTTCCTAGTGCTCAGGAAGATTGAGAACTTGAAAATTCCTTGGATACATCCATCCAATTAGTTCTCGCTTGCTTTGCTCAGGATTAATCAACCAACACCATCTACAGTACTGACCAAATTGTCCAGGCAGCTGCTTCAAACTGATGTTGGAGCACTGCGTGAGCCTGCTCCCACACTCTCATCTCACTTCATCGCACACCTTCTGCTTCCGTTCACTGTCATACATCAAGCTGCTGATTAAATGTACTTCACTTCAGCTGCTCTTTGTGGTATCGTGATTCACCTTCTTGCCATTCTCTACATGAAGTTTTTACAGAGTTCTCTATTGGGCTTGCTAGTGACTATTTTACATTTTTGACTCTTTTTAAAATTCATTTTACATCGTCATTCATTTACTCCAGCATTTAGCTGTGGCACCTGGAGAAATGTTGCTGCGGGTTTCTGGATTCCCAATCATTTGCATAAATGGTAAAAGATTCACTCTTTCCAGGCCAATCAACAATTTACTGGAACTGCTTTCAATCGAGTAAACTAATTAAATCCTTTGGATGTGTGCTTCCCACCTTCTGGAATTCTGACTAAACACCTTTAGCCCCCATTCTCTGTTTCCTGCTTTGTACTGAGCTTGCCATCCATTCTGCCACTTCATTCCTGATGCCACATGTTGGGAATTTTTGATGCAAGCACCATGTAGTAGCAGGTCAAAGGCCTTTCAAAAACCCACTTAACACATTACCCTGGTCTGCTTTTTCTGTTACTTAGAGTCAAAGAATTTAATCAAGTTATTTAGTCATGACCTTCCCTTTTGAAATCTATGCTGGATCTTATTAAATTTTCCCTTTCCAGATGTTTTTTCAATTACATCTGAAGATTTTATTGTCTTTCCTGCAGCTGACGTTGTTAATTGTCCTACAATTCAATAGACACATGATATTCCTTTTCAAGTACAGAAATAATATTTGCTATATGCTGGTGTTCTGGTGCAAATTTATTTTCTGATTTTTATTTTGCTTATGAAATGGGTGCCCCTTTAATTTGTTGCACCAAAGTTTTATACAGGAGTGGCTTGGATCTGTGCATATTTTTTTTAATGTTGCAGCTACTATATGATTCTATAATGTAATTGTATCCAGAACATCTTCCCCACCACACTTCTGCAGCTCCATAAGTTGCCATCCCTGTCTCCTTCCTCTTCATCAGCTACCTGGTGTCCCTTGGTGACGACATCTATGGATGTTGACCATGCTTGCCGACAGCACACTGGCACCCAGCTTAAGGTCCACCCCCAACACGTGACGGAAAGATGTTGTCAGGCTGTCCCTTCAACTGAATCAAACCCATTGCTTTTGGTCTCCTCCAACAACACCCTAGTCTGCTGAGCCTAAACTACCCCCTGACCAGGCCGAAGCAAGCTGTCCATCAGCGAGACAGATTCCCACCTCTACCCTTCTGTTGGCCCTTATCCCACGAAGGCCTTGTGCAACCTTTTCATCGCTGCTTCTAATCTTTCTGTCCCTTACTTTGAATTGATAGGGTGTATGGAAGAGTGGTGGTGTGGGGGATCAGAATCAGATTTATTATCTATCACTGACATATGATGTGAAATTTGTCATTTTGTGGCAGCAGTACAGTGCAAAGGGTTAAAAATCTATAAATTACAAAAGTAAATAGTGCCAAAAAAGGAATAACGAGGTAGTGTTCATGGATTGTTCAGAAACCTGATGGTGGAGCGGAAGAAACTGTTCCTGAAACGTTGAGTGTGGGTCTTCAGACTCCTGTACTTCCTCCCTGAAAGTAGTAATGTGAAGGGGACATGTCCCGGATGGTGAGGGTCCTTAATGATGAATGCTACCTTTTCGAGGCACCGCCTCTTAAAGATGTCCTCGATGGTTGGGAGGGTTGTGCCCATGATGGAGCTGGCTGAGTCTACAGCCCTCTGCAGCGTCTTGCGATACTGTGCATTGGAGGGTTCATACCAGGCTGTGATGCAACCAGTCAGAATGCTCTCCACCATACATCTATAGAAACTTGTAAAAGTCTTTGGTGAGTCACTGGTGTGCTGCCTTTGTGATTGCATCAATGTGTTGGGCCCAAGATAGATCCTCTGAGATGTTGACCCCAGCAACTTGAAGTTGCTCACCTTTCCACCGCTGATCCCTCAATGGAGACTGGTGAGTGTTGTCCTGACTTTCCCTTCCTGAAGTCCACAATAAATTCCTTGGTCTTGCTAACGTTGAGTGCGAGGTTATTGTTACGACACCATTCAACCAGCTGATCAATCTCACTCCTGTACACCACCTCGTCACCAATAACAGTGGTGTCATCGGCGAATTTATAGATGGCGTTTGAGTTGTGTTTAGCCACACAGTCATGGGTGTAGAAAGAGTAGAGCAGTGGGCTAAGCATGCATCTTTGAGGTGTGCCTGTGTTGATTGTCAGTGAGGAGGAGATGTTACTACCGATACACACTGACTGCGGTCTCCCGATAAGGAAGTAGAGGATCCAGTTGAGGTGATGCTCCCGAACAAGGGCCAAAACTCTAAACCTTGACCCTAGCCGTGAAGTCAGAAAATACTTCTTCATGGAAAAGGTGGGGGAAATCACGGTCCCTCCCTTCCCAGAATAGCAAAGTCTTCAAATCAATTGAATGTTTCATTGAGCGCTTCAAAACTTTGGAATTTTTTTTACTGAGGTGAGAAGGGGAGATATTTATTTTCTACAGGGCATTAACCATTCTCAAATTACTAATACATGTTTAACAAAAACAAAATCTAGCCACCTGCCACTAGAGGGAAAATGGACAACTGGAGTAATTTAACATGGGCTTCACGGATTGCCTGGGTAAATCTCAGAATAAATTGGTCTCCTCTTTACTCAACCCTCTTTTTCAGTTTGATGAATGCTCAGTTTCCTCTTAGAACTGCAGTTGGGATTCATAAAGAAGTCAGCAGAATAAGAACCTTTGTGTGACCTTCCTACTCCTACGCACGAGGAGCTTTGAAGGGCAGTTTCAATTGGCCCAGTTGCCGATGACGAGGTTATTGTCTTGGCACCGTGCACTGCTCTCTCCGTTGCTCGTAATTGCCCAGCCTCCGTGTACAGGTCCGTTGTCATGCAGAATTATATCCAGATTCATAAAGCATTTTGTTTAAAGATCCCATTTGAACATGAGAGCTTAACACTCTGTGACAATCTAAGGTATTACCCCAATGAAACTTCTGTAACACACAAGGTGACCATTTAGCCCCATATTTCCTCATGTTGGTCTTTTGAAAGAGCTGCCGTGAACTAATGCCGCTGGCTAGTTCTCTCCCTGTTGCTCTGCTTCTAGTGTTGATACATTCTTGCTAACATGAGGTTGCTCCCTCAGCCTGCCATGCTCTAATAAAGAGATTTCTCTTCATCTTTTTCCCTTGTTAAGACACCTTGGAAAAAGTACTGTGGAAAATGCTTTTGGATATAGACACACACGCAGTGTTGGTGTGAAATTGCTTGGATGTCATAGTCGAGTTTATTTTCATATGCACAAGTACATGTAATTCAGTCAACCTGTGTTGGTTCAACTGTGAGTTACCTTCACATTTTTGATTAGAGAAAATTAACTGAGTTTTAAAAAATGTATAAAATCATGAGGGACACAGGGTGAATGCACACAGTCTTTTTCCCAGGGTTGGGGAATCAAGAATTAGAGGACATGGGTTTAAGCTGAGAGGAGAGAGGTTTAAAAGAAACCTAAGGAAAATTTTTTTCACCTAGAGGGTGGTCCGTATGTGGAATGAACTGTCAGAGGAAGTGATTGAGGCAGGTAAAGTAACAACATTTAATAGGCACTTGGACTGGTACAAGGCTATGAAAGATGTAGAAGGATATGGCCAAATGTGGGCAAATGGGACTAGCTTACATGGGCATCTTAATGTTGGCAGGAAAGGTTGGGCTGAAGGGCCTGTTTCCATACTGTATGACTATGTATGCACAGGTGCAAAGAAAAACTTGTTTGCAGCAGCATCACAGGCACATAGCATCAGGTAAGCAACCTATTATTATATGTGCATAAAGTTACAGTGACAAATTAATGCAACTTTTTTCTAGTTTGACTCGCACGCTTTCCACAATTCCCCACCCTGCCCCATCACCCACTCTCTCCCATCTTATCTGAACTTATTATCATGCAGATTTTGGTTTCCCCCGAGATTGTACTCTTCAAACAGACGGCACAGTGTGTATACACCTGCAGCCACCTGTCTGGTAATAGAAATATGTTTTAATTTAACGAGTCAGTGAGTTCAGCAACCACAGAAGATAAATTGCTCCACAATTTTCAATGCAGCAGTGCATTGTAAGTAAGGTGTGTTTTAGCAGTGCAGTTGCAGAGAACACAAGATTCTGTTGCATTTGATTAAATTGGCAAGGTTACTGTGACTAGAGCAGTGAGATTCAGAATGAGACACTCACAGGAGATTCATTACGGTATGAAGTTGCTTATGTAAGTACTGTAGTTGACTGCCATTTATTTTAAGGGCAGAAGATTGTACTGAAGCAGACTAATAGTTGAGAACCTTTTATCTGTAGGCTTGACTTGCATCATGCAGAACTATTCAGATTGGTAGGGCTAAAGTTGTTGCTAAATCTAGAGTCCTCCTATGAAAAGTATATTCATGGTAGGCCCAGCAGTCATTGTTTGTAGTCTGCTATGATTAGTGTTATTGCCTGCATTGGCTTGCTGTCAATTTTTGTTGGATTACACCTGGTGAAATGCCTTGGGACATTATGTTACATTAAATGTGCTGTACAGATGTATTGGTGTTCATCCTATATTCCAATACATTAGTAGAACGTGAAGGGCTTTTCTCTCAGGCACGTCCACCTCCTGCTGGTTAATTTAAAGGAGAGAGGCTTAAGTAAAGAACTAAGTTTTAGTTTGTCTGTTTCACTATTGTAAATTTTCATAAGACTCATCTGCAAGAAGCATCCAGTTATGTATCCACTTGTGCTTTTGTTGTGGGGTCTCTCCACCATCCTTCTTCCCCTGCTACCTCATCCCCAACCTTGTAAGCCCACAACCTTGCACGGTTCCAGTCGAATTGCTCATGCCGTTTGGTGGTGAGATGTTGCGATACGTATGTGTGCTGTGGATTGTGATCTATTCAATCCTTCTCCTCCCCCTGGGGCGGAGAGGTTCACTTCTGCCATCCCGTCTTCCCTCGCTGTTCTTGTGACGCCGGGTGCTAAATCCATGGCCCTCTATCTTCCTGCTTGTGATGAACACTAGAAATAACAATGTTCTTTAAATTTCATAAATAGACTTTATTCATAATTATATGCACAGCAAATACAATTGCTACTCCTCTTCCTCTACATTAATTAGACCATCAATTTAATATGTTCTTTTACAATGCTTCAAAGTTACTCGTGTTTCCTCAGTGTTTGAGAGGCTGTTATACAGGGTCAGCCCCTCGGTCCAGTGATGGCGGGCCCCTACCCCACAGAATCTCTGTAGTGACTGCACTGAGTTTCATTGCATCCCTCAGCATGCACTCCTGCACCTTGGAATGTGCCGGTCAGCAGCATTTGCTCAAAGTCATGTTAAGCTGCAGGGTTATAGTATTTCCATCCTGATTTATATGCAATCAGAATAATAGAACTTGGGTTTCCCTGTGTCCATTCCCTTCAAATTATGGCAACTGCTCCAGACCCAAGCCCATTATATCTATCTCTACCTCCCCCCCCACCCCCCCCCTTTTAAATTTGTTTTTTCTTTAGCCTACCTTTCCGCCTTTGATGCCCTTCCTTCATTTTGCTCCTTTTTGCCCACGCCTAGCTCCCGCAGTGTTCCCCGACTTTTCTTCTGTTCCACTGCTGGTTTGGATCCTTAGATAAGCGTACAACTTGGCATGCCCTGAAAGGTGTTCAGTTCCTGTAAACAGCAGTGACGACGGGCCCATTGTTGCCTCAGGCTGACCTCCTTACCCACCGCAGTGCTGGAGGTTACTCTGAAAAATGCTCTTCCACTGCTACCTTCTGAACCTGAATCAGCTGCCACCAGCCCTTTCTGCCTCTCCCTTCATCAGCTCCCTTCTCTTCCATGAGATTGTTGTGTATTGGCATCATGGCTTTGACTGAAAGCTGGCTGATGGTGATGACAGCTTCTGTTCTAATGAAATCTCTTCAACCTGGCTGTACTTCCCATCACTTAGCTCACCTGGGCTATCACAGTGGTAGCTGTATCAAGATATTAAGGGAAACGAAGGATATGGGGTTAGTGCCAAGGGGAAAACTCAACCAACATCTTATTGAAGGATACAGCAAACAAGGGACTGAACGCACTCCAAATGCTTCCACTTCCTATGTTCCCAGTTCACACCTTGGCCTTCCTCCCCTCTTGTCTTTTAAAATGGAGCCAGCCCCTTTCTATCCCCTTACCACCCCACAAATTCCCACTGCTTAGCCAAGTACCATAAAAGATTTTTTACCAAGATATCTGGAGCTCTGTCAGCCCATTTATTACTGAACTGTTGGCCACCGAGCTTCCCTTTGCTCGCTGATCCTGAAAGCCCATGTTAGCTGCTATTGTTGGCTGATATCAGTCTCCTCAGCTTCCCAAATCCAATATCAACATCTCTCCCCACAAAGCAATCAACACTGGAGCAAGTCTTCGTTCTGAGTACTGTCTTGCTTCCCAAGCTCTTGAAAGTACTGCAGACTTTCAAACCTTTGCCCATTTTCCCCAGAAACTCTTTATTGGAATCCTTCCAATCAAATCTCTGCAACAGTTCCAAGCTACCTTCAGAGTTGTGAGTGGCATCCAGTGTTGCCGTGTCCAAAGGATTCTATCCTACTCACCTTGTCTACGAACTTTAGTACAGTTGATTACACCTCCAGTGGCTTTCCAATTTCATTCCAGCTGGATTGGATCATATGCACTTGGCTCCATTGCTATCTATCAGTTGTAGCCTGCAAGTCAAAAGCAATGACATCTCTTCCTCCTCCTCCTCCTGCCCTATCATCTGTGGGAATGCCAGATCGGCCCTTCCGGTTTCATAATCCATGCATTGTTCTTGGTAACATTATCTAGTGTCGGAATTGGTTGTCATGTATTTGCTGATGGCAACCAGCTTTATTCTGCAACCAGCTCCTCTCTCTAAATTGCTTAAGTGCTTGTCAGAGGAACAGGCATTTTCTCCAACTAAATACTGAGGAGACTGGAGTCACTGTATTAGGTTGCTGCAACAAGCAGCATGTCAGTAACGGACTCCATCCCTCTTCTCGACAATTGTCTGTCAGTATACCAGACCATTCCCAGCATTGGTGCTATATTTTTGCCGCTTTAAATATTTCTCGGACCCTGTATCCATCTAGTGACGAAGCCAGAATGTTCCCAGATCTGTAAGGTTTCCTGACTCTGGCCCTCCATCTCACTTGCAACAAACACTTATCCAACAGCACCTCATATTCCGCCTTGGTGGTCTCCAACCTGACGACATGAACATCGATTTCTCTAACGTCCGGTAACCACTTCCCTCTGCCCTCCCCTTTGTTTTCCCTTATCCACTGGCCCCATCACCCCTTCTCTTTCCCCTCCCCCTCTCTGCTTATCACCCACACCTTCCTCCCTCTGGTTCCCCTGTTCACCTCCCTCCCTTTATTCCACGCTCCACCGTCCTCTCCTATCAGATTCCATCATCTTCAGCCCTTTGTCACTTCCAACCATCACCTCCAGCTTCTTGCATCATTCCCACTCTCCCCCCTCCCTCTCCTGCCCATCATCCCCCTCGCCTAGATTCACCTATCACCTGCCAGCTCTTGCACCAACCCCTCCCCCCACCCTTTTATACTGCCCATCTCCCATCTTTCTTCCCAGTCCCGTTGAAGGGTCTCGACCTGAAACATCGACTGTCCATTTCCCTCCATAGACGCTGCCTGACCTGCTGAGTTCCTCCAGGTTTCCAGCATCTGCAGTCCCTCTTGTGTCTCTTATCCACACCTTTGTTACCTCCTAGACGATCAGTCCAATGCTTTCCTTGTTTACCATCCATAAGCTTAAAGCAGTCAAAGTTCCATTGCCTGGATAACTTATGTCAAATCCTTACACCCCTCTGCTCATAGATCTACATTTGCTTTCTAGTTAATCAACCACATAATTTTAAAATTCACATCTTTGTTCTCAGATCAAATCATAGTCTCACTCTTCCTGTCTCAGGTTCTTCTGCATCCAGCCTTACAAAGCTTAGGTATCTGTTCTCCTCCAGTTCTGACCTCTTGCTGTCTCTTACTTGAGTCACTCCATTGTTGGTGGCTGTGCCTTTAGCAACTCAGGCCGTAAGTTCTAGAACCACTTTCCTAAAGCTTTCTTCCTCCCTGCATTTCTCTCTTTAAACCTACTTCTATGACCAAACTTTTAAACATCTGCCCTAATTTCTCTGTGGCTCAGTATTTTATGTGCATCAAGAAGTTTTGCTTTGTTGTAGGTGCTGTACAAGTGAAAGTTATTGGTTATTCTACATTTTAAATTGGATTGTTTTTGAGTTAGAAAGAACAGTTCTTTTTGTATTTAAAGCAACAATGTCGTCCTTCATAAAGGAACTTCCATTTTTACTGTTTTTCTCAAACTCTCAACACTCCAAGGCACTTCAAAGCCAATTGAAGGCTTTTCTTTCCTTTGATTTAATGTAGGTCTGCATGGCAGCCATTTTAGACACAGCAGGATGCCATGAACAGCAATGAGTTTAATGACCAGAAGAGTAAACACTGGCCAGGCATCACAGAGACCCAGAAAATGGGGACCCTTTAAGAAGTGGTGTGCACTGTTATTTGGTATTATTTTGTTGCTGATGTTGCTCTGTGAAAGGAATGTAGATGAACTTAAATGGGCTGAAATTAATCTTTGGCTTTGGCAAGAGCTTCCTACTGGATTGATTGCAAGTTTCTAAAGTAATCCACCCCTCCCCCAAACACCTTTGCTTCAAAGGAAGGATAGGAGCAGCCCTTGCCACAGAGAGAGGGGTTCTGTGGTCATTTTATTTGGCCTGCGTGTTTGAGAACACATTGTGGGACACTGATGGAGTTCTTTGCTGTTTGCAGTATTCTTTCCACAGTGTGCTAAGCTGGAAGTGCGTGCAGACTTACATTTTCCTCAATAACGCCCACACCCTTTGTATCTTTTTTCAGTCTTGACTTCCAAGTCTGACTTGGAGGCGCACACTATGGGGGAGGTGAGTCCGTCTCGCAAAACAGATGATAGCTGTGGATGACCTCATGGGGAGAAGATCTCTATCAAATTGTGACAGTCATAGATAACAACCAAAGGTGATGGGGTGAGAGGTGGGGCTTGACTTGTGCCCATTAACACTGGCCAGAATGTGAAGAGGATGTCTCCTTCATCCCTTGGCATTGTCTAGCTGTGTGCTCAGGTCTCCCTTAACCTCCGGGGTACTTCAGTCAGTGGAAATGAAGTTTCTGGCAGTAAGTGTAAACAGCTGCAAACCTTGGCAGCTGGAATTCTCTGTGGGGAAAGAGTTGAATGAAGGAGGGGAAAATAAAGCATTTCTCAGTATTAAGTCAGCATTATTCCTCCTTCTAATCCAACTTTTTTTAAAAAATCCATTGTTGTACAGAAGGTTTTAATTAGATTTTTAACCTCTCCATTTTGTAAATGGAGCTTTCCTTCACCTCCAAACAACCAGTTGTCATGTTCTATCCCTCCCCCGCATATTGTAGTCAAGTGTTGAGATGAAAGGGTCCACAGAATTCTGATGGCCTCCAAAGATAACATGCCTTGTACCAATCTAGTTCTGTGCATGCACAATTTAAACACCTTTTGTTTTCTCAGTGAAAGTAAGGAATTTTATTTCATCAAGATTACCGAGTGGTATGAAGTGTGTGGATCTGATTTCTAATCCAGAGGGACTGATATTCTGGCAGGGTGTGTGTTTGTGTGTCTCGCCCTCTCGCCCTCTCGCTCTGCGTGTGACCAACTGTTGGATTCGACTGCTTTAAGTAGATTTTTTAACATGTATGGTGTTTAATACACCTCGAGTGGCTGTACAAGGAACGGCCGCTTCTTAGCTTATTGGTATGTCCATCAGGTGAATACGTGTTTTTTCATTGGTTTTGTCACCAGGTATCTAATAGGTTTTCTGATTGGACTATTGTTAGCTAAGGAGTACCTCTTATCTCAGGTATAAAAGGTGGCATTTTTTGTTAATCAGTTCTTCCTCTCTTCACCACCCCCCCCAACCCCTAGCTCATTTTTAATTCCTTTGTCTCAGCTCATCTCCTAGAAGTAAAGCTAGTGCCATGTGCTCTGTGACTCTTTCTTTGTTTTAAACTTTTCCAATAAAACTTTGTTAAGCACTAAGTTGTTTTCAACTCATTCCTGAACTCCTGAAAGAACCTGTGGATTCGAAAGTAACTGGATCCAACATTACCTAAAGGTCCGACGGCTAGAAGGTTTGCTTTGTTTTTCACCAAAGTACACAGCCAGATAACTGCACCTCCATCCCTCACTCCACACCCACACCCCAAGGATTTTGGGATGCTGGTTTCATCAATATAAAAAAAATCCTTCAAATTTCTGCAGTTTTACAGCCAAGGAACTGGACTGTGCTCTGGATTACTTGTACAAAACTGTAGCCTGCTAATAGGATTTATAATTTCTTTGCCCATGGGTATCAAGACCATTTGTGGTTCTCACTGAAGCTCAATTGGTTAATGCCCTTTCAGTTTGCATGCTTATCTCCCTACGGCTGTTTGGCCACTTTTAGCCTGTGTGGACCTTCCTGTCCAATGACACTGGAAAACCTGTGTCATCACATACCGCATTCCTTGACACAGGAAAAAGCCATTTTGGCTCATCAAGTCTATGCTGGCCCACAGATCAGTTCCATTTCCCCCTTTAAGTTTCCCTCCAACCTACTCTGCCCACATTCTTATCAATTTATGCCCCCCTGCAAGAGTCAGAAAGAGGTGATAACAAACATGACTTTATGTCAAACTCCTGTTCAGGCTGAATTGTTCCATTGTCCAGTGGAAATTATTGCGCAGGACATAGTCATAGGGAGAGCCAAATAGCATAGAAACAGACCCTTTGACCTCACTCATCCATGCCAACTGAGATGCCTGGCTATGCAAATCCCATTTTCCTGCATTTGGCTCATATCCCTCTATTCCTTTCCTATCCTCATACCTGTCCAAATGCTTTTTAAACACGATGGTCACTGCTTAGCCAATATCACTAAAGCAGACCAATATTTGCTTGTTTTTTTATTTCAACAGTTTTTGCACGTCCTTGGTTTGTGCAAACTCTACCTCAGTAACTGTAATGGAGCTCGGGGTTTCTTGAGGTCATGAAAGGCACTCTGTAAACATATTTCCTTTCTATAGTTTCATTGAAACAAGAAGTTTGTGTACTGTTGTGGTGATGTGATTGCCTTTATTTGGAGGCTGCACAGATTCCGTATTACTTTTAATTTATGGTGCAGAGGAGCATTGGCCATTTTTGTGCTCTCTGCTGACTTCCTAGTCCAGGTCAGCCATTCAGGACTGAATGATACCTCTTCACCCAGAGAGTGAATCTTTGAAATTCCCGACTCAAGATAGCTGTAGAAGTTCATTTGCAGAGTATATTGAAGACAGAAGCTTTTAGGTCTGAATCAAGGGATACTGTATGTGGCTAGCGCTGGCAATTGGAGCCAAGGTAAAAGCCTGGTCTTACTAAATGGTGCAATCATCGTGAGGGGCCGAGTGGCCTACTGCCTCTATTTCTTACATTCCCCTTAGTCAGCAACCAGATGAAGCTGCCTAGAAATTTCATAGGCTGGTGGGCTGGGAGCAAAGGTCCCAACTCAGGCCTAACAGTGTCTACAAACAGCAATGTACAGGAGTAGCCCAGCCCCACCACAGGACTGATGTGCTGTGCATTCACCCCATTTTAAACATCATTGTGCCTGGGTGGTGTGGTCACACTGTGTGATTTTCTTTGTGGTTCATGAGCAAAAAGACAGTACTTGTGTTTAGAAAGTCATCCACAAGCCTGCGACGTTCCACGTGGTTTAATGTCTAATGAGCGTGGTTTGAAGTGCAGTTAGTGTTGTAAGGATTTAGTGGCACTACTTAAAAGTACATTGGTGGTATCCATACCCTTAGGGTTGTTGCCTCAAGACTTGGTCATTAACAGGAAAGGTCCCATTGAGTGATGTTCCTGACCCCTGCACACCTGGGATACGTTTCTCTCTGATTTGGCCAAGGTTTGATTACTTAATTGAAGAAAGTGCAGGAAAGTCCTGAGGTCAGCCACATTCTATTCCATATTTCACATGTCTCGGGATGTTTTATAAATTGGCCATCTCTCTGCTGTAGAGAGAGGGAGATGGTGTAGACAGAGTTGGTGTATAATTACAGATGTTTTTAGAGGAAATGAAAATGAACCACACTCCTATAGAAGAAAACCATTTCATAACAACCACATCTGCTGAGGTTTTTTGTTTATAGCCACCAAGTGGAAGAAATAACATAATCCAGTGTGGATCCAGTGGATGGGTGGGGCCAAGAGTTAGTCTGCCATTGACCTCTTTACTTTCTCTTTAACAGAATTAGGGATGTCTTCGTGGTATGGCAGTGAGCAGAGGAACTTGTTAGTTACTTTCTTATAGTACAGTTCTTCCTTGATTTACAAAAAGGATGCATTCCTAGAAAACGTTCCATGAAGCAGAATCTTGTAAATCGTGAAGGCTGAGTGAAATGCAAAATGGATATTTTGATGTACTGCATTTCCATGTACGGAGTGTGGAGTGATGTTTGTTGTAGTGAAGAGTAGCTTCATGTAAATTGAAAATTCATACCTTACAGTCAATGGCGTTTGAGTGAAAATTGGTCAATTGAAAGTTTGTAAGTCAAGGAATTAATGCAGAAGCAGTGTGTGTATTTAAGGTCAGAGGTATCATTCAGATTGGCTTTGGACCATCCTAGCTATTCTTCAGGCACTTCCACCAAATAGGGAGAATTGGCTAATTATGAGATGTATATTATGTTTAACCTGATCGTGAGTCATTTTTAAGGATTTCCCTACTTGGGCCCCCTAAATCACCCAGTGATCCCATAGACCCGAGCTTGTCATTTAAAGAACATTCTGGGTTATTCACCTTTGGACCAAAGTGGATTACCTCAGATTTCCTCTCACTGAATTCCATCTTCTGTGTTTTCCCCTCTTTACGAATATCCCATTGTAGCTTCCGTCCATCTACTCAAGTTGGTATGTCTTCTGACTTTGCAGGCCAGTTGAATGAATACCACCTGCCTGCCTGCCCTAGTAGCACAATGTTCATTTGTTCCTCACACCAAGTTCAATCCTGATATTTCTGATCATCTCCTCTTGATATAGTTGCAAGATAAGGGGCCGGTGAATGAAAAGAGAGGTGCATTGAAATTTGATTTTGCAGAGTGTGGAGAATCTCTGGAATTCTCTAGCACAGAGGGTTGTGGAGGCCAGAACATTAGAAGTATTTAAGGTGGAAGTAGATAAATGTTTGAAAGATTGGGGATTGAGGGCTTTGAGGAGCTGGCACAGAGGGGGAGTTGAGGCCTGTGTAGATAGGCCATGCTCATACTGAATAGCAGGGCAGCCTTGAGGGGCCAGGTGGCGTACTCCTCCTCTTGTTTTCTTGTGTCATCCATTCCTCGCTCTGGTTCTCTTTTTTTTTGATCATTTGCAACTCTCATCTCACCTTGACCCCCAGTGCACACACTATTTGCTGCTGGTTAGAAGTTTGTATCGCTGTGGGTGATCTGCAGGGTTAATAACTCACTTGAGGGGTACCCTTCTCTTCATCCATTGAAGAGATTGCACTGAGATGCACCGACATGGAATCCAGGGAGAACTAGCCTGGCGGATTCAAAATTGGCTCGGAGGTAGGAAGCAGAGGGTGGTGGTTGAAGGTTGTTTCTCTGAATGGAGGCCGGTGCCTGGTGGTGTGCTGCAGGGGTCGGTGTTGGGACCCTTGTTATTCATTATTTGTATAAATAGATGTGAATGCACAAGGCTTGATCAGTAAGTTTGCAGATGATACAAAATTAGGAGGTGGTGTTGATAGTGAAGAAGGTTATCGTAGATTACAGGGGCATCTTGATCAGTTCAGGAAGCGGGCTGAGGAGTGGCAAATGGATTTCAATACAGATAAGTGTGAGGTGATGCATTTTGGAAAGTCAAACCAGCGTAGGATTTAAACTATGAATGGTAGGGCACTTGGGAGTGTAATGAAACGGAGGGACCTAGGAGTACAAGTGCATAGTTCGTTGAAAGCAGCATCACAGGTAGACGGTGGTGAAAAAGGTGTTTAGCACACTGGCCTTCATCAGTCAGGGCAATGAATGTAGGAGTTAGGACATTATGTTGCAGTTGTGTAAGTCATTGGTGAGGCTACACTTGGAGTACTGTGTACAGTTTTGGTCACCTTGTCATAGGAAAGATGTAGTTAAACTGGAAAGAGTGCGGAAAAGATTTACAAGGATTTTGCCAGGACTTGAGGTCCTGAGTTATAGGGAGAGGTTGGCCAGGCTAGGTCTTTATTCTTTGGAGCGTAGGAGAATGAGGGGTGATCTTGTAGACATTTATAAAATTATGAGGGGCATAGATAAGGTGAACGGTAGCAGTCTTTTCCCCAGGGTAGGGGAGTCCAAATCTTGGGGGCATAGATTTAGGGTGAGAGGGGAAAGATTTAAAGGGACTTGAGAGGCAACTTTTTCTTTCAGAGGGTGGTGAGTATGTGGAATGAGCTGCCAGAGGAGATGGTTGAGGCAGGTACAATAGTATCATTTAAGAAGCACTTGGAGAGGTACATGCAGGAGCGGGGCTTAGAGGGATATGGGCGGAATGCAGGAAATTGGGACTAGCTGGGTGGGCGTCGTGCTCGGCATGGACTCATTGGGCCGAAGGGCCTGCATCCGCACTATATTGCTCTGTGACTCTTTGACTCTATAACTGTTTGTCTTTCTACAAATGCTGCCTGAGCTGAGTTTTTACATCATTTTTTGTTTTTATTTCAGATTTCCAGAATCTGCAGTTTGAATGATTTTCATTTACTATTTTAATTTGTGTCTCTGCCTTTTTTTGGGCAAGATATGTGAAAACTTTTCTCGGTTGGACAGGAGAGAAAAAGTCAAAGGCTAAAGGGGTTTTCAGAATATTTCAAAGATAATTGAATTGAAGATAAGAGATTGCAGAGTCATAGAGTCATCCAGCACAGAAACAGGACCTTCGGCCCACCATGTCCATGCCAACCATCAAGTATCCATCCATGTCAATCCCATTTACCAGCATTTAGCCCACAGTCTTCTAATCCTTGGTGATTCTAGTACTCGGGCAGATACTTCTAATATGTTGTGTGAGTACTTGCCTCCACCATCCTCTTAGGCAGCGTATTCCAGATTTCACCTTTTGGGTGTATTTCTTTTCCCTCCGATACCATCTGTCGTACTGCTTACCTTAAACCTAGCCCATTAGTTGCAGACATCTCCATTGTGGGGATAAGTTTCTCACTATTCACCCTATCTATGCTCCTCGTAATTTTGTATACCTCTGTCAGGTCCCCACTCAGCCTGAATGAAGAACTCTATGATACCGGAGGAACTCAGCAGGCCAGGCAGCATCCATGGAGAAATCCAAGCGGCCAACGTTTTGGATCAGGACCCTTCTCCAGGACTCCTCTCAGCCTCCTCCACTACAAAGCAAATAAACTTAACTTATCCAGTCACATCTCAGAACTGAAATATTCCATCCCAGGCAACATCCTGGAAATTCTCCCCCACGCCCTTTTTGGTGTAATCATGTCTGGTGTGGCGATCAGAACTGCACACCATATTCCAGCTGTGACCTAACCAAAGTTTTATGAAGTTGTACCATGATCTCCCTGCTCTTGTATTCCATGCCCCACCTAAAGAAGGTCAGCATTCCATATGCCTCTTCACCACCATATCTACCTGTGCTTCCGCCTTTTAGAGATCTATGGACACATATACACCAGGGTTCCTCTGTTCCTCAATACTCCCTAGGCCCCTGCCATTCATGGGCTATGTCCTATCCCTATTAGATCTACCACTAATCAATATCGTTCTGAAACCTGACAATTTTGCCACCATCAACACCACCAATTTTCATGCCATTTACTAATCATACCTGTTACATTCATGTCCATATTGTTAATGATCCCAGCACCTGTTCCTGTAGTACACCACTGGTCACAGGCTTCCAATCATATAAGTAACGCTTCACCATCACCCTCTGCCTCCTGACCCCTTCAGAGCAAGGCACATGCAGACTGGCTTTGGCTGGCTCGCATTGGGAGGAGAGGGTTGGTTGGTGGAAAGTTGGTATCCTATTTGTCATTTTGGGATCTTAGAACTATCTCAAAGTACCTTGGAGCTAATTAAGTACATTGAGGGATCAGCCTCTTGAGGGAATTAATGACCTACAATTGGCATGGGGCAATGTCCCCACCAGAGAACCTTTAGCCAAAGAGAAAGCTTGGCTTTTTTTGAGGTAAGATTACAAAGAATGGGGGAGGTCAGGAGCGGGAGACTTGGAGTATTGTGATCTGCTTACTTTGAATCTGGCTGCGGAGTGACCCCAATTTGAAACCTGACTCTCTAATTCTGTATAAAAGTGTATAAAACCAGTGACAAGTATTCCTCAAAAAGTGCTGGAGGAACTCAGCAGGTCAGGCAGCATCCATGGAGGGAAATAAACAGTCGACGTTTTGGGATCTGATCATCAGGACCTGATGAAGGGTCTTGGCCCGAAACATCGACTGTTAATTTGCCTCCGTGGATGCTGCCTGACCTACTGAGTTCCTCCAGCACTTGCTGGAATCTGGAGCAATACACAGTATCTGCAGAATTTCTTGTGTCTCTGACAAGCATTCCTGTTTTTCTAGGAGTTATTTTTCTGATATCAAATGGAAAAGGCCTGTGGAACAATTTTTTTATGTACAGATCCTCTAACGTGTGCCAGGATGTGAACAGGATCAAGTTGCAGCATTGCCTGTGTTCTTCTGAACATGGAATTATTTCCGAACACTGGGCACAGCTTTAAACTATGGTTTTGATTCTTTCACTTGGAGCTTTCCATGATGTCATGGAATTTTTATAATGCCCCTTTGGTTGCCCTGTTCTGAATGAGGATTTGATGATTAAACAGTGAAGAACCAGCCAAACTGAGGATTTGCAAGGCATCCAGGGTGGGGCAGTGTAGTTTAAATCACTGGGCACCTGCAGTGGGATACTGCTGTTTATGTCATGGAGACCCCTGGTGGGACATTGCTGATTATGTTCTTTACATTCATGGTGGGGCATTGATGTTTATACCATGAGAAACCCAGGGTGGGACATGTTTATACCATGAGAAACCCAAGGTGGGACACTGATGTTTATACCATGAGAAACCCAAGGTGGGGCATTGATGTTTATACCATGAGAAACCCAGGGTGGGACATTGCAGTTTATATTGTGGGACTTTCACAACAGGACAGTACAGTTTATATCACAGACATCCATGGTGGGATATTGCTCTTGAAATCATAGGACGTCAGTGGTGGGACAGTGTTCTTTATGCCACAGGACATCCCCAGTGGGATGTTGCTGTTTAAATGATAGGACACCCACAATGGGACTGTGGTGTTTCTATCACAGGACACTGAAGGTGGGACAATACTCTTTATATCGTGGGAACTCTTAATGGGATATTGCAGTTTGGGCAGTGCATTTTAAATCACAGGACCTCTAAGGTGCGAAAATATGGGGTATCTATGGGGTGGGGGTGGGGGGAAATCAATGCTGTTTACACTATGGACATCCAGAGTGAGACAGTGCTCATGGGACATCTATGGTGGAACAGGCCCTGCTGGTCTTGCTTTCCAAGTTCCGTCACAAGACCGCAGACACATGTTAAGTGGTTCTCTAGAATAAAGCTGAATAAAAATGTTTTGATTTTGTAGTTTCTCCTGATTTGTGGAGAATGTGTGCGTGCTGCAGTTTGCTTATTTTGGTTAGGAAATTGTCAATCAAAATCCTGGCCAGAGCTGGTGTAAATTCATTTGAAGTAATGGTGCCAAATGCTCCATCTGGTTTTAAAAAAAAACTGCATTTTCCGTGATGATCATGTTGTTAACATGTCCTGTTCCCCTCTTTGCTAAGGCCATTGTAAGGCAGCTTTTTCTTTGTTACCTGCCCTGAAAATTCATGTGATAGAGAGACACATCAATTACCTTTTATGATAACCATTCCCCTTCTCCCACCCACAAGAATCTGAATTTCTTAATTCTGAAATTCTGACCGTCCTTTGGCTGTCTAGGTTCTTAGCTGTGGAATTCGTTCCCCAAGTCCTCTTGCATCTCTACATCCCCCCTCCTCCTCTGGATTCTCTTACCAAGCTGTTATTGACCTGTCCTAATATCTCCTTCTCCAGGCTTGATATTTCAGAATCAGGTTTATTATCACTGATGGATGTTGTGAAATTTTTTGTTTTGCAGTACAGTGCAAGACATAAAGACATTAAAAATTACTATAAGTTACAAAAATAAATAGTGCAAAAGAGGAATAACAAGGTAGTGTGCATGGACCGTTCAGAAATCTGATGGTGGAGGGGAAGAAGCTGTTCCTGAAACATTGAGTGTGGGTCTTCAGGCTCCTTTTGTTTTTATAATGTTTATCCTTTTGTCATGTTTAGAGTGCTGTATAAGTTATTAGTTAAGTGTTGTACAGGCCGTCCTGGGGCTATTGCAAGGGTTCCATTTTTACAGACGTCCATAAGTCGATTTTGTCCATTAATCAGAAAATGCACAAGATCACTTGGTACGGTAACCATACCTTCACAGTATTGTAATGGATGGTGTCGATGAGGGCCGATAAATGCTCATGTTATCTATTGTCTTTCCCTGCCTAATTATAGTAGTACAGAATTAAGATGTCCCACGCTGAATGGCTCGTTTTGATGGCTGTATCAGTATCTGTTACATTGTTTATCAAGGTATTGTTGCACAGATATCAATAGAAGTGATTGCTTGTCCATTTTCAAAGTAACTCTCTTAAGTGGCCTCCCACATTGAAACTGGCAGCCTGTGTTCTTAAGAAAAACTGATGTCTGATTACTGTGGGGAGGTTACTTGAAAACAGGGTTTCTTTTCAAGACTGGTTCTCATTGAATTTAATAATATTTATGGGAGCTCGTTCATAAGTCAGACATTTTTTACCCAGGGAGGGTCTGTATAAGATGCTAATAAAAACAGAAAATGCTGGAAACACTCAGCAGGTCAGGCAGTGTTTGATAAAGGGTCTTCGACCTGAAACATTAATTTTGTTTCTGTTTCCTCAGATGTCCTGTTGAGTGTCTTCAGCATTTACTATTTTCATTTTGGATTTCCAGCATCTGCAGTTTTTTCGCTATCAGCATTGTACTTGTTTCTCTGGTTTTCTGGGGAGAAAAAAGGGAACACTTGCATTTATTTAGTACCTTGTGACCAAAGAATTTTAGTCAATCTTGCAACGTACAAAAGACAGCAACCAATTTTCCCACAAGTTCCTCAAAATAGCGATGTGAGGATGATTAAAGAGTCTGCTTTCATGATGCTAATTGAGAGAGATATTGACCAGGCCACTGGTGAGAATCTCTTGCCTCATTTTGAGATAGTACTATGGGATCTTTCACATCCACCTGATCTGCCTTGGGTTTAATGCAGCATTTCACAATGTGGCCCACCAGTTGTATCTGACCATTGCAAGCATTCTGACTGGCCTGCTGTAGAGGCTTCATAGAGACTCAGTGTTTGTTGCTGAGTGTTATTTACTTGGACCAACCGGAGGAAAGTTAATGGCTGTAAAACTGTGAGGCACTGCATTTTTTTAATATCCAAATACAAACACTTTCTAACTAACTGCAGGGAGCCTCAAATGCTTTAAAAAGAGCATAGAAAGCATCAAGGTTGTTGGCAAGGTGGGAAGGAGCATTGGAGTGACGGACTATCAGGAGCAACAAGAAGACGAGGAAGGAACAAGGGAGCACCAAGTTCAGTAAGAAAGTAATGGGGACAGTGAGGAGGGCAAGGCCCAAGGAGAGAATGAAAGTGGGCAGTGGCCAGACTGGAGAGGATAAAAGAACAGGAGAGTGGATTCTGTTGGAGAGAAAGTCAAAAACTGATGTTAAGTGTGGAAGTTTGAAACCTGAGCGGAAAAGTATTTTGTTAAACCAATGTACTTCATGGAAGTGGCCCCATGAACACTTTCAGGTTGTCAGTTTTGACTTGCCCCCAGAATTGTTGTATATTCACAACCTCCTTCAATATTGAAACAAAATCACAAAACTCTCTTTTTAAATACTCAGCACGTCAGGCAGGGTGTTGGAGAGAGAAGCAGAGTGATTCTGTAGTGAGGAGTCCTTCAGTATTGCACTAGAGTGGTAGTCTTGATTTTTTTTTGTGCTTTACTCTCTTGAATGGGACGTAAACCTACAACCACCAGTCGAATTGTGCTGAGAAACACGTGGGAATTGTCTGTGCAGGTTCATGCATCAGTTTGACTGTGGCTTAGTTAAGTAGCTCTCTGGTCGCAGAAACAACATTGTGGGTTCAAATCTCACTCCTGGAATGCAGATAAAAAGGCTAGACTAAAACTCGTGCAGTTATGAAGGATTGCTGCGTCATCAGATGTATCCTCTTTCCGTTGAGATATTTTACTGAGGTCCCACCTACAAAAGTGGATGCTTGGGGAGGACGTCCAAGGTCACAAAAGGCAAGGTATAACCAAACACTCCTCGCTGTGCTAGCGAAGGTGTGACAATGGAGCTCAGATGCCCAAAAGCAAGTTAGATGCACCTTCTGCAGTTTGTGTGACCGTGATGTGGGTTCAGGACCGTGATGTGGGTTCAGGACCATGCCAGGTACATGGATGAATGGGTGCTGTAGGGGGAATGCAGCTACTTAGTGGTTTCGCACTGACACAAGTGTTGAAGCATGAATGTGAGCTCTGATAGACTCCTCTTCACCGTGGAATTAGTTTGAGCCCTGATTCCCAGTTTACGCAGTGCTATCTAGTAATGTAAGTCCACCTTGGAAGTTTATTACTACTGTGACGACTTCTGCTGCCCTGTCCCTGTGCCCACAACCGCCCTTTCCCCTAACCCTCACCATCACACTGAGCGTGTTTCCAGTGGAATTTAGTAACGTTCTCTCTTCTCCCCTCTCCCATCAGGCAGAAGATACAAAAGCTTGAAAGCACGTACCACCAGGCTCAAGGGCAGATTCTATCCCACTGTTATAAGGCTATTGAATGGTCTCTTAGTATGATAAGATGGACTCTTGACCTCACAATCTACCTTGTTATGGCCTCGCACCTTATTGTCTGCCTGTACTTTCTCTGTAACTGTAACACTTTATTCTGCATTCTGCTCTTGTTTTACCCTGCACTACCTCAATGCACCATGTAATGAATTGATCTGTATGAATGGTATGCAAGACAGGTTTTTCACTGTACCTCAGTACAAGTGACAATAATAAACCAATTTACCAATTTGTTGCTAGATGCAAAATTTTGACAGAACTCAACAGGTAGGATGCAGACAGGATAGTGTGGGGTGAGTGTCTAGAATCAGGGTTCACTGTCTCAGCTTACAGAGTAGGTCATTTTGGGACTGAGATGAGAAAGTCCTTCACTCAGAAGGTGGTGAGCCTCTGGAAATCTGTTGAGTATGAAGGAGTCGATAGATGATTTCTAGGCACCAAAAGGCATTAAAATCATGGTGAGTAGGAGTACACTGTTGAGGTAGAGGATCAGACAGAATCGGATTGCATGGTGGAGCGTGGGGTCAATGGCCTACTCCTGCTCCTGTTTTCCTGTGTTTCTCTGTATGATCTAACCTGCATAGCACACAACCTGTAATGTCCTTGCTCCCCAAACGCAACAATATTTTGGCCAGTTAAAGCAAATATCAGTCCCACTTCAGGAAGGGTTAGTTAATTTGAAAAGTAACCTGTAAAAGCATGGGAAGTGACAATCCACTGAGACATAGAGCCAAATTAGGCATGCAACTCTCATAAAGATGTGACTTCCCTGCGTGGAAGGAAGAGCCCAGGGATGTATCTGCCTGTTGGTCTCGGTGTGTTGTTATCGTTCTTCAGGTGGTCTCGTTCCTCATGTATTACCCTTGCACCCTGACATGCAAGCCACAATACTTACTCATGAGTCTGTCACTGACCCACGCTGGTGCAGGCTGGGGTTATGCAAAGCTCTGTCGTAACTCCAGCCACCTTTTCCATCTTCCTCACTGCAATGCTGCACCTCGCCTCCAGTAAACTTCCTGCTGAAGTGGAGGCTGAACACGGAGCTTTTGTCATTTCAGCCTAGAACCAAGATCACCTCAACCTCAGTCTTTGATTTAACAATTGATAGACGCACTCTAAATTATTTGAGTGCTTCACTGAAGCTTGAGAAGGGATAGGACCTTATGCTAAACATCTGGGCAACAAAGGTCCTCGACTAACCTGTCCCAGACATACAACACTATCCGCCCCAAAGCCACCCAGCCAATAACGATCTGAAATGAGATCCTGACGCACATGGATCACTTTTCATATCTCGGGAACTACCTCTCAATGAAGGTAGCTGTCGATGAAGATGTTCACCAGCACCTCCAGTGTGCCATCACTGCCTTCAAGATGCTGAGGAAAAGTGTTCAAAGAATAAGGTATTAAATTTGACAGCAAACTTGTGGCCCTTGCCCTCTTTTACCCTTTGGAGTCAAGGATACCTTACCCCCAAAGCACTGGAGAGTTGCCACCAAAGCTGTCTTTGCAAAATCCTTTAAACTCATTCACTTTATAGGTACGCCAATGCCAGTGTCCTCTCCCAGATCAACATCAAGGCTCTGATCACAGTTGACCAAACCTGGTGGATAACCCAGGTTGTCTACATTGTCAATACCGGCACTTTTTTTGCTCCAGATTACAGCTCTAGTGTCTCCAGACTACCATACCAACCCAAATCTGCTTGAGCCTGATATTAAACTAGTGTAAATTGACATCCGGTTTGGAAATGTTTCCTCCAGGGAGTCTTCGCTTCACTCTGATGTGGGCTGGGCTCTGGGTCTGTGTTCCAGCACTAACGTAGCACACAGTGTATGACTCAGAAGAGCATGTTGTGGATTTATTGTCTGCTGTGTCTATTGCCTTTGCCTGGTTGCTTTTGCTTTGCAGTTGCTCTGACTCTTGGTTAATATTTCAAAATGAAGGCAAATTTCATTGGACCCTGGGCTATTTCTCAAAAGGTTCGGTGTCCTTCCTTTGAGGGAGGACTAGGATTTACTTGTATTTTTGTTTAAGTTTTGGTCATTTTAGAAGCAGCATTTTGCCAATGTGGAAAGTCCACTGTATTAAACCATATGTTTCTGTTAGATTTTAAGATAAGAGAACACACGGAGTTATCATTAAAACCAAAAGATCCTGTTGTTTGTTATCACCACAATTCCTCAGTTCCTTCACTCTTTACAAACTACTCTTAAATTGATCTTTGTCTGCTTCGACAGTCTTCTCTCTCAACTTCTTGTATATAACTGCAGTGTAATCCCATTTATCTGCATTTAAGATTTTTTTGTTGATCTGGTCACTTCAAAATGTTCGCTAATTCAATTCTTTATCACAATTTGCCACGTACATGGGGTTATACAGGATTACTTTGCTATGTTATCTATGACACTTGATTAAAGTTGTTATATCATTCCATTTTGACTTTTAGGGTTTTATTCACGGGATGTGATCCTGACCAGCAAGATCAGTGCTTATTGCCAAAATCATGATAGTGTAGCGACTCACCGTCCGGGCAAGCGAACCGGCTCGGCAGTCGGGTCGCACGTTGTCGGAGCGGCGAGGCCCAAGATGGTGGCGGGCCTTCGTCTTCCCCGAGCGACGGGGAGAACCCATGCGCGGGAAAGACTTGATGACGTAGCTGATACGTCATTGCCGTTCGCATTGGGCGGGAACAATCTCTCTTAAAAGGCCCGCGCGAGGCGGGAAAATAAACCAGTTCTTGTTCTGAAACCCTTCGACTAGCGTCTTGTTTTTTCACATCGCGGTAGCAACCGCTACGGTAGCCTTGAGGAAGTGCTGGTGAGTTGGCCTTCTGAACTGTTGAAGCTCTTGTAGTGATGGTATTCCCACAATGCTGTAGGATAGGGGCTCCAGGATTTTCACCCCAAAGTAATGAATAAACTGCAATTTATACCTTCAAATTAGGATGGTGAGCAACTTGGGTGAGAATTTATGAAGTGTGATCTTCCCATGCTTATACTGCCGTCACCCATCGAGACAGTAGAGGCTACAGGTTTGGAAGGTGATGTCCAAGAAGAATTGCTGCAGTATATCTCGTAGGTGGTACACATTGTAGCTACAGTATACCTTGTGACGTAGTGAGTGGCTACATAGACATAGATGTGGTGCTATTTGAGAGGGTTGCTTTGTATAGGATGATGGTTGAGGTGCTGGAATGTTGCTGGATTCTTCAGTTCTTCCGTTCTTCACACACCACTCTTAAATTGATCCGTGTCTGCGTTAACAACCTTTATTCGCAATTTATCGTATAAATTTGCGGTGCAGCCCTGGTTATTCACATCCAAAATTCTTTGATCCAGTCACTTCAAAATATTAACTAATTTAATTTTTTTTTTAAATCGTGATTTGCCACACACATCCAGGTTCAAGCTTAGGTGGTCAAGTCCAGTCCAGAAATTTAGGAATTCTACATTAACAGGTTCACTTTACTGTGCTATTTACCGCTCTTGTCATGTAATTCCATTTTGATCTTTAAGAAGGAAAGAAATGTCATTGTTATCCAGATAAATGAAGAGAATTCCATCACTCTCTTGAGATTTATGCCTTGCAGCTGCTGGTGTTGCTTTTGGGAGTGAGAAGCTCAGGATAATTATCCTCTGACTGACCGTTGTGACCACAATATCAGTGTCTAATCACTGGAGGCCCCGTGTTTGTAGATGCTGTTGATTTGGTTATGGTAATACCCTGAATATCAAGTGTGACTTCCTTTATTCTGAAGTGGTCATTTCCTGACATAGTGTGAATGTTACTTCATGCTTAGGTTTTCTAGTAAGCGTGCAACAATTTATCATTGAATGGAATTGAGTACTGTAAATATCAACAAACTTCCCTTCTAAGTGCAGTTAGAAATTGGTGGGTACGACGTTGTGGGGATCACAGAGTCGTGGCTGAAAGAAGATCACAGCTGGGAGCTAAACATCCAAGGATGCACATCCTATCGAAAAGACTGACAGGTGGGCAGAGGGAGTGGGGTGGCTCTGTTGATTTAAAAAATGAAATCAAATCCTTAACAAGAAGTGACATAGGATCAGATGTAGAATCCTTGTGGGTAGAGTTAAGAAACTGTAAGGGTAAAAACACCTTGATGGGAGCTATGTACAGGCCTCAGAATAGTAGCTAGGATGTAGGGTACAAATTACAACAGGGGATAGAAAAGGCATGTAAGAATAGCAGTGTTATGGTGGTCATGGGGGACTTCAATATGCACGAAGATTGGGAAAATCAGGTTGGTACTGGATCCCAGGAGAAGGAGTTTGTAGAATGCCAACGAGATGGCTTTTTAGAACAGCTTGTGGTCGAGCCCACTAGGGAAAAAGCAATTCTGGATCTGGTGTTGTGCAATGAACCAGATTTGATTAGGGAGCTTAAGGTAAAGGAACCCTTAGGAGGCAGTGATCATAATATGATAGAATTCACCCTGCAGTTTGAGAGGGAGAAGCTAAAATTGGATGGATCAGTATTATTTTTGAGTAAAGGTAGCTGCAGAGGTATGAGAGAGGAGCTGGCCAAAGTTGATTGGAAGGGGATCTTAGCAGGGATGACGGTAGAGCAGCAATGGCAGAGGAGTTTCTGGGAGTAATTCGGAAGACGCAGGATAATTTCATCCCAAAGAAGAAGCATTCTAAAAGGAGGATGAGGCAACCATGGCTGACAAGGGAAGTCAAAGACAGCAGAAATGCAAAAGAGAGGGCAAACGATATTGCAAAAATTAGCGGGAAGCTAGAGGACTGGGAAGCTTTTAAAAACCAACAGAAGTCAACTAAAAATGCAATAAGGGGAGAAAAGATGAAATATGAAGGTAAGCTAGCCAATAATATAAAAGAGGATACCAAACATTTTTTTCAGATATATAAAAAAGAGAGGCAAGAGTGGACATCGGACTGCTGGAAAATGACGCTGGAGAGGTAGTAATGGGGAACAAAGAAATGGCGGACAAACTGAATCAGTACTTTGCGTCAGTCTTCACTGTGGAAGACACCAGCAATGTGCCAGAAATTTGAGAGTTGGGGCAGAAGTGAATGCAGTCGCTATTACCAAAGAGAAGGTGCTTAGGAAGCTGAAAGGTCTGAAGGTGGATAAGTCACCTGGACCAGATGGAATATACGCCCGGGTTCTGAAAGAGGTAGCTGAAGAGATTGTGGAGGCATTAGTAGTGATTTTGAAGAATCACTAGATTCAGGAATGGTTCTGGAGGACTGGAAAATTACAAATGTCACTCCATTCTTTAAGAAGGGAGGGAGGCAAAAGACAAGAAATTATAGGCCAGTTAGCCTGACTTCAGTAGTTGGTAAGATTTTAGAGTCCATTATCAAGGATGAGGTTTCAGGGTACTTGGAAGCTCATGATAAAATAGGCTGATGTCAGTATGGTTTCTTTAAGGGGAAATCTTGCCTGACAAATCTGTTGGAATTCTTTGAGGAAGTAACAGGCAGGATAGACAAAGGAGAGTCAGTGGATGTTGTTTACTTGGATTTTCAGAAGGCCTTTGAGGAGGTGCCGCACATGAGGCTGCTAAGCAAGATAGGAGCCCGTGGTATTACAGGAAAGGTACTAGCATGGAAAGAAGATTGACTGACTGGCAGAAGGCAACGAGTGGGAATATAAAGGGGGCCTTTTCTGGTCGGCTGCCAGTGACTAGTGGTGTTCTGCAGGGGTCGGTGTTGGGTCCGCTACTTTTCATGTTATATGTTAATGATCTGGATGATGGAATTGATAGCTTTGTGGATGATACAAAGATAGGTGGAGGGGCAGGGAGTCTGCAGAAGGACTTGGACAGGTTGGGAGAATGGGCAAAGAAGTGGCAGATGGAATACAGCGTAGCGAAGTGTATGGTCGTGCACTTTGGTAGAAGGAATAAAGGCATAGACTATTTTCTAAACTGGGAGAGAATTCAGAAATCAGAGGTGCAAAGGGACTGGGAGTCCAAGTGCAGGATTCCCTAAAGAGTAACTTGCAGGTTGAGTCAGTAGTAAGGAAGGCAAATGCAATGTTAGCATTCAGTTTGAGAGGACTAGAATATAAAAGCAAGGACGTAATGTTGAGGCTTTATAAGGCTTTGGTCAGACTAAATTTGGAGTATTGTGAGCAGTTTTGGGCCCCATATCTAAGGAAGGATGTGCTGGCGTTGGAGGAAGTTTACGAGAATGATCCCAGGGATGGAAGAGTTAACATATGAGGAGTGTTTGATGGCTCTGGGCCTGTACTTGCTGGAGTTTAGAAGGATGATGGGGGGGATCTCATTGAAACCTACCAAATATTGCAAGTCTTGGATAGAGTGGACGTGGAGAGGATGTTTCCAGTAGTGGTTGATAGGTTCTTGATTAGTAAGGGTGTCAAAGGTCACAGGGAGAAAACAGGAGAATGGGGTTGAGAGGGAAAAATAAATCAGCCATGATCGAATGGTGGAGCAGACTCGATGGGCCGAATGGCTTAACTCTGCTCCTACGTCTTATGGTCTTCTACTTGTTTGATGTTGCGGAGGTTGTTAGTGAATTGGTGGGAGGAGGCATCAGCTGTGACTCAGTGGTAGCTGAATCATCTCCAGGCAATAGTTTGAGGGGTGTCTTCTGGTGGGACTACTGCACCTAACATCAAACTAAGGCCCCCTTTGATGTGTTGGACAGACCTAAAAATCCAATGGCTCTGGGATGTCTTGAGTTGTGCTAGATAAATGCAAGATGTACTTTTAGAATTGCTAATACATTTTGTGCACAGTCTCTGTTATTATTCCATTGATACCATTTCCTGCAGCACCTGAATATTTGTTTTGTGTACTTCATTTTTATTCCTCTGATTTATTCTTCTGTAATTAGAATGTACGTGAGCTGGTGGTGTTGAGCTTAAACTACCTGGCTGTCAGTCACATTTTCCAGTGGTTTGCAATGCTCTGAAGTTCATGTTGGGTTGTCAAGATAATTTTGGGTTTATACCCCACGCAGTTGAAGAGTTCACTGTCCTGTGCCAATGGTATTTTGGGTATTTTCTACACCTGGTTAAATTACAATCCAGGATCGCCTGACAAGACGTCTAAAATAGTATCACAAATTACTCGTACAATCCAACAGTATGACACCTTCTTGGGTAATGATGCAGGGTTTAAAGACGGATTCTTGTGGGCTGCAGTCAGAACTGTCTGTGCTTGTTGATCAAACAGCGATTGGGAATCATTGTCTACAGTTGGGATACTGAAGTTCAATGTAAACAGAGTGTAGCCATTGGCTATTCCCAGGGAAAGCTAACTCTTTGAGAACTGACTTAGTGAATTTAACTCTGTGTGTGTGTGTGTGTGTGTGTGTGTGTGTGTGTGTGTTTCCTTTGGGGATGCAGGTGTGTTAAGAATTAGGTCCCTGGACTGATTTAATCTCTGTTTGATTGCAATAATGTGGACATTGGCTCTGTGTGTGTGTGTGGCACTCTGGTTTTGAGCCAGGTTTTAGATTCAAATCTGACCACGGAATCTTGAGCATAAGGCAAGTTTATTGTCCTGTGCACAAGTACATGTATACACAAGTGCCATGAAAAACTTGCTTGCAGCAGCAGCACAGGCACATAGCATCAGATACACAACATCCACAAGAAAGACATAAATTATACAGAATTATACAAGAAGGCCCACAATTAGAACAAAAAAACAAAGTCCATTGTGCAAACTGTTCAAAGTGGTCACAGTCTTGCTATACTGAGGTAGTGATTAGGGTTGTGTAGGTTGTTCAAGAACTGAATGGTTGAAGGGAAGTAGCTGTTCTTGAACCTGGTGGTGTGGGACTTCAGGCTTCTGTACCTCCTACCGGTGGTAGCTGCGAGAAGGTGGCATGGCTGAGGTGGTGGGGAATCTTTGATTATAGATGTTGCCTTCTTAAGGCAGTGCCTCCTATAGATACTTCCGATGGTGAGGAGGGATGTGCCTGTGATACAATCTAGGTTGAGGAATACTTCACTGTTTCTCAAATGAGATGTCAGATTGGAGTTCAGTCTGCATTTTTCATGGGTACGATAGATCCCCTGACATCATTCAGAGGATGGGAGGGAGCAGTCAATTCTGCCCTGTGGTGCTGTCTGCATAGAGTTTGCACGTTCCTACTGTGACTGCGTGCGTTTCTCCTGGGTGCTCCAGATTCCTCCCACGTACCAAAGACTAGGTGGTTGACAGGTTAATTGGCAACTGTAAATTACTCCCAGATTGGCAGGAGAATTGGTGGGGAGAGGGAGGGAGGATTTGATTGGCATGTGAAAGAGAATAGGTTACAGGGACGTGGGTGAATGAGACTGATGGGATATTGACCTTTTATGCCATAAACTCAATGGGCTTAATGACGACCTCCTATGTCATGAAAAAATAGGAGAAATGAATTTATGAGAAAATGTGCATCTGTTAGCCTTTGGAATAACGGCACTGACATTTATCCTCTCCTCAAGTTGTCTTTCCAGAGAAAGAGAGGTTGCTGATATACGGTTGTAAGGCTTTAGAATGCATTATCTTAACCCTGCAGTTTTTAATATTTTAATTGTTTTCTTCATACCCCCTCATAACCTCCCCTTCCTTATCCCTGTAACCTCTCAGATATAAACCTCCCAGGTCACTGTATTCATTCAGTCTGGGTCAGTTGCTTGCCTCCTATTTTAATCAGTCTATTGTTGGTCATACCAGGGCCCTAAGTTCTGGAATTACTTCCTTAAACCTGCTCCTCCTTTAAAATCTACTCATTAAAATCTACTTTTGACCAAGCTTTAGGTCATCTGGTTCAGTATTTCATTCTTTGGCATGGTGCCAGATTTTGAAAATGTTTCTGTAAAGTAGCCTGGGAGAATTTTTACTTTTGTTAAAGGAGCAACATTTAGTGATTGGTTGGGATTCACAGTGGAACCATGCAGCATATAAACGCTCTTTACATGTGTAGTGACTTCCACTATGAACTCCCAGGATTTATTACGGCCTTGCCAGCCAGTGTATTCTGTTGTCTGCTGCACTGTGTCTATATACAAACCCTTTCATGGCAACAGCAGGACTGTCAGGAGGCTCACTGCTTTTTAATTATACCACCCAAGGCTGGAACATTATGACAATAAAGGGTACCAGAATAGTTCAACCAAACACACAAATCAACATGCGTATTAACTAAATGTAATTCTAGAAACATTTCTCAGACCTCTTTGCTAAGTAAGTGACAAGTTATCTCCTTTTCTGTCTTACCAATTAGTTCAATTAGCCCTAGCTTTTTCCTTTTGCAAGGTGGTCATCCATCAATCAAAGAGTTCTGGTCAAATCCAGTGGTTTTGAAAAGGATTCACATGTTAAAGGTCTAATGAGAATATTGTAGTGCAAAATGCTTCTTGAATGGCACCAAAGGAGACCGACGTGGGCTGGTTGGTGTTATGTGCAATAGGCTTTTGATTGCTCATTATTCTCTCTCTGACTTTCATTCAGAAAGTAACTGGTACACTACAACTTTGTTTGCAAGGGACAATGTTGAGTTCTTTGTTTCTCTGACTTCATGCCTTCATTTATTTCTGAAGATTTCCATAGGATTCCTTTCCTCTTCAGACTGGCTCGGTCTCTTTTAGTCTGGCTTCGAATGGGGTGGAGAATGTTCATGCTGTTATAGACAACATATCGCAGTTGTTTGGGAAGACTGCAGCATAGAGCAGAGGGTCTTTTCCTGTTTGCACATCCCAATTCAAAACCAGTGCGAACACTCTGCATCACTGATATTGTCAAGCCATCTGGCCTGGTGTTTACCTTGGGGAGCATGTTGCATATTAAACAAAATGTTCAGTTGAGCTCAGATAAATAGATATTTGATCCAAGTGCAGAATTCCATTGTAGCAGATCACTTCCTATTCATTCCCATATCATAACATTCCTCAGCTAAGCACAGCCTGCTGCCCAGTTATTTATGTATGGGTTCATATTTCTCAGAATAATATTACTACTTGTATAAGGCTCCATTTCCACCTCACTCCATGGTTGCTTTTGCTGCTAAAGTTTTCATGCTTTCTTTGTGGCTTCAAGTTTACCGAGCTCCTCCAGCAGTCTAGGTCCTCGCTCAGTGTGCCAGGTGATACAGTGAGTGTGAGCTGGTGGTCTGAAGCACAAGGGAGATATTAGGCCAGGACAGAACTGACAGAGTTTCAGACAAATTGTTGATGAGGTTAAGATATTTCCAGAGTTGCAGGAGACAGAGTAATGGGCAGGTAAAAACACTTGGCATGTCAGGCAACCTCTGTGGAAGGAGAAACAGTTGTCGACCCTTTGTCAAACGCTGCCTGACCTGCTGACTGCTTCCGGCACTTTCTGCTTTTATTAACAATTTAAACAGCATGTTTAACTTCACAAGATATCGCAAGGTACCTTATGGCAATGTTATCATTTCCAAGATAAGGAGACACGAGTACAGGTCAATAACAGTTTGGCGAGAGATTCTTGAGGAGGGGGAGAGAAGAGTCTTGGGCTTGAAGCATTAACTCTGTTTCTCCTTCCACAGATGCTGTCTGACCTGCTGAGTGTTTCCAGCATTTTCTCTTTTATTTCAGATTCCCTACAGCTGCAGTGTTTTTGATTTTCAGGTACTCTATGGTAATTGATCATATCCTGTTTGGGCTACAAAAGGATATCAATAGATTACACTAATGGGCAGACTGTGTCAAATGGATTTCAGTATAAGCAAACGTGAGGTCTGAATAGTATTCCTAAAGAATAAAAAGTTCAAATAGCTTTCTGGGTTCATAGAACAATATCATGAGATTGCCCTGGCCAAGTACAGAAGGGAATCAAGACAGCTAATGGAATGGTGGTCCTTGTATCTGGAGGACTGGAGAACGAGGCGTTACGTCATGACTCAGCTGTACAAAGTCCAGAAGGCACCTGGATCTCTGTGCCCCATTCTCATTCCGCACCCCAGGAAGGATGTATTAATCTCAGAGGGAGTGCAGTGAAGATTTACCAGAATCCTATTGTACTTCAAGGATTAAATAACAAAGAAAGATTGCACAAATTATAGTTCGATTCCCCAGCTATAGAAGATTTATTTCATCTGAGTTTTCCCAGTGTAAATCCTGACTTCATTTGCTTGTTTGACAGATGCTACAAACCACTTGCCACTTTTTGATCCTTAACCTGGTATGTAAATAACATTGTGCAGATCCATTTGGGATTCACTAATTAATCTGTATACAAAGGACCCAATGCACAGTCAAGAGATTTCAGTAGCATTGGTAGATGTTTTCTGACACTGCTCATGGACAGGGGGAGCCCCAACATTTAGAACATAGAACAGTACAGTGCAGAACAGGCCCTTCAGCCCACCATGATGCAAGTCCAAACTAATCCCATTTGCCTGCACAGGGTCTATATCCCACCATTTTCTCCCGGTTCATGTGTCTGTCTAAATGCCTCTTAAATATTGCTATTGTATCTGCTCCCCTGGCAGCAGGTTCTAGGCATGTACCACACCCTGTGTAAAAAAAAACACTTGCCACACACGTTTCCTTTTAAACTTTCTCCCTCTGGCCTTAATCCTCTGTCCTCTAGTGTTTGACCTTTTCAACCTGGGGAAAAAGATGCTGTCTACTCTATCTATACCTCTCAAAATTTCATAAACTTCTATCAGGTTGCCCCTTAGCCTCCGACATTCCAAAAAAAGCATTCCAAGTTTGTCCAACCTCTCCTTGTAGCTAAAACACTCCAATCCAGCCACATCCTAGTAAACCTCTTCAGTGCCCTCTCCAAAGTCTCCACATCCTTCCTATGGAGTAGTGACCAGAACTGCACAAAATAGTTCAAATGTGGCTTAACCAAACTTTTATACAGCTGCAACATGACTTCCCGACTTTTGTACTCAATGCCCTGATCTATGAAGGCAAGTGTGCTGAACATCCTTTCTACTTGTGTTGCCACTTTCAGGGAGCTATGGACATGCACCCCAAAGTTCCTCTGTGCATCAGTGCTGTTAAGGGTCCTGTCATTTACTGTATACTTTTTTCTCAACTCACCGTGGATGCCTAATGTGACTTAATCTTCTGGATCAGCCTACCACAAGGGATCTTGTTGAATGCACCAGAGTACAAGTATAAGAAATTTAACACCATAGTCTAATCATTTTGACAAACTCACAACTTGTTTCATGTTTACTATGTATTTGTGTAGCTATTTTGTCTTGGTGGGGAACATACAGCAGGGGGTTGTTGGGGTCGGCAGGTGGGCCAGCATTGGTTCTGGGATGAGTGGTGCATAAGGTGAGTACTCTGGTTTGGCAGACAGGGCAGGATGCATTCAGATAGGGCTGGTGAGCTGGGGGTGCGCTTGGTGTTGGCAGGCAGACCAGGGAATATATGGGTTAGGATGGGGGTTGTTCTTATGGACTTGGGCATTATACCAAGTGAGAGAGTGGGCTGGAGAATGCATGGGGAGGAATGGATTTACCTGGCTGGTAGAAGACGAAATAGTGCACTCAGTTGGATTCTGAATCAATAGGGAGATCAGTAATCGCTTAGCATTCTGTTTTATTTTGTAGAAATGTGCTCTTCATTGCAATACACTTGGGCAGGACACCTGTTCAATTCATAGACTTAAACTGTGCATAAAAATGAAAGTTGAAGAGTTAAATATTTGCAGCATTCCTGACTATTTGTTTGATTGAAATTTATGGTAACATATGTTTGACCCTGAGCATTTATTTTACAGCTGCCGCTGAAGGGAAAGGAAAGAGTGGGGAAGACTTCTTCCAGAAGGTACTGTACCATGTCTCAGTCCCTCAGCAGTCAAGGTTTAGTGGTGGTATTAGTGCTGAATATGAGTAGTTTATCTGTGAATTATATTTCAAACTATAAGCTCAGAACTATTTAATGAGATCCGTATATGCTGGGAAAGGACAGTGTAAAGGTATTACTTTCCATGCGTATATCGAAGGTTCCTTACTATTGAAATACAGATTATAATCAGTTTTGCATTGTATCAACTGTGAAGACTTCAGTAATCAGCTTAATCTTCTCCATTGGGATAGCCAAATGAATAGTTCAAGAATAGCTATCATGAATATGCATCTTTTATATTGTGTTTCGTCTCGACACTTGCTTCCGATCTTTCTATTGCAGGAAGTAATGCTGACTCATTTTTCACACATTGACCTCTATCAGCAGCCCCCTGCACTTCCAATATTTTCTCAAGGTCTGCGTCCAGCCGCTGCTTAGTTAGTTAATGATGAAATGTGTTGTCGCAGAAGGATATTTGGATTTATTTTCCTATCCCTTGCTCAAAGAACTGTGGTGGGTGGGAAATGGAGTCTCTCTGCTCCTAGTATAAATTCAGCTGCCTGTGAGATTCAGGCACAGCTGGTATAAAGATGCAGTGATGCATGTAGCTAAAATTTAATTCTGGAATTTATTACTGTTTTTTAAAAAAAATGTGTAAGTATGCGCAACAGATGAGTAAGTTTGTAAATCATTGGGGAAGGGAAAATTTCTCAAAGCAGTAATCGTATTAATTTGCTGTGAATTTACTAGGAAGTGACAAGGTCTCAGCCGCAACATTCCATCCATGACTCCACACTCAAAGGATGGTACTGAGGACGTTTACAAGAATGGTTCCAGTGTTGAGAGACTTTGATTAAGTGGAGAGATTGATCTCCTTAGAGCAGTTACGGGGAGTCTTAAAGGAGGGTTTAAAAGTCTTGATGTGTTTTGGTAGAAAAAATGAAAAGAAGTTGTTTCCACTGGCAAGAGGGCAAGTAACCAGAGAACTCTGATTTAAAGCAACTGGCAAAGGTACCAGAGGAGCACGAGCAGAGGTGTTTTTGTACAAGTTATGACCTGGAATGCACTGCCTTGAAAAGACAGTGGAAACCAATCCAATAATAACTTCCAAAAGGGAATAGGATGTATAATTAAAAATGAAAAGTTTGCAGGTCCACGAGGAATGAGCAGGTGGCCAGTTTGTGTTGAATAACTTTCAAACAGCTGACGGAGGCACAATCTGTTGTCTGTGATTAGGAAATATAGGGTGTTATCAGCTTTTCATAATGTAAAAGGGTTTGCACTTCTTGAATTATGCTTTATTTTAGATCCTACACATTGAAACCCAACAGCATAAATAGCAGTGATGCTTCACTCCCCGATGAGCTCAATGCCTTTTATGCACGCTTTGAAAGGGAGAATAACACTACACCTGTGCGAATCCCCACAGCATCTGGCGACCCTGTGATCTCTGTCTTGGAGGCCGATGTCAGGCCTCAGGTCCTGAAAATCCATGCTGACTAACTATCTGGAGTGTTCAAGGACATCTTCAACCTCTCACTGCTGCAGTTGGAGGTTCCCAACTGCTTCAAAAGGGCATCAATCATACTGGTGTCCAAGAAGAGCAGGGTGAGCTGCCTCAATGACTACCACCCGCTAGCACTCACATCTACTGTGATGAAGTGCTTTGAGAGGTTGGTCATGGCTAGAATTAACTTCTGCCTGAGCAAGGACCTGGACCCACTGCAATTTGCCTACCACTACAACAGATCTATAGCATATGCAATCTCACTGGCTCTCCACTCTGCTTTGGAGCACTAGACAACAGCAAAACATATGTCAGGCTGCTGTTTAACACCGTCAGGCTCGGCGTATAACACCATCATCCCCTCAGTACTAATCAACAAGCTTCAAAACCTGGGCCTCTGTACCTCTCTCTGCAACTGCACCCTCGACTTCCTTCAGACCACAGTCAGTGCGGATCGGTAGTAACATCTCCTCCTCTCTTACAATCAACACAGACGCACCTCAAGGATGCGTGCTTAGCCCACTGCTCTACTCTCTCTACACTCATGACTGTGTGGCTAAGCACAACTCAAATGCCGTTTATAAATTTGCCGATGACACCGCTGTTGGTAGAATCTCAGATGGTGACAAGGAGGTGTACAGGACTGAGGTAGATTGGCTGGTTCAGTGGTGTTGCAAAAACAATCTCGCACTCAGTGTCAGCAAGACCAAGGAATTGATTGTGGACTTCAGGAAGGGGAAGTTGGGAGAACACACACCAGTCTTCATTGAGGGGTCAGCGGTGGAAAGGGTGAGCAGCTTCAAGTTCCTGGGGGTCAAGATCTCAGAGGATCTATCTTGGGCCCAACACATGGATACAGTCATGAAGAAGGCACACCAGTGGCTCTACTTCATGAGGAGTTTGAGGAGATTTGGCATGTCACCAAAGACTCTTGCAACTTCCGACAGATGTACGGTGGAGAGCATTCTGACTCGTTGCACCACTGCCTGTTATGGAGGCTCCAATGTACAGAATTGAAAGAGGCTGCAGAGGGTTGTAGACTCAGCCAGCTCCATCACGGGCATAACCCTCCCCACTGTCAAGGACATCTTCAAGAGGTGGTGCCTCAAGAAGGCGGTATCCATCATTCAGTACTCTCACAGGAGCCTGAAGACCCACACTCAACATTTTAGGAACAGCTATTTCCTCTCCACCATGTGATTTCTGAACGGTCCATGAACACTACCTCATTATTCCTCTTTTTGCACTATTTATTTATTATCGTAACTTACAGTAATTTTTATGTCTTGCACTGTACTGCTTCTGCAAAACAACAAATTTCACAACATGTGTCAGTGATAATAAACCTGATTCTGACTCTGAATGATAAGGGCTGCTGATTTGGTTATAGAAATCCTCTCATTCTGGGCCAACTGCTTAACCTCAACATTGCTTTAAGAGCATGATGTTACAGTTAAAATGACTGTGATTATATTTGATAACGCCACGATGACATTAGGGGTTGAATGTTGCCACTGGAATATTATATTTCATTTCAGTGGATGCTATGAATCAGTCAGGTTTCTGTTTTAAAAAAAAAACTGGTTCACTTGTGTCCTTTCGAGAAGGGAACCTGTTGTCCTTGCTCGGTCTGGTCCATGTCCAATGTTAACTGTTCCCAGAAGAGGCCAATAAATCATTCGCAACAGTCACATCTTGGGAAGAATTAAAAAGCAAAACTGACTACAACTATGCAAAGAAGCAGGAATGTTTAAGGATTAGATCTGGTACTTGCCTTTTTTCCATCCTTTTGAATATCATTTGTGGCTCATTGTTTACATTTCTTGACTTCCAATGTGATAAGCTGAAGCTCCACTGAGGATGTACCTAGGCTGAAACTCCAGTGCAGTGTTGATGGAGCATGCGTGTTATTGCTATGATGTTTTTCCGATCAGGCATTAAGCTGAGGCATATCTGTTTTCTGAAGTGGGCACGACAGATCTTGCAGCACAGTTTAGAAGGATTAGGGTGTGATCTATCCCCTGTGTGCAAGTCAATGGTCACCTCTTAACCAACATCATGAAAAATTGGAATACGACTTTGTGGGAGGTGGTGTGTTCAAATTGGCTCACAGTTCCTTGAATTGCAATAGTGCCTGCATGCTAAAAGTACTTAATTGGCTGCAGAGTACCTTGAATCATCAAAGTTTCAAGTCTTTTTTTCTTCTTTTACTCTTTCAGCCATTTTGTATAAAATACTTCATTCACCTTTGACTTGCCAGAAGTGGGAGCTGCTTTTCTTTAAAATTGTTTTCTGTTGGATTCAAAGCACCTTGAAGATTAATTCTAAAAGGTGGCGTGGTTATATTGTGATTGGGCCAATCTTTGATCGAAATACTGAGTCCAAGCTTCCTGCCATTAAGTAACTGCCTCTGTGCTGCCTCAAATGCAATTCACTTGGTGCTGGTTAAATAGCTAGCCAAAGTGAGTCATTTTAGCAGGGCTCTTTCTTAAAAGGATAACTTGCTGGGCTTTACAAACAAAATCCCAAATCCACTGGACTGATCGTGGATCAACTTTCAGAAAGTTCAGCAGAAATTTATTCCAACTAGAAAGGGGGATATCAGGGGAAAAAAATGAACTATCGATGGTTAACAAAGGGGGTCAAGGTTAAATCAAAGAGCAGAGAATACAAAGAGGCAAGGGCTAGGGGTGGAGCACAAGACTGGGAACTTTATTAGAACCATCAGTGAGGGACTAAAAAGTTAGTAAGAAGAGAGAAAATTGGTCATGAGAGATAACTGGCAAGTACCATCAAGGACTTCTATGGATGTATAAAAAGGAAGAGGGTAGCTAGGTTAAGTGTGGTACACCTGGAGGATGAAACTAGGAAATTAATAGCAGGAAATAAGGAACTGGCAGATAAATCAGTACTTTGTACCAGTCTTCGTACTGCACATATCCCAAAGCTATTTGGAGCAACAAACAATCTGCTGGGGGATCTCAGCTGCTCGACCCGCAGTTGATTGCTCCAGATTTCACCGTCTGTATTCCTTGTGTCCCAAAGATATTTGATGAGCTAGTTTCAAACCATATGTGGAAGGACTTGTAACAACCACTATCACGGGGGGCAAGTTATTGGAAAAACAAATGGAACAAAAGGCAGACACGTCACCTGGTCCTGAAGGTCAGCACTTGAGGTTTTTAAAGGAAGTAGCTGGAGAGGTAGTGGAGTCATTGGATGAAGTTTTTCCAACACTCATTGACTTCCAGGAAGATACCAGTGGATTAGAAAACTGCAAATGTGGCTCAATTGCTCAAAAAGGGAGGGAGACAAAAATGGGTGACTTGTAGGTCTGTTAGCTTAACATCTGTTGTTGGTAAGATGTTGAGGTCTATAATCAAGGAAGAAGTAGTTAGTCATTTAGAAAAACTTAATATAATCAAACCAAGTCAACATGGTTTTATGAAAGATAAATCATGTTTGACAAATTTGCTAGAGTTCAAGGATATAACGAACACAGTCAATAAAGAGGAACCTTTATATGCAATGTAGGTAGCTTTTCAGTAGGCATTTGACAAGGTACCACATAAAAGGCAGGTGCACAAAAGCTCATGGTGTTGGAGAAGTGCGTAAGGGTAGATTGAAGATTGGTTATTGCATGGAGGATAGAGAGTCAGAATAAATGGATCTTTTGGGGCTAGAAAGATATAACTAGTGGTGTCCTAAGGACCAGTCCTTGGCCCTCAATTATTTACCATCTGTAATAATGAGTTGGAGGAGGGGGCAGAGTGTGAGGTGTCCAAGTTTGCTGATGGCACGAAAAAAAGTGGGAGGGCATGCTGCATTGAGGATAATTGAGACTGCAACAGGATATAGATAGGTTGAGTGGGTGGGTGAAAACTTGGCAAAAGGAGCTCAATGTGGGAAAGTGTAAGATCATGCACTTTGGTAGGAGGAATCAAAAGGCAGACCAGTATCTTAATGGAGAAAGATTACAGATGAGTTAAGTACAGAGGGATCCAAGTGTTCTTGTGTATGAATCACAAAAAGTTAGCGGGCAGGTGCATCAAGTGGTTTCAAAGGTAAATGGCATATTGGCCCTTAATGCAAGAAGGTTGGAGTTTAAAGTAAGGAGGTCTTGTTACAATTATACAGGGTACTGATAAAGCCACACCTGCAGCACTGTGCACAGTTTTGCTCTCCTTATTTAAGAAAGGATATGCTAGCATTCTAGGCAGTCTAGAAGGGATTTTACCTTTCAGCAGTTGCTGGGGTGAGAGGGTTGTCTTATCACAAGCAGTTAAAGAAATTAGAGCAATATTCTCTGGAGTTTAGAAGAATAAGGGGTAATTTTATTGAAACACATAGATCCTAATGGGTGCAACTGGTTCGATGTCAGGATGTTTCTTCTAGTGGGAGAATCTAGAACAAGGGGACATGGTTATAAGATAAGGAGACTGTCATATAAAACTGATGTGTGTAGGAACTTTTTCTGTCAGAGGCAGTGAATCTTTGGAATTCCCCACTCTGGAGGGTTACTGAGGCTGGATCACAGGATGTATTTAAAGAGGAAAGAAGAAAAAAAGGATCAGGGAATTGAAGGCTGTGGGAAACTGGCACATGAGAAGAAATGAGGTCTGGAACAAGTCAGCCATAATCATAGAGTGGAGGGACAGGTTTACGAGGTCTAATGGCCCACGTCTGCTCCTAATTTCTTACATTCTTATCTACTTTCCTTTCCTTGCCACTATCTAATGGAGAAATCTTGGAAGAGCCTATGCTTTTGCCCATATCAGTGTACCTAATTGACAGAATCCAAGTACTAATTCATTGATTGTCCATTTTTCTTAATAAGATTCATTTTGAAATATTCAAACAGCATGATCAAGTGACTTGAGGAGGTCCCACTGATAAAACCCTTATTGTATCTTCCAACCTCTTCAATATTGCAGTGGGTCCTTGTATGGAATCTTGTCTCATCACAGTTTGACTGATGTCCTGGTAACATTTATAGTTTTTGGCTTATTAACTCAAAGTGCAGTTTCTACAAGACGATGCAACTTGGTTATCCAGACCAGTAACCTTTGAAAATTTAAGTTCATTGAGTTATGCAGCACAGGAACAGGCCATTCAGCCCACCAGTTCATTCTGACCATCAAATACCCATCTATACCAATCCCATTTCCGTAGCCCTCTATGCCTTGCTATTCAAGTGCTCATCCGCATACTTATTAAATGTTGTGAGAGCACCTGCCTCCATCACCTCACTAGGCAATGCATTCAGATTTCATCCACCCTTTGGGTGAAAAAATATTCCTCTGATCCTCTCTAACGCTCTTATTCCTCACCATACCTATACTGTCTCGTTTTAGACATCTCACTGATGAGGTAAAGTTTCTCACTATCCACCCAATGCATGCCTCCTTATAATTTTGTTTACCTCTATCAGTCCTGATTAGCTGCCTCCACTCCAAGGAGAATGAACCTAGCCCATCCAGTCTCTCATATCTACCATCTGATAATTGGCTTTACCAAGTACAATTGAGATTGTGCTTGGTGGAGCCAGATATGAGATGGCTCTACTGGACTTAAGTCATCTCATCGTACTTCTCAACTGCAAGTATGTCAGCAACAATTCGCACCCTTGTGGATGAATCCAGCCGATAACCAGCTCTTGTTCCTTAAAGTGGCTTCCAGCTTTCATGAGCCCTCCCCCACTTTGGTCCTACTTCTCAATCCTTCCCAATAGAGTCAGGGAGTGAGTGCACTACTGTATTTCTGGTTGGAATATTCGCCATTGATGTTAGTATAGAGACTCCCACTCACAGCAAGTTGCAGTGTTCAGCAGAATCGTCAGATAGAAGGGGAGAGAGCAACGTTGCTGGCGTGACTGAGGGCCATGCTGGAGACAGATGCCTCCGTGTCACTGTGATAATATATGAACAATCCACTTCAACAGTATTAATGCCTTCACAACATCTGTAATGTTTCAACAAGGAATGTGGAGATGCCTTTATAATCTTTTCTACAGTCATCTCTCTGTGATAGGGTAGTAGGTTTAGCTGCAGGTAAGCTAACGGCCTCCTGCTCTTGGTGTTCCTGCGGATCACGTTGTGAATGGATGTATTTTCAGACTTTTTGACACTTGCTCAGCTTTTGCTTGCTGAGGTTGGCTCTTACATTTGTTTCTTCAGTGCAGTCATCTTCCACTGGGTTTGGATAACAGCAGTAACTTTGGTTTGGACTCATTTCCTGTCTGTACACTGCAATACAATGCTTTGTGTGTGGTATTAGTTCATGTGCTGCATTCAAAGGATCAAATGTGTAAAAACAGGAAAATTTGCCCCATATTCACTCAGCACTGGATCATATAACCTATTGCCTAGCTTACTTATACTGTCACAGGAGGGAGTGCTCCACAGAATATGAATATTAGTCAAAATCAAAGTCGAGTTTATTGTCAGATGCACAAGTACATGTACTTGTAAGAAAAACTTACAGTACTTGCAGCAACGTCACAGGCGCATAGCATCAGATGCACAACATTGACAAGAAAAACAAATTATACAAAAATTATACAAGAAAACTCAATTAGAACAAAAAAAAAGTCCATGTTAGTGCAGTCATCATAGTGTTGCTAAACTCCAGTGATTAGGGTTGTGCAGGTTGGTTCAAGAACGGAACGATTGAAGGGAAGTAGCTGTTCTTGAACCTGGTGGTGTGGGACTTCTGGCTTCTGTACCTCCTGCCCATTGGTAGCTGCGAGAAGATGGCATGGCCCAGATGGTGGGGATCTTTGATGATAGATGTTGCCTTCTTAAGGCAGTGCCTTGTGTAGATTCTACCAATGGTGGGGGAGGGATGTGCCTGTGATATATTGGGCAAAGTCCACTACTCTCTGCAGCTTTCCTGCGCATTCGAATTGCCGTACCAGACCATGTTGCAACCAGTCAGGATATTTCAAACAGTACATCTGTTGAAGTTTGCTAGAGTGTTGGGTGACATGTCAAGTCTCTTTAACCTTCTAAGAAAGTAAAGACGCCGGCGCGCCTTCCTTGTGATTACACTTATGTGCTGGGCCCAGGTCAGGTCATCTAACATGTTAATACCCATGAATTTAAAACGGCTGACTCTCTCCACCAATGTAGACTGGCCCATGTTTGCCCTCCTTCCCTTTCTTAAGTCAACAATCAGTTCTTTAGATTTACTGACGTTGAGCAAGAGGCTGTTGTTGCAGCACCACTCAACCAGCTCTCCTATCTCGCTCCTGTACACTGACTCATCACCACCTGTGATTTGTCCAACAACAGTGGTGTCGGGGGAAATTAACAGTAGCCTCTTGGAATGGAGTTCAGACATTGTGCTAATTCATTCCCTTGAGGACATCATCAATATTCACTGTGGCAAAAATTAAATAACATGTAAACACAGGCAAAATTTAATTATCACTTGGGAGGAAAACTGTGATTAATTGGTGGCATCCAGTATCAGATTTGCTAAAGGCAAGGTATGTTTGATGATCCTTAAGGGAGTTCTTTCAAATATAAGAGAGCCAATGAAGCCACTGAGGCAGGTATTTATGTGGCAAGAAGATAAGAGTAGGCCACCTGCCCCCTCAAGCCTGTCCCACCGTTCAGTGTGATCATGGCTGATCTCTGGCCTCAACTCCACTTCTCTGCCTGTTCCATGTAACCTTCGATTCTCCAGTCTTTCAAAACCGCCTTAAGTACTTCTAATGATCTAACATCCACCACCCTATAGGGTAGGGAGTTCCAGAGATACCACATGATAAACTTGTTAGCAAAATTAAATCCTATGGAATTGAAAGAAGAAAGGCAATGTGAAGAGGAAAATGACCAAGGGACTGAAACAGGACAATTGTCAAAGGTTTTTCATACTGGTGGGAAGTGTGGAGGGGTATCCCCTAGAGATGGAATTTAAGATCACTGCTCTTTTCAACATGTCAGTAACCAGAATTTGTGCCATGCATGACATTTCAAATGTACAGATTGCACAAAAGTCACCAATGGTCAAGAGGCTAATGGCTGACCTCTGGAGATCATCGACAGAAAGAAATGGCAGATATGGCCGATACTATTTGTGACAAAAAGGCTTCTTGGAGAAAATTGCATAGATCTGCATAAAACATACAGGATAGAAACAGGGTGTTCAGCCCAGCTGGTCTATGCTGGTGTTTATTCTTCGTTAGAATCTCCTTCCACTATAGAGACTTGAGCACACAAATCTCATCTGACACTACAGTGCGGAATTGGTTGCTGCATGGTTGGATGTGCTTTCTGTTGCCTGTGATGTTAAATTGAGCTCTTGTTAAATAAATGTAAAAGATTTCATGAAACTAGTTTGATGATGAGCAGGCAAGTTATGTCCTGTGTTCTGGCCAGTACTTATCCTTCACTTACTATTACTAGAAAAAAAACTATCTGATTGATATCACGTTTCTGTTTGCAGAAGCTTGTTCTACAAAGTGGTTGCTGTGATTTCTGCACTACTGCAGAAAATTTTTTATTCACTCAAGGGATGTGGGCTGAACCAGCATTTAATTGCCCATCCCTAGTTGCCCTTGAGAAGGTGGTGGTGAGCTGCCACCTTGAACTGCTGCAGCCATTGAGGTGTAGGTATACACACAATGCCGTTATGGAGAGACTTCCAGGATTTTGACCTGGCGATGGTGAAGGAATGCCAACTATTTCCAAGTCAGGATGGCATGTGGCTTGGAGGGCATCTTCCAGGTGGAGGTGTTTCCCAGCTTTTGTTGCCCTTGTCCTTCTAGCTGGTAGAAGTTGTGGGTTTGAAAGTATTTTAAAAGTTTTTTTTTAATTGGATTAGCAGTACTTTGAAATTTCCTGCAAATGACATGCAAAATGCAGTGACTACAGTGTGCACCATTTGCAAAATGCACTGCAGTTAATCACTTAGACTTCTCCAAGAGCACCTCCCAATCCTGGGATCTCTGCCATCAAGAAAGCCAAGGACAGCAGGCACATGGGAGCCACTTGCAGGTTCCTCTCCAAATCTGACACCATCCTGAATGGAAATATATCATCAGTCCTTCATTATTGCTGGTTTTAAATCCTGGAACTTCCTACCCAACAGCACAGTGGGTGCACCTTCAGCAATTCGGGGCAGTGGCTAATCGCAGTCTACCCAGGGGTGATTGGGATGGGCAATAAATGCTGGCCATGGTAGTGAGGCCCAGATCCTGAAAAATGAATAAACAAATATCCTATCCTTTTTGTTAGGAAGAATGAAGAAAGGCAGTAGAGATAAATGGCAGAGCATTAACTGGACTGCAGGGCTAGAGAGAACTTGAAGCTCACAAAACTATCTTCAAAGGAGGGTAGGATTGGATTTTTGAAATACTTGTTCATGAGGTAGCGATATCGTTAGCAATGAGGCTTTTGTAGTCCATCATTAATTATTCTTGAAACCTGGAGGCAGTCGAGAGTCTAGCACAGTGGTGAATCTGGAGTTGCACATGGACCAAAGCAGGTAAGGGTGGCAGGTTTCCTACCCTGAAGGACGTTAGTGAACCAGATGGTTCTTGGCAACAATCCATCATTTCACCATTACCAATAATAGTTTTTTTTATTCCACATTTACTTAATTTCTTGAATTTAAATTCCCTTATCACCAAAATGAGATTGAAACTCCTCTCCAGATCAATGCCCAGACCTCTGACTGGCACATAAACTTAACCCACTATATTCCTTGTCTGAGGCAGCTTTCTTTAACACATGTAAGAGCCTTTGTTTCATGAACAGAAGGGTGGAGTTGTACTAAACCTTTAAAGATCATTGTATTCATTTGAGGTATTGTGTTCAATTTTGGACAGCGCACTTTAGACAGGATGTCAGAGCACTGGAGAAAGGAGCTTTTACTAATGTGTTACTTGAGGTGCTGGACTCGAGACTTGAGCAGGATTACAAGTGGTCGTGGTATCACCATGCCCCTTGATGTTGAGTTTGGAGCTTTGATATAATATGTGTTTTGAGGAGATTATCAAGATTTCTTGTGAACATTGAAGTCAAAATGTAGCATTGTAAAGGTATTGATGTATCTAAGCTGTTCTTAGTTGCCATGTTCTCCACTGACATTGTTCTCAAAGTAAAGATGAGACTTAAAGAACAAATTTGGAATCATTAAGAGTAAGTACAGAAGAACTGCTTTCACTGATAGAAGGTTTGGCAAGCAGTTGGGAAAGGGAACGTAAGTGGATTGAAGTGGAAGATTAGCAAGGTATAGAACCATAGAAAACTACAGCACAGAAAACAGGCCATTTGGCCTTTCTAGTCTGTGCTGAAACATTATTCTGCTAGTCCCATTTACCTGCCCCCAGCCCATACCCCTCCAGACCTCTCTCGTCCATGTATCTATCCAATTTACTCTTAAAAGTTAAGAGCGAGCCCGCATTTACCACATCAGATGGCAGCCCATTCCACACCCCCACCACTCTCTGAGTGAAGAAATTCCCTCTAATGTTCCCCCTAAACCTTTCCCCTTTCACCCTAAAGCCATGTCCTCTCGTACTTATCTCTCCTAATCTCTCCTAACCCTGCCTATGCCCCTTATCATTTTATAAACCTCTATCATATCTCCCCTCATTCTTCTCCGCTCCAAGGAATAAAGTCCTAACATGCTCAATCTTTCCTTATAACTCAACTCCTGAAGACCCGGCAACATTCTTGTAAATCTCCTCTGCACTCTTTCAATCTTACTGACATCCTTCCTGTAGTTCGGCAACCAGAACTGCACACGATATTCTAAATTTGGTCTCACCAATGACTTATACAACCTCACCAAAACATTCCAACTCCTATACTCAATACTTTGATTTATAAATGCCAGGATGCCAAAAGCCTTTTTGTTTTTACAACCCTGTCTACCTGTGACTCTACTTTCAAGGAATTATGTATCTGAACTCCCAGATCCCTTTGTTCCTCCGCACTCCTCAGTGCCCTACCATTTACTGTGTATATCCTTCCTTGATTTGTCCTTCCAAAATGCAACACCTCACACTTGTCTGCATTAAATTCCATCTGCCATTTTCTGGACCATTTTTCCATTTGGTCCAGATCTCTCTGCAAGCTTTGAAAGCCTTCCTCACTGTCCACTGCACGTCCAATCTTAGTGTCATCCGCAAATTTACTAATCCAATTTACCACATTATCGTCGAGATCATTGATATATACAACAAATAAAAATGGCCCCAACACAGATCCCTGAGGCACACCACTAGTCACAGGCCTCCAATCTGAGAAACAACCATCCACAACCACTCTGTCTTCTCCCACTCAGCCAATTTCGAATCCTGTCCTGTCCTGAATTGAGTCCTGTAATTACCTGGTTTACTCTTCGAGCCTTTCTTAAACAATGGAACAACATGGATGTGCAAGGCCAGGATTTCATTACAGGGCTCCTGTATCTCATAGATACTGTGACTTTTGCAAATGTCCTTGATTTTTGATGAAGCATTCCTTTGTTCTATCAGTTTTGAACCAGCCTGGCCACTGGACTTTGCGGGAGATCATTCTGCCGCTGCAGCCCGCACTTCTGCTGTTGAGTTATGCTTCCTAATGGGGGTGTGATGAATGAATTCAACTTCTAGTGTAAAATGTTAGTTCTTTATATGAAAGTGATACTTACAATTGTGTGTGTGTGTGTGTGTGTGTGTGTGTGTGTGTATGCACCGTTTCCCATGACTTGTTTTTCTTTGTCAGTTTTTCCGTGATTTTGAGCAGATATTCCATGATTTAAGGAAACCCTAGGCCTAGCAATTTGAAAGTACTGCCAGTGGTGTTTCAAATGGGGACTGGAGGAATGCACGAACGAGAAATGATTTCAGCTTTATGGGGCAGGCATTGCCAATTGATTATTGTTGTGGAGAGCTGTCACCCTGGATTGCTACAGTCTGTGTGTTGAGCTTGCCTTCTCTGTTCTGCAGTGGTTCAATATCTCTCGAAGGCTTACTTGATAGTTCACTAGAAGAGTTAAGTCTAAACCACATGGATGTTGGACTGACGTCAAGGAATGCAAGGATGGCCGAGTATTTTTCCTAAAGGACTTTGGTTAACGAGTTCAGTATTGACAACAAGAGCTTCAAAGTCACTTTATTTGGAACCAGCTTTTTATTTCCAGATCTTTTTCAAACAGAATTCAAATTTTTAAACCATCCTAATTGGATTTCAGCTCACATTCTCAGAATTATTAGTCCAGACCTCAAGATTACAAGTGGTCAAGGCACCACCATACCCTTTGATCATGAGTTTGGAGCTTTTATATAAATGTGTGTCTTCAGTAGGTTATTAGGACTTTTTGTAAAGATTGAAGTCAACATTGTAAAGGTCTTAATGTATTCAAGTAACTCTTAACTGCCGTGTTCTCCACCTACTTTGTTCTGGTACCATGTTCTCCACCTACAGTGCCCTCAGTTTAGTTCCAGGCTGGATAACTTAGAACTGGCATGAGTCCGACATTTAATTCAGAAAGTCTGTACAGACATCAAATACAACTTTTTGTTTCGTGCCTGAATGTTTTTTTTTATGTGAATTTAGTAATTCATTTCTGAATGACTTGGAATGAATTGGACATCTTGGAATGTCTTGGGGCCAGTGACTCTGCCGTTACTTTGCGTGTCAGTTTTCATCAGCTTATAGTCTTTGAAAATACTGCATCAGTTGAGCATTGAGACCTTTTGGTCTCTTTTCCAATGTGTGCAGTGACTGTGTATTTGATACTGTACAAATATGGTCGTTGTCAGACTACTAATGCATTAATTGAGGCCTTGGTGAGTAATTTGAACATTTTTGTTTCTGAGCTGCACTCCATCACGTTAATTTTCAGTGTTGGAAATCTGATGTATGTTTACCCCATTGTTAGTTTAAGAAGATGGCTTTAAGTCAAATTGGTTTCCCTATTTAAAGTAAAAAAAATGCTGGAAGCACTCAGTGGGTCAGGCAGCATCTGTGAAGAGAGAAACAAGAGAAATTTTTAATGTCTTTATGTCTTGCACTGTACTGCTGTTGCAGAATAACAAATTTCACGACATACATCAGTGATAATAAACCTGATTCTGAAATTCCATTGACTTCCTGGCTTGTGGTTTTTGGAAGTCAGGAATCAAGTTATGGATAAGGATAAGACTGGACCTCAGGGGGGTGGGGGGGGGTGGTGCGGAGAAGAAAGTGCTAAATTGGGGGAAGGCTAGTTACGCCACTGTTGGGCAGGAGCTGGGGAGAGTAGATTGGGAGCAGCTGTTATTGGGCAAGTCCACATCTGGCATGTGGGAGTTGTTTAAAGACCAGCTGGTCGAACTTCAGGACCAACATGTTCCTGTGAGGAAGAAAGACAAGGATGGTAAGGTTCAGGAAACTTAGATGGTGAGAAATGCGGCAAATGTAGTCAAAAAGTAAAAGGAAGCATGTGCATGGTTTAATAATCTGAAATTGGGCTGGGCCTTTGAGGAATATAAAGGAAGCAGGAGAGAACTTAACTAGAACAACTCAAATCAGGAGGGCTTAAAGGGGGCCATAAAATGTCCTTGGAGAGTAGGATTAAAGAGAATCCCCAAGAATTTTGTACGTACATTAAAAACAAGAGTTTAATGCGGGAGAGGGTAGGATCACTCAAAGCCAATAGAGGGAAACTGTGCTTGGAGCCAGAGGAAATGGACGAGGTACTAAATGAGTACTTTGTATTGATGTTCACCAAGGAGAAGGACATGGGCGACAGTGAGATCAGGGAGGGGTATGCTGATATTCTAGGGCATGTCAATATTCAGGAGCAGAAGGTGTTGGGTCTCTTGAAGAGCATTAAAATGGATAAGTGCCCAAGGTCTGATGGGATCTATCCCAGGTTATTGAGAGAGGCAAGAGAGGAGGTTGCTGGAGTCTCGGCAGAGATCCTTGAACATCACCAATAGCCTGTCCTGGTCAAACCACGTAGATACCATGGCCAAGAAAGCTCACCAGTGCCTCTACTTCCTCAGGAGGCTAAAGAAATTTGGCACGCCCCCTTTGACACTCACCAACTTTTATCGATGCACCATAGAAAGCATCCTATCTGGATGCATCACGGCTTGATATGGCAACTGCTCTGCCTGGGACTGCAAGAAACTGCAGAGAGAGGTGGACAGCCCAGCGCATTATGAAAACCAGCCTCCCCTCCATGGACTCTGTCTATACCTCTCGCTGCCTTGATGAAGCTGCCAGCATAATCAAAGACCCCACCCACCCAGTTCATTCTCTCTTCTCCCCTCTCCCATCAGGCAGAAGATACAAGAGCCTGAGGGCATATTCCATCAAGCTCAAGGACAGCTTCTATCCCATGGTGATAAAACTATTAAACGGTTCCCTTGTATGATGGAATGGACTCTTGACCTCACAATCTACCTTGTTATGACCTTGCAGTGCACTTCCTCTGTAGCTGTGACACTTTGCATTCTGTTACTGTTTTTACCCTGTACTACCTCAATACACTCTAATGAATTGATCTGTACGATTGGTATGCAAGACAAGTTTTTGACTGTACCTCAGTACAAGTGACAATAATAAACCAGCACCAATATACTTTTTAGCCATAGGGTCCTAGAGGACTGGAGAATAGCCAGTGCTGTAGAAGGGCAGTAGAGAAAATCAGGAGATTATAGGCCGGTGAGCCTTGCATCAATGGTTTAGAAATTATTGGAGAAGGTTTTTAGGGATGGGATCTACTTGCTCCTGGAAAAGCATAGACTTAATAAGGATAGTCAGCATGGCTTTGTGTGGACAAAGTCATGTCTTCAAAATTTGATAGCTTTCTGAGGAGGTGATGAAGATGATTAATGAGGGTAGGGCAGTGAGTGTTGCAAACATGACTTTAGTAAAGCTTTTGACAAGGTCCCTCATGGTTGGCTGATCCTAGAGATTATCAGATCCATGGAGACTTGGTAGATCGGATTCCCTCCATTGGCCATAGATGACGGAGGGTAGAGGTGAAGGAGTGTTATTCTAACTGGAGGTCTGTGACCTGTGGTGCTCCGTAATGATTAGCCCTGGGGCCTCTGTTGGTTGTATATATAAATGATTAGGATGAAAATGTAGGTGGGCTGATTAGACAATTTGCGGAGGACACAATAATTGGCAGAGTTATATATAGTGTGGAAGGTTATCAAAGGATTCAGCAGGATGTTGACCAGATGGAAATATGGGCAGATAAATGGCCGATAGAGTTTAATCCAGACAGGTGTGAGGTGTTGCACTTTGGGAGGTTAAATGTAAGAGGAAAGTATACAGAAAATGGCAGGTCCCTTGGGAGCACTGATGTACAAAGGGATCTTGTGGTGTATGTCCATAGCTCCATTAAGTGGCAACATAAGTAAACAGGGTGGTAAAGAAGGCGTATGGTCCTGATGAAGGGTCTCTGCCTGAAACATCGACTGTTTATTTCCCTCCATAGATGCTGCCTGACCTGCTGAGTTCCTCCAGCACATTTTTGTGTATAACTCCAGATTCCAGCATCTGCAGAATTTCTTATGTCTCCGTATGGCATACTTGCCTTCGTCGGTCAGGGTATTGTGTATAAAAGTTAGGAAGTCATGTTGCAGCTGTAAAAAGTTTGGTCAGGCCACATTTGGAGTATCGTGTGCAGTTCTGGTCACCGCATTACAGGAAGGATGTGGAGGCTTTGGAGAGGGTGCAGAAGAGGTTCACCAGGATGTTATATAAGGAGAGGTTGGATAAACTTGGATTGATTTCCTTGGAGCATCGAAGGCTAAGGAGCGACCTGATAAAAGTATATAAAATTATGAGGTGCAGATAGGGTAGATAGCCTTTTCCCCAGAGTGGAAATGTCAAGTGCTACAGAGCATAGCTTTAAGGCGAAAGGTGGAGAAAGTTTAAAAGAGACTTGCATGGCAAGTTTTTGTACACAGAGCAGTAGGTGCCTGGATCATGCTGCCAGGGGATGTGGTGGAAACAGATACGATAGCAGCTTTTAAGGGCCTTGAATCCAGCCCTGAGGAACTCCTGCAATGATGTCTTGGAGCCAAGATAATTGGCTGTCATTCTTATCTTACCTTTGGAATCCAGTTGTTTTGTCCACGTTTGGACCCAGGCTGTTTTGAGGTCAGGAGCCCAGTAGTTGTGAATTCACATAGTGTTGATGAGCAAGTTAAGTGTGGCAGTACTGTTGTCATTTGAGGATGGACTAATGGGGTAGTAATTGGTACAATTGGATTTGTCCTAACACTTATGCATGGGATATCCCTGAGCTGTCACATGCCCTGTGCTTGTTGTTGTTGCAGTACTGGGACATCTTGAGCAGAGGCACAGACTGTTCTGGAGCATAGGTCTTGAGGTCTAACACCAGGATGTAGTTGGGACCATAGAGTTTGCCATATCCAGTATATTTATCTTTTTATATTTCACTTGGAGTGAATCGAACTGTCTGGGACCTGGAAGTTCTTTGAAGAGATGATATAAACAATGAACATGATAATGTAAACAATGTTAATTATGAAGTCTTTGAAGTATTTTTAAAACTCCATCAGAGATTGTTGGCCAAAACTGAAGTTCATGGAATAGAAGGCAAGTTACAGTTGTTGACTGTGGGACATTTCCACTCTGGGGGAAAAAGACTATCTACCCTATCTGCACATTCATCCTATTCCATTTCAATATTTTTCCTCTTGATTGTATCTTGTCCTTTTTCCAAGCTGCTTTGTCTAATGCTATTATGATCAATGTTCCCCAAATCGTTCCCTGATGAAACATGACCCATTGCCTATTTTCAATACAGTTAGACTTGACCTCATTTACTGTATACCAGGTGACCCCAGGTGGATCACAACTGCTCATTGGCTCAGTAGCAATAAACAACAGTCTAAAACCTGCAACTTATTGATTGCTTATCTTTGTGCGATTCTCGACAAGCTTTCTCTTCTGCATTAGGGGGTAGCTCTGGCTCAGTAGGTAGCCCACTTGCCCACTTACCACTTACAGCAGATTGCTGTAAGTGGAGGCACAGCAAGCAAAAATAGAGGCACTAACAAGACAAGATTATATTGGGTCACAGAATGACTGCTGCGTGTAGTTTTGGATAACCCACAGTTAGGGTATTAATACCTTGGAGTACGTGCACTGTAGATTCACTAAGATGTTGCCAAGTGTTGAAAATTTGCATTTCTTCTCAGACTATTTTAGGCTAAATGCCAATTCTGCTCCAGCTCACTTACCTAAAATGACCCAAGTTGAGGAGTTGATGTCAAGGAGGGGGGGAGGCATCAATGTAAAATAGCCTCACGGTGACAGAGACCACTGCACTCTGTAAAGGAATAAAGGTTGAATGTTTAAAGCGGAGGAAGTTGCACGACTCGTGCAATGCACAAAAATCAGCCATGATTGAATGGGGGAGCAGACTCGATGGGCCAAATGGCCTAATTCTGCTCCTCTCCCTCATGGTCCCATGGTGCTGGGATAGTGGGACAGTGGGATATGGCTCGGATTGCACAGCTGGTTGAATAGCCTCTGTGTCTGCTTTGTATTTGTTTCTAGTCCCACAGACAGATATGGTGACAGAGAAGCCTTGCAGTAAAGTGGGGAAGGGTGCCGGGAGAGGGAGGGTCAGTGTCATACCACTAGGTAGCACGTGGAGATCATTAGCCACTTAGAACTGATCAGTAATGTTGCTGTACGAATCACGTACCTGGTCTAACCATTTGCGAAAAATTGAAGAATCTTGTTCTTGCTAAGTGGGCAAATTTTAGTAGTTGCAAAAGATATTTGCCTGTCCTTGGAGGAGAAGAGGTGGAGGCTTTGGGGAGGGGATGGGTGGGAACCACTGAAAGGATATATAACTGGGGAAATATACGTCCTGTGGTATTTTCATCTTTATATTTGCATCATCCTTTGCAAATTAACTTTGAATAGAGTTTCTGTAGCCAATTGTTTCAACTTGAACCAACAAGGTCAGAGGCAGAGTATAGGACTGGCTGAAATGAGCAACTGGGTTGCTGAGGTAAATGAAGAGGCAATAAATTGTGGACAGGATGCAATGAGTTTAATGGCGCCACAGTAGTGTAGTGGTTAGCATAACGCTATTACAGCACCAGTGACCCGGGTTCGATTCCGGCCACTGTCTGTAAGGAGTTTGTACGTTCTCCCCGGTCTACGTGGGTTTCCTCCGGGTGCTCCGGTTTCCTCCCACGTTCCAAAGACGTACAGGTTAGGAGCTGTGGGTGTGCTATGTTGGTGCCAGAAGAGTGGCAACACTTGCAAGCTGCCCCCAGCACGTTCTCAGTAACGTAAAAAGTCTCATTTCACTGTGTGTTTCGATGTACATGTGACAAATAAATAAATATCAAAATGCAACCCAAGAGAAAAAGCATGTGCATGGGTCTGAGTAGGGTCAGGATGGACATTGATCACATTGGTTCTGATCAAATCTAGGGGAGTCTGTATTAGTGGGGTGAGGACTATGGAAGTGGGCAGAGGAATTCGACATAATGCCTGCCAGGCTGCCTCACTTGCGTAGGGGATATGGGGGGGGTTACATCGAAATTTGAATTCCATGTTTCCACCACCACCTGCAGAAACATCATTAAACCCGAGTGATCAGGGTAGGAGATCATTTCAATTCTAAGCTAATCACTCCCACCGGTCACTCCCTCTGCCCGTGTCTCTGTGACGCTCCCACCGGTCACTCCCTCTGCCCGTGTCTCTGTGACGCTCCCGCTGGTCACTCTGTGCTGTGATTACAATTCAGCTGCTGGATTGCCTGATTCATTTTCTTTCTCTACGTAACTTGGCAAGATTAATTTGAAAGATCAAAAACAGGTAATGGAATTAACTATACATGACCTTCTTTGACCTTACTAAAGCCTTTAAGTCCATCCATCAGGAGGGATTGTGGGACACCCTTCTCATATTCAACCGCTGACAGAAATTCATCTCCATCTTACATTTGCGCCATAATTTCATGGAATCCATGATCCTAACCAACGTGCCTGCAACAGAATCAATTGCGGTAAAAAAATGTTGTTTAACAAAGCTCTGTCGTTGACTCGACCATTTTCTCAATCTCTCTTGCCACAGTGTGCATGTGACTTCCAACAAAGTGGTGTGCCGCAGAGATTGGTGCTGGGTCCTCTCTTGTTTGTCATACATTGTAATGAAATTGTTAGTGTTTAGGTGGCGTGATTCATAATTTTACTGATGATACATAAATTGGTGGCATAGTGGACAGTGAAGAAGGTTTTCTAAGAATATAGATCAACTGTGAAAGTGGGCAAGGGAATATGGACAAATGCAAAGTGATACATTTTGGGAAGTTAAACCAGGACAGGGAACATACGCAGGTGAATTGCAAGGCCCTGGGGAATGTTGTTGAACAGAGAGACTTAGTTCCCTGAATATGAGAACACAGGTAGATAGGGTGGTGAGGAAGGCATATGACATACTTGCCTTCATCGCCGAGGCATAGAGTATAAGAGTTGGGATGTCATGTTACAGTAGGTTAGGTCACACTTGGAGTATTGTGTACAGGTCTGGTCACACACCACAGGAAAGATGTGACTCAGCTAGAGAGGGTGGAGAAAAGATTCACAGGGATGTTACCTGAATTGGAAGGCTTGAGTTATAATGAGAGTTTAGATAGGCTGGGAGTGAAGGAGGCTGAGAGGTGACATGATAGAGCTATAGTATATAACGTTATGAAAGGCATAGATAGCCAGTGTTTGTTTCCCATGGTAGGGGTGTCTAGAACATGAGGGCATAGGTTTAAGGTGAGAGGGAGGAAGTTTAAAGGAGATCTGAGGGGTAAATTTTTCACACAGAGCAGTTGGTATCTGGAATGAGCTGCTGGAGGAGGGTGGAAGCAGAAACAGTAACAACATCTAAGAGGCATCTGGACAGCTACTGGAATGAGCAGGGCAGAGAGGGATATGGAATTAATGAAGGGAAGTGGGATTAGTGTAGACAAACATGATGGTCACATAGGTAGGGCCTGTCTCTACACTGTATGACTCTGACTCTGAAGTTCCTGAGGGTTTTTTTTATACAAAATAAACTTTATTCATAATAAAAGACAAACTATATACAATTACAAAACAGTGCAAACCTTTACATTCTTGTACAGATCATTCATTTGTGTTACCTTTTTATTTAGAAAACAGCACCGATGCCACACGTGTGGCTCCTTGGAAACTACCCGGTCCCGTATTTACAATATTTAGGGGCTTTCTCGCCTGGCCCCGCCCCTCCCTCTCCAGTGGCAGAAGAACCCTAAACTGTAGTCCTTCCCCACCGAGCCTTTGCATTGGCTGTTCCCAGCTTCAGTGCATCCCTCAGCACGTACTCCTGCAGCCTGGAATGTGCCAGCCAGCAGCATTCCCTTACGGACATCTCACAATGCTGGAAGACCAACAAGTTTCGGGCAGACCAAAGAGCGTCTTTCACCGAGTTGATGACCTTCCAGCAGCAGTTGATGTCCGTCTCTGTGTGTGTCCCCGGGAACAGCTCGTAGATCAGAGAATCCTCTGTTACGCTGCTGCAGAGGATGAATAGTGACAAGGACCCTTGCATCTTTCGCCACACCATCCTCGCAAACCTACAGCCTGCAAAGAGGTGGGCGACCGTCTCGTCCCCAGCGCAGTCCTCCCGGGGGCAGCGCACGCTGGGAGTGAGGTTCCAATCATACAGGAAGGATCTGACTGGGAGGGCCCCTCTCACCACCAGCCAAGCGAGATCTTGGTGCTTGTTGGTGAGTTCTGGCGATGAGACATTCTGCCAGATGGCCTGGACAGTCTGCTCAGGGAACCACCCCACAGTATCCATTGAGTCCTTCTCCTGCAGTGCTTGCAGAATGTTCCGTGCTGACCACTGCCTGATGGACTTGTGGTCAAAGGTATTGGTCTGGAAGAACTTTTCCACAAAGGACAGGTAACGCGGCAGCGTCCAGCTGACTGGGATGCTGTGTGGCCATGGGGCCAGACCTATCCTTCGCAACAGCAGGGACAGGTAGAACCTCGGCACGTAGTGACACTTGGTGCCCACATACTTGGGTTCCACGCACAGCCTGATGCAGCCACAGACGAAGGTGGTCATCAGGAAGAGTTCCTGAGGGAGTGGAGTTAATCTTCAGAACTGATGGGAAACTGTGTAACTAACTCCTCAACCAGGGCCATTTAAGCCTCCGTTGTCGACCCACAGTATGCAAGCGGTGCTTACATTTGTACCTGCTTGGAGGTACAGCTCGAAGTCTACAAGACGATGGACCTTGCACTCAGCATCCTCAAGACCAAGGTCTTCCAACAACCTGTCCTCTTTTACTTTATTTCAAAAATAAACTATTCAGAGTAAAATATATATGCAAAAGATAAACACAGTGCAATACCTTTTACATTCATGGTCAATACATACGGTAGTATTAACTTTTTTGTTAAACCATAGCACTGTTGCTACTTTTGTGGTCCCCTGGAGTGATAGACCATTTCAATGTTTGACAGGCTTCCCCACAGAGCCTTAGCATTGGCTGCACCGAGCTTCAGTGCATCCCTCAGTACATACTCCTGCATTCCAGACTGAGTCAGTCTGCAGCATTCCCTTGCGGACATCTCGCTGTGCTGGAAGACCAACAAGTTTCGGGCAGACCAAAGGGTGTCTTTCACCACATTGATGACCTTCCAGCAGCACTTGATGTCTGCCTCGGTGTGTGTCCCCAGAAACAGCCCGTAGATCAGAGAGTCCTCTGTCACACAGCTGCTGGAGATGAACAGAGACGAGGACCATTGCATCCTTTTCCACACCCCTTTAGCAAATCCACAGCCTGCAAAGAGGAGAGTGACTGTCTCTTCCCCACTGCAGCCGTCCCAAGGGCAGTGTGCGTTGGGGGTGATATTTCGTCGCTACAGGAAGGATCTGACTGGGGGGGGGGGGCCCCTCTCATTTCCAGCCAAGCGAGGCCTTGGTTCTTGTTGGTGAGTTCTGGTGATGAGGCATTCTGCCCGATGATTTGGACCATTTGCTCAGGGAACCACCCCACAGTACCCATAAAGTCTCTGTCCCGCAGCGTCTGCAGGACATTCCATGCTGACCACTGCCCGATGCACATGTAGGCAAAGGTGCTTGCTTGGGAGAACTCTTCCACGAAGGACAGGTAATGGAACAATGTCCAGCAGACTGGGACGTTGTGTGGCAACGGGGCCAGAGCTATCCTCCACTACACAGGCACAGATAGAACTTCAGCTGTTTGCCCACGTAGTGAATCTTGGCGTCCATGTACTTTAGTTCCACACACAGCCTGATGCAGCCACACACGAAGGTGGTCTGCACCACGCTGCATCTGGCAGGAAACGTTCACAGTAAGACCCTGGAAAACTGGATCACGTCCCACACCTCGGGAGCCACTTCTTGGTGAAGCAGACATCGATGGAATTCACCTCTGCCTTTGCCATTATTGTGCCAGCACAGTCTTTGGTTGATTGAGGATAAGGGTTTTTGAAGATCAAGAACACGGATCTAGCACAAACTCTAGAGAACAGCAGCGATTCCTGCCCTCCTGTAGAACTGGACTATCTACAGTGAACACCTGAAGGCACTGGTAAAATATCTCTGTAAGAATCCTTCAGATTCATCAGGAAAGATAAGCAAACCAACGTCAGTGTCCTCTCCCAGGCCGACATCCCGAGCACCAAAGCCCTGGTTACATTCTATTGGCCGTGCTAGGTTGACCATGTTGCTTACATGCCCAACAATATCAGACTTCCGAATCAGGCACTCTGCTGTGGAAGGAGATTAGCAGTCAGGTAGTGAACAAAATTCAAGGATGTACTTAAAAGTGTCCTTGAAAGCAATTGCAAACATCCCCACGAACTCCTCAAAATTTCTGGCCGTGTCTATTCAGAGAGGGAGTATTCAGGATGGTATTGTGAACCTTGAGTCCGTGTGTCAGGAACGCACAAAGACCCTCTCAAACCACCCAACCACCATCTCTTCAGCCACCTCCTGCTCCATCTGTGGCAGAATCTGCAGGTCCCACGTTGGCCTCATTAGCTACCTCAGAACCAGAGTGGAAGCAAGTCACCCTCGATTCAGAGGGACTGACTCAGAAGCCCTGAAGCATGAGTTTAAGTTTGCAAAGTGACCTTGTGGATACAAACTGGGTTTCTGAAACTTATCCAGAGTTGAGGAGCTGATCCAAATGTTTCTTTGATAGAAGTGCAGTTGTTTTTGACATATTCTGTTTTCTTGTAAAAACTATAAGCTCCATTAAACCAGCCTGGTTTGAGAACTGAATGCCGACCTTGATATTTGGGAAGTTAACGCTACATTTGGATTGCTCGTTTATGTTGGGGGGAAATGATGAACAGAAGGTGAAATTGAAATAACAAGCTTTTTATGTCACAAGCAAGCAGAGGTTTTATAGTTTTAGAATATAGAACATTACAGCTCAGCACAGGCCCTTCGGCCCACGATGTTTCGTACCACTTAATTCAGAAGCTTGTTCTGAAGCATCGTCATTTTAAGGGGAATTGACCAGTAAATCTTAGCCATACTGGTGAAGCCCACATCTTATCAATGAATGAATAAAAGCCCTTAAAGTTCCTTCATTTCAAGAATTTTGATTTAATACTCGTCAGTAGCAACTGGTCTATGAGATGGCATTGTTAAACATTTACATTTCTTTTCCCTGTTTAAACACTGATTGAAATCCTCAGATTTTACTGTGAAGGAGATCCTTCAAAGTCCTCGAGAACCATCTTAACAAAGTTGCAAGAACAGCAACTTAAGCTATAAAAACTGGAAAGTGTTTTATTCATGTGGATGATAAATGACAAGCATATTCATTATCTCCTGTTATTCTAATGTATTTAGATGCCTTTCAGTGTTCTGATAGCTCAGATGATAAGCCAAGAATTTTATTGACGCACTGTTAATGATTAGATATTTAAAAGAAAGCTTTTTGGTACATTATTTCCTTTTTTCCAAAAAATATTTCAGCAATGTTGAAGAAGTATCATTCCAATTTGTTCAGGGTTCTCATTGCTCTTAAGTTATCAAAAAGTTGCTTAGTCCACTCCAGTGACAGGGTACCTGGGGTACATGAGAAATCTCCTATGTTAATTCAACAATATTGCTATGCATTCATGCAGAACAGCCAGAACACAAGACCATGTGAGACACCACTTACCACATCTTTCCAGTACAAGATTATAAGATTTACTGTTGGCTTTCTTCCCGTCACTCACCCCTAAGGATGCAGTCTTCATTATTGATTCAAAAACACAGAGTTTTATCTTCATTAGGTTATGTGTAAACCACACTTTTATAGGTACCCTATGGGACACCTCTTGAAAGGGGCCCCAATTGTTATTTCAACAATACAAGCAAGCTGATAGAAGACAGAAAGAACAGAACATTTTTTACTTAACCCTGTTTGTATGAAGTCAAGTAAATGGGAATTAAAAAAAACGCAGGTGCTGGAAATCTGAAATAAAAACAGAAAATGTTGGAAACACCCAGCAAGTCACAGACCCATTGTCAGACCATCTATCAAAAGGTCTTTGACCTAAGGCATTAACTCTTAATAACATCTGTCCAGCAAGGATGGAAGCTGCCTGGCAGTATCTTCAGTTTTTATTACAAGGTTAGGTAACAATTATTGCCAATTACTGAAGAGCCTTAACTGTGATTGAAAAAAATATCACAAGACACTTCACAGGTGTGTTAGCCAGGTACCAAGCCAAATACTTGAGGAGGGCTCACCAAAACTAGATCTCGGAGGTAGATTTTAAGGAGCATCAGAAAATCGTGTTGTGGGATCTTTTTGTAACCTCCAGAGAAAGGTTTAATATTTCAACTGAGGTGTGACTTTCTGTGGGATAGAACCATGGAAATTAACAGCCATTTTGTCCTTTTTATCCATGCCAGCCAAAAAACCGCAAAGCAGCTGAGTCAAAATTCCCAGCTTTGTAGGTTACAGCACATCAAATGCTTATTCAAGTGGTCTGACAGTTTCTGTCTATACCGACCTTTGTGGCAGCAAGTTCCAGATCCTTACTACCTACCTCTGGGTGGAAAAATGTTTCCTTAATCCCCTCTTTCCCCACCCCAAATCTCGCTGATCCTATCACCTTAAATCCATGGTGCCAAGTTATTGACCTGCCTGCTCTCTTGTAATTCACATACTTATTATAATACCATTATTATTAGCTGATAAGTGCAACACTCATTCATCCCAGTTGGACTTGAATGCCCTATCTGCTAACTGAGGCGAGATTGTTTCTCATGAGCTGCCAAATGAAGCTATCTGATTTAAAAAAAAATAATTGTCTGATTTTGATTATTATTGACCTGCAAACTTCAACACAGACATAATTAAAAACCTAGACCACATAGCATTTTGGACATGGAAGAAGGACTCTTGGTTGGGGCTTCTATCTTTTGCTCCACTTCTCTCCTTTGTTTCACTTGGGTTAGATGAAACTTTCCGATGAAACTTTCCAATGATCTTGTCTGGGAATGGGGGCAGTAGCAAGATTTCCACAGCTCACTATCGGTTTATTATTGTCACATGTACCGAGGTACAGTGGAAAAACTTTGCGTGCTATCCATACAGATCATTTCATCACATCAGTACATTGATGTAGTACAAGGGAAAAGCAATACCGGAATGCAGAATAGAGTGTTACAGTTACAGAGAAAGTGCAGGCAGAGCTTTCCATTTGAACCGTAATTCCTCACTAGTTGAATTTTTTTGGGGTGGTTCGTGTAGTTCAACAATATCAGTCATTTGGCCATGGGTGTTTTGTTCAGAATGAGGCCTCACAGAACTGGTCCATTGTTATCCTCGAAGAGGGCAACCTCCCAACACTGACAGCCAGAACATGCGTGCTGAGCTGACTCATGCCTTCAGGGATGTACTGTGTTATAGCCCCAAGTGAGTCAGTGGTGCCACTTTGTTCCAAAGAATTTGTTTCTCTCCTTGAGTATGTGGTACCACCTGCTCCAGGGGATCTAGTCTGTAAACATTCTCTTCTGACTGAATACAGTAACCAAAGACCATGCATCATTCACAACCTCAGCCTGCCCCAGTGCGCTGTACAGCCAATTTAAATACTTCTGAAGTGTGGTCACTGGCGAAATGTGGGCCATTTGTGCACAAACAGCGATGATCTAAGCAACCACGTCTGTTTTAGTGGAGCTGGTTAAGGAACATTGAGAGCTTCCAGGAATCTTTGGCGTCCAAATGAGAGGTCATAAAGTGCTTTGGTTTAATGCTTCATGTGAAAGGTGGCATTTCAGACAGTTCTTCACTTCTTTAGTGTGGATTGCAAGGTTAGATTTGACCTTTGGCATGGAACTTAAATCAGCAGCTGTCCAAATTGGCCGTGTGCTGCCAAATGAAACTCTCTGATTTTAAAAATAATTGTTTGATTTTGATGATATTGACTTTCATATGTTATTCTGAAAAGAAGTCAGCATGGTCTGGTGATATCCCACTGAGCAGTCTGTTGCTCGAACCTAGGTGTAATTTTTTTTTCCCTCTCTCCCTTGCCTGGTGTTCTGGGTCCTAATTTAGTGAAGGTTGGAAAATCTCAGTCCACTTCTCAAGATGCCTTGGGTCCAAAACTGGACAACTTTAACATGGAGCAATGAGGGATGCATAATCTGTTTATCCCACTGTTGTGGTTGTGGAATAGCGGTTGGAATTCCACTATACTGTACAACTATATTTTTTTGAAGAAGAGTTAATTTAGTCCCTTTCTGTTGGCCAGCTTTACCCCTTCAAGATTATATCTATCTGTCTTCCTTTTGAAAATGACCATTCAATTGGCATCCACTACCCTTTTATGCAGTTTATTCTTGACACTTCTGACTTGCTGTTTTATAGAAAAAGCACGCCTTGTCATTTATTTGTCAAGTGCAGTCAACCTTGAAGAGGTAATGGTGGAGAAGCCCCTTCCGAAGCCACCAGAGGCTGTGTGCTGAAAGCAGTCTCACTACTGTTACAGGGTTTCAGGATTTTCACCCAGTTGTTTTGAAAATAACATTAAAACAAGATAGTCTGGAATGAAAACAGAAAGGCCAGTAATGTGAAGTGTTCACTCTGTTTTGCAGTACGAAATGACAACTTGTCTGATGGGCACTTCTAGCACTTTGGAAATCCGAATTCTGTCAACCAGTGCTGAGCCTGTACTGATCATCCCTCCTCCTCCTGTCCCAATCCCACCAACAAAATGCCTATGTATCTGCTACACTCCTCCAAGCACTAGGAGCCTTTGTGCCAAGTGCAACTGAGGAGAGTTAGTCCTCTTACAAGAAGAATGCTGGAGCAGTTGTTAAACTGTTGACTTGCACATCCCCAGTCTTTTAACATCACGCACGGTTAACTATTGAACTCTGACCTTGCTTGTCTTTGCTTTTAAGTTTGTGCAAAATGAGAAAGGCCTTTTTTTAAAAAAATAAAACTGTTTTTGTGGAAGTTTATTGGCAGAAGCACTTTTTCTGGCTTTACCTCGACTACTTTTTGCCTTCAGGGTTCCATGGTGCAAGAGCAGAGTGCTCTAAAAATGTAATTGTTTTTTCATCTTAAGTTTCAGCAAGTTTTATTTTAATACTGTGGCACAGGGACATGCTGGGAAATGCATCAGTGGCAGATGTATGGGTGTCCTTGGGATTGGAAGCAGGGTTGTGGATATGGGTTAGGGCAAGGAATGGGGGAGAGTGTTGATAGATTGGACTGTAAGTAGAAGACCAGGACTGCTGTTCAGCACGAACGTGCAAGTGCTGTAACCTCTGCAGAGCGTCCCCAGAGGAGGCAATTGTAGCAGACTGCCAAAGCTCTTCATACTTTTTGCTTCAAAGATCTGCATCAATTTTTTAGGTCAGCAGTTAAAACACTGGAGACGATAGATGTGGCCTGTAAAGGAGCCAAGATCTTTTGGGGAATGTGGAAAGAGGCCCCTTCTCTGGAGCTGCCTGCACAGTTTGACTGTTTATCTGGCACTGGCAGATGAATCATTAATAGAATTTTTTCCTCGTGATATAACTGGAAGATATTTACACTGAGACAAGGGAAGGATGGCTAGCTGAGCAGCTACTTATCTAGATAGTACAAAATGGCCTCAGCAGTTCTCGGTAAATATGTGCAGAATATTTCAGACATGGAAAAAGGCAGTATACAGTCTTAAGTCCTGCTGGTCCTAAGCTCTGGAATTCTCTCTTTAAACTTGTCTGCTTCCCTTTCCTCCTTTAAGAGGTTCTTTAACATCTGTCTCTCTAACCAAGCTCTTGCCTGATACTCCCCTATGTTTACTAATATCTTTTTAGAGAAGAAAATCTGCTGTCCTTTGTGTGATCTGACTTGTACTTGACTCCCCCCACATAGAAATGTGCTTTACTCTTACCTGTTCTCTGGGATTGCCGAGCAAGCCACCGAATTGTATACAATCTACAATCTTAAGTGCAGCAAGCAGTTAAGAAGGCAGATTGTTCGCAACTACGAAGTTCAATGAGGATAAAGATGAGCAGGTCACTCAAACCAGATTGGTCAGACACCATGTCACATCCAGCCTAGTGGTCTCTGCAAAGTCCTCCTCCACCCGTACTCAGTATGGATTTCCAATAGGGAAATGGTGATTGTCAAACCTGCAGGAGTGTTTTGAAGATGTAACTTGTAGAATTAATAAGGGAGAACCGGAGTATGCAGTAAATTCAGATCCTCAGAAGGTGTTTGATGAAAGAATACTGTGCAAGATTAAGGCACGTAGACAGCCAGCGCCTCTTTCCCAGGGCACCAATGCTCAATACAAGAGGGTATGGCTTTAAAGTAGTGGGTGGGAAGTTCAAGAGAGACATCGGAAGGAGTTTTTTTACCCAGAGAGTGGTTGGGGCATGGAATGTGCTGTCTGGGGTGGTGGTGGAGGCAGGTACATTGGTCAAATTCAAGAGATTGCTAGATAAGCATATGGAGGAATTTAAAATAGAGGGATATGTGGGGGGAAGGGGTTAGCTAGTCTTAGGTGAGGTTTAAAGGTCGGCACAACATTGTGGGCCGAAGGCTCGGTATTGTGCTGTAATTTCTATGATTCGGGTTTTGATATACTGGTATATCTAAATATACCAGATATTCTGGTTTATGAGAATTGTTTGATAGACAAGAAACAGAGAGTAGGAATAAGTGGGTCTTTTTTTTGTGGTGGAAGGCAGTAACTAGTGGGGTACTACAGGGATCAGTGTTTAGTCCTCAGCTATTCACAATATATATGAATGATTTGGATAAGGGTATTGAATATAATATTGTCAAGGGCATGGAAATGGGTGGGATCATGAGTTGTGAGGGCAATGCAGAGAGGTTTCAATGTGATTTAGAGTGACTGGGCAATAAAGAGCAGATGTAGTGTAATGTGGGTAAATACAAAGTGAACTTCTGCAGGAAAAACAGAAAAGCAGAGTATTACTTAAATGGTAATAGATGGGGAAATGTTGACGTACAAAAGGATTTGTCCTTGTACAGCCGTCATTGAAAGCAGAAGTGCAAGTGCAGCAAGCAGTTAAGAAGGCAGATTGTTGTTGGCCTTAATAACAAGAGGATTTGAGTGCAGGAGCAAAGACATCTTGCTACAATTATACAGAACCTTGGTTTGACCAGACCTGGAGTATTGTGTCTCCTTACCCAAGAAGAGATGTATTTGGCATAGATGGAATACAGCACAAAGTTCACCAGACTGTTGTATGAGATGAGGTTGGATAAACTAAGCCTGTATTCATCAGAGTTTAGAAGAATGAGAGGAGGCCTTATTGAAATGTAGATAATTCGGACGGGGCTGCAAGGTCTGGAATTAGGGACGGTGTTTCTCCTGACCTGGGGGAATCTAGAATCAGGGGTCACAGCAATGTCTTCACTCAGAGTGGTAAACTTGTAGAATTCTCTACCGCTGGAGGCTGATGTTAAATGTACTTAAAAAGGAGATCGATTTTAAGACACAAAAGGCATCGTGGTCTGTGGAGAGAGCAGGAATAGGGTATTGGGGTAGGTTAGCCATGATTTTATTGAATCTTGGAGCAGGTTTGAAAGGCCAAATAGCCTAGACCTGCTCCTGTCTTCCTTTGTTTCTCTGGATGTCCCAGAATTGGGGCAGCTGTTCCACAAACTAGTCAAGCGACGGCTGACACAGTTGTACTCAGAGAATTCAGCCAATGTCCTGTGTAATCTCTGGGTACGTCATGTCCCAGTAGCTGGGCAGGGGCACATGCAGTGCAAGCCCGATTGGTGTTTAGGTGGGAAGGAGTGGGCTGGGACTTTTGGCCTCAAAGTTTCGTGGCATTGGTCTGAACAAGGACAAGGGAACCTGCTGCTGATTGCCATGCATCATCATCCCTCAGCTGCCATTGAACACCACTGAGTAGGAACACAGTACTGAGGCCACAGAATGTGATCTATTGCAAAGGTTTCACTGTCCATCACCGAGTGGCACTGACCAAGCCAGCGGAGTCCTGAAGGACACAGGTGAAAGGACTACACGTGATGGTGTGAAACCAATACCCAGCAGAAACCTACTTCACTCTCTCCTCGCCTGTTGCAGGTGCATCTGGACCACAGAGGAGTGGTAGGAGTGACCACCGCACATCCCTGGTGAGATCATTGTAAAGTGGTAACGTTGCACCAGATGGTACCAATGCAGAGCAGACTGATAAGTCGATCTCTCCGCTGTTGGTTGCCTTCACATGATCAACAGTCACCACAGCAGTGACCAACGTGGTTGTGCAGCTGAGTGATACTTGTGGTCTCAGCTTCCGGTCATGGCGGAGACCTGAATCGCTCCATGAATCCAGCCCCATGGAGCGGCCATGGGTGAACTGGGATACGACGAGCTGCCACAGCTCATTGGGAGACTATAGACCGTCAGCTTCGGGCATCATTGAGCAGGTGACCCCAGTGGTAGGGGGTAAGATTGTGGGGGAGAAGATTCTGAGAATGGGGGAGCAGAAGGCCTGAGGAAGGAGACAGAGCAGGGAAAGAAGCAGTGGATAAGTAATGGTTAGAGGGAGGAGGATGGGAGATGGGGGACTGGAAGAAGAGACAATTTAGGGAGATGGAAGATTGACGATTATGGGGATCAAGAGACTGAGGGAAGATGCTAGTGAGGCAAGGGAATTTGTGTATGAGCCCACGTGTGTGTGTGTATGTGTGCGTAATTGAGGAAAGATTTTCATGCATGTATCTACCTTTTTGTCTCTGTGCAGCAGAGCCTGTTCTAGTTTTTTCTAGACCTTCTTGCTTCCAGACTGAGGTCGTAGTCCATTAAACCCATGTGATAGCTGGGCTATCTCAACAGCTATCTCATGTTAAAAATGTTGTTCACAGTCAAATTCCAGTCCTCAAGTTGAAGTTCAGAACATGGAACGTTAGAACCCCCAGTTGTGACAGACCTGAATGTTGCTCTGCTATCACAGCTTGGGAACTTAGACACAATGGCACTGACATCTCCAGCCTAAGTGAGGCACAAATGGCAGGAGATGGACAACTCAAAGGACTAGGCAGTGGGTACACCACCTTCTAGAAGGATGGGTTGGAAGAGGTTGTCTTCATGGAGTAGGTTTGACCATGACGAATAAGCCAGTCTGGTGCCTCAGCAACTCCTCCTGTAGGTCAAATATGTTCTTGGTTTGGAAACCGCAAAGTGCCTCGAGGGTCGATTCTCCTGAAAGCTGAGGTTCAACAGAAAACCCATTGCCGAAGGAAAAGGTAGTTGGGGGGGGGGGGGGGGGGGGGGGGGAAGAGTGCAGGGTGCCCGAGCGTCAGGTCCAACAAAAGCTACAGGAGTGGACAACTCAGTGGCAGTGCTGAAGCTGAGAACTCCAGAATTACTTGTGACTCTGTTACAGCATTGGTGCCTGCCTAAAGATGTGGAAGAGGGCGCATGCTTGTCAAAATCCAGGTAATTATTGCCTATTCAATCTACTCGCTGTCATGAGCAAAGTGAAGGCTGGTGTTGACAGTGCTGTCAAGGAGCACTTACTTAGCCATAACCTACTCACTGAGGCTCAGCTGAGCTTCCATCAACACTCGTCTACATCAGCTCTCATTGCAGCCTTCGTCTGAACGGGGAGCTGCATTTCAGAGTTGTACTGAGAGTGACTGCCAATTACCCTTGAGTTGAGGCAGCATTTGACTAAGTCCAACATCATGGAATTGCAGCCAAATTGAAGACGGTGGAAATCAGATTGAAGTCATGCACAGGACCGAAGAAAGATGATTGTGGTTGTCAGAGGTCATTCATCTGAGCCCCTGTTGTCACTGTAGGAGTTTTTCAGGACAGCATCCTGGGTTCGCCCCAGCAATGATCATCCCGCAATCACATCAGAAGTAGGGATGTTTGTGGTGACCGTTCAGGTCCATTTGTAGCTCCAAAAGTAGCAAAGCTGCCCATATTCTTATCAAGCAAGATTTGATCAACATTCTGGTTTGGGCTAATAAGTGGCAAATGACAGCAGTGCAGCAGAAGTGTCCCACAGTGGCCATTTCAAGGAGGTGTGTCTAACCACCTACCCTTGGCGTTCAAGGAGCTTACCATCAAACTTTAACTGGAGTGGTTCAAGGAGCTTACCATCAAACTTTAACTGGGGTGGTCACAAGTGACGGAGCAAGTCCAAGGCTGGGTGACCTGTGGTGAGTGATTCATCTCCCGACACCCAAAGCAGTTTCACCATCTACTGTATGTGGCACAAGTCAGAGGGCTGATGGAATAGTCATCACTTGCTGGGTTAAGTGCAGCGCCAACAACATTACTGAAGCTTGTCACCATCCAGAACAAAGCTTGATTGGCATCCCATCACCATCCTAAACTGTTCCCCTCCAGTATCAGGTACTGGGCATACCACCTGCAAAATGTATGAATTTAACTTGCCATGGCTCCTTTGACAGTACCTCCCAAGGGCACTGGGTCCATTAGAAAGCCATCACTCATAAACAGTGCTCCAAATCACACACTGCCTTCACTTTGAAATATATGAACATAAATCCTGGAACTCCTTCCCCAACAACATTGTGGAAATACTTTCAATCCTTTCACTGGTACGTTGCTGAAAGGCAGTTCACCACCACCTTCTCAAGGGCAATTAGCAGTGGATAATGAATGCTGGCCTTGCCAGCAACACCCACACCCTATGCATGAATGATTTTTTCAAAGAACTGAGTTGACATTGGATACTGCTTAATAAACCTATGAAACATCTTGAAACATTTTACTATGTTAAAGACACAGTTTAAATGCCAGTTGTTTTTGAGCAAAGAAGACTTTTGACCACTTCAGAAGTACATGTGTATGTGTAAATTGGGAGTTGGGGGGGGGAGGGGGGTGGGTGGTGGCAGGGTGATGAGTGCATTTGTCTCCCTGAGCCTGCTCCACCAATCAACAAGATCAGGGCTGAATTAAAAACAGAAATTGTTGGAAATTCTCAGCAGGTCAGGCAACATCTGTAGCAGGAGAAACCGAGTTAGCATTCCAGGTCACTGACCTTCCATCAGTCTGAAAGGTTAACTGCATCTCTCCATACAAATGCTGCCAGACCTGCTGGGTATTTACAGCATTTTTTGTTTGCATTTCACTCTTCCAAGGCACTTAATGGGCTTCAAAGCACTTGGAGACATCCTGAATTGTGAAAGACATGACGTAAATGCAGGCTTGTTTTTGTAGACTGTTCCCACCATTCACTTGCAAATCTTCAATGGATTCTGTCCTTGAATTCTAAATCTGACAGAAGCAATAAATTGCCGCAAGCAAACGTGGTGGGACGTCATTGGGGTGGGACTGCATTTGGACTGACTCGGGCTCCAGCAGTTCTCTAATTAGAACGGCTGTTGGTCAGTTTGCCTTCTGGCACCCTTTGGTTTCGACGTAACAACATTGTGCGGTGTGGTCTGCATGTTCATTTCGGCCTTTGGTTACCTTTTGGTTAATCATATCATAGTTCATACTTCTTTTTCCACTGCATGCAGGGTTTGAGCCAGAGTCATTGAAACTATTAAAATGAAATCAAATATTTACAGCATATTCTGCATCCCATTTCCGATCTCTGTGAAACTATACAAAATATATTATTAAATAAACAGCCAATTGATTTACACTGTGCTTCTAAATATATGACATCATGTTGTCTGACATGAATTTTATTTTGCTAACTACAAATGTTGATTTCCCCAGATTAATTAAACTTTCAGTCATTGATAGATGACTACAAGACTCTCCCATTGTCTCTGCCAGGAACACAGAACTGCCTAGTGTAACTGCTCCTTGGGTGCAAAAATGCTCCCCTTTACAGGATGATTTACGGCTCTAGTTGTAGGACCTCTAGTTGACATCATCCTCCGGCTGTAAAAACTTATAAATGGCCCTGGTTTCAAAACAAATTATTGTACTTTAATTGTGATTGGCTTCGGCTGTGCACTGCAAAAGTTGGCCAGATATCTGTGAAGATACTTGCCTGGCAAGCGATTGCAGGAGACTATTTGTAGTTGTACTTAATAAATCAAAACTTTGTTTAAAAAAATGTAAAATGAGAGGCATATTATAGAGGGGAAAGGATTAACAGCAGGCAGCTAAGTGTTCAAATGCATTTCTGCGTGGAGGATTAAAAGACATGGGGGATATCCGCTCTGGGGGAGTGCAATAGACTACCGAAATTAAATGATTTTAGCGGCAAGTGTTCACTTTGAGTTCATTCATTCCCATTGCTCCGTTCATCTATTTCCTCCTCATGGCTGTTGCAGAATTCTGCTCTGGTGATGCGCCTTGCTAATTGTTGCAGTGCCTCAGTGTTTAGTTCGCCAGCGCTCCCAGATCTCCTTCAACCTCTCCCTTTGCAACTTCTGGTGCTGTGCACCAAGTGGGTATATCTTCCTCTCTTTCTGCCACTTTAAGATCTTGTATTTATTTGGATTGATAGGGAATGGACTGGCCGTCTACAGTTCACTTAGAACCCAGTGGCCACTTCAAAGACTGTCAAGAGTCAACAGGAAATGCTAGGTCACACCAGCCTCCCTTCTGAGAGTAAACCACTTGAGATTTTGGGCCCATTTTTCTGTCATCAAATGCTATCAAGTGAATAAATGGTGCCACAGCAGTTTGTGCTGCTGCCTCTCAGCTCCAGGGACCACCAAACCCTGCTCATTCTTACTTTGAGAGCCCAAGCAGAACCCAATAAAACTATGCTGCTCTGGTGCAATAGGGTGGAGTGGTGGGGAGGGGGGAGCATCAAAGGCAGACTCGGTCTTGATCCTGCTTATTGGTGGGCTTTCAGTGATTGTGATGGAGGCTGCCGAGTTCCTGCTTTGTGAATCAGTAATTTACTCACTCCCCCCCTTAAGAGGAGCTGCCAGTGTACTCTGGTCACTGTGCAACAATGGTCTTTGTGAATAATGTCAGTGACAGGCTCTAGTTTGGCGTTGATTCACAGATATTAATAGCTTCCATTTATTTATCGCTCTTCATGTAAAAATACTGATTATTTTTAGAAAACATCTTGAGTTGCAATGACAGCATCTTCAGTTGCTCAACAGCAGCAATTTATGCTTTAGGCATCTTTAATGCTCTGAAATGCCCCACTACATCACAAAAGAACACATTCAGATAAAATCTGACACCAGTCCTTAAGAGTTATTTAGACCATGACAAAGCTAAGACAACATTATGTTTTTAGGGCATAATCAAAGGAGGAGAGGGGGAGAAGTGGCAGGGAGGTCTGTGCAGGGAATTTCAGAGATTAGGGCCCAGGCAGCTAAAGGCACAACAGCAGTTTTAAATCCAACACCTTTTAATCCAAGTGAAACTCAGTGATGCGCAAGAGGGCCGCAGGGATCTCTGAGTGATGAAGGGTTGGAGAAGGTCACAGAACATGGGAGAAATAAGATTTAAACCCTAGATAATCTAACCTAAAGATGTATAATAAAATAGAATGTCTGTGTGACCCGTGCAAAGCTCAGTACAAATCAGAAACTTTGCATGTAAGTTAAGTTTAGCTTAAGAATGTGCACTACACTCTTAGTTTTTCTAAGCCCCATAGGAGGTCTTCCATAGATCAAAGAGGGTCTAATTTTAACTTTCCCCATTGAAAATTGATGAGAATTTTTTTCAGATCTATTTTTGAGGTATATTGCTGAGATTTTCTTCTGAGTTGGTTGTTTTGAAATCAGGTATATTTATCTCAATTCAAAATTTATATCCATCATTGCCTTGCTAAAAAAGAATGGGATATTTCAGAGTGTCAGAAGAACGATTTTGTGTGTCTTGTGCATAGCTCAGTAGCAAAACAACCAAGAAATCTGAAAGTTTGCAAATTAGGTTTGGCATAAGGTTGTGTACTACACTCTTAGTTTTCCTAAAACCCCCATAGGAGCCCCTCCATAATCCAAAGGGGACCTAATATTAATTTTCCCCATTGAAAATTGGTGGGCTTTCAGTGATTTTTCTTTCAGGTCTATTTTCAAGGTATTAAATATTTGGGTGGACCTGACCCAACTACTTTTGGTCTACCTGAACTACAAAGAGAAACTGAAAATTTGTACAACAACTTTCTGTGGGAGACCAGCTATGATTTAAACCAGTTGGATGAATATATATGAGAGAAAGAACCAAGTTTCATGAAATACCAAAGAAATGCCTTCAATACTATTGTTGTTTAAGGAATTTTTTGTTTGATACTTCTGGTAGAACAGGAAAAACTTTCCTTATTAATCTACTTTTAGCTAAAGTTTGAAGACTAGATCTGGTTGCCCTGACTGTGACATCATCAGGCAATGCTTCAACACATTTGACAGGGGTGAAAACTGCACATTTGGCATTTAAACTCCTTTAACTTTGACAAATGTGGAGACTCCAATGTGTGACATTGGGGAACTGCAAAGGAAAAACTTCTGAAAGATTGTAAGCTTATTGTCTGGGATGAATGTACAATGACTCACAAAACAGCCACTGAAGCATTAGATTGAACATTGCAAGTTCTTAGACACTATGACAAATTGATGGGAGGTGTAACTTTAGTGCCAGCTGGAGATTCTTGTCAAACACCACCAGTAATTGCATGGGGTACTAAAGCAGAGGAATTGAAAGCCTGTATTAAAGTGTGATATATTTGGGAAAATATTAAATGATTACACATGAAGACCAATACGCGTTTGACAGTGATCCATCTGTGAGAGAGTTTGCTTCAAATTTACTCAGATTAGGAAAAGGGAAAAATTAAACACAAAGACTGAACTGGAATGATTTTAATGAAGAACTTGGACCAAATTGTTGCATCACTTCATGATCTGATGCACGCTGTTTTCCCAAATGTCACTCAACATTATTTTAACCGCATATGGTTGTGTAAAAGAGCAGTTTTAGCACCAAAAAAATGACACACTGCAGGCCATGAGTAAAAACTTTCTTTTAAAGCTTCCTGTACAATATAAATCTATCGATGGTGTGACAGACATTGATGAGGCTGTACATTTTCATGTTGAATTTTTAAACACTCTGTCACCGGCTGGTGTGCCATCTCTTAATCTTGAACTAAAAGAGGGAACTCTAATCATGCTACTCAGGAATTTGGATCCACCAATACTATGTAACAGCAGGAGATTATCAGTTCAAAAGTTACTTCCACATGTAATTGAGACTACAATACCGACTGGTGATGCAGTTACGGAAAATATCTTCTTTCCTCAGTGCCAATTATCCCATCTGATCTACAATTTCAATTCAAGTAACTTCAGGTCCCTGTTCGACTTAGTTTTGCTTTAAGCATTAACAAGGCACAAGGACAATCAATAAAAGTTGTGACTTTAATCTCAAAACTCAGTGTTTTTTCCATGATCAGCTGTATGTTGGTTGCTCTGGAGCTACAGATAAAAATAAACTATACATTTTTACAATGGATTCAAAAGAAAGGAAATAGTGTATTCTGAAGCACTTTAACATTGAAATCAAGTAAATTTACACATTGTGCATGTACATAATTACTTAAAGTGAACCATATGTAATTTTTGTATGCATATTTATTTTCAGCGTGTATGTTTTTATCGGTACTTTTAGTTAAACTACATAATTTGTGTTTTAATACATAAAAGTGTTATAAAACCTGATTGCATGGAAGTAAATATGAACGTCATGATTGCCAGCATATTAACTGGAGCAACACCAGGTATAGCAACTTGTTATTAATAAGACCCAGTGTTGTGGTAATGCTACATTGGTGCCGGAAGCGTAGCGACACTTGCGGGCTGCCCCCAGAACACTCTATGCAAGAGGTGCACTTCACTGTGTGTTTTGATGTACATGTGACTAATAAAGATATCTTATGTATAAATTTGCTCCTCTAAATCCCTCTGACTATTGGGAGGTCTATAATATAATCCCATTAACATGGTCATCCTTTCTTATTCCTCAGTTCCACCTATATTGCCTCAGTAGATGAGCCCTCCAGTACATCCTCTCTGAGCACTGCCGTGACATTTTCCCTGATGAGTAATGCCACCCCTCCTCCTTTTAATACTTCCCTCTCTGTCACGTCTAAAACATCAGAACCCTGGAAAATTGAGCTGCTACTCCTGCCCCTCCTGCATGTTTCAATGTACATGTGACTAACAAAGATATCTAATCTAATCTGTAGATCATTGAGCTCAGATTATTCATTGCTCAGATGTGGGTGTCTCTAGCAAAGCTATCATTTGTTGCCCATCTGTCATTGCCTTAGAGAAAGCACTGGTGATTCACCTTGAATTGGTACTGTCCTTCTGGTGCAGGTGGTCTCACCATGCTATCGGGTTGGTAGTTCCGGTGTTTAGATCTTGTAATGATGAAGGACCAGCAATGTATTTCCAAGTGAAGAGGATGTGCAGTTTGGAGGGAAACCTTCAGGCAGTTGTGCCCCTGTACCCTTGCTGCCCTTGTCTGTATTGGTGGTAGGGGTTATGGGTCAGTGTAGCCTTGGTTAGTAAACTGCTGTGCATTTTGCAGATGGTACACACTGCAGCCATGATGAGCTGCTGAGTGGAGGGAATGAATGATTTGAGTGCTGGATGGGGAGCTAATCAATCAGGCTATATTTGTGCTAGGTGGTATTGAGCTTGAGAGTAGTCAGAGCTGCACTGATCTAGGCTAGTGGAGAGTATTCCATCACACTCCTGATTTTGGTCCATATAGTTGGCGGAACAGCTTTGCGGTTTCAGGAGATGAGTTACTTGCCACAGAATACCCAGCCTTTGACCTGCTGTTGTAGCCAATGTATTTATGTTACTGGTCCAGTTGAGTTTCGAGCCATTGGTAGCCCCTAGGATATGAATGATAGGGGACTTAGTGATGGCAATGCCTGTGAATGTCCAGGTGATTGGATTCTGATCTGTTCGAGATGATCATTGCATGACATTATTGTGAGATGAATGTTATTTGCCACTAACCAGCCCATTAGGATACAAGAAACAGCAGAACTTAAGTTGAGCTGAAGCTTACAGACTTGCTCGGTATTAAAACTTCCACATTAATCTGTTGGAATGGACATAGTATTATACGTAGAAGTTGCTCTACTAAGGGTCTCACTGAGTTGCAGCAAAATATTTCTCAGTACCCACAGACAGTCACAGCCCTTTGGCCAAAGAAGCAGACATGGTTGCCAGGGTCTTAAAATGCAGGAGATTTTTTATCACCTAGAATGGATCCTTTACCACAGCACAGTTAGAAAACAATTTGAGCTCTCTCTGTCAGACTGCAATATAATTCAGTAAAACATCACAGAGAAACCACAAGCCTGGAATGCATTAGCAAAGCTTGTGCAAGTCTTCCTTTAATTTATTGTTCCTGTTTAGTAATGGCAACAGCCATGTAAAAGTAAGCAAAATTCTGCAAATTGTGAAATAAAAGCATTGGGAGTGCCTGATGTGACTGGACTCGGTCAGATCCTGATTTTCTCCTATTCAGATTGTTACTACATTTTGCTCAAACTTTTTTTAAAACCTGTCCTTTCTTCATTTCAATCCTTGATCTTTGTTTTAAGGGAAAGTCAAATCTGACTAAATTGATTGATCTTATTGAGGAAGTAATAAGGAGGTCATTCAGGGTAGGAATTTGACGTAGCCGTCATGAATCGTCACAAGACATTTAACAAAGAACCACATGGCGGATTGATCAAGGAAATGGAAGCCCATGGGAACCAAGGAGAAATGGTGTTGGATTAAAAATTGGCTCAGTGGGAGAAAGTGAAGGGGAATGATTAGGAGTTTTAGTGACTGGAAAATTGAATGCCGAGGGTTCCCCAGGGATTTGTATTAGGAATCCTGTTTTATTGTGTTATTTATCAAGGACTTGAATTTCAATGTAATGACAAAAATTAAGAAGTTTTGACAGCAAGGAAGTAAGTTCTGAGCTGCAGGAAGGTATCAATTTAAGGTGCAAACAAAGATGGTAAATAGAATTCAGTTGAGGGGTGAGGAAATGTTATTTCAGAGGGTAAACAAGGGAATACACGATAAATGAGAGGATATCAGAAAGTGTAGAGAAACTGGGGGAGTGCAGATCCAGGACAGAAGGATTATGTGTAAAGAAGGCATTTGTGATTCTTGCCTTCATTGGCTGAGGCATAGAATATAGGAAGAGTGGGGATAGGCAGGGACTGTATAAATGCTACTTTGGCCATGGAAGAGTATTGCGTTCACTTCTGGTTGCCCATATTATAGGAAGGATGTGATAGCAATAGAGCGAGTGCAGAGGAGATGTATAGAAATCCAAAACAGAATGGTTAAAGATGCTGAAAACATGAAATAAAGTCATACACTGATTTACGCTAATACTGAATACGCAACAGATCAGAAAGCATCTGCAGAGAGAGGAAAATTTCGGCTGAGTGACCTTTCAATATTCTGGACCCACTTGGCTACAATTGAGGCTGGTTCAGAAATGCACATTTATGGCGCCGTTGCCAAGATGCAGTTGAGCCCTTGCTGTAACATTGTATTGACAGTATTAATGTGGATGCTCTGGCTGGGCTTATGGTCAATAGTGACCCCAGGATAGTGATGATGGGGTATTTGACAGTGGCAATGTCATTGAATGTCAAGGGGAAGTGGTTAAATTTTCACTTTTTGGAAAGTCTGATACGTGAATGTTGGAAGCTTGGAATTGTTGTCCAGATTTTGCTGCACGAACTGCTTCATTAATTGAGGAGTTGTGATGTAGTCATCAGGGAGTAGTGCCAGTTTTGACTTTATGATGGAGAGAAGGTTACTGATGACAGCTGAAGATGATTAGGCCTGGGCCACAGTGGAGCACCTGCAGTGATGTTCTGGTGGGATAATTGACTTCTAACTACCATAAGTATCTTTCTTTATGCAAGATGTGACTCCAACCATTGGACATGTTAGGTCTGTGATGCCCATTGACTTCACTTTCACTGGAGCACCTTGATTCCACATTTGGTGAGATGCACCCACTTAACCTCACCTCTGGAGTTCAGATCTTTGAGCCATGTTTGGACTAAAGCTCGGATGGGGGCCTATGAGAGATCCTGGCAAAACCCAAATTACACATCGAGAAGCAGGTTATTGGCAAGTGCCTGGTCCCAACCGCCTCATCTTTACCATGGATGTCCAGTCTCTATACACGTCCATCCCCCATCCTGAAGGTCTTTGGGCCCTCCACTTCCTTCTGGAACAAACACTCATCTGCCTGGCAGAACTTATTCTTGCCCTCAACAACTTCTCTTTGGATTCCTCCCACTTTCTACAAATCAAAGTTGTAGCCGTGGGATTCGCAAGGGCCCCAATATGCCTGACTTTTTATTAGCTACCTGCAACAGTCCTTGTTCCAAACCTACTCTGGCACCCCTCCCTAATTTGGGCATGGTTGCAAGGGCTTCATTCTTGTCTAAACGATTTAGCTTCTTCCCCTCCGTCATCAGATTTCTGAATGGTCCATAAACCCATGAACACTTCTTCATTATTCCTTTTTTATTTGCACTATTTATTTGTTTTATAATTTATAGTAATTTTTACATCTTTGCACTGTACTGCTGCCACAAAACAACAAATTTCACAACATCTAAGTCAGTGATAATAAACCTGAATCTGATTTTGCTCTTGCATTGTTTGAATCTTTCATCAAAGCAGTCTGTTACTGTAGCTTCCTCAAGTTGGCACCCCAGGTTTAGGTGTGACTGCATGTTGCTCCTGGGATGATGTTCAACGCTCCACGGTTTGTTTCCCTGGTTTGGTAGAAACAGTAGAATGAGAAATGTGCCGCAATTAGACATTACAGATTGTCACAGAAAAAATAGCTTGGCCCACTGAGTCTGCACTGACCATCAATCACCAATCTACACTAATCCTACATTAATCCCATTTTGTTTTCTCCACGTTCAGCTCCCCCCAGATTCTACCACTCACCTGTGCACTAGGGGTGACTTAGAGTGGCCAATTAACTGACCAGTGCACACATCTTTGGGAGGAAACCAGAGCACTCAGAGGAAACCCATGCAGTCAAAGCGCAAACTCTACACAGACGGCACTGAGGGACAGTTACTGGAGCTACACAGCAGTAGCTCTGCTAGGTGTGCCTCTGATTTTGGTGGAATCTTCTGCTGCTGCCCAGTTCTCAGCTGCTTGATCTGTTCTGAATCTATCCCCTTTCACCTCTTGTTTGTGCTAAATACGTGATGCACAGAGTCCTCAGTCTGCAGTTTGGTGGTTTCGTTGTCACCGTGATCTGCTACAGGGGGCACCAGACAGAAACTAGTGCAAGAAAATGGATCCACGGAGGTCTCTGAACTTTGTGGGCAGGTTCACATTGCTGATAACTGCAACTGCTGCCCATTTATCACCAACCAGAAAATTGTCAAAAAATGATTAGAACACAATAAATAGAAGTAGGAGTAGGCTACTTGTGCCTGCTCTGCCATTCACTGAGATCATGGCTGATCTTTGAACTTGGCGCCATTTACCTGCACTGACCCCATATTTCTTTGATTCCCTTAATATCTAATTGATGCTGGATTGTGATCTGCCAATATCAGCTTGTTCTGGCAAGGGTTAGGTGAGTTTGCGGTACCATAAGGGCTAGATTCTTTCTCTATTTACTCTGTGCCTTTGGTTGGTGGAATATGCTTCCTAAAGGATCTGATGTTGGCTCAACTTTGCCCCTGTCTGTTGTTTGCAAGATATAATTTGAGTAGTTTAACTTGGAAGACTGTCATTGAGAAAGATTTGATATACCAATGGACTTATAAAGGAAGTGCTGAGGGAAGAGGTTGGAGAAGATCTGGAGCATCAAAATGGAGACACACTAGACCGCAGATGCTGGAATCTGGAGCAAAAACACAAGTTGCTGGAGGAACTTTGAGTGTCAGGCAGCATCTGTGGAGCAAAATAGCAAAACTACCTATTTTGCTAGTCGATGTTTCGTGTCGGGGTCATGCAGCAGGCCATCACGAGTCTCGACCCAAAATGTTGCCTGACCAGCAGAGTTCCTACAGCAACTTTTTTTTAATGGAGCATCCAGATATTTGGAAGTGGGTTTGATCTGGTTCTCTCCAGGAAACAATTCCCATCTTCCATGGTCTCATTTCCCCAATGGACTTTGATATTTCCCGTTCAACCTCCAAACAAGCCAAAAACTTGCTGCGTGAAAGGGAGGTGGAAGCTGATTCAGTAGTCACCTTCAAAATTAAATTGAATAAATACAAATTAAAATTCTGTACAAATGCGCAAAGAGAGCAAGGAAATGGGATTAGAACATAGAACATAGAACACCACAGTACAGGCCCTTCGGCCCACAATGTTGTGCCTACATTTTATCCTGCTCTAAGATCTATCTAACCCTTCCCTCCCACATAGCCCCCTATTTTTCTATCATTCATGCGTCTATCTAAGAGTCTCATAAATGTCCCTAATGTATCTGCCCCCACAACCTCTGCCGGCAGTGCGTTCCACACACCCACCACTCCCTGTGTAAAAAAAAACTTACCCCTGACATCCCCCTTGTACCTTCCTCCAATCACCTTAAAATTATGTCCCCTCGTGTTAGCCATTGTCGCCATTAATTGGATAGTTCTTTCAAAGAGGTGGCACTGGGATCGTGGGCCAAATGGACTTCTCCTCTTCAGTGTACTTCTCAGATTTCACTGATCATCTACCCTGGTGCAATTGAACTGTAAGTGGAGAGACATGAAACAATTGCATTTTATAGCACTGCTCATGACCTCGAGATGCTAAAGAGCTTTGCAGCAGGTGACACGTCAGTAGCTTGGTCACTGTTATGGTATAGAGCACATAGCAACCAATTCACACACAACAAGCTCCTGCAAAGAGCTGTTTGATTATGTCAAGATCATATGTGTTTGTGATGTTGGTTGGGGAATAAATATTTACTGGGCATTTTTCCAATTTTTGCTGACCCCTTGATATTTAGGTGTGATCTACAAGCAGGTTTTATTTAAAAGACCTGGGTAAAATAGTTGCTGTGGAGCTGAAATAATGTGTGGAATCCTAATTTAAGAATGCAGATATGTTTTAAGATCATTCTCTAGTGCAAACCCATTCATTTTGAGTAGGGCTCTACTCTACTGAAATTGCAGAAGAATTCTGTACACCAGTGGGCCATGCATCTTTAGAGTAGATAATCTGAACTCTGATTGGTAAGCTTCAGAGTTGGCTGGCTGTGGTCTTGAAATTACACCACGTTAATCTGCTGAGCTTTATTTGTTCTGCTGTACCATGGGTTGAGCAAGAAGTCCATGCGATAACTGGTGGTTTTATAATCTATTTAAAGCTTGTTCTGCTTTAATTTCCAGTTATAATTAAGGGCGTAATTCTGCATTGTCATTACTTCTCATACTCTACCCCAAGCATCTGTTTCTCTTGCTCCTTCTCTCTCACCACATGGCTATACATCTCAATTTCCTCCCCGTCAATTCTCAAAGTTTCTCTCCACATCCCTTTCCCCATTAGTCTAGCTTTCATCCCCCATCCTCAGTCTCTCTTCATCGTCTCCCAAACTCTGACTCTTTCCCCTCTACCCACCCACCCACCCACAGCCTCTCTTTCCTCCACCTATTGGCTCTCATTTCCCTTTCCCCACCCACTGGCTCTTTCCCCCATCCCCAATCTGCCTACGCATCTGTTCTCTTGTCTGTCCCCTCACCCCACCCCCAATTCTTCTCTGATCTTGCCTCTTCCAAAATCTTCAGGTCCACCATCAGACAAGTACAGACTAATTTCCTGTGAAACAATGCAATCAGTCTTGTCACCTCACAATCCAGCAGTTGAACTTAAGATTTTGTTACTATTTCCTTTTACTTCTATATTTTAACTCTGGTCATAACAAATATCACAGTGCTGTGGTTTTAAAATGAGTATCCTACAGACCAGATGACTTTTCAAGGCTGAACTTTGCTTAACAGATGGTTATTGGTAGTCTCCTCAGCTGCAGTGGTATTAAGCAGATTTACCAGAGCTTTAGTTTCCAGGGCTTTGTTAAGAATGGCATACAGTTTGTTAAACAAATAAAGCTGTGTGAGGTTGAAGATCACTCACTTTGCCTGTCATGCATTGCAGTTAACCTATTAACTCACACACTGTTGAAAATTGATATCACATTTGACTGGATTTTTACAAAACTTTGCTACCTTTGTGAAGCAGATCCAGATATGTCAGGGTGGTAATCAAAAAGGCAACCATCTGGCTTCTTATCAGACCATTTTTTAATGAATGCAAACCAGTAAAAATTAGATAGTCATAGGGTCATACAGCACAGAAACTTGCTCTTTGGCCCACCAGATCAGCAATGACCATCTCTACTAATTCCACCCCATTCTTCCCACATTTCTCCTCAACCCCACCCCCCACCCCACCCCACCATGTTACAGGGGTAACATCGTGGCCAATTAACCTACCAACCCGCATGTCTTTGGGATGTGGGAGGAAAATAGAGCACCCAGGGAAAGCCCACACAACACGGGAAGAACATGCAAACTCCACACAGGCAGCACTGGAGGTCAGGATGGAATCTGGGGCACCGGACCTGTGAGGCAACAGCTTTACTAACTGCCCCACAGAGTCCAAAGTCCATTAGCAATTGCTCAGAAAATGAAGCTGCCCATTGCCTTCGTGTAGCATGGTATTTGTTATTGGTTTATTATTGTCACTTGTACCGAGGTTTAGTGAAAAACTTGTCTTGCATACCATCCGTACAGATCAATTCATTACACAGTGCATTGAGGTACAGGGTAAAAACAATAACAGAATACAGAGTAAAGTGTCACAGCGACAGGAAAAGTGCATTGCAGGTAGACAATAAGGTGCAAGGTCATAACAAGGTATATTGTGAGGTCGAGAGTCCATCTCATCGTTTAAGGGAACCGTTCAATAGTCTTATCACAGTGGTATAGAAGCTGTCCTTGAGCCTGGTGGTATGTGCCCTCAGGCTCCTGTATCTTCTGCCTAATGTCAAGAGTCCATCTCATCATATAAGGGAACCATTCAATAGTCTTATCACTGTGGGATAGAAGCTGTCCTTGAGCCCCACTTGCTTGGTAATTGGCAAGTAACATTCATATCACACAAACATCAGGCAATGGCCACCTCTAACAGAGCCTGACCACCTACTCTTGATACTCAATGGCATTACCATTCCTGATTCCCCACCATTAACATCCTCAGGGTTGCCATCAGCTGGAAACCAAGCTCGGCAAGCCTCACAAATCATGCAGCAACCAGAACAGTTCAGGAGCCAGTTATTCACGTGACTACTAACAAGCCACAGGTCAGGAATCTGACGGAAAACTTCACTTACAAGGTGAATGCACCAACAACACTCAAGAAACTCAATACCATCCAGGAGAAGTTAACCCTTTTGACTGGCAGCTCATCCACAACTCTTTAACAGCCTGCATTTAGCCAATTGAATGCAGCTTGTAGCTTCTTGTAGCATTCACACTTGGGCTTCTTCAGAAGTATGTTCCAAACCCATGACCTCAAACATACCGGAGGATGAAGACAGCAGGGGTTTGGACTCTTTACAACCTGCAAGATGCCCTCCAATTTACACAATTTCCTGACCTGGAAATATATTGCTGTTCCTTCGTTGTCACAGGCTCAAAATCCTGGTATTACATTCTTAAAGGCATTGTGATAATACCTTCACCATTTGTACCAGCAGCTCACCACCTATTTGGGGAGTGAAGGATGAACAGACTGGACTTACAGCGATGCACACATCCCATGGCTGAATAAACGACATGTTTTTGCTTGAGTTCCTGTAAAATGGCTTCGTGCTTTGAGGAACCAAGAGCTGGACTGATATTTTATCTATATTCCATCTTCCCTTAGGACATAGAAGACTATCTGGCCCATCAAGTCTATGCTGACTCATAGAGCAATCCTTTTCCCCCACTAGCTTCCCCACATTTCCATCAACTCCACCACCCACCTACACACTAGGGGCAATTTACAGTGACCAATTAACCTACCAACCCATGCATCTTTTGACGTGGGAGGAAGCCCACTTGGTCATGGGGAGGATGTGAAAACCTCACACAGACAACACCGGACATCAGGATTGAACCTGGGTCACTGGAGTTGTTAGGGAGCAGCTCTACCAGCTGTGTCACTGAATCACCCAATAAAAGGGGGGGAAATATTACACACTTTGATAATTTATTAGCAGAAGAACCTTTAAGAGTATTGGAATCATTTATTTTATTGTTTTAAGATTACAAAAAACATTCTAGAGTAAATGTATTAACGGTTAATTGCTTGTGTAATGGACTTGGCTCATTTTAAAATTTAAGATTGTGATGATGTTGCTTTTAAACACCATTGTGGACTCAATGGAAGTCTAAAATGGTGGGACTTTCGTGTTTAGCTGTCCTGAGATTATTGAGGTATCAGGCTCCAGTTAAGTAGACATATAGCCCTGAAGTCCTCCTCCTCGCAGTGACCCAAGTTCACTCCAAAGTTTCGGGAGCCCTGGTAATTTTCATAAGTTACTGAAGGAGTCTAATAGGGTTGTTGATTCTGCATAAGAGTTGGCCGTTTTATTCCTTAAAGTTTGAAAATGCAGTGAGACCTGCACTTATGTATCACCTTTCATAGCCTCATGACTTCTTAAAAGTATTTTGCAGTCAGCAAAGTAATATTTGAGAGTAGGCACTGCTGCATTATGTGAAAATTTGCAAGCAGCAAGCTCCTTGAAACAGGTTTGTGATAACAAACTGTTTTAGTGGCATTGATTGGGAGATAAATATTGGCCGTGTACCAGGAAAAGTCGGCCTGCTTTTCTTAGAATTAGTGCTGTAGGTTCACTTACATCAATCTGAGGGGGCAGATGTTTAAAGTCCCACCCAGGAAATTGTGCCTTCGACAGTGCAGACTCCCCCTTTACTGCATCAAAATGTCATTCCAGATTTTGTGTTTGGCTGTCTTGCGTGGAACTTGAGGGTACCACCTAATGAGCTGCCGAACTTGAGTGAGGTTGTTATGTTATTGGTTACAACCTGCCCTGGCTTCTAAACAGGGGAAAGTCAGTTGAAAGCAAAGCAGCATTTAATTTCCTTCTGTCCCATCACACCCGTCTGACTGGGCAGAAACCACACACTGATTGTCATGAAACTGTATGAGAGAGAGATGAATTAGATCCAACAAAGTCTTTTTCAGCAGCTGTGACCCCTTTTCAAACCATGCAAACAGCTGTGTTTAGTAAATAAATAAAGGCAGGAATCGGACTGCAGAAGTATTTTTTTTGCTGTTGGTATTTCACATGAATTGGCTTTAAGTGAAGTGTGTGGTGTTTAAACTGACCACCCTCCTTCCCTTTACTTTTTCATAACCGCATTAAAGACCGACTTTTTCATTGCTGCTTCAAGACTGAAGCCCTGATTTTTAACCCTTGGAGCAAAAAGCGGTGTGGGGGGGCGGTGGGGGGAAGGAGGTAGTGGGGGCGAGGATTTGGGGCAGTGCATGGGAGGGTAGGATGAAATCAGGGTGGTGGGATGAGTGTGGTGTTGGGGGTGGGTGAGTGGGGTGGTTATGGGGGTTAGGGGAAGGGGTTTTGCACGATGGCGGTACACGTGACCATTTCATGTGGTTATTTACCCACGCCGTAAACTGGCCACTTTAACCCAGGGCTTCATTGCCACATGGAGAGAAGGAGGAATCATAAGAGGGGACGCAAGGAAATGGGCAGGTGGGAGGATCTAGCTGGCAGAATCAGTGGAGACCCAGTGTTCAATTGTGTCGAGCTGTTCCCTTCAGGTGCTTGAGGGAGCCATGAAAACCATCAAACACATGAGACACAAGAGATTCTGCAGATGCTGAAATCTGGAGCAACACACACAAAATGCTGGAGGAACTCAGCAGGTCAGGCAGCATCCATGGAGGGAAATAAACAGGTGACATTTCGGATCGAGACGCTTCAAGATGAAGGGTCTCGACCCGAAACGTTGACTGTTTATTTCCATCCATAGATGCTGCCTGACCTGCTGAGTTCCTCCAGCATTTTAAGTGTGTTACAACCATCAAATATCTTGTCTTACTGTCCAGCTCTAGACTTTTCTCCCAACCTGTCCCTAACTTAATTAAAATCAGACTCCAGATTTTGGATAAGCAGAGTTTTAACACGAGTAGGGAGGTTAGTTTATTGCACCTCTTTGCTCAATTCTGACTGGGTGTGAGGGATCAAAAGTGGGACTTCAGACTGTGTTGAATACAGGATATTTTGGTGGCTTTATTGTTTTTGTTTTAAATTTATTTTATAGCAAACTAAAGAGTTCTTGAATATCTGCTAAAATGAATGGTATTTCGTACTTCCCAACTGTGTCGTCGAGGGTGGAGACTCTTTAATCCATTACTTCATAAATAAAAGCCAGAACATTCTGGGAACACTCAGCAGGTCAGGCAATATCTGTGGAAAGAGACAGAGTTAACATTTCAATTCCAAGAACGTTCTCAGAACTGGGAAGGTGAGATTAAAAAAAGATAATTTTAAGTTGCAGAGAAGGTGGCTGGAGAGGTGGGTATCTGTGATAGGGTCAGGGCAGGTCAAATGGGTTAATGGTGTATTTAAAGGATGATTATGCTTCCTGACCTGCTGAGTGTTTTTAGCATTTTCTGTTTTCATTTCTGATTTCCAGCATCTTTGGTTTTCAATGCTTGATGTCTGTTGGGTACTGCTTCAATCTTCAGAGAGGAATTACAATGAATTTACAGAAACAAAGTTCTAACAAGACAGGTCCTGCATCCCGCCTTCGTTAATTTATTGTTTCTTCTTGCTTTTCACCCTCCTGGTCTCTCACTCGTTCACCTTTGGGCTGCAGGTTCATGGTAAGATCCATGCTTCAGGAACCGTGACACTATATTCTGCATTCTGTTACTGCCTTTCCCTTGTACTACCTCAAAGTACTTATGTTTTTGAAAAGATGGCTTGCAAAACTAAGTTTTTCACTGTATCTCAATACATGTGACAATAATATACCAATGCCCATGCCAATACAGGCAATTGTGATATCAAAGCTTTATTAATTGTTCAAACTGGTGAACGTAGAAGAGTACAGCACAAAACAGGCCCTTCGGCCCACAAATGTTGTGCCAACATAGCTAATCCCTCCTACCTACTGAATGCCCATATCCCTCCATTTTCTTCTCATTCATGTGCCGATCCAAGCCCCTCTTAAAAGCCCCCAATGAATTTGCCTCCACCACCCTATCAGGCAATGCATTCCAGGCATCCACCACTCTCCAAGTAAAAAAAATTTACCCCTTGCGTCTGTTCTGAACCTACCCCCTCTCACCTTAAATGCATGCCCTCTGGTATTGGATCGCTTAATAATGGGAAAAAGATATTGCTCGTCCACCCTATCTATGCCCCTCATAATGGAAGGACATCATTATCGTGTCTGCTTAAAAGTTAACCGTAACTGCCAAATGTTCTGTTCATTTTTAAAGAAAATTACATTCTTGTACACAAGTGGCAGCAGTGACTGAGAAAGTTATTAGAGTCACGTCTAGTCTTGTGTTGTTGAGTTTCCACCCCTCCCCTCAGGATGTAATTAATAAATAACTTAAGTTAGTCCTATTTGTTGTTTTTTTTTTAAATCCAAAAGGTAAGTAACTCTTGGCAGGTTTTGAATTTTCCTGTTTTAATGTCTCAACACAGAGTTTGGCATGGGATGAGATACTTAATAACCAGACTCTTTTTAAATTGTTTATGCTTTCTACATTGGCATGAACTGGCGCTCTGCTATGCTATGACATACTGAACTGATAAAGCAACATACTGCATTTTTGGGCTGTTTTGTATTCCAATAGATCTTAAACCTTCCTCTCCCTCTCAGCAGATTCTACTGTAGAAAATGCTGGAAACAGTCAACGAGTCAGGCTTCATTTTCTGTTTTTATTTCAGATTTCCAGCATCTGCAGTTTTTTGATTTTCACATTGTACTTCAGGTTTCACTGTTGCAGAGTATTCTGTTTTCCTGATAATATTTGTCTTCAAACACAGGTCCAGACCTCTGAATGGACAGAATTGGGAGGTATGGTTTAATATACCCAGACTTATCAATGAACCTCTAATTACACTAAATACATGCCCCTAATGTATGAGGTGCCAGCACATTTCCTCATTGCCTTGCCTGGTGAAGTATTGTCAGGTGTGGTCTAAACCTAGTTGGTCCAATTTTTTTTACATCTAGACTAATTCACAGAAACAAAAGAACACAACAAGGTACTAAATTCCAACAGTACTTCAAAACAACAGAACTAGGCTCATTCCAGAATGGATCAGTTACTTAACACTCTCTTGGCCCCTTCAGTTCCTTTGGGCTGAGCAGTTGGATTTCCTCTTCCATTAACTTTCCAAATGGGAATGTTGCATGTGGAAGATGTGGATTCCAGTTTCTCTCGAAGCTTGTGGCCCTTATACCAAAACTGAGAACTACAGCCAAAACAGCAAAAAAAAACTGCAGATGCTGTAAAACTAAAATGAAAGCAGAAAATACTGGAAATATTCAGTAGGTCAGGTAGCATCAATAGAAAGAGAAACAGTGTTTATGTTTAGACTCACAACCTGAATAGTGAAATGTTTATCTTTCCAAGATGTTGCCTGACCTACATTGTTTATTTTTGTTATCTGCAGGTCCGTCAGATTTCTGCTGAAGTCTATTGACAAAATTAAGCAGAAACCTCCCTATTTGTCATATTAAACATGCATGTGACAATGTGACATAATCGTAGCATTATAAGCATATGCATTATTGTAATATAGACACAAGTTCATGAATCTGACTGCTTGTTAGTGGAGGGACATCAAGGTTTAGATGCTGATGAGGGACGCTGATTACTCAATTTAGAGTCATAGAGTCATACAACACAGAAACAGGCCCTTCAGCCCACTACGTCTATGCTGACCTTTTTGCCCATCTACAATAATCCCATTTACCCACATTAGGACTGTTTCCTTTTCTGTCTGCCCTATTTAAGTCTCCATTTGCATGCCTATTAAACATAATAATTGTCTGATCTCACCATTTCCTCCACCTCCCTGTGTGTTGCACTCCCTCAAAGTTCCTTCGAGCCAGAGCTGGTACTTTCCCTGGAAAATTAATGAGTGGAGCAACAGATTTATAAGGAAAGTAAGTTGCATTTCAGTCTGTTCCTCCTTTGTGACTGAGTCTTCGGAGACCATTCTAGGATCTTAGACTTAAGCAGGTTATGTTAATTGATTCAATCAATTATATTAATAATTGGATTTGACCTTCATATGTATGCTGAATATAGTAAGCCTACCATGCATTCAAGGAGGTATATAACCGGAACCTGATGTAATAATTGAACTGTAAATACAGTTCAAATTCTTGGAAAATGTTACCACTATGACTTTTTAAAAAAAAATCAGAGCCAGAATAAAATCATGGCATTATATACTGCATGATGGCCTTATTTATTAACCTGAGTATTAATGCTACTAATGTTCATGACAGACTACTTGAAATAAAATTAATTTTGATGCATATTTGTAAGTTAGGAAAGGAGTTGCAGTGTATTTTATCCAATGAATCCAGCTGAAAAAGTACATAATCGATATTTATAATTATCAGTAGTTCAGGTGGTTTGTTGGATAACTTCCCTTGCAGTACAATATTTCTGTTTAAGTATAATAAATTTAGTGCCAAAAATCAAACTAACCTCAATATGTGATTGTTCAAAATTATTGTAGTGCTACACTGTTTGCTAGAAGTGTAACAGTGCAGTAGTGATGCCGCCTGGATTTGTGGATTTTGTGCTCAAGCACAGATGAAATATGTTGAACAACGAATTCAGGAGTTCATGGGCTTAGACATTGACACAAGATGGTTTCAAGCTGTTACCTGTGATGTTTTGTGTTTGACTTGATGTTATTAGGACAGTGTCCTAGGCCCATTGCTTCTCAGCTGGATCATCAATGACCTTTTCTTCAGGGTAAAAATGGGGAAGCTTGCTGATGATTGCATACCCCTCAACACTACTTAAAACTCTTTGGGTAATGAAGCAAACAGTGCTTGCAGGTAGCAAAACCTGGGCAACATTCAGCTATGTGTAATGTCACATTTGTCCAAGTGCCAGGAGATGACCACCTCAAGTAAGAAGGGTCTTAACTCCCACTCTTGATATTCATCGGCCACATTGCCTATTCTCCCATCAATATTCTGTGGCTCACCATTGATCAGAATCCACAGGATCATCAGCATAAATATTCTGGCTACAAGGGCAGGTCGGAGGCTGGGCATCCTGTGGTGCGTGACTGCGATCAATAGATAAATGGACATTAAAGGAATTGAGGGATAAGGGGTTAGTAGAGGAAAGAGGCGCTAAGATAAAAGGTCATATTGATTGGCAGAGCAGATGCTAGAGCCTGAGTTGCCCAGTGCTGCTTCTATTTCTTTTGTTCCACAGCTGATAGGGCACAAATCAGGATGAGAGGGACTATTCTCCCCTTGCCTGGATGAGTGCAATGCTCAAGGAGTTCAGCACCATTCAAGTCAAAGTAGCTGAAACCTGGCCACAGAGCATACTATCTGCAAGATGCACTGTAGCAACTCGCCCAGATTCCTTCAACAGCCCACAATCTCTGCCCGTTGGAAAGGCGAGTAGCAGCAGGCACTTGGCGGTGCCACTCCTTTCGGGTTCCCCTCCAAACCATGAACCATCTGAACTTGGAAATGTATCCCCATTTCTTCATGATTGTTGGTATACATCCTGGAACTCCCTATTCAACAGCACTGTGGGAGCAGCTTTGTCAGAGGGACCACTGTATTTTAAGAAAGTGGCTCAGCACCACCTTCTCAAAGACAAATAGGGATGGGCAATCCTATAAAAGCAACAATGTTCAATTTGCTATTTAAGACAGGCCACATGATGATATTAAAATTTGAGAAATCAGCTCATTTTAAAATAAAGTGGATTTTTCATGGTATAGATGATTTGTTTGTTTTAATCCTGCACAGAGTTAATAATATATGTAGCAAAGCCAAATTGAAAATGTGCGTGTTGTTTTAAGGAGTACAATCTATTTGATACCATCAGGAAATATTACCTCTTTGATTGAGCTTTAGGATATCTATCTTAATATCTCAAATAGGCTCAGTCAAAATCTGATTGATAATGCACCTGCATAGAGCCTTGGGCCATTTTACTCCATTAATCACAATATAAATGTAATTGTTGTTGCTGAATTTGCAATTCATTACAAGTCCAAAAATATGAGAAAATTAATATCAGACTCTCATGCTGTTGATACATAACTAAAATAGCCTCTGCGTTTATCATTGGTATCGAAGGCTGAGAATATAAAGCAGTTTGCATCAAAGAGCCAAATGGGGGCCATCAGAATCAACAGCTCAGATTACTACAATCCCTGAGGAGTTATCATTGTACAGTAATAGTGCCAACAATTTAAAAATAACAAGCTGGTAACGATGGAGAACCAGAGCTTCACAGAAATTATTTAGTGGTTGCATCCTGAAGACTGCATATCAAATTAAATATTAAAACCCAGTTTTTGTTCATTTTGCATAAAGAAACTTTTGGAGATGCATCCAGTTTTTGTATGTTGACCCTGGTTATTTAAATCCACAGCCTTGTACGGCAACTTCTGTTCCTTGTAAATTAATTGTTTTTTTCCTAGTACTTTTGCAACTGGGTAGTTTCAAAAATCTGTCACTTCTCGGGTCATTTTTTTGCCTCTAGAAATCGAATATTATTCACAGGAGGAGTCCATTTAACCCATTATGCATGCCAGGCCAAAATGTAACTATTTAGGTTGCTCTCATTTCCCAGCTCTCCATTGGTTGCTTTGGAGATTACAGCCCTCAATTAAAGAATAGGCTTGACTTGGTATTGGGATAGATTTTGTAAAAATTACTGTAATGTACATATTTAGGATTCGACTAGTGGGTACTGTGTTCTGAAAAGTGACTAATATTGTACCTTAGTGAGCAGGCTGTGGCTGAAGAAAGTTCACATCACCAATGTCTGCTCACACACCTCTTGGAGGCATTAGTGGTCAGGAAACTCCAGTCAGGTATATCTGAGATCTTAGCCATCAGTTCCCTCTCAGCGAACCTTCAATGGGGATGTTTTACTCTTTTAATGATTTACAGTGTGTAATGGTTTTAATCTCAATTAGCAAGATGATTTTATTTTATGACTGGTCATGAGAAGATTGTTAAGGAAATGTTTGAATTTCCCAGCATTTAAACAAAGCACTAGTTCATGTTTGGATTGAGCTCTCCAAAGCTAATTCTTTGTTTTAATCTTTTGTTTCAATGTTATTTATTAGTATTAAATAAATGTTCCACTTTAATGCACCATGGCCTGGATTTGGATAATTGCCTGTTTCTGGCAGTACCTGGGTAGCTGTGTTATTGTGCCAATTTTTACTTGGACATGCAGACTGTGTTCTTGGGTCAGTTTATTGCCAGAAAGGATATGGAGTGAAAATGTTTAGCAACTATTGCACAATTTTGAAGATGATACCCTTTGTAAACAGCTGAGGCAATATAGCATCTTAATTGGTGACAAATTGGTTTTATGAAGCATAAGACTTTGACCCCAGAAGAAAAATTGTTTTTACCATTTAAGAGGCTGTATCCAAACCAGTTTGCATTTGTGTCTATTATAAGTCTTCTATGTCTGTGGGTTTCTTAAAACCTCCTGTGGCCCAAACACTCAAGGCTCTGTCCTACTGAGAACCAAGGATGGAAATGAATTTAAGAGGAATAACCTCAACTGCGAATCCACCCTTGATGTGAGTGCACTTGACTCCATCCTTATTTGGTCCAGCATTGCTGCCACTCCTGACTGAGAAGAAGTTGGAAAGGCCACTTACCAACTAGAAAGAACAAGGTTTCTGGAGCAGAGGGTTCCCTGCTTAAGTTCTAAAACTCAGCAATAAGGAGCTTCAGTCATGAATTGACGGCCTTTTGTCCACAGGGAATGTCATTGACAGGGTCTCCTTCAACTGCCTTCTCCCAGTGATTGAAGATTTGCTCCCTAAATCACATGGTGGATTCCGGCATCTAGAGGTAGAGTTGATGTTATATTCACCTTGCGACAACTCCCAGGGAGCAGCAATGTGGCTTTCTTCCACCTCAATAAAATCTTTGACTCCATCAAACGGGAGGGACTGTGGTGCACCGTCCTCAAATTTGGCTGCCTGCAGAAATTTGTCTTCATTTTATGTTGAGCAATGATCCTCACCAACAGATCAACAATAGATCCAATCTCAGAACAGACCAGCATCAAACATTATCGTCGTCATTGCCCTGATACTACTTTTTCAACCTTTCTCACTGCATTGCTGCACCTCACCTCAAACAAACATTGTGCTGGAGTGGAACTCTTATTATTCATTCATTTCTTGGATCTGTGTTGGGTAGTTCACGTTAGGAAGTCAAATTCTGATTGGACAAGTATAGTAAATGGCAGAGACGTTAGGAGTGTTGATATACAGAGGGACCTTGGGATGCTAGTCTATAGCTCTCTGAATGTGGCAACATAGTTGAATAGGGTAGTGCAGAAGGCAGTTGGTATGCTTGACTTTATAGGTTGAGGCACTGAGTAAGAGTTGGGATGTCATGTTGCAGCTGTAGAAAACACATTAGTTAGACCACACTTGGAGTATCTTGTACAGTTCTGGTTGCCACACTATGGGAGGGATGTGGTAGCAACAGAGAGAGTGCAGAAGAGATTCACCAGGATGTTGGTTGGAATGGAAGGCTGTAGTTATAAGGAGGGATTGGATAGGCTGGGTTATTCTCACTGAGGCTGAGGGGTGACCTTATGGAGGTTTATAAAGTTATGAGGGGTAGAGGATAGATAGTCAGAGCCTTTTTCCCAGGGTAGGGGAATCTAGAACTAGAAGGCATGTTTAAGGTGAAAGGAGAGAAGTTTAAAAGAGACCTGAGAGGCAAGTTTTCATACAGAGGGTGATGGATTTATGGAACGAGCTGCCAGAGGAGATGGTAGAGGCAGGTGCAATTACAATGTATAAAAGGTACATGGATAGGAAAGGGTTAGAGGGATATGGACCAAATGCAGGTAACGGGGATTAACCTAGGTGGGCACTATGATCACCATGGACAAAGTGGGCTGGAAGGGCCTTTTTGTTCGCTGTATGATTCTATGACCACAGAGTGCACAGATCCAGAGCAGAAGTAAGTCATCCTTGAGGGGCCTCCTAAGAAGAAGGTCTCTTTGAAAGTCAATATCGATCCATGTCTTAAACTTGTTTTTCCAAATCATCGCATGATTGCAAAGGGAGGGGAACCAACCTGAGCTGAAAGTCGATTGCGCCATTTCTGTTCTCTGCCCATCATCTCTATTTGTTTTTCACCTTGCTCTCTGCTCTCTAACACGCACATTTACTCTCCTTCTTCCCGCTCTCTTTCTCTCCCACTTTCCCTTTCCCCTCCCATTCCTTCCTTTTCTCAGTCTTCTGTTTCTTTGCTTCATTATTCCCTGTCCCTTCTCCTTCCCACCACTCTCTGTCATGTACCCCCCCCCCCGTTAACTTTTCCTTTCTCCATTTTCTCCTACTTCACCTCTACTTCCCCGTCCCACTTAATGCTGCTTTTTCCTTCCTGAAACACTGTAGCCTGGCAGTTGCCCCATGTTCCAACTTACCTCTGAGCTTCTGATTTCCTGTTACCGGTGGGTATTCCAGAGAGAGCATGTTGCCACAAAAGCACTTCAAGGAAACCTCTGTTATTGCAACATTCCTCTCTTGGTTGCCTTTGGCAAGAAAATTGAAAGTAACAGTACAGTAGCTTCAGTATGTTGTGAAAGCACGATTATGAACAATGTAGTGAAAACCAAAGGCATCTCCACTTGGGTGGTTAATTTTAGCAAACTTCCATGGATGAGGTAGAATGTTAAACCAGAAAATGCTGTGAAGGCACAGTTGGCCAATCTGAGAAGAGAATGGTGATTGTTGTGGAGGAGGTCACTCGGAGACGAAAGATCAGCAAGCCTGTCAGTGCCAGGAGTCACTGCATGTCATCCTTCACCTCCAGCTCTTGTTCTCTCCAACTCAGCTGGACATGGGTGTTAAAGCTTCCTGTCTCGTCAGCAGTCAGAATCCCTGTGCCTGACACGTGGCATGACAAATTGTTATCAGTAGAGTTTTACATTTTTGTCCTTTTTTCTATAATATACTGCATTATTGTATACATTGTGTTGGATTTTATGAACTTTGTACTATGTACCTTGGTCAGCATAGACAAGTTGGGCCGAAGGGCCCGTTTCTGTGCTGTATAACTTGACATGCAATTGCTCAGACAGGCTCATGGAACAGACCCTATTCATTGTCTCACCATGCTAACGGTATATGGTGCAACTATGCCTGATAGTCAAGCATGGGAGGAGGACTACTGCCCACCATGAATTCTACCTTTTGTCTCAACAGTCACCGTATTCTCTGGGCTCTGTCACCCTCTCTACCATCCCTCTGGCTCGTTCTCCTGCTCCCGGTGGACTAGAAATGTTTCTGAAAGACACGGGGGTGTAACACATTGTAATTTTAGTTTAACCCCTCATTTGTGTTGCATTCTGTGTTTTGTGAAACCGAAAGGAATAAAGCCTATGTCCTCCTGTGAGTCTCACACCATCCAGACCAAGGGATCTGTAGCCAGGTTTTTGACTGCAACCTTAGAACATGATTGTTGTGGACATTGCAGCTTAGGTGAAATATTTTGTTTTAAGTAAGAGTTGTTTCTCACATCTTGACACCTTCCTTTTTCTTTAAGAAGATGGCATCATTAGAGCATTATTGGCTGTTTGGTAAGACCCACGTCAATGCCCTGTCCACCAATGCCTCCAATTTAACATACTCATCTTTTCTTCCTGCTCCATGTAACCTCTTCTAGTCCTTTAAGACTTTGTCTTCTTCCACATCTGACCCTAAATTCATCCCTGACTTCCATCAGATTGAGATCAGTTTATTGTCATGTACACCAGGGTGTGATGAAACTCAGAGTAAACAGTATATATGGTAGTAATAAGTGCAAATACAACAATAAGTACATTGACGAGCACAAAAACAGCAGAATGGTGCAAAGATTGTAGTGGCAGCCATCAGATGGGTTGTTTTATTGAAATAGTAGTCTCGCAATCTTCTCAATCGGTGTTTGTGTTCTTAGCTGATTCATTGCATCTCTAGTAAGATTGTCCCCCGACTCTGACAGTATGTGGGGAGGGTGCAGTTTGCTTACCTTGTTCAGTGATTGTGATAAAGCCTGCATTCAAGGCATTTGGATGGTATTTTCATCAGCTTTTCAATCTTTCAACAGATTATGGAAGAAACAGGCACACAAATAGCATGGCCATCCAAACTGAAGATTGGAGCAAAGTCCAAGAAAGGTAAGTGGCTTTCAGCCAGTAATGAATCCATCAGAAGGAAATCCTCTGCAATGAGAATACAAAGTTTGCATCACTGTGATATTCATATTCTGGAACAAAACCTTCTTCAGTGGATTATAATATTGTTGGGTAAGAAATCGCCAAGTGTTATGAAAAGTGCTCCCTTCAATGGGATAGTGCTAGCCAAGCTCCAGGACTGGGAGCGATATACATCTACTTTCTAAGTCACAAATGTTTGAGTTTTTGTACTTCTTTCTCTGGCGTGTGCACTTGTTTCCATGTGACTTTCCTGCTTTGCACTTCAGGTTTCCATCTGTCATATGTTAAGCTGAACTACCACTTCCTGCATAAACTCCCTTCGCCCACACCTCCCTTCAACCGCAAATGGGTTTGTGGGATGGATCTGACTCTGGCCACAGACACAACCAATAATCATGAGCGACTGCTGATGTAAGCATAATCTTATTATTTTGTGGCCCAGTGAGCCGTTGGCAGTTGAGAAGATAGTAATCCAAGGCTTTTGGAGCTTTGAATGGTAGTGAGTCTGGGAGTGAGATGCAGATACATCTTATTTCTATCAAACATAATGATGATACTTCGAGGCTGGGCAGGTAGAAATCGCTCAGATGCTCTTGATCAGATGACTGAGTGAAGTGTCACAAAATGTGAACAGCTGTCGAGGCCTTTGAACGCATGGATAAAAATTTGTTGCCGAGCATTGTTTCTGCTCCTGCTTGCTGCTTGCCTTGAGGAAATCTGCCTATGAAGCTATTGGTATTAGTTTATAGTATTGTCACATGTACCGAGATATAGTGAAAAGCTTTTGTTTGTGTGCCAGCCAGACAGATCATACCATACAAAAGTACTTCGAGTTAGTTAAAAAAAAAGCAGAATGCAGAATATAATGTTGCAATTACAGAGAAAGTGCAGTGCAGGTAGACAAATAAGGTGCAAAGGCCACAACGACTTAGTTTGAGAGATCAAGAGTTCATCTTTTAGTTTTGAAAGGTCCATCCAAGAGCCTTATAACAGCAGGATAGAAGCTGTCCCTGAGCCTGGTGGTATGTGTTCTCAAGCTTTTGTATCTTCTGCCCAGCGGGAGAGGGGAGAAGAGAGAATGACCAGGGTGGGAGGGGTCCTTGATTATATTGGTTGCTTTCCCAAGACAGCAGGAAGTGCAGGTGGAGCCGGTAGAGGGGAGGCTGGTTTGCATGATGGGCTGGGCTGCTACGTCGATCTCTGTGGCGCGGATTCCAACACTAAATTCCCGGAGGTCTTGGGTGTCCAGCAGCAGTGGTGTCATCATGCAGGAGAGCAGATAAACTCATTGAAGAATTCTCACAACCAGCAAACCAGGGTGTGATAAGCACAGCTTTTAAACATCTCATTAGGTGCAAAACAGACATATGAACATGCATAAGATGATGGTAAAAGTATCATTAAAAAAATTAAGTAATTCTTTTTAAAAAGTGCACAATTTTGAAGTAATTATCTGAAGAAACGACAACACAAACAGTTAAAATGACAGCCGAAGAAAGCGATAAAAAGTAATTCCACTTAGGGCAATAGAGTGTAACATTTTTGGGATGTGCAACTCTTTCAGTAGTTTGTAAATATCTGAAGGTCTTAATGGCAATTTAGGAAAGGGGTTGTAGCCATGAAGTCAGTGAAGGGAACGGTATATGTGAAAATCAACCCTGCAGCCCCAACCCTCCAAATGATATTACTGATATTACTTATCAACATAAGGAATCCTTGGATGCATCAGGAGCAACCATAAGGATAGAGGAGGTGGTGATGTTGGAAGTGATATGGGGAGGGTTGAGGGAGCGAAGTGGCTGATGGTACAGAAGGCACTGATGATCAGGAAGTGCTGAGGGCCATAACTGCAGTCAGAGCAGGTGCAATTGAACATTGTGCTTTTGCTTCTATTGGGTGGAAGTTTGATTCATGAGCTTTGAGCAGGAAGAGAAGAGAGAGATTGTGACATAGCAATGGGTTCAAAGTGCTTGGTAGGCAAAGGAAAGTTTGCAGATGGGGTGAGAGAAGATGGAATTCAGGATGTACTTCTTTTATTAAGCTGGAGAAAAGGGACTGATTGATGACATTTGATGTTATGGAACTAAAAAGAAAAGGTTGGATGTGGGATGGGAAATATCAAAAGAGCAGGGGCTGAGCATTGCAGTTAAACATAAGTTTTTATGATAGTATAGTTGTGTTATTAGTTTAATTCAGTAAAACAAATAGCACTAGAGCTTGGGTAGCAGGTTTAACTTGACAAAGCATTTATGTATCAGGTATTTACTTAAGTGGAAAAACCCAACTTCTCAATATCTATTTCATTATTTGCTGAGAATTAATTTATCAATACAGCCCATCCTAGTGACAAATGCTTTGGACTTGGCCAGTAAAACCCATTTATTGAACCTATGATTCATTTCCCAGAAGCTCTAGAAAAAGTCATATTTTGAACATCAATCCTCTGCTAATGTAGATTTAAGTGCCCAAGTAATTTTGAGGTATTTGTGTCTCTAGAATCCATGACCACCCTTTTCACACTTCATGTTATGTAAATATTCAGTTAACAATGATCAGATGACAATTTGTTCACAAGTTGCAAACAAGTAGCAGTGAAAATCAAGTCTTGCTAGTCTGACAAACCAAAATTGTAGTCATCAACTTTCAGTAAAAGGAAATGCCTGTTGTAAAGTACCAGCAAATACAGGACTCCAACCTTAAAGCTTGACTCTTTCGGTAGGCTTCTGCTACCTTTATTTCTTACAGTTCTTTAAGTTCTTATCACCTATCATTGCCCAGATGTATTTCAAATGACAACCCAGTTTTGGAGGAACAGGGAGAGGCCATTGAACCCTGAAGTCTGTAACACCATTCAATTAAGAGATAGCTGATCAATACCCAGATTTGCTCCATAATCCCAGTTACCCTTATTCAACAAAAGTCTGCTGTTGACTCTTGCTCAGCAGCCACGGATTTTGGGAGGATGTCTTAGACTTCCATGGCTAGAAAAAGTACATCCTGATTTCCATAAAGTAAAAACAGAAGATGGCAGAAAATACTCTGAAGGTCAAATAGTGTCTGTGGAGAAGGAAACCAGTTATATTCTCCTCCTCTTCAGAGCAAAAACAGAGTTCCTCTCTTGCTTACCTTCCACCCCATCAGCTCATCCCTAGCAATTTTCACCAGTTTCAACAAGATTCCACCACCAGATTCATATTCTGCTCCCCATCAGCATTCTGAAGGGGATTGCTCCCTTCACGATTTCCCTGGTCTGCTCTTCCATCCCTGCCTGCCATTCACCATCACCTGGCTCCTCCCCATCCAACCTCAACGAATACCTGCTCGTTCACTTCTTCCCTTCCCACCATCCAGTGACCCAAACAGTCTTTCCAGGTGAAGCAGTGATTCATTTCTTCAAATTTCATCTACTGTCTTCATTGTTCACAATCTGGCCTCCTCTGCATTGGAAGAGATGAGCACAGATTTGCTGATCGCTTTGCAGCGCAGCTCTACACAGTCTGCAGGAGTGACCCTGAGCTCTGGGGTCTGCTGCTTAAATTTGCTATCCCATTCCCACTCTGACTTCTCGGTCTGTGGTCTCCTGTGCCATTACAACGAGGCCCAATGCAAACAGCACTTCATCTTCTGGCTGGGCACGTTGCAGCCTGCAGGACTCAATATCAAATTCTTCAACTTTAGATAACTTGCTCTTTCTGTTCTAATGAAAACAGACCATTTTTGCCTGTCATCCTTTCTTTTCTGTTTTGTTTTGTATAGTCAGACTCTAAAACACTACCACAGACTATACAACATTAGCAACACATTACACACAGACAAAGAATCTTAATCTGGAGACACAAGGGACTGCAGATACTAGAATCTGGAGCAACACACAAAGTGCTGGAGTCAAGGTGCTGACACAAAGTCAGCAGGTCAGGCAGCATCTACGGAGGGACAGTCGATGTGTCGGCTCAAGACCCTTCATCTGGACTGTGCTTAATCTTATTTTTATAAGAATCTTAATCTTATCTTTTACCTATTCGTTATTATTTCATTCTATCAGTGAAATTCCCTTCAATTCATCCATCACCCTCCCCCCATCTTTTCTGCTACCTCGGCTAAGTTGTTACTCTCTTTCTAGGTTCTGATGAAGCATCCGGACCTTAAATGTTAACTGTTTCTCTTTCCACAGTTGCTGTCTGACCTGATGAGTTTTTCCAGCTTTTACTGTTTATATTTCAGATTTTTTTTTAAATTTTCAATCTTCAAAGACCTGGCTCTAATTTTATATCACATACCTATGTTCTAGATTCCCCCAGCAGATCATATAGCTTATCTCAATCTCCTCTAACAAATCATTTCATTATTTTAATCACCCTTCAAGATTTCCAATCACACTGACGTGCAAACCATGTTTACGCAATCAGCACTCATACTCTTAACCCAAAGCCCTAGTCTCATTCTGATCTGTACTCTCTGTTCTGAGGGGCAATGCTTCAAATGTCCATGACTCTTTCTGCTGACAAAGTGCTTCAGGATTTCAGTTACAGTTGGTGAAACCTTCAGAAAGAAGCTGTGCTTCTGCAGTAGTTGTAGAAAGAGGAGAGAGTGCATCTAAGTCTGTGGATAGTAGCTGCCTGGGGGCAGAGTGACCACCATTTGTGTTTTATGCAGTCACTAATATTGCTGTTATCACTTGTACAGCATGGCCATGACTACAGCATTTATGACGCTTGGCTGCTAGCAGTCTACCTCCCCCTTGAAGTTCAGGCAGTTCATTTCTGCTTGTACTTGTATTTGTTGGCTGATATTGCTTGGATTTTATGGGTTTGAAAGTTTGGGAAAGGCTGTTGCTTCATCGATGAATAATGAGAACACCAAGATCTGTTAGCATTGGCAATTTGAGAGAGGTAAAAATTAATTGGTAATTCATAAGAGGCCCCTGAAGGCCTGTGAAACACACCCAGGCTGCACACTATGCCAAAATGCCTGGACAACAGCCGAGGGTTAGAGCACATTTTGTCCCCCATTTTACAAGTGTTTTCATTAATTTCATCATTGTACTGTAAAAAATAATGAAATGAAGTAAACAATGATATTCAACTGCTGGTAAGAATGGCCCTTAATTACCGTTCTTTTACAGCAATGTTACTCCCTTGAAGTTTTCCACACCTCTTGCTGCTGTGTTTAATCTACTTGCTTTCACATACGCAGAGAAGTGTTAAAGACAGAAGGTAAAAAACAATTCTCAGCCTAGCACATAAAAAACAAGTTCATTTCTATAGTTTCTTTCACAGCTTCCGGACAACACAACCATTGTATTTGAGGTGTAAGCACAATGATAGTGTATGGCATTGGAGAGGACACACTGACAAGTTGCTAAATTTATTATTTGTTATTGTTCAGTTTGTGATTGGCCTGGACCACATGGTCCAGGACATCTTGACAGCTTTAGTGCAAACATGGACAACAGATCTGAATTCCAGAGGTGAGGTGAGAGCATCTGCCCTTAATGGAGTGTGGCATCAAGGAGCCCTGGTGAAACTGGTTAAGAAGAGGAAAACCTTTTAGTTGCACTCGTACCTTGCAGAAAAGAAGCTGGTGGTGTTCTTGGGAGTCTACAATTTCAACCCCAGGACACTACTATAGGACTTCCCTCAGGGCAGTCCAACCATTTGTAGTTACTTTGTCAATGATCATCTGTCATGAAGAAGTGCAGTTTTCAAATCCATTTGTAGTTTCTTGGAAAATGAAGCTGCATGCCTGCTTGCAGAAAAAATTGGATATAATTCCAGCTCAGCCACTACGCCAGCAAAATGAACATCATCAGATAGACGAAGCAGTTACCCTCAACATTCAGATAGCAAAAAGAAATGCATTTACTGGAAATCTGCAGTAGAAATGCTGGAAATAATCGGCAGATTAGGCAGCTTTTGTAGAGAGAGAAAAACAGATTAAATGTTTCAGGTAGATGATTTTACATCAAAGCTGGCAGAACTGGCGTGGTTTTGAGGAAAGGTCGTTGACCTGAAACACTAATTCCATTTGTCTCTCTGCAAAAGCTGCCTGGCCTGCTGAGTACTTCCACTATTTTCTGTACTTGTTATCCTTTATATTCAATGGCATTACCATTAGCAAGTCCCCCACAATCAACATCCTGGAGGTCACTAATGACTAGAAGCTTATTTATACCAGATATATGAATACTATGGATGTGAGAACAATTCTGAAGCTGTGAATTCAGGGGCAAATGACAAGCTGTCTGATTCTGAAAAAGCTTTTCTCCACCATCTAGAAGAAAGAAGTCAGCTGTGTGATGGAATATTTACATGGATGAGAGCAGCTCCACTACTTAATGTGTTTGAAGCCATCCAAGACAAAGCAATCCATTTGAGTTGGCAGTCAATCCTCCATTGAAAAATGTTCACTCCTTTTATCACTGTGGTTGAAGGATGAACCATCTACAAAATGCAGTACTCCCTAAATCATAGACCCCGACCACCTGGAAGGTCAAGGTAACAGAAATACTGTTGATTGAAGGGTGTACCATCTACAAGATGCAGTACCCCCAAATCACAAACCCCCTACCACCTGGAAAGACTAGGTAACAGGGATGCCATTGCCTGCAGATTCCCCACTAAGTCGCACACAATTCTGATATGGAAATGTATGGTCATGCTATTGCCATTGCTGAGTCTGAATACTGGAATTCCACTCCTTTGCTTTCTTCAATTTGGTTCTGCCATTTCTTCCCTTCATGCTTTCATTCGTGGTCTCTCACACAATCTTTCCCTCATTGTTTCACACTTTCCCTTTCTTGTGTGTGTTTCCTATGTTGTTTCCCATTCACAGACATTTTGCTCCCTGACTATAGCATATAGCCCTTGGGAAGCGTCCCCTAGGCCTACATAGTGTGCTCTGTGTAAAATCAGCCATCTGAAAGGAACATGCATGCTTGCTTGTTCTTTGATGTCTTCAGTCATCATTAAAAGGCTTTTTTTTAAGCCTTAAAAATAGAAATTGTATAACCTTTCTAAATATCTGTACTTGGGAATCATAAAATGAAAAGTATCTCTTTGAATGGAAACAATAAAGTTGGTTCTCTGAGGTAAGCAGAAGCAATTTTAATGTAGTATATCCTTCCCTCTGAGATTTTTTTAAATAAGCAATAACATGATCATTTGCCGAGGGGATATTTGCTGTTGAGTTGGATAAGAACTCTTCCGATGACTGGTACAGGTACCTGCTGTTTAACCTGCAAAAGGAATGCCATCCAATTGTGGGAGGGAAAAGGAGACTCTTGAATTTATCTTTTACACCCTCCTGACACTTGAAGGTATTTTTGGAGCAGACCCACTGTTGTGAGGTAGGAAACATGGCAGCCAGTTTGCACCCAACAAAACGAAAATGACTCAATAATTTGTTTTAATTTATTTTTGGTTGAAGCAAGAATATTGGCTGAGGCATCAGGAAAAACTCATCATCTGAATAGTGCCTTGGGATCTTTTGCATCCATTTGTGTGGCCCTGCAAATATGTTGTGAAATGACTTCCTGCTGGGACTTACAGTATCCTGTGGATGTTATTTTAACCCCTATTTAAATCCTATTAAATGCCCTCTCCTTTCCTCTGAACCATTCCCTGTTAATTGTGCTAAATTGCAAATGCAGTACAATGCATTAAAGGAGTTGTGAATCTGATGAAAGGCTGCAGTTTGTCGGAATGTGAAGGTACCTTGTGGTTTCCTCTACCCTACCATGAAAGAGGCTCCAATTGTCCTAATCCAGTTAGGACAGTGGTTTCCTATTGTATATGAATCTATGAAATATAGGAATAGGCCATTTGGCACCTTCCACCTGTTCCACCATTCAATGTCAGGCTGATCTTTTACCTTGGCTCTCTTCCTCCACTAGATCCCATATCCCTTGATTCCTTTAATATCCAAAAAGCTATCAATCTCCATCTGATTATACTCGGCAACTGAGCCTGCACAGTCCTCTTGAGCTGAGAATTCCAAACTCTCACAACCCTGTGAGTGAAATCATTTCTTCTCAACTCTGTCCCGAATGGCAACCTCTTATCTTGGGACTACAACCCTGATTCTCGATATTCTAGCCATGGGAATTATCAACCCCACATCCACCCTGACAAATCTCTTAAGAACTTTGTAAGTTTCAATGAGATCACTTCTGATTCTTCTAAAGTCTAGAGTTTACTTAATTTTTACTCGTATGGTATATCTCAGGAATTAATCTGTTGAACCTTTGCTGTATTCCCTCGACGTCAGGTATATCCTTCTTTAGATAGGGACACCAGACCTTTGCACAGTATTCCAGATGCTGTCATATCAGGGTCCTGTACAATCGGAATAAGACACCTCTACTGTTGTACTCATATTCTCTTGCAATAAAGGCCAAAACACCACTTGCCTTCCTAATTTCTTGCTGAATCTACACGTTAACGCTCACTGATCTGTACACAAAGGCACCGGATACTTCTGAATAATGGGTGACTTTATATTTTTCCACATTATATTCCATTTGCTCTATCCTCCCCCATTCACGTAGCCTGGCAATAAACCCCCAAAGCTTCTCTGCATTTTCTCACAGCCTACACTGTAATCCTGGATAGTTTTGCACGATCCCATCAACAAACTCATTGATATAGATTGTGAACAGCTGGTGTCTCAGCAGCAAGCCCTGCAGTACACCACTGGTCACAGCCACTTAACCTGAATATTACATGTCTATCCCTGCTCTCTGTTTTCTGTCCATTAACTAATCCTCAGTCTGGGCCAGTATATTACTCCTAATGCCATGCACGATGATGTTCTTTAATAACCTCTTGTGTTGCACCATTTGAACGCCTGTTGCGAATTGATTATGTTGCCAGTTTCAAGCTTTGGTTGTTTCTGTCACAGACTTCATACTCCTCCTAGAGATAGATGGCTGAAGCCACTTGATAAAACATTCTTTACCCGAGATCACTTGAACCTAACCACAGCAACTTCTTGAATTAATTACAATTATCTACATGAAAACACAGCCAACGTTCCCAGGGCTAAAACCTACCATGATTGGGTACAAGGAGAATATCAGCAAAAGTTCATATTCAGTTCAACATACAGGGTGTCCATAACTGGGCCAGGCCAGTTTGCGATGTAATAGGATTAATGATGAATCTGGTTGTTCACTGCGCTGGTCATGGTGGGTCTATGTGTTCCAGTCCTGACTCAGGGTTTCAACCCAAATTGTCAACGTACACCTTTTCCCTCCACTGATGCTGATAGACCCACTGAGGTGAGTCATACAGCGCGGAAGCAGGCCCTTTGGCCCAACTGGTTCATGTCGACCAAGATGCCGATCTAAGCTAGTCCCATTTGCCCATGTTTGGCCCTTTTACTTTTTTCTCTTTCCCTTTTGTTTTTGAGTCATAGAATCATACAGCATGAAAACACAATTTCTTCCAGTATTCTGTTTTTATTCCATGTGGTGTGTCCTAATTGCTTCCCTAATAACTCAGTTAGTGACTGTTACCATTTAAAGCCAGGAATTAGTGTTTCATTCAGTCCTGATGCAGGGTTTCAACCAGAAATGTCAACAACTCCCCCCCCCCAGTCAACCTTCATGGTAGATTCTCTATTCTGATATCAGAGCCAGGTCAGCTCAGAGTACCCCATCTGCATCCACATTTTGTAGCTGAGTAATGGATTGAATACTTCCTAAGCAAATTTGTATTCAACAGATGTAGATTCCTCAATAACTTGGCCTCCAGCCCCTTAATCATCATGATGGGTGTCAAGTGTTCCACACTGCTAAATGATCAGCAAAGTAAGCATATTAAATGTCATAGGCATCACAGATGAGGGGGTGTTGCATTGTCAGAGGTGCTGTCTTTCCGATGAAACATAAACCCACGTGCAAGATTCCAATTCACTCTTCAAAGAACTGGAGGGTATATCCTTCAGAGTCATAGAGCACTACAGCACAGAAACAGGCCCTTTGGCCCATCTAGTCCATGCTGACCTGATCTTCTGCCGTCCCATCTACCTGCACCCGGACCATATCCCTCCTAACCCCTCCCGTCCATGTACCTATGCAAACCTCTCTTAACTGTTACAACTGAACCCACATCTACTACTTCCACTGGCAGCTCGTTCCACACTCACACCACCCTCTGAGTGAAGAAGTTCCCCCTCAGATTCCCTTTGTATATTTCCCCTTTCACCCCAAAATCTATGTCCTCTACTCCTAGTCTCACTCAACCTGAGGGGAAAAGGCTTGCATGTATTCACCCTATCTACACCCCTCATAATTTTGTATACCTCCGTAAGATCTCCCCTCATTCTCCTGCACACCAGAGAATAAAGTCTTAACCTATTCAACCTTTCCCTATAACTCAGGTCTTAAAGTTCCAGCAACATCATTGTAAATTTTCTCTGCACCCTTTCAAGCTTATTGAGCAGCCTCCAATGCGGGACTTTGTCAAAAGCCTTGCTAAAGTCCATGTAGAAAATGTCCACCACCTTTCCCTCATTGACCTTCTTGGTAACCTCCTCGAAGAATTCTATAAGATTGGTTAGACGTGATCTACCACGCACAAAGCCATGTTGACTATCCCTACTCAGGCCCTGTCTATCCAAATACTTATATATCCTGTCCCTTTGAATACCTTCCAATAATTTACCCATGACTGACGTCAGGCTCACCGGCCTATAATTTCCCGACTTATTCTTAGAGTCTTTCTTAAACAACAGAACAGCATTATCTATCCTCCAGTTCCCCGGCACCTCACCCGTGGCTAAGGATATTTTAAATATCTCTGGCCCTTGCAATTTCTGCACTAGCCTCCTGCAAGGTCCGAGGGGACACCTTGTCTGGCCCCGGGGGTTTATCCACCTTCATTTGCCTCGAGACAGCCAACACCTTCTCTTCGGTAATCCGGATACGGTCCATGATCCATGACCTCATTACCCTTTTGCCTCAGTTCTATTGTCTCTGTGTTTGTCTCCAGAGTAAATATGGATGCAAAAAATTCATTTAAGATCTCCCCCATCTCTCTTGGCTCTATGCATAGATGACCACGCTGATCTTAAAGAGGACCAATTTTGTCCCTTGCTACCCTCATGTCCTCTTTTTGCCCTCCTGATTTGTCTCTTAAGTGTTGTCTTGCATTTCTTATACTCCTCAAGCGCCTCCTTTGATCCTAACTTACCTATATCTGATAGGTGCCTCCTTTTTCTTTACTAGGGCCTCAATAACCCTCGATAACCAAGGCTCCTTAAACCTGTTAGCCTTGCCTTTTATTCTAACAAGAACATACAGATTCTGTACTCTCAGTATTTCACTTTTGAAAGCCTCCCACTTAGAAAGCATCTCATTGCCAGGAAACAGCCTATCCCAATCCACGGCTGCCAGATCCCTTCTGATGCCATCAAAATTGGCCTTACTCCTATTTAGAATCTCAACCCAAGGTCCAGTCCTATCCATCTCCATAGTTATCTTGAAACTAATGGAATTATGTTCACTAGATCCAGAATGTTCCCCTACACATACTTCTGTCACCTGCCTTGTTTCATTCCCTAAGAGGAGATCCAGTATCACATTCTCTGTTGTTGGGACCTCTACATATTGATTGAGGAAACTTTCCTGAACACATTTGACAAACTCTACAGTATGGGAGTTCCAGTCAATATGTGGAAAGTTAAAATCACAACCTTACATTTCTTGCAACTGTAGTGGTTAGTGTAACGCTATTATAGCACCAGCAACCTGGGTTCAATTCTGGCCACTGTCTGTAAGGAGCTTGTACGTTCTCCCCGTGTCTGGGTGGGTTTCCTCCGGGTGCTACGGTTTCCTACCACATTCCAAAGAGGTACAGGTTAGGAAGTTGTGGACATGCTATGTTGGCGCCGGAAGCGTGGCGACACTTGCGGGCTGCCTCCAGAACACTCTACACAAAAGCTGCATTTCGATGTGTGTTTTGATGTACATGTGACTAATAAAGAAATCTTATCTCTATAAATTTGCTCCTCTAATTCCCGCTGACTATTGGGAGGTCTATAATATAGTCCCATTAACATGGTCATCCTTTCTTATTCCTCAGTTCCACCTATATTGCCTCAGTAGATGAGCCCTCCAGTACATCCTCTCCGAGCACTGCTGTGACATTTTCCCTGATGAGTAATGCTGCCCCTCCTCCTTTAGTACCTACCTCTCTATCACGTCTAAAACATCAGAACCCTGGAACATTGAGCTGCTACTCCGGACCCTCCTGCAACGAAGTCTCACTAATGGCTACAGCATCATAAGTCCACGTGCTGATCCGTGCTCTCAGTTCATCTGCCTCACCTACAATAGACCTCACCTTGCATTGAAATAGACGCATCCCAGAACATTCATTCCACCATGCTCATCAACCAGTTGATATCTGTCTCTGCTTGTAGGCGTAACATCTACTTTCCCCACAGCCACTCCAATTGCTGCCCTGCCATATGGTTCCCACCCCCCTGCAACTCTAGTTTAAGCACCACCCCCCCCCCCCCCCCCCCCCAAGCAGCATAAACAAATTATCCTGCAAGAATATTGGTCCGCCTTCAGTTCAGGTGCAAACCATCCCATTTGTATCAGTCCCACCTGCCCTGGAAGAGAGCCCAATGATCCAAAAATCTGAAGCCCTCCTTCCTGCACCACCCCCTTAGCCACGTGTTAAACTGGACTATCTTCCTGTTTCTTGCCTCAGTAGCATGTGGCACAGGTAGCAATCCTGTGAATCCTGAGTCGCAGTGAATCGGAAAAATCCCCAAAAAGGCAGGGATGACATGAGGGAGGATCATTTCTCACGAATGCAACAGCTCCAATTGTTTTGTCAGCTGCCCATTCTGCAGTCGCCCATTCCGTGCTATCAATGGGACAGAGCTGGATTCTGTCAGAGCAGCTGCTGAGGGGTCTTGTGTTGCGGGGCATGGGTTGGGTTATGTGGAGCTACCCTTGTGCTTTAACACATAATTAGCAACTATGAATCAACAGCTTATCTTGCATCCCTTCCCGTAAATGGGGGGAATAAATTGGGTGGATTACAAGAAGAAGTACTGATTTAATGTTGCCTGTTTTTGCACCAGAGCCTGAAACTCATTCTCTCCTGTTATAACTATATCAGCTGAGAAAATAATGTAAGTCGACCCTTTGAAGGAACATTGGCACATCCGGTCCATTCTGCAAACTTAGAATTTCAGTGCCAACTGACTGTCAAGTTGAGAATTATAATCTTACTATTGTGGACACTTTCTTGCCATTATGATTTTATTACTTCCAGTTGTACATTTTATTGTTAATGGGTAAAAAAACCCATCAAATCAGCAATTAATCACATAGAACAGTATAGCACAGTACGGGCCCTTCAGCCCACGATGTTGTGCCAAACTATATGAACACTTCCATGATCAATCTAACCCTTCCCTCCTGCACAGCCCATATCCCTTCATTTTCCTTACTCCCATGTGCATTTTAAAGGTCCCTATTGCATCAGCCTCTACAACCACCCCTGGCAGTGCGTTCCAGGCACCCACCACTCTCTGTGTAAAGAATGTCCCCTGAACTTTCCTCCTCTGACCTTAAACAGACGTCCTCTGGTATTGGCTATTGCTGCCCTGGGGAAAAGCTACTGGCTGTCCACTCTATCTATGCCCCTCATAATCTTATACTATCAAGTCGCCTCTCGTCCTGCATCACTCCAGAGAGAAAAGCCCTAGCTCACTCAACCTTGTCCTCACGTTGGACAAAACTGCTCAACTGCTTGAGGTTGACTAATTTAATTTTGCCATTTTCTGATCATTTGAAGTCCTTATGTCGTTATCACCGAGTCACATTTGGAGCAGCGATTATCTTAAATGTTTTGGATATCATTTTTCACTCAAATATTTTCTAAATGAGTTTGTTTTGATGCTTTGTTTCCAGTTGTAATGTAGTCTCCCTTGGATTGCAAGCTAAATGCAATCCCCTTATGTGACAGAATCCCCTCCTGTGTCATTTGCAGTGAGTTTTATGACATATGGTTTGGTTGTTATGAACTCTGTACAGCATTTCAGAACCTAACATGTGGCAACATAACCTTTATTTGAATCCACTACCCTTCTGAACAGGCTGCTCCAACCCAGATGCATTTATTTTTGTTAGGTTGATAACTTGATAAGGTGATAAGGTCGATAAGGTGATTCATGAGCAAAAGTAGGAAGCAGGTTTTCACACAAAGGGGAGTAAAAGTCTAGAATTCTCTCCATAAAGGGCAGTGGATGCAGGCAGAAATTTTCAGGACTGAGTCAGGTGGATGAATTACGTTACGTCTCGAGGCCATGGATCTAACTGAACAACAGAGTAAGCATAGGGGGCTGACAGACCTAATGCTATTTCAATTAATCTTGTAAAACATAAACTGTTATGATAATGTAATATTGTGATAAATAAATTATGTGCAACTAACCCAGCAAATAATCTGTTTTGGAGACACGAGACTGCAGGTGCTGTACTCTGGAGCATTAACCAATCTGTTGAAGGAACTCGGCGGATCGGGCAACATCTGTGGAGGAAGAGGGTTGATTTTCAGGTTGAGACCCTGCATCAGTCTGCTTTGTGGAATATAAACTTATGAACCAATTCAGGGTCATTTGTCTCTGGTTTAATTTCTCCTGTTCACTGGATTAATTTTCTTGTGCAAATTGTCGTATACTGTTAAAGCTAGTTTTATTGAATTATATACAAACCCCCTCATTTGTGATTGACTTATTGAACTCAGCCAGCAAAGTTTGCTGAAGATATTATGAAATGAATTTTGTTTATCTCACTAACACGTAGCTCTATTTAATTTCGAGAAAGTGAGTGAAACAGAAAATGTATTTGAGAATTGGTCTGAAAATCAGAGGAGTAAATGGGGAGCAGGACGGACGCTTGAGGTTAAGTCTGTTACTTTTCAGGAAGATTACTATCAACAGTTTGAACTGAACCGTCAAATGTTGTAATGTATACGTTGAAGTAAATTGAGCGTAGCTCCTGTTGTTATTGCGCATATTAAACTTACTGGCTGGATGATCCAAATTTCCAATACATTTTCACAGCTAGTGAGATTCCCTGGCAGTGATGGGAGCTGATGGAATGGTTGCTGAAGTGGTGGCATATAATATCAATCTTAAATTCTTCACCCATTATGTGATTATGTGAAGCTGCAGGAATGGGATCTACGTTTACCTTTCCATATCAATCAGTGAACTCCCTGTTGGCTAATCCTATTTTGTACAGTGCTCCCGGTATGTTGTACTAGACCACTGAATGAGAGATTATTACAGGAATGTCATGTGGTTATTAAAACTTCCTGTAGAATAAAAATCTCTTTTTCACTGCAGATATTTGATATGTTGAAACGTGAAAATACTGTCATTCAAATTGTCAGTCAACGTCAACTGTCCATTTCCCTCCATAGATGCTGCCTGACCTGGTGAGTTCCACCTGCGTTTTGTGTGTTGCTCCAGATTTCCAGCATCTGCAGTCCATCTTGCGTCTGTCATTCTAATTAATTTATTTGCTCGTTGCAATCTAATAAAGCTGGTGATTAATCTGCTTTTTGGGTTTTGCTTCAGTAGAATGTATTATCAAAATAAAATTTATTCATGTAGATTGCTAGTTAAAAGAGCATTGTGAGACAGCATTGTAAGTCAGAATTGCTGCAATCTGCTAGCACTTCTAGAGGTTATGGAATTTGTTGCCATGGATAGAATGATTCAGCACTTGAGATCAATATAACCTACTCAGAGAATTGTCATGGATTTGTAAAATGGAAACTATGTCCAACAAAATAACAGCTTTAAAAAAAAAATTAGGGCTAACATAATAGACGAGGATGGGTGGGGGTTGTAAATGGATCTTATTTTTATGGACTTCCTGAAAATATTCAATAATGTTTCAAGTTATAGACCTAACAAAAATAAATGCATCTGGGTTGGATCAGCCTGTTCAGAAGGGTAGTGGATTCAAATAAAGGTTTGGAAATGGAATAAGAATAAAATGTGTCTACTCAAATTGTCACAACAGGTGGCAAGCCTCAGGGATTTGTACTAGAGGCTCAGTTTTAATTTGGATGAAGGCACAGAACGCCTGATATCCAACTTGGCAAAGGCACTGTTGAACTGGCACAGTAAATTGTACTCCGTAAATAGGAGAAGAAAGTTCCAAAGCGGCTTTTGTAAGTTAATGGGCAAGAGTGCAGCAAATGGAATCCAATGTGGAAAACAGTGAGATCCTACACTTCTATCTGTGAGAGAAATGTCAGTGTTTCTCACATCTCATATTCTCATATCTCAACAGTTCATGTTCTGCTTGGGTAGCTTACAACCCAATAGTATCAATATTGAATTTTCCCACTCAGGTAACCCACACCCCTGGTGTTCTTTTCCGCAGAGGCTCACCTGTTCACCTAGTTTTCTTTGTTCACCTTTCCCCTCCCCTCCCCATCTGATTCTATGTGTCCATCATCCCCTCCCCATCTGATTCCACCTATCACTCACCTACCTTTGACCCACCCCTCCCTCTCCGTACTGCTATCAACTGGCAATCTTTCCTCTTCCCTCTCGGTCCTGATGCAGGGTCTTGACCTGAAATGTCGACTTGCACCCTTTGTCTCCACAGATGCTGCTGGACCCGCTGAATTCTGTTTTTGTCCCAGATTCCAGCATCTGCATTCTCCTATTTTCCAAATGTTGAGTATGTAGGAACTATGAAAGGCTGAGAGGGAAGAGGAAAGATTGCCAGTTTATAGCAGTACGGAGGGGGAGGTGTGGGTGGAATCAGGTGAGGAGGGGATGATGGACAGACAGAACCAGGTGGCGAGGGGATGGGAAAGGTAAAAGAGCAGGAAGATTTAGGGGTCCATGGATCGATATTAGTAAAAGCCAGCAGATAGGGGCAAAAACAAAGTCAAATGGTCGGTTGGCCTTTATTTCAAGGGGACAAGAATATAAAAGGAGGCACAAGAGATTCTTCAGATGCTGGAATCTGGAGCAACACACACAAAATGCTGGAGGAACTCAGCAGGTCAGGCAGTAACCATGGAGGGAAGTAAACAGTCGACGTTTCAGGTCGAGACCCTTCATCAGGACTGGAAAGGAATATAAAAGGGTTGTAGTTGTAGACAGCTCTAGCTGGATGCAACTTTGTGTACCACATTTATTCTGAGTTCACTTTTTCATAAAACAGAAGGTGAACGTCTATAATTCACTGTCCCAGAAAGCTGGGGGGTCAATTGAAATGTCAAAACTGCAATGTGGGGGTATCAGGAGTTTTAGAACAAGATGGATGGGTGGAGTTAGGATCAGCCAGGATGTAAGTAACTGGCAGGACAGGTTGGAGGGGCTGTGTAATCTGCTCCTGTACTTATGTTCCTCCTTATGTTTCTAACTTATTCCCAGTTAGCGCCTTACGGTTGACTTTAAAATTTCGCCCCAGTTTATTTGTGACGAAGATAGAAAAGTACACTGCTGCATGCCTACTGGCCCTCTGATTAAAGAATTGTTTTTTTTCAGAAAGTCAACTAACAAAGTATTCAATGTGAACAGGATGTTCTGTCCAGATGACTTGTTCAATCAGCTTTTAAGCACGTATTTGGGAGAAGAGTGATGTTAAATGAATCTGAACCAAGAAGACATGGTGCAAATTGAAATATTGATATAAAGTACTCAACAGGCAATTAGGCCTTTAACACAGTTCATTGACATTGAAACTCGTTAATTTTTTAAAAAATCCCTTGAGAACGTTTGTGAGTTATTTGTATATTTTTGATTCTTCAGAGTTCCAAAAGAGTGCAGCTTCAGCTGCATCTCAAATCTTTGGAGTCCAGTCGAGGTAGACATCATATGAACAGGCACATCTTTTTTGACTCCATCTCCACGTAACTAAAACCGTTCTTCAGCTATTAGCCCAGGCCTGAGTTTCCTGGCTTGAGGTGTGTTTATGTATGAGTGTTTATGTATGTATGAGGCTGAAGCATGGTAGATAAACGTATGCAGGAACCCTTGACTGTGTCCTGGGTGTTCAGATCTGTACCCTTGGATCACTTGTTGCCATCTACTCAGTCCACTCCTAAGGGACTTTGGCAAGAGGGGAGAGGGGGAGGGAGTTGGAACCCGGACAAAATTCCTCAGGTCCTCGGCAGCTCCTGCTTCTGAGATATCCCCGATCCAAAATTCCATCAATCTCTGAAGTTCAGGGTGGCCACGGAAATGGGGAGGGAGGGGGTGACGGAGATGGGTCCTTGCACTTTCTCCTTCTGTGTCACTGTTCCATCCAGTGCACGGTAGTGTAGTGGTTAGTGTAACGCTTTACAGCACCAGCGACCCGGGTTCAATTCCGGCCACTGTCTGTAAGCAGCTTGTACGTTCTCCCCGTGTCTGCGTGGATTTCCTCCGGGTGCTCCGGTTTCCTCCCACATTCCAAAGACATACGGGTTAGGAAGTTGTGGGCATGCTATGTTGGAGCTGGAAGCGTGGCAACACATGCGGGCTGCCCCCAGAACACGCTACGCAAAAGATGCATTTCACTGTGTGTTTCGATGTACGTGTGACTAATAAAGATATTATCGCAACTTTTTCACAAGTTGCAGCCCAGTCTGGCACAAGGTGTATTTTAGATCAAAGAGCTCCAAGTGCATCAATTGTAGAATCATGGAAATGTACAGCACAGAAATGAGCCCTTTCAGCCCACTTCACCCATGCCAGCTGTGATGCCTATCTACACTAATCCCATTTGCCTGTATTAGGCCATTTCCCTCTCTGCCTCTCCCATCCAAGTACCTGTCCAACTGCCTTTCAAATGCCGTAATTGTATCTTCCTCCACCACCTCCTCTGGCAGCTCCTTCCAGATATTCACCACCTTCTGTGTGGAAAAATCTACTCCTCCAATTTCCCTCTGGATTTCTTCCCTCTCACCTTAAACCTGTGCCACCTAGTTCTAGACTCCCCTGCCCTGGGAAAAATACTTACCCTATCGTTGTCCCTCATAATTTTAGAAGCCTTTGTAAGGTCACCCCCTGGCCTCCTGTATTCCAGTGAGAATAAAGGTAAGATATCTTTATTAGTCACATGTACATCGAAACACACAGTGAAATGCATCCTTTGCGTAGAATGTTCTGGGGGCAGCCTGCAAGTGTCGCCACGCTTCCGCCGCCAACATAGCATGCCCACAACTTCTGAACCCGTGCGTCTTTGGAATGTGGGAGGAAACCTGAGCACCCGGAGGAAACTCAAGCAGACATGGGGAAAACATACAAACTCCTTACAGACAGCAGCGGGAATTGAACTTGGGTTGCTGGTGCTGTAATAGCGTTACGCTAACCGCTACACAATATCTCCTTATAACTACAGCCCTCCATTCCAGGCAACATACTGGTGAATCTTTCTGCACTCTCTCCGTTGCCACCACATCCTTCCCGTAGTGTGGTGACCAGAACTATACACAAGTGCTGCTTCCTCCCCTGCTGGCCCTTGCGGCGTACATTGCACTCTTATCTCACGTTCTTATCTTAGTACAGCTTTCAGATTATCAGACATGGCTATTAGCAGTTACTGTGTGGGCAAAGGGGCATCAGCTGGGTAGTTTGTCTCAGGTTGAGGATCACAGGTAATACTTTGACTTGGATGCCATGATAGAGGAATGTCCGGGTCAGAATAACCACATCTGTTGGTTGGCTCCCTTTTGGGGCAATGGTTTTTGAGTGGTTACCCCAACGACACCCTCTGACATGTCTTGTTGCTAGATGCCCCTACCGCTGAAAAGGGCCCAGGTTATTGATGATCACATCCATCCAGGATAGAGTGTGTGACTTCCAACATTCTGTGATGGGTTACATTGCATGGCCGACCAACTCTCGCAAACTGCAGTGTATCCAGTCTCTCACAAGTATACGTCCCTACAATTTCTTTTCACTACCTAGGCCAACATAATGTCACAACTTTTCTTCACACATTTGGCTCAGCCAGGCCTGGTTGGGGGACTCAGTATCTCTTGCTATGACCCTGATCCCTTCCCTTGTCTGTTTTGCCAGTACTTTTCTGTGCTGCTCAACCCCATTAAACATCTAACACCCAGTACCAGCCTTCATTACAAAATACAATTGCCAATACTTTTTAGTGCTTCCTTCATGGTTTTTGCCGACACCATTCTCTCCACGTCCTTCACATTTGCATTCCTGTATCCTTACATCTGTAAGTCTGTTTCTATCAAGAGCGATCAGTTGAGAAGCAGGAGGCTGGTGTTCATTATTTGAGTTTCCTGTTGTTAGTGGGCTGATCGGGTCTCAAGACTGCCGCCTCTCTCCCTCTGATTCCCTCTGGTCAGCAGTGGATTGCTGCAGTTTGGCCCAGTGCCTAATCTAAACTGAATCCTCTTTTGCATTTTACAAGACAAATGGAACTTGACGCATATTGCACGTTTGCATACCAGGAGACCGGAATTCATGTGGAGAGACAGGTGCCTGGAGTTCAACAGTCTTGTCTAATACTCTTCCTTGCATTTATATACGTACCAGCTAGCAGTGATCCCTAACCTTGTATAGACTTCAGACACTTGGACCACCCCAGCGGGCATCCCAAGGTGTCTCTGCTGTCTGCAAAATCCTCCAAATACATTGGAAGGCCAAATGAATGAGTGTCAGTGTCCAACATGCCCTGTATTGAGGCTTTAGTTGCACTCAGTTGGCTACATTTGACAGGCCACATTATTTCCATGTCTGACACCAGCTTTCCGAAACCGACACTCTGTTCTAATGCAGGAAGAGGTTACCAGGAGGGCAGGAAAATATTCAAAGGTGTGTTCAAAGCCTTCTTGAAGAAATGGAACCTTACCACTGACTTCTGGGAATCTCAGGCCTATGACCTCTCAAAATAGAGAAGGAGTACTCTAGATGATAGTGAGAAGCTTGAATTCATGTTTTGGGAATACAGAAAGGCCTTGTAGCAGTACCAGAAGGAACTGTCCACCTCAAAAATGATCCTCTTCCCAACCCTCCTCCCCTCATCAGTCACCACTTGCCCCATCTGTGGAAGAGTCTGCAGTTCCCACATTGACCTCAGCAGCCACCTCTGAACCCACAAAATTGGAGTTGGAAGTAAGTCATCCTTGATCCTGAACTACCAAAGAAGAAACACTTTAAGCTATCTCAGATAAGGATCATTGATCTCTAGAGCAATTCTACAAAACAAATAAAACGCTCAAAATTTCAGAATTGTGATTTTACTCTGAGATAAAACCAGGATTTGTGCTATCTCACTTTAGGAGATAAAGGTGTGAAGATATAAAACTAGTAAACTTGACGCCAGCAAAATTGGGTAAGATGAGAGATGAGGAGTTACACATCCCTTTCTCAGCAAGAGATTCAGGAATGTCTGAAACAGGTGAAATTCAGGTGAAGCATACACAGCCCACAGTTTGTTTTTATGTTTTATGATGTGTGTTAGACTTTAAGATAAATTAAATTTTAATTTTAATTGAGGTTGTTGGTTGGTCAGTGATGACGTCATACTAGTTCGATACGAAGTCAACATTTCCAAAAAGATGCAAGGGGATTTACTCCAGAACTTGTGCAAAACCTGTATGAGTAGAGAGCAATGCAAACTGAGAATTAGATCAACTCTTCATACTGGATTGACATCCACAAGACTACAGAGAAAATGGTATCAACATGAGCAATATGCCCAGAATTAGAGAAATGCTCAATAAAAAGGACAGATAATGGGCTTCTGAGATACCACTGAGGCTTTGGCAATCAATGTGCCGATTTGTTCATGTACAACCAAGCATAGTTGAGACTTCTACAGAAGATCAGAGCTAAATCAATAGCTACTCCTGCAAAACTGATGTGTGACAACAGAACCCAACTTGCTTCTAAAATACTTGCAAGAGTTTGCAGAGAATGTGAAAAATACTCAACAAGTCCTGTAGCAACAGTGGAGAGAAAAATAATGTTAATATTTCAAATCAGTGACTTCCCATCAGAACATTAATTCTGTCTCTCCACAGAAATTCTACTTAATAAACAGTGACCTGAAAAACAAAGAAAGTGTATAGCCAATTAATTTATTTCGATGTAGCTGGTTGAGGGAGTAATGTCGACTAAATCTTGAAGAAATTCCAGTTTCTTCCAATAATGCCTGAAGCTCGCTTATGTCTAAACACACCACAGGCAGCATCCGGGTTTAACATTTGACTTGCGATGTGGCACACGGAGCAGTATAACACCTCCTCAAATGTGTACTGAATGAGGTTCTTTATATGTGGATGTCCAATGTGAAGAATGTACAGTTTGTCAGCAGTTTGAAGCCTTGCTCAACTTTAGTGACTGAAGAGTGCTTAGATTGTCTTAATGAATCATGAAGCGTCCTGGAGTGGAATGAATTCTCGCTCCTATTGTAAAGTCATAAGAGGAGTGGCAAGGGAATATGTGCAAGGTGCATTGAGTTAAAGTAACGTTGGCCAAGGTTATATTGTCATGGAGATAGCTGGTTAAAAGATGTAAATGTCAGGTTTAAAGGTTTCCCATTGCATTGTACCACAGACGACGTACACTTATTATCTTTGGGAACTAAAGTCACTCACTGTGAAAGGATGGTGATGACAAGACCTCAGTCCCTATAAACGAGAGGTTTTGAATGCTACCCTCTTGTGCATTATGACACAAGGGCATACCAGGCCTGATGCAACAACTTCCTAGCAGGTTGTCATGGGAACTAGAGTATGCTCATTAAACATGCAGTAAATAAAACAAGATAAAGCAACTGTGTAATAGACCTCACTCTGCTTTTGCAGCTGTTGCCTCCATGTTTGCCTTTATAACTGGTGAAGTATTTTCAAATAACGGTTTTACACTCGGGCAGCACATATATCCTCAGTGAATGGTGAAGCCATCAGAACCTTCATGTTTCCCTCTGAGTTGCCTTTTGCAACAAGCCTCGTTCTTTAGACTTATTTATGATGAACTTAATCTATGATGGAACTGTACAGGGTGTCCCTGGGTTACAAATGCCCGACTTACAAACCCCTGTACGTACAAATGAGCCCTTGTAGCGACTCACCGCACTGGCATCGAACCGGCTCCTGACATTGCGAATGTCGTCGGAGGCCCCGATCCAAGATGGCGCGGGGCCCTCCTTCTTCCCCATCGTCGGGCTAGGAAAGCCTGCGCACGGGAAGGTCAGGTGACCCGCGCGTGACGTCAGTGCGGGAACTGTAGCGCGAGAAGTTTTGGGTTATTAAAGGTGCACCGCGCCCCTGTCGTTCATTCGACTTCTGATTTCGAACCAGCGACTCTGTGTCTTCATTCCATAGTGTGTAGTTAGCCGCTACACCCTCATGATATTATATTCAAAAGTCCACTGTTTGTTCCTATAGATGGCAGAACTAGTTTCCCCTCTCCACTTTTAGTAATTGTTCTTTCTCATCAGCCTTATGTGCTTTGTGATGCCATTGATTACAATACTGTGGACGTATGGATACCATTTTGTGAATTTTCCAACTTATAGACAAAACCGACTTAAGGACATCTGTAAAAATGGAACCCGTTCATTATCTGGGTTCACCTTAAAAACTCTTAATAAGTTTATTTTCAGCATGAGAAATTGCTAGTGAGGCCAGGGTTTATTGTCTATGCGTTTTTTCCCCCAAATCTATACTTTATTCATAAAATGTTCGAATATATAATACAGAACATTCATATGTCACCGTTCATAGCACAAGACACTTCCATTTGCTTACAAGGTTTGCATTATATTAGCATGAATTCCATTTTTCTTCCATGAACGTTAAGTCCAAGAAGTTTTTTTTATTGTAGCCCCTTAATGTGCAATGGTAGAAAGGCCTCAAACTGTGGACTTTCTACATTGAGGCTTTGCAGCACCGAGCTTCAGCCCATCCTCAACACATGGTCCTAGACTATTGAATGTGCCAGTCTGAAACATTCAGTAGTGGACACCTCATTGTATTGGAAGATCAGCAAGTTTCGGGCAGACCAAAGTGCACCTTCGATTGAGATGATAACCTTCCAGCAGTAAATGATGCTTTTCATAGTCTGGGAACAATGAGTCGAGCCCTATGTTTGGGATGAACCTTTATGAAGACCACTGCATCTTCTTCCAAATCTCCTTGGCAAATGTGCACTCCAGAACGGGATGGATGGCAGTCTCATCCCTTTGAGGGCAGCATGTAATGATGCTGTGATTCCAGCTGTGCATAAACATCTGTCAGGGAGGGCCCTCCTCACCACAAGCCAAGCAAGCTCTTGGGGCTTGTTTGAAAGTTATCGTGATGAGTCAGTTTGTCAAAAGACCTTGACATTGTGCTCGGGGAAGCATCCAACAGGATCCTTTACCTGGAGTGCCTTGAGAACATTCCATGCAGACTATTGCCTGATTAAGTTGTGATCAAAGATGTTCTTTTATACAAACTTCTCTATGAGAGACAAGCGGCACGATATGGTTCAACTGAATGGAACATCCTACACTAATGGGATCAGACCCATCCTTCTCAACACTGGGGACAGACAGAACCTCAGCACATGGTGACACTTGGTGCTTTGTGAATCCAGCATGAGCGTACAACTTAGTGCAGCTACACACAAAGGGGATCATCAGAATGAGGGCCACATTGGGTATGTTTTCTCTACATTTCACTGGAGATTTGTACATTGCATCTCTGCAGAAATGATCCGTTTTGGATTACCAGATGAAATCAAATGTAGTTCAGTTGCTGCATCACGGGAGTAGGTTATGGGCCACACTTGCTCCATGTACAGCAATGTCCAAAGCACCTTGTACCTAAAGACCAAGTTCTTCTCTGCAAAGATCCATGCTTGCTTTCCCCAATGGAAAGACGTGCTCAGCTATTTTGTTTGGGAAGGGTCAACCACATAGATCAGACAGAGAACACACAGCAGATTTAATACCCCTTGAGACAGCCTGTAAACACATTACCAACCACAAACATGGGACAATGTTTGGAAGAGTTATACCTGAATAGAAACCTTGTATAAGATGAAAGTCAACCATGAAACTAGGCAAGAGACAAAGCACTGGAAGAACTCAGCGGGTCAACCAACATCAATGGAGGGAAATGGACAGTCATCGCTTCAGGTTGAAGCCCTTCATCTGGATGGAAAGAAAGAGGGGAGATAGTACAAAGAGGTGGAGGGAAGGGGTGGAGCAAAAGCTGGCAGATGATTGGTGGATCCAGGTGAGGAGGGGTGATAGGCTGAGGAGGTGAGTGGGAACGGTGTCAGAGGCTGGGAGATGATAGATGGAAGTGACAAAGGGCTGAAGATAGAATCTGATCGGAGAGAAAGTTAGAGCGTGGAATAAAGGGAGGCAGGTGGGGAGGGGAACCAGTAGGAGGAGTGTGTGGGTGATGGGCAGATGGAGAGGGTGGGGAAGGGGAAAGAGGTGATCCCTTTGCCCTACCCCTTCCCTCCACCCCGAAACGTCAATTGTCCATTTCCCTCCATGGATGCTGCCTGACTCGCTGAGTTCCTCCAGTGCTTTGTGTGTTGCTTCACATTCCGGCATCTGCGGTCTCTTGTGTCTCCATGAAATTAGGCAAACAGTTGTATGTATTTTTACACCTTAACAAGTATGTCCACCAAAAGACCGGACTTCTAAAAATCGAATGCCCCAAATGGGGCTTTTCACAGCAATAGGTAAAGTATTACTGAATATTCTAAATAAAATATACAGGCACTGAAATGGGGTTAAAGGAAGCTGCCCTGTACAAGAAGATGCTTAGCTCAAGTATCCCCCTCCTGTGAGATTTTTAAACCACAGTTCTCAGTGCTTCTGTTCATTGTACACGTCTTCCCCAGCTTACGAACGCTCGACTTACGTACGGCCCATACATATGAACGAGCATGTAGGCAAGAAGTGGGATGGATTTGCCAGTTGCTGTGACAACTCGGTTCACCGCCGTATTTCCGACATGCAAACTATTCGGGTTACGAACAGTTCACTGGAACGGATCCCTGCTGTAACCTGGGGAAGACCTGTAATGTGAGAAATAGTTTAAACTAATTATCTGGGTTCAGACCTCACTTTAAATTGGATCCCAATTATATTGTGGGGTAGCTATAGCTTAAAACTTCCCTTTCTCCTTCATGGAGCACACCACTGCAATGTGAACTAAGGTTTTATTTGGCTGAAATCAATGACTTTCTTTTCCAAATTGTAGTTAACTTGTACAGATGGTGCCTTGCAAATCTGGGGATAATGTTCTCAGTTCTAGAATGTTTTGCACAGGAGGCTGGGATTCTTTGTCTTTGTAGAATCGCACAGCAGAGATCCTGGTGAGTACCCAAAATAAATGTTGTTTGTTTTTCCCACTGACCAATGGACGGCATGTGACAACTGTGCTGGTAAACAAGTTGACAAGGGACCAAAGGTGGACTGTGTGAAATGATAGACAGTGAAGACAGTACTTCTCATAGAAGAATAAAACCTTTATTTTAACTGATTCAATTAATTTAAAAGGATGTTTGGTCACTTTTTTAAAAAAAACAGGCACCAGTTCCACAAAGCTGGCACAGCCCACACTCTGTAACTACAAAATTTAGGCCTTCATTAGGTCTGGAGTAAAGGCCCCAAATATATAGCTGCACTGAGTGTAGGACCTTAAGGTCTACACACTACTAACAGATCTAATCTAACACTCTACTAATTGTACAGTGGGAAATGGTGGTGATAAAAAATTTAGGGAATTTTCCCTCATGTTAGAAAGAAATTGTAGACATTTTTTATATAATGGTGTATTCCACTGCTAAATCTTTCTGTAAGAGTATTTTTAAATGTTTTTATTTAGCTGTTTGTGACATGAAAAATTCTTCCACAAAAATCTAAATTGGCACTCCAGTGCAGTGTTGACGGTGTGCTTCGCTGTAGGAGGCAACATCTTTTGGAGGAAATGTTAAACTGAGTTTCTGCCTGCCCTTTCAGATGGCTGTAAAAATTCCTCATGATTCACCGATAGCACTAAAGGCTCTTACATCAGAGCACTGTGTGCGTAGCGCTCTACAGCGCCAACGACCCAGGTTCAATTCTGGCCACTGTCTGTAAGGAGCTTGTAAGTTCTCCCCGTGTTTGCGTGAGTTTCCTCCGGGTGCTCCAGTTTCCTCCCACATTCCAAAGACGTACAGGTTAGGAAGTTGTGGGCATGCTGTGTTGGCGCCGGAAGTGTGGCGACACTTGCGGGTTGCCCGCAGAACACTCTACGCAAAAGATGTATTTCACTGTGTGTTTCAATGTACTTGTGACTAATAAAGATATCTACACAAGCCACAACCAGGTACTTCAGTGCATTACTGAGGTAGTACAGTTACTGCTTGAGATGCTGTTTTTAGGATGAGATGTTAAAAATCAAGGTCAAGTTTATTGTCATATGCACAAGTACATGTATGCACAGGTGCAATGAAAAAAATTACTTGCAGTAGCATCACAGGCACATAGCATTAGAGACACAGGAAAACCATAAATTTTGAGCCTTACGTACAAATCAGTTGGTCACAAAGAACCCTTTGCACTTTCATGCTCTTCTTTTGTATTATTCAACATATCCTTTGGACAAAAAGACTGAGACAAAATTTTATAGAAATCTACAAGATTATTTCAAGGTAACAGAGAGAAGCTCCAGGAAGCAAAGTTAAAGTGATGGACAAATCGTAAAGTGGACTTAGGAAGAAAATATGTAGAGTGATTATGATCTCGGAGTCACTACTTGTACCGGTGGTGGCAACAGAGTCAGCCGGGGCTTTCAGAATTGCATGGAAAATTATTTGCAAGGATGCAGGGAAGGATTAGGGGAATGGAATTGGTGGGTTTGGTCTACCAGGAGCCAACATAGACTCAATGGACTGAATGGCTTCCTTCTCTAGCATAATAGTACAATGATGCCATAATATCTGTGGGTACTGTCTTCCCAGTGCCACTCGGAGCTCATCTCCTCCTGCCTCACACTTTGCCTGCCAATGCATACGAATTCCTGGTCCCTTTATAACCAGAGGTGGAAAGATATTGAGTTCCTTGCAGCAGTGGGTAGGGTTGGCTGTGATGATGGGTACATGTCTATGCTACTAGGCAGTGCAATTAGGCATGGCATTGATAAATGAAGTGAAGATGTGGTATTGAAGAATGGTCTAGGTTCAGGTCAGGAGTGGCGCCTTGGGAGAGGTTGGGTCTGAGCCTTGGGAGCAGGCTCGGCTCAGAGGGAAAGAGTCAGGAGAGAAGCCGAGTATCGGGTTTAGGGTCAGGATGGGATTGGTTGCTAAGGCAAAAGCTTGGGATCAGCACTAAGTTTTGGATAAGAACTTCGATAAGTAAATTGGTTTATTATTGTCACATGTACCGATGTACAGTGAAAAACTTTGTTTTGCGTGCCATCCATACAGATCATTTTATCACATCAGTACATTAAGATAAGATATTGTAGCGGTTGCTACCGCGGAATAAAACAAGACTCTACTCGGAGGATTGCCAAACAGAACTGGTTTATTTTCCCGCCTTGCGTGGGCCCTTTAAGGGAGAATGTTTCCGCCCAAAACAACCGGCAATGACGTAAGTCCTACGTCATCAGGACTTTCCCGCGCGCGGGTTCTCCCCGTCGCTCGGAAAGACGAGGCCCGCCGCCATCTTGGGCCTCGTCACTCCGACGCCGCACGACCCGACTGCCGAGCCGGTTCGCCCGACTAGACGGTGAGTCGCCACACAACCCCCCCAGAACCGGCGATACAGTCCCCAAGGTCCATGGGCTGTGCCAGCTGCCGCTTAGGGGGGCGGCCTCTGCGTCGCGGCGTGGCAACCTCGACAGGCTGTTGCAGATCCAAATGGGCTGGTTTGAGGCGGTCCGCCGTGAAAACCTGTTCCCTGCCTCCAATGTCCAAAATAAAAGTGGATCCGTTATTCCGTATGACTCGGAACGGTCCCTCATATGGTCGTTGCAATGGCGCCCAAGGTGTGCTCCTGCGAACGAAAACAAACTTACAGTCCCGTAGTTCCTTGGGCTGGCAGGATGGGGCTTGACCATGCCGTGAGGTGGGAATCAGGGCCAAGGCGCCAAGCTTCTCGCGCAGTCTTTGTAGGACTGCTGGGGGTTGTTCCCCTTGGTCCCGAAGGGCAGGTATGAAATCCCCGGGGACAACTAGTGGCGCCCCGTATACAAGCTCAGCTGACGAAGTGCGGAGGTCTTCCTTGGGGGCAGTGCGTATGCCGAGCAGGACCCAAGGCAGCTCGTCAACCCAGTTAGGACCCTTCAGGCGGGCCATCAAGGCTGATTTCAGATGGCGGTGAAAACGTTCCACCAACCTGTTTGATTGAGGATGGTAGGCCGTGGTGGTGTGCAGCTGCGTCCCTAGCAGGTTCGCTAATGCAGCCCAGAGACTGGAAGTGAATTGGGTGCCTCTGTCTGAAGTGATGTGGGCCGGAACGCCAAAACGTGAGACCCAAGTTCAGCGCCCGGGCGCAGGAATCAGTTGTGACGTCAGTCAGGGGGGTTGCCTCAGGCCACCTCGTGAACCGGTCCACGATGGTAAGGAGGTACCGGGCTCCTCTTGAAACCGGCAGAGGGCCCACGAGGTCGACGTGTATGTGGTCGAACCTCCTACGGGTAGGCTCGAACTGCTGTGGTGGGACCTTGGTGTGTCGCTGGATTTTTGACGTCTGGCAGTGCGGACAAGTCCTGGCCCACTCACTGACCTGTTTGCGCAGGCCATGCCAGACAAACTTGCTGGCGACCAGTCGGACAGTAGATCTGATGGACGGGTGCGCCAACCCATGTACCGAGTCAAAAACGCGTCTCCGCCAGGCTGCAGGGACTATAGGGCGGGGCTGACCAGTCGCAACGTCGCAAAGTAGGGTCTGCTGACCTGGACCAACCAAGAAATCTCGGAGCTGCAGACCCGAGACTGCGGTTCTGTAGCTGGGCAGTTCGTCGTCAGCTTGCTGTGCGTCAGCTAGGGCCGTGTAGTCGACACCCAAGGATAGGTTGTGGATGGTTGGTCTGGAAAGTGCATCAGCAACGACATTATCCTTTCCGGAGACATCTTGGATGTCAGTTGTGAATTCGGAAATGTAGGATAAATGTCTCTGTTGATGAGCTGACCAGGGATCGGAGACTTTGGAGAAGGCAAAGGACAGAGGCTTATGATCGGTGAAAGCGGTGAAAGGCCTGCCTTCTGGAAAGTATCGGAAATGCCGGACCGCCAGATACAGCGCTAGAAGTTCCCGATCAAAAGCGCTGTACTTCAGTTCGGGCGGTCTAAGGTGCTTGCTGAAAAATGCCAAGGGTTGCCAGCGGCCTTCGAGTAGCTGTTTCAGTACCCCACCCACCGCGGTGTTGGACGCGTCTACCGTGAGGGCAGTCGGGACGTCAGTCCTGGGGTGTACCAGCATCGTGGCGACTGCCAGGGCGTCTTTGGCCTTAACGAAAGCAGCCGCAGCCTCGTCAGTCCAGGTGATGTCCTTGCCCTTACCAGCCAGCAGCGAGAACAGAGGGCGCATGATACGGGCTGCTGCAGGGATGAAATGATGGTAAAAGTTGACCATCCCAAGGAATTCCTGTGGGCCTTTGACTGTGTCGGGGCAGGCAAAATGGCGGATAGCATCCACCTTGGCGGGTAGGGGTGTTGCCCCGTCGCTGGTGATTTTGTGGCCGAGGAAATCGATAGAGTCAAGTCCGAATTGGCACTTGGACGGGTTGATCGTGAGGCCGAAATCGCGGAGGCGGGAATACAGCTGGCGGAGGTGGGAAAGGTGTTCCTGGCGGTTACGGCTGGCGATCAGTATGTCGTCCAAGTAAATGAACACGAAGTCCAGGTCTCGGCCTACCGCGTCCATCAGCCGCTGGAAGGTCTGCACGGCGTTCTTAAGGCCGAACGGCATCCGAAGGAATTCGAACAGGCCGAATGGGGTGATAATCGCAGTTTTGGGGACGTCGTCCGGATGGACCGGGATTTGGTGGTATCCCCTAACGAGGTCCACTTTGGAAAAGATGCGGGCCCCGTGTAAGTTCGCTGCGAAGTCCTGGATGTGAGGGATGGGATAGTGGTCCGGGGTGGTGGCGTCATTCAGCCTGCGGTAGTCGCCGCAGGGCCTCCACCCTCCGGTGGCTTTGGGGACCATGTGCAGGGGGGAGGCCCAGGGGCTGTCTGACCTGCGAACAATCCCCAGCTCCTCCATGTGACGGAACTCTTCCTTTGCCAGGCGGAGCTTGTCTGGAGGTAATCGTCGTGCTCGGGCATGAAGGGGTGGCCCTGTGGTAATGATGTGGTGTCGTACCCCGTGTGTGGGCCTAGAATTTGTAAACGAAGGTGCCAAAATCGATGGGAATTCGGCTAGGAGCTTGGCGAAATCGTCGCCAGAAAGGGAAATGGAGTCCAGGCGCGGGGCTGGTGGGCTGATTTCTCCCAGGGGATAGGTCCGGAGAGTGCTAGAGTGGACTAACCGCTTCCTTCACAGGTCGACTAACAGGTTGTGGGCCCGAAGGAAATCGGCTCCTAGGAGTGGTCGGGCGACGGTGGCAAGGGTAAAGGTCCAGGTAAAACGGCTGCCGCCAAAGTGTAATTGAAGCGTACGGGTGCCGAAAGACCGTATCGTTGTACCGTTGGCGGCATTGAGTAGAGGACCTGGTGGCCTGTCACGAGTGTCGCGGCCTGTCGGGGGCAAAATACTGACCTCCGCTCCAGTATCAACGAGGAAACGCCGTCCAGATTTCTTGTCCTGAACGAAGAGGAGGCTCTGTCGGCGGCCAGCCGCCGTAGCCATCAGCGGCGGCTGGCCCTGGCGTTTCCCTGAAACTTGCAGGGTGGGCGGCATCGACGGGCCTCCGCACCCCACCTCTGATGGTAGAAGCACAGCTGGTCACCCGTGTGGTCGTCTGCGTTCCTGGGGCGTGGCTGCTCGGTTGCTGGGGCCGGGCGAGGCGGGCGTTGGGCTCGCGGCCTGGTGATTTGACTGACGGACGAACCGCTCTTGCGCTTGGCCCTCCACAGGACATCTGCCCGGGCGGCCACCCCACGGGGGTTGCTGAAGTCGGCGTCAGCTAACAAGTGGATGTCATCGGGGAGCTGTTCGAGGAAGGCCTGTTCGAACATCAGGCATGGCTTGTGTCCCTCGGCCAATGCCAGCATCTCATTCATTAGGGCGGATGGAGATCTGTCCCCCAGGCCATCCAGATGAAGCAGGCGGGCGGCGCGCTCACGACGGGAGAGGCCAAAGGTCCAGATCAAAAGGTCTTTGAAAGCCGGGTACTTATCTTCCTCCGGAGGCGACTGGATGAAGTCTCCAACCTGGGCGGCTGTCTCCT